>NW_027325378.1:12873346-13485012 GCF_036924035.1 Leuresthes tenuis
AAAAAAAAAAAAAGAAAAAGACGATCGAATTGTTAACCATCTTGTCTGAAGCCATTTCCCCCCATACGAAGATCACAAATTGATCCTGATATGAGAACTGAGACTGGAAAAGTAGCTGGAAAAAACAAAGAAAAAAAAAAACCCACTCTTCATCACTCTAATATAGATGGTGAGTAATCAATGACTTCAGCAATGGATAAATTAATTGTCAAATGCTGACGTGTCCCACAATACAGGCAACACTGATGCCCATAGGCTCTCACTCGCATATCTGCATGCCTAGCAACAGCAGGCAGACTCTTTAACAACCAGACAAAGACGAAGCCCTTCTAAGGCCGAAGGCTCCCTCTATACACCTGATGCTAAACGTCATCTCCGTCGCGGTGATTCCGTGTGCGTCATCAATACAATGTCAGCGTGGACTGCAGGGTGGCAGATGCGCCGTGTCTTTCTGACCCAGCTCGTGTCATTTTACAGGAAAGGGAACCGAGAGACGGGATGAGTAAAGCAGAAGTCCCACCGTCAAGGAGGGGAAAAATGAAAAGTCTCCTCAACCCCGGTATGAGGCTGGCTGAACCCAAAAAAACAAGGAAGTGCAGACATTTCTTATTGCAATGCGTGCATATGAAAATACAACTAATCTGAAGCGCCAAGCCTGCGTTTTCTCCGTCTTATCACAAAACGAGCACGTCAGGAATGTGAGCAGGGAAACCCAAAAAGATCTCTTTTGGATCGCACACGCCAAAGTCTTTAGTGGATCTACATCAGCGAAGCAGGGAGAACTGCCTGCGAGCGAAAAGCAACGGAAACACCAACATCTGGCACGCGAGGGAGTATTTGTTTATCGCCATATAAATGAAAAATTGTATATTTTCCTTATCCGCTCACTCACATGCTCCTGCAACCTGCATTTATCACTCACTGAGCTGCAGTGACTGCACATCGGCCTCGTAATTTACCTCGTTTTCATTTCAACTCTCCAGAATTGCATCACAGCTGCCGTCATCAGCTTGCATCTTACGTTCGTTTTCTCAGGCAATTAGAGGCTGTAAAATTATAATTTCGTCTGCAGAGCAGCTTGATAATAACAGCTGCTCAGGAATGCATTTATGACTTGTGATCGAATTACACGCCACTTGCCGTGTCTGACACGAGAGACTGAAAATACGTGGAGGGGGAACGCTGGACCGCAAGTGCGGCCGCATTAAGACGGTGTGCGTGATGGCCGAAGGTACGCTCACTTTAACCGTAGAACCCTCCTGTCTCAGAACAAAGTAATAATTTACAGATCTGCAAGAAAAAGAGGAAGAAGAAGAAAAAAAGAAGAATATTCTGGGCATTTGTGAACGTTCGCAAATTAAATTCAGCTGCAGAGATCTGAGCTGATCTTGGAAGATCAGACCTGCTGCATGAAGTCAGCAGCAGAGAAAAAAAACAGTTCAGGTCACATTTAACTCCCAAGTCAGAGAGACTTTGGCTAGAATGGCAGCAGAGCTTCTCTGGCAGGTGTGACAGAGCTGGAATGTGACGCAGCTGGACTCTAATGCCACTGCTGCTTTGGTAAGCCAGCATATGGAGAATGAAGAAACAGGCTTTTGGCAGATTGGCTGGCACACTTGTCAGGACTGGCAGATGGCAAAAATATAGTGAATGGATTGCTTAAATTAAGAAGCAGAGTCTTTTATGCTGATTAACAGGGATCATCACCAGCGTTCTTTCATATCCGCCTGAAAAACAACTGCTGGGGTATTTCGTCAGTCGCCGATGGTCCAATCTAATGGACAAGCCCGAGCCGGCCGTATCGCCAACCGTACCCCGTTCTGATTTCTCATTTAGCTCTGCCCAAGCCATCAATTATTCAGCCCTCAAACAATCACGAGGAGGAGAAAGGCAGAGGAAGGGAGGGAGAGTCAGCGAGAAAGCAGTGGGTGAGGTTAGCAGAGAGGAGGGTGAGTGGACGCTCTTTAACTAGTACAGTCGGCTTTCACACATGGCCAGGCAGCGATTCACCAGAAAGGAACAGAAACCCACTCACACATGTAATGGCTCTAATGAAGTCACGGCTTAGTCCTTGTCAAACAAATGCCTTTTTTTTTTTTTCTCCCCCCTCCCAATCAGTGAAATCTGTTACACTATAATGAGACATCGCCATCACCATTTGACGCAATGAGTGACTTAATCACCATCTAAATGTGAAACAGGGAATTCAAGAATTTCAGTGGCACCGTCGACAGAAATTTTGCCCCCTTGTATATGCGCACCCCCCCCAAACTCAAAATACCACCATCAGCATGTAGGTGTACATTTAAACCAATATTCCTATTTCTCTTTGTTTCGTGTGTGTTCTACAGACAACACCACTCCCTCTCCCTGCTATCTCCATGGCAGCAGAGAGGACATGCAGGAGCATATGGCTCATCATTTTCACTCTGCATGCCGAGGCCGGGCTCTCCTGGGGGTATCTACACCTCTCTCATCTCCCCGTCTTTCTTCAGTTCAACAGAGTCGACTCTTATCCAACCAATCGCCTTTCCCCTCTTTTTCAGACGTACCCCAAGCATCGAGGCACATAGTACGCGCACACAGCTAGCTGGCACGGCTAAGTGGCATTATGTGCCCTACTGACGGGGGAAATAAACGCTTCTGCCCAAATGTGCTGAAAAAAAGAGTCTATAAGAAAGTGAAAAAGATTGTTCTAAATGTCGACTGGTCTCTTAAAACTTTCACGGCTCCGTTCGAGACAATAAGTTTGGACTCTGCTCGGCCGTTTTATGAAAAGACGGCCATCCGTTACATAAAAAAATATGACTCCTGATTGAAGTTGCTCATATTTAAACAGCTTGCATGTATATGACCATGTAACTGGTAGAGGAAGGTAATGAGAGACACTGTGTAATTTTGTGTAATTCTATGTAATTCTGTGGTTTAGCAGAGCTGTGTGTGACGGAATGACATTTGCAGACTTGTGTTTTGTGCGTTTAGCAGAGCGTGTCATACACAGGTTTCCTGTACGAAAGCTTACGAGTCTCACTGAGCAGTGGTTTTCTTTCCTGCATGAGGGCATCAGCAGGTCGGTCTCCAAACTCTGCTGAAACGTCTGCAACACAGACATTTTTTTTGAGTTTCACCAGAAACACTCTCTCCCTGCTCACTCCCCTTTACTCTTTCTCTCTCTCTGAGCGCCAGGCCTGGATGGAGCTTGCTGCCAAACCTGAGGATTCTGGCCAAATGAAACCGGGATCAAATGGATGAGGAACCACAGGGGCTCTTTCCAAATGTCACAGTTGTTTGAAGCTGGCGGACAGATTCCCCTCAGCCTGTGCTGCCAACACAAAGGCAGTGAAAGGCCCAGATGTGTTTATATACACCTTAATAAAAAGTGAACGACAAGGCTGTAAATCTGTATACATATGAATACATAATGCCGTCTCTTCTCTGCGTTGCCTATTTGTGCATTTAACTGCAACATCTTGAATGGACATGGGACTTGGTGGAGCCAACATCTGCTACCTAACCCAGATTAATGCTCGGAAAAAAGACAAGTAGAGCAGCAGAGGTCTCTTGCTTCTGGGTTAGTTCTACCTCCGCAGTCATTTTGAAGGTGGATTGATACAGTAAACAAGATATTCTCAAACAGAAGCACATTCTTACACAGTCTGGGTCAAACACTGACCTGCTCAGCGCGGTCATATCCTGCATCTTGTTTCTCCGCCTTGACCTGGGGGTGTTTCCCCCCTTCAATCTTCACCTCCCCGGGCTCAAGCTTAGGGACCTTGTCCTTCCGTACAGTGTCATCTTTATCCAGTAGATAGCGCAGCAGTGCATTTTCCTTCTTCTTGGGGCTCAATGGCTCAGGCTTAGGAGTAATGTCTGCCCCAGAAGCTGTGCTACCAGCACCCTGTGTTTGGTCTTGGCCCAGTTCTTTGCCAGTCGCCTCAGCAGTGAGTTTGGCAAGGTCTACAGGAGATGTACTGTTCTGAAGCAGTTGGTGGAGGATTTTGTGTTTTTCTTTGAGGGATGTGGCATGAGTGGTCCCACCTGTGCCGCCCCGGACCCCTGTACCAGCCTGGTCCTTGCCCTCACCTCCAGCGCCGGGGGACAAGGGCGTCTCTAGAGGCTCTGGCTTGGCAGAGAGCAGTTGCAGTAACTTTGTGTTGATCTTGTTGTCATGCATTCGGTTGTGAGCATCATGGCCCTCAAGTGACCCTTCCCTCTCCTCCTTGAAATCCGCTTGGCTGCCCTCCGTTTGGGCCTGGCTGTGCCCCTGACCCACCTCTGAGTGAGGTCCAAAGTCCCCCGTTCCACCAGTAGTGCTGCTTCCTCCTCCGAGTTTTGACATCAGATGAGTGTTCACACCTGACCCTGGTGTGACCCCAGCTGGGGAGCCCATCTTTCGCTCTGGAGATCCCAGTGTATGTGCATGTGGGGGCCCATGCCCGTGTCCTACTCCGTGGCACTCACTGAGGGCCTGTAGAGCTGACAGAGAACTGCTGGTGTAGCTGTTAGCATGGCTGCTACTTGTGCTACTACCTGCACCTCCAGGCCCTCCTCCACACATCCCCACAGGGGAGGGTGAGTGCAGGCCTCCTGCTACGCGAGGGCTGCCTGCACCTCCAGGGCTACCTCTGTGTCTGGGTGACAGCATAGAGTTCTGCTGAGGTGGATGGGGCCCCCCAGCTGGACTGGGGCTGGCGCGAGAGGGGCTGTTCATCCTCCAGTTGGGGCCCTGCTGTGGCGGTTGCATGCCCCCTGTGTGGTTGTGTGGTGGAGGGCAACCAAAGCGGTAGCTCTGCATATGGCCCCCCATGGCTGCTGGTTCCCTGGGACCAGCAGGACCTGGAGGAGAGAAAGGCGTGCTGTTGCTGCTGATAGTAGTGTCTTGGCCCTGAGTCCCCGAACCTGGCAAACTGCCTGGGGTTGGTGGAGTCATGGAGGGAGTGGAGGAGTTCATTGGTTTGGGAGCCATCCCTGTTGCCTGACTGCCAGGACCCATGTCCTGACCCATTCCACATACTGTCTGCTCCCTAAATAAAACACACACAAAATAACACAAATGAGTGACCCATCGGTCGAAAGGGATTTGCTAGTTTTCATTATCACGAGTTTTCTTTTCTGATCTTTAATATTTTAACAGCTTTTTCAAAAAGATGGGATGGAGACTGAAGGAGAGGGCAAGAGGTATGCCAACCAAACAATCTCATATCCAACCTGGTAAAATCAGACAGTCAGTATCAAGGACACTGAGGGCTTGAAACCCTATTTATATACGTTTGTAATTATGATATATTGTAATATACGTCTCACCTATATCGAAAAAAAAAAAAAAAAAAAAAAACGTGTTTGAGGTCATAACATCCGCCATGTTCTATTGAATCGTAGTGTAATCCAGATGAGAATCATCATTTAACAAACAAATATGTGGTGTATTAGGGGCAACGGTGTCAAGCAATACTGACATTGTACCAGGTAGCACTTGGCAAATATCACAAGAGTAGCTATCAATGTATTTGAAGTTCTTTATAAGCAGTAGCGTATGCTCTGTGGATTAGATGAGAAGTTCTTAGACTCCTCAGATCAGCTGAGCAGAAGTCTAGATATTATTCTTGATTCAGTAACAGATCCATTTCCTTTAGTTTTCTGTGGTAAAACGTCTAATAGAAGTATGCAAAAAGACGCCTGTAGACGTTCTGACCCATTCTAACATCTGGTGGGCCGCTGGTGGACAGTCCCACAGAACACCAAAAACAGAAAAAACACTTTTTCCAGATATGATATTATCGCTCACTGTGGTAGAGGTGGGTAACGGCACAAAATCTGGATTTTGTATTAGGTTTTTGGAAAGAGAAGCAAGGCGCAAGGAATGGATCTGAGTGAGAGCCGCAGGGCATTCTGCCCAATCACTGGGTAAGATCTGTCACTCAAAGGCACCCCCCCTATAACGAAGCACATTAAAGTCTTAATATCATTGAGACAAACATTAAGGGGGAGTTATGATCAAATTTAACCCCTCGCACGCTTGCGATAGAAGGACAATGAACTACATTAGCAGGCACTTTAACATACAGAAGTCTAGGAGTGCTGCCCCTAGTGGGCATTTGGGAACATTGCAAACAGAGTTTTTGAATTCCTTCACCCTGGAGAAAGTTTTCCAAAGGATCTGTTCTAAAAAGATGAAACATACTTAACAAAAAAAAAAAATTTATGTGGATCGGCCTAAAATCATTGTGAAGTGCCCAGGATGCCCTCTACTATGTGATAAATCAATTTTGTGACACTAATACTGATAATTGGACCAAGACTCTGTGGTATGAATATTTTGCAGGTTATTTAAACTGTGTTGCATCGAAGTAAAGCCAAAGCGTACAGTAAACTGTTTTCTCCATGAAGTTACCCACGTGTCTGATTGTAACCCAGTTCAGTGACGAGCGCTTCAATTTAGACGTTGTCCTATCTTCACACAATACAGAAAGCTGTCAGCATATGCTGCAGGGCCCCAACAGGCTAAAACATGTAAGCAAAGCAGAAACTGCAGCTTTGTCTCTTTCTGACAAAAGTGCAGATAGTGAAACGTACCTCTGTAGAATGTGCAGGGACATGTAGAGCTGGGGTTCGTTGGTGGCGGGCGAGCGCACCAGTTTGCTCTTGGTGTGAGCCGAGACGATGGTTCCATCCGAGAGGGAGAACCGGTAGATGGGACTGAACGCTTGGCCATGGCGGAGCACTGTAGACACATTAAGTCTTATTTCATTGAGTACACAAAAGCCTTCTTACTTGGGCCATTGATGTGTACACGGCAAACTGCTTCTTGTTGATAATAGCAGTGGATAAATGGCCCCCAAACTCCGGCCCATCTTGTATTATTAGCTTTTGTTAAAAGGAACCAACAGCTTGTACCATATCAAGAAACTAAACAGGGCTCTGAGGCAGTGAACGGCATTACCTTCCTGCTGGTGTCTCTTGGCGAAGGATATCTCTCCGTCGTTCTGTAGGTGGAACCTCTGAATGCAGCGCCTCACCAGATCTTCCCAGCCCGGCTTCATGGACGCTCGCAGCAGACTGGTATCCAAGGAGGTTATCTTACCTAAACACGAAGGCCCAGACAGAGAAGTGAAGAGGTCTTTCCACATGGACAAACCTGGCCTAGTTGAATGATAGGCTCAGTGTGTGAACTCTACAATCATAAAAGATGCCCTTCATCTGATGTGCAACCGCTCTGTGGTTTGAAAGCATTTTAAGTCGTTAAAGGGTCCATCAGCATGTGCATTCTGTGATTTTTCTGTGATAAAAAGCTGGATAAAAAGTTCCCCTTACATAACAGACATGAAAACAAGGTTAGAAGAGTTTCTATCCATTTAAATTGAGAGGGGATTTTAATTAGGCCCGATGCAGGGAGTCAAAGCTTGCTACGGTAGCGGCTTGTTCACCCATTTGTTCTTTTGTCTCTAAAACTTTCTGGCACACGGCGCGGGGCCCTTTCCACGGTTAACTGCAAAAGATGCGCCGTTTTCCAACACCTTCGAGGCAAATTCCTGGGGGGGAAACATAACGGTGCTATCCTGATTACGGGATTTCCAGAAGAAAGAATGGATTTGCGATTGGCTCACAAGTGAACGCAGGCGTGTGGAAACAAGACGTCTGTGTTTATCTAACTAGTCTGGGTTTCGTCTTGAGGCGTTAAAAAAAGCCGATGCAAAAAAAATAAAATTTTTTTAAAAAAAGCCTAAGCTGCTGAACTAAATGAAGGCATCGGCCTCTATTTGAAGAAATCCGGTACGGACTCTGTCCGATCTAAAAGTCATCAGGGCCACTCGAGGCTCGTTGGAGCTTAACGAGGATATGCAAGATAACACTTGTGGAGTCATTCAGAGTAGAGTAACAGTTTTCCCTCACTGGAGTGTGATGTAAATGGAGGCAGCAGTGCATCTGAAGGGCTGACAAACGTACTGCTGCCTGAGTGACAACCACAGGGACAGACTTGTCACAGCAACGTCTACAACAGGAATCATTCGCTGCACTTCACCTGACTGTTGCGGGGAGGGGGTTTAAGGTGGGAACATTTTATTTAATATAGTTCTTTATCAAAAGCTATGAATTAAAAAAAAAAACATACATTGAATCTTGAACAGCACAAATTATGGTAATTATCTAGATGTGTGTGGCACTAACAGACGGGCAAATAAGCAGATGCATGCGTACAGAGTGGGTGGGAAGCTACTGTAAATGACTATATGTCAGTGACTGACTACGAGTGTGTGTGTGTGTGTGTGTGTGCACGCCACACAAACCGTATTAGTACATAAAAGACCAGGTGAAACACAGACAACTGTCTGTATCTCTGTGATCAAACGGGTACTTTACCTCCCAGGGTGAAGACAGAGGTGGAAAACTGGCTCAACTAACTTGTTCAATCCTAAGGGCCTATACCAAGTATATAATAATCTTTAAATACTTAACTGTAGTGTGAGGTGATTTATAGACCGGAGATTTGGGATAAGGTGGTACTGGGGCTCAGTAGAGGCACCATATTATTCTTTCATGCAGAGCAAAATCTTATCCAAATAGCCCTTATGTGTGAAAACAGGTATTAGGTGGGGGAGCAGGATTAAATCATCGGCAAAGTTTGTTGTACTAGTTTTGTCGCTTCTGGGTGTGTGACTGGTTCCCGTACCTTGCAGGTCCTGGCGTGTAGTGAAGCTCTCGTGCGTGGGAAGCATGGGCCTTTCCTTCGTGGGCACCCTCCGAGCCACACAGATCAGACACGACTGAAAGTCTGAGGAAGACGGGTGGAACAGAGCAGAGAGACGACAGAATGCGTGCAGGAAAGAAACGGCGAGGCAGAGGATGTGACAAAGAGGATAGGGCAGAGACAGTAGAGACGGAGGGGGAGGGGAGGGGAGAGATGGGAGGATGGGGGCGTAAATGATAGAGACAGAGGGAGGGAAAGAAAATTAAATGCATGTTATTCCCAGGCAGCATAATTAATACAGTTATTAATGAGCATGGGGATCAGGACTCAGCTCCTTTCATGAGGAGCAGCTACAGCTGGCAAGGGAAATGATGTAGTGTGACCTTTGAAAGGGGCGTGCGTGTGCGCTCATGTGCGTCTGTTTTCACCTGAAGTGCCATGTCACACTGATGACACCTCCCCTGGCCCAACGTAAAAGACTGCCATTGCTCAATCATGACAGTTGCCTCCAACACATGCAAAAAAAAAAAATGACATCCCCAAGTCTGGAGTGACCCCAAAAAGTCTGCCATCCAACTTCCCTGTGCCAATAATACCCACAATCCCTCACGTTTCTGGCAAGGAAAACGCATGCCAGGGGCGATCACACACACAAACACACACACGCACTTCTTATTTTGACTTGTAAACAGAGCCTCTTGGGTGGTCGGCCCTAAAATCTGTGAATCTCCATAAATTTCCTTTTCTCTCCACCTCTCCTGCATTCTTCTGCTTCCATCTGTTGCCGTACAAAGTACTGCGACTTCTACCCCTGAGCGTGTCCTGCCGATAACATACACACAAACTACCACACACCTCAGTCGAGAGTCCTGATCCGTCCATTTGTGACAGCACGGTGCGGCAAGCAGCTGGAGCACAAAGACGGGAAGTGACTGGCTGAAACTTGACTTTGGGTGTAAAAATAGCGTTTTCACTAATTTTCTTAATTGGCCACCTAGTTATAGTTTGGCAGCGGGGAAAGTCACAAGTGCCGAATATTTGAAAAGTTTTCGAGAGACTTGGATGTTTAAGCCTCACAGAGCACAGTAAACATGAGGATAACAGATATTTAATCAAGTTTCAGAATCTTTAGCTTCTGCCAAAAGCAACAAAGACAACAGGAAAATCCCAGCGATCTCTCAGTGTCCGGACTCTACAGCAAACAAATGACTTCTTCTGTCACAATGAAAGAAGCACGGACAGATACCCAATATCATTCAAACTGAATGGCTAGCAGAGCCCAACACATTGACTATTTATGTGTATAAATGTAAAGCAGAAAGCTGCACAAGTTACTCCCTCCACACAACGCAGCGATGAAACAACCAAGTGTGTTCAGTCAGAGACTTCCTCAGTTGCGCTGCAACACAGAATGGTACGGGAGGTCATTCCTGTCAGCAGCAATAACAATACGTATGAATAACTGTGCTTAAAAACAAATACAGCTTTCTTTCTCTGCTTCTGCACTCGGATGATGTTAATTCAGCTTCTTTATTACGCAGATACGACACAAAACAGTGTCAGATTTCAGCTGAATATGAAAAAAAAACTAAAACTAAAGGATAAAGGATTCATTATTTTCCCCTCACAAGTGAGCAATCCCATATATATTATATATATATATATATATATAATATATATATACACACATTATATATTTTAAATACGAAGCCACAACGTTCAGCTATTAAATCGCGTTTGTTTTTCTACAGTAAGCTGAAAAAAACCATCCACGCGTGGCTGCAGGTTGTATTCCTTCCTGTTTTCAAATTAGTTTTGAAGGCTGTTAAAGGATTACTTCACTGTTGCAACAGACAATTAATACACATCCCTTCTCTCAGAGCCATAATCCCAGGTTCGTGTAGCATGTACATGAAATATAGATGAGCTTTTAAGGGCAGTTGCCCAGCCTCTCATCTACTTTGCGCCTCTTTCATGGATGTCATTCCAGTGGCACCCATAGAATGTATATAAAAGGCTAAGAGCCAAAGGCGTCTGAAACATTAAGCCAACGTCTTATAGTGTAACGTCACCGGTGGACACCAATGGGCTCGCTTTAACAAATTCTCATTCAGCTCCTCGCGTGAAATATTAAGCACATTTGTTTCCTCCCGAAATCTATCAATCTCAAGCTAGACTGTCCCAAAAAGGGTTTAAATTGACAGTTTACTAAACCAAAGGATGACATCATTGTGGCCACAGTCTATAATAAGTCGTGAGTCGCGTCGTTATAAAGGCGCTTTCTCCCATACAATAAAGAAAAAAGTAACTCAGCTGATAGCAGCAATTAATCTGACGCTACATAAAGGCAACGATGCTCCTGCCTAAACTTTCAGATGCATTTCAAGAAAATACTGTAACCTTTTAGCCGATTTTGAGAACAATAATAATAATTCATCTGGGAAAATCTAAAGGTACAAGATGAAACGATGGCAATGCAGGGTGTCCACCAAAAGCGCTTTGATGGGAGGGATCCATCCAACACAGCCTGGAGACTTTTGATCAAATCAAAGCGTTTTTGATGAAAATTTTAAAAAAAAAAGGAAAAAAAGTTTACCACTTATTATTTAAATAACCTCACTTACAGAGGAGACCTGCAGTTTGTTGGAGGTCACACTGGTGCGTTGTCATATTTCAGTAAATCAGCACAGAATCGGTGGCATACAGGTTCAACCACATCGTGTGCAGCAGAGATGAAAATTTAGGACATTTAATAGTTTTTAGTTTTTATTTGATTGATTTAGTTTTTTTTTTTTTTTTTTTAAATTGGTTCTTAGTGTGACTTTGACTTTTGTTTTTTCCGTGTATATTTTCACCTTTAAACTCTGCGGGTTTCAACCATTGTTTAAATGAATCATTCCATCCCAAATGTATTCCAAACTCATTCAGATGCAATGAAAACATGGGGATACACTTCAAAATTGTAACAGAAAACTGCACGGACACAGTTCAAAAGAGTTTGAAAAGATCAGAGAAATAATATTGTCCAAGGTTAAATCATAAGGTCACTTCTTCAGTGTCAACTGATCCTCCCCCACTTTCTCTCTTCCCCACAACACCTCCCTCTACCCTTTCCTTACCGTCTCCTTCCTCTTTGATGGACTTGGGCTCCGAAACGGCAAAACACTGCATGGTCTCATATTTCTGCTGCTGGGGCTCGTGCTCGTGTGGCTCGTCCTGGCTCTCGCTGTGTGGGTTGACCAGCATTCGGCAGTTGAATGTGTGGCTGTTCCTTCTTGGACCCTCGCTGGACCACGGGACGCCATTGACTGTAGGGGGAGCAGCGAGAGGCAACGAAAGCTTTACAACGTGGCCTCCGGCCGATTCTGTTTGACAGAAGTTTACTGCGGCCAAAACTTAACAGCAGAACGTGGAGACTGGGAGCAGCAATGAGAGGCTACCAAACTGCAAGTGAAAGACATAATGAGAGCAAGATAAGGAGAGAATAAAAGCAGAGGGAGTGTAAAAAGAGGAGAGCTGTTGCTGGGTAGAGATCAGTCATAATGAGCAGTTGGAACCCTGAGCCTTGTGCCATCCATCCATCCATCCATAACTACCCATCACAGCCAGGCCTCCATGTGCATGTCCTCCAAAACATCCCTGCCAATCTTTCACACACACACAAAGCAAAAGAGACATGTATAGTCAACTCATTTCACTCAGCAAACTCCCATCACACTCCATCTGGTTTCTGATCTCATTCAGTGCATTGATAATCTCCCAGTATCTGGGACACAGCCCACTGATCATTTCCAGGGTACTCTGCTCAGTGCTGCTCTGCCACCCCAACGGTTTCTGTACTCAGACCTCAATCCGAAGCACCAGCAGAGACGGAGAGAAGGACTTAAGAGCCCCTGACGGGCTGAAGGGACATACAGATACAATCACAGCGTGTGCAGCAGAGATGCAGATGAGGGACATTTAATGGACGTGGGAAGAGGACAAAGATGATGGGGAGACTGCAAAAGCTGAAAGGAAGAAATGGGTAGATTCTAGCACACAAAAATAAATGTCCTGTTTTCATGAGATGAGTAAGGCTTGCACAAAGGAGGACTTTCGAGGGTGGGATAAAGAATGGAAGAGTGAGAACATGAAAATAGGAACCCGGTGAGGGTGTGTGGCAGAGAACGAAAGAGTAACACAAAAAGTGAAGAGAAGGGGAAGGAAGGGCACAAAACGAGAATATAGGAAGAGAGCGATGCTGCTGACAGGGGAGAGAAGCCAAAAAAAGGAAGTTAATTAGCTGAAAAGGGAGAGAGGAAGAGGAGAAGAGTGAGAGAAAATGTCTGGGCTGAGCATCAGCAAAAGAGAAAATTAGGAACCTATAGGTTTTATCCACTGTGCCAACTCTTTCTATGAGCCAGCCTCCCCGCATATTCCCTGCAGTGGTGTAACTATAAACATTTTAATTAAACCGACATCACTGTTAAATAAACGCCTACAAAATACCTGCAAAGGGGGAAAAAAAACAAGCTAACGAAGCACACTGTATTAAAAGTGACGCAGCGGAGAGGGTCTATATGCGGAGTCAGGGAAAAAAAACAGGGGACATGGAGCTAAAGCAGCACAGTGTGACAGAAACTGAAAAAATAAAGAAAGAAATACAGAGCACAGTAAATGTTGGCAGGGAAAAGAAGCTGGAGGCTAACCCAGGGATTTAGGCAGCAGGTTCTTGATGAACTCGGCGTGATCCCCGACGTGCAGCACGCTGTAGACACTGGTGTTCATCAGCTCCTCCTGGTTGTAGCGCAGGTACTGGGTCACGTTCTCAGACACAAACACAATGTTACCCTCCATGTTCACCACAAAGAAGAAGCCGTCCAGGGCCTGAAGGGGACAAAGAGGAGAAGTTCTGAATTTCTTTACACATACGGAAAAAAAAAAGAAAAATCTTTAACGGTTATTAATAAATCTCCCCTGCAGCACTTGTCAGTTATACTCGCAGAAATAACAAGGTAGCTGAGCTGGCTCATTAAAAGCCTCTGCCATTCTTGATATGCTTTTATTTTCACAGACATTTGATGCTTTATTAGTAATTTGCCAGTTTCCTTGTTGTTGGCTTGCCTTCTTTAGTTGCTGCGCCTCAGTTATGGACACTAAGAAGCAGTCAGAATGTGCACATGCTACTGAAATATTGGCACAAATCTTAGCAAACTGTGTAATACACAGTATATTACACTCTGCCAACAGAAACGCGATAATTAATGTACGTTGCGTGTATATGCACCACTCCTGGAAATGCGAAACGTCAGTGTAGTTGATGGAAAGCAGGATAAAAGCATGTGTGCCTGCAGAGATTGGACTATGTAGAGGAGGAGCAGCCCTTAATTGAAACAATACAGCCCCAGGTCATTCATTACACATAAGATGGTGTCAATTAGGCCATCAAATCGCCTGGAGCTCTTAAAAAGGGAATACTGGTGCTTGTAAAGCTGTGAAAGCTGGTGTCAAGCTAAAACACAGGAGACTCTTCTCAAGGTGTTTGCTCCTCACCTCTGCTTCAATAATCATTTTCTAAACACTGCACAGACACATCTGCCAGTTTGTAAAGCCGTCAATCGTGTGTGTGTGTGGGTTGTATGTTAGGTTGTGCTATTCCTGACACGGCACCTATTATACAAACTGCAATCAAATGCACGTCTCTCCAAAACTACACTGTCAAACCAACTTCTACTCAAATGTCTGGCTACATTTTGGGGTCCAGTAAACTCTCACACCCCATCCACCATCTCACTGGGACCTCCTGGGACCACTGGGACCTGTCCCAACGCAGCTTAACAGACTGAAAGACGTCTCGTCCAGTCGCTGCGTGGACTGCGTCTGATCCAAGATGCAACGTGGTTGCGAAAGTCCATCCGGTATGAGGAAAGGACATGGACTGAACAGAACAAACACTCGATTTTGCCAACTCTTGCCTTCCTCCAGACACCATTGCATAATGCTGTTAGCCAATATCATAATTTACAATACCCTTACTAAGAATACGCACAGCAGAGGTGGTTAAAGCCAGTACAAGTCAATATACTTGAAATAAAGACATTGTGGGCAATCACATCCTCTCTCTTTTGTATTTATTCCACTTTGCAACACAACTACTGTTTTGATACGACACCATGACCTCCCACTGAAATAAACTACAGGTTGTGAGCAGCTCAATGATTTGTGCTCCGTTATCAACATCGAATACTGTTGTTGGAGTCATATCCTAAGACGGATTTCACACAGATTTTTTACGCCGATCAGATCCGGAGCCGATAAATCCCAACAACTGCGGCGGAGTCATTTGACGTAAGAACGCAGATCAAACGCCGCACCGCTGCAAATAAAACCCAAACGTTAGCAGCTTTACCAATTCTTTATTCAGATGTCCGCTTTAACACTCAGACAAGACTCTATTGTGAGAAGGAACATCAGTCATATGGAGCGGTCTACTAAGAAGGCAAACTATATGTTACAACAGTCATGTGACAGAATGCCGCCGCTCCTGGAAGGTTAAAACAACATCACGCTAATATCTCCTCCTCGTCCTCTCCGTCGCTATGTTTACACGAGAGTGGGCGGCACGGAGCCCAGGGGGAGGGTCATGGGGCGCGTGGGTGCGTTTCCTGCCGACGGCCACTCCCCTCAGAGCAGGCTGTAATGAGCCCGGGTTTGTGGACGGGGGACATGGCCAGAGTGGAGTGGGTGTGAACGGCCTATCGCTGTGTTTTGGGGCTGCTGACAGATGGGAAAGCTTGCAGCCTGCACTGGGCTATATTTAGCCGCGAGTTAGTATGTCGATTCAGTGACGCTGGACCAGGAGTGCTATAAATATTCCATGACAGGACAGATCTAGAGGCGAATGAAGAGAAGATGGGGAGGGAGAAGCGATCTGAACAAGTTGGAGGGAGAGAGAAAGGGAGGGAGGAAAAGGGTGAGAAGACAGCCTCAATGGACTGATTCATTCGCAAGGCTGTTGCTTTCTTTCCCATTATATGTAAGCACTTCAGTGGCCCTCCGTGGTACAACGAGGCCATTGCTCGGCACGGTGATTTACAGCCAATCAAGGGCAGATACAAGATGCTGGCAGCTTTAACGCCACACAGCTACACACATATAACCACTACTGGCACATCTGTGATTGTTCTCCGAGGATGGCACTCTTCATTATATACCAATCATGATTTAAAGAGGAGAGTACATCCTTAGGAGTGGTTCAGTGGTACTTCAGTCTGAGTGTGGCACTCTATATATGAGTTAAGGGGGGAAAATGACAAAAAAAAAGAAAAAAAAAAGGCCAACCACCCACCTCCAGCATCATTGGTCCCAAGGCATCTTTGTCAATCACACTTTGGCCTGTTGATGAGACGTCAGCCTTCTGCACCTCCTCCTCATTTGCTGCTGCAGCTTTTTCTGTTTCCACACAAAAAATAAATAAAAACAGATCAAAACCACCATTAGGAATCAAACTGATAAAGCTCATAACTGTTAGCACAGAGCACAGAAAAGCACTGACACTCTGGGTCAAAGGAAAAATTCGACATGCCTACTTTAAAAAGAGGTCAACTTGCTGACAAGGATTTTAACAAGTATCCATCTGGTAACAAAGCAAACACATTTGGGGCCCTTTGTGAAAACATGTGGCCGTGGCTCCGACCCAAGCGCGGAGCAGCAAACAGAGCGAAAGGTTGTTGTAAATGAGTGTGTCGCAGCACACGGCTGCCACACTGGTGACAGCCACTGGATGGATTACATTGTTATGTGCAAAAGAAAAAAAAAAAAAAAAAAAAAGGCCATTATGGAAACATGGACAGCGTGTAAACAACTCTTGCGCCAAATAGTTGTTCCCATGAGGCCGAGTGGAGAGAGAACAACTTTGAATTTATCTAAAAAAAACAAAAAGTTTGTTGAAGACGGATCTGAATTATTCAAATTAAGTTTTATTTTACAGCAAGGAGAGGGGTCTGGGCTCCTTATAGGACGTACATGTGGGAAACCTGGTAAGAGTCACCTTACAGGATCATTTTGATGCTTTAAAATGCTGATGAAAAAAATAACTCGGTAACTTTCGTTTAAAAGTGAAAAGTTAGACTTCTCTATAAGCTCCTGCACCTGCACCATATTGCTATGAATTTGTCCATAGCGATTGGGTTAATAACCATGCAGAGAAGCCTTATGTTCAGAGTGTCGACTGCCCTACTTTTAGGGCCGATGATGAGAGGCTGAATATGAGTGGGCTGTTTGGGGGGGGGGCGCTCACACACACACACACACATTTAACGGACACACCACGCCAAGAAGAGTGCCGACCATATGGTCAAAGCAAACAGATTCAAGTCCTCCTTCATTTTCCGAGGTATGAACGTGTGAAAGCTGAGGCGAGTGCAGATTTCACTCCACTCCGCGGCCTCGTGCAGTACCCCACAGACAAATATTCATCTCTTTCAGCATTAATGATGCGCGGATCAGCAGGACCTCTCCAAGCCCAGCGGGGCCCTGTAGACCAGCACAGCTGCCCCGAGTACAGACCCATCAGTCAGTGTCATGGCCGCTCTCACTGGCTTTCAGTCTGTCTGCGGAACTGTGCCACGGACGCAGGGAGGAGCTGATCAATTAAAAGGATTGTGTAACTGCTACATAATATGCAGCTGGCACGGCGTTTGCCATTTACACTTTGTCGCTTTTGTTAAAGAGCTGATTTGTGGAGTACTTTTTCCAAATATATCCGTCCCATACGCACGTTGAAATAAGAGATATCCTAAAAAGCACACATTGCAGCATAGCAGATACTTTATAACTCAGCCACCACCTCATTACAGATGGTCTTAACTGCCCCTTAATACAAAACATCTTTATTTAAAACAAAAAAAAGGCTATTAAGGCTTCTTAGCCATCTAGATTATTTTTGGTGAAAGCTACTGAGCTGATGTCTGCCTTCTTTCAAACAGGAGTGAAAGGTACTCATAGAGGAGGTCTTTTCTTCCTACAGAACTCAAATGGTAAACCATACCGCAGTGTAGAAGATGCACGCATCTACTGGATGTAAACAACGTCCTCCTTGGCTGAGCCGCCACGGCCGATACCCACAAAGCTCAACAGCGCACAGCCAAGCCATCGGAGGAGATAAGTGGCACGATGTGCTTTAAACAGTTGGACGTGTAAGAGGGGCAAGAGAAAAGGCGTGCTCTAAAACGTCACCTTCAAGTTCAGCTTCAACAAGCGCGGCGAGAGGTAAAAGGAATGTCTAATGAAAGAGCTGCTCCCTGAAGCTGTGAAAGAGGAGGTGCAGTAACTCCCCATTTTAACTATAAAAAGACTTCTCTGCGTGACCGCTGACGTAAGGAGGACACAGCAGAAAAGGCTGATTCTAGGCCTTCCCTCAATAGGCTGTACACACAATACTGCTATCAGAGGCAGGTAGGGGATGCAGGGGGGGTACGACGGGTGAATAGCAGAGGATGGACAGACGCTAGCTCGAGTTTGAGTGCATCACGTCCTTCACCATTACATAACACCTTGCTCTGTGAGTCGCGCAGAACGAGAGGACGTCATCAGTCTGATTCATGCACCTCGAGTCACTACGAGTCAGTCAGGCTGCCTTTTCTTGTCTGTGTAGGTCTGCCAAAGGAGAAGGACACTTTCCTCGACTTCGCGCTGACCTGCCGTGACCCGCCAAAAGATTCCACTGACCTGTCTACGCCGGATTAAATTGAAAAATAAAAGAAAAAAGAAGGCGGCAGACCGCAGCCAATTACTCAAGACCTGTAAAAGAAGAAGTTGGCAGGAAAAAAAAAAACCCCAAACAAAAAGAAACCCCACTTGATCCATTTGCCTGATGTTCTGGCTCTGAATGGCCACGGGAAAGATTGGCAGCCAACAAAAACGGCTCTGGGTTATGATGGAGTGATGTTTGCGAATATTAAATCAGCGGTGCTGCTTTTTAATAACAGCATAAACTATAGTGTCTGGAGCTGATCCAAAACCGGGATTTCCATGTCACCACAAGACGGGATAGCGTGCAGACATAGTGACACCTGTGCCTACACGGGGGCATGAGAAACAACAGCAGTTCAGGATGTTGGAACACCTTACTCAGAGCACACAGCCACAGCTTTGATTTGTAGCGGTGGTAAGTCATTGGCCGTTTTTTAGCCAACACTTGGTGTACGTGGCTTTCCAACGTGAAGAGCCAGATTTCAGGCCTTTAAAGAACAGCCTGCTCATGTAACTCAAACCCATCCAAGCACTTTTACCTTGCTCCTTTATTTGTCTGATTTGCTTCACAGTTTCCTTCAGGATTGCACATTTGTCCGGTTTGACGTTGAAGTTGTCGATGTCGTTGAAGTTGGCGAAGATCAGCTCGGCGAGCTCTTCGATGTATTTGTTCTCGTGCTCGCGGTTGCGCTTCTCGTTGCTCCGCTTGGGACTGCGGGGACACAAACAACACGGGGTGAGAGAAGGCACCTGAAAGCAGGAAGGAAGCGCGATGTGGCAAACTGCTCCCAGTGAGTGGAAACTGCATTTCCTACCAAAATAAGAGACTTAATACGCAATCAGATGAGCACAGCTCTAGGGCAGCAAAGAAACTTCAATCATAAATCTATTCTGAGGTCTAGATATGACTTAAGAATCTTTGTTTTAACTCCTTTAAAATATCCATCTTGGCAAGGAGGAGCCAGCGAAGGACCAAGCATGCTTGCAGTCATGCTGCATATGACCAGTAATGTACTTTTAAGGCTTTTTATGCATCATGACATGGTGTGGCAGACAAGAAACATTCTTTAGAGCTGGTCTACAGATCAATTATCCATATCTATCCTCGTCACTGCTCCCGGATTAGCCGTTACAGTGTTGCTGGTAACTTTTGTGGATTCGATAGTTCGGGATCCACAGTGACTGAAGCTCGACTTTAGGTTTCGGATCTGATATTTTGGCAGAGCTGCAGGAAAAGTTACCGGCCTAATCATTAAGTGCTGAGAGGCTGAATCTGGATCTGATTTTGTCTGATGCACTCCTGTATCATTAATCTCAAATTTAGCAGGAAATACCCTCATAAAAAGTCTAAACTGTCACCATTAGGACGGCGGCTTACCTGGGTCCTATCAGATCGGCAGAGCATTCTTTGCGTTTTCGCGACTCTGCCCTGGCAGGGTCAGATGAGTTTTCACCGACTCCGCTCATCCTCAATGCATATCAGCGCCTGAAAAATATGCACACAAAGCCAAAGACGGTTTTACATATGAAACGATGCTTTCAACCTCTGACACAGTAATGTTAGACAGTGTAATCATGCGGGACAACAAGTAAATAAGGACTTGTGTGCACGCCAGCGTGGGCATCTGCGCACACAAGCCTGTGCTGGGAGCACAGGTTGATCCGAGCCAGGAGAAATGAGTGAAAATGGAGCAGAGATAGAGATTCAATCATTTCCCTCTGACGGTGCGGCTCTCCCCAGAGAGGCCGAAATGAGAGCACGGCGCTTTGCCCACAGCACCAGACTGCGCGCTCAGCCATGCACCAAGAAAAAGCCCGTTCGTCACACAGAACCGAGCAAAGCCAGCTCATACTTAAGAGGGTTTGCGGCGACGGCACGTGTCTGAGCGAGTGCACGTCACCTGTAGCAGTCGCTCAGCGATTACATGGAAGAATCCCATCTTCACGCCCGTTTCTGAGGTTGTGGGCTAAAGACTTTACCGAGTAAGAATCCTCTTTTGACTGTTTTGTGCTATTTGAAGTGACAAGCCGAGGGCTGTTACCGCTGCTAGCACCAGCCACACACACACTTATCTTGTTTTTGCCCTCTCCTTTCTGCCATTTCATACGATCCGCTGTTGTGGCGTGAATTTTTGTCAAGGATTCAAGGATTTCTGGTGTTTTCAAAACAGATTCTCATACTCCTGTAGTTTCAGAGCTGACTAATTAACAGAAGAAACGTTTCCTATTTGAAAACTAACAGAGTGGATGATATACGAGTTCCACAGTAAAGTGGAGCTGCTTGATTTTTCCACTGAGAAACTTGCTGATAGGACGCCTGGGGAGACAGACGTGCATCTGAAATGTAACAGAAGTCGCTCTCTGAAGCTTGTTGAGGGAAGACGGGAGAAGTCGAACAAAGTAAAAGAGCTGAAATAAAGCCAAGTTTGCTGCTTATTTAGTGCAATGTTATTTTTCAGACAAAGAAGAGGAGGAATCGCACCTCTACAGCGCACTGTGGACCATGCAGCTGACCCAAAGGGTCGCGTGCATCTGTAGAACTGGAACATGCTTCAGCTGAGACATGTAATGTAACAAGTGTGCTGCAGGCAGAGTGGAAGCAACTCTGAGAACTTGAGGTTTTTTTGTTTCTTTTTTATTAAAAAGGCATGGTGGGATGATGGGGAGGGGGCTCCGGCTGTTTACTGTCCATAGTGATCACTCGCACCATAAAAGCCGTGACAATAGAGCCAAGACTAAACAAATCATTCGGGCATTTGAGGGGTTTATTTTCGATCGTCACAGCAAACATGTCTTCCTCTCAGCTCCCCTACTCTCACACTGAAGTCAGCACAGGGTGAACTTCATGCCACTAAATGAAAGACCATCAATCATTGATCTAAGTACTGTGATGTCTTATTAATTACCACCATCCTCTGAAAAGCAGCTAATGGACTCTGGTTAAAATATATAGGAGGATACCTACTTGCGGGCAAGACGCAAACAACACTCGTCCTCGGAAACAAATGGCGACCTTTGAAAATATATATGCGGGATGTGCATTCAAGACAGAAAAGAACAACAGACAGAGACCAAGACAGACAATTTCAGTCTTTCCTCAGCACAGTGACCAAGGTTGGTGCATGCGGTGTTGTTATACACTCTCGGCTACTCTTGCCATGGAAACGGCTATGACACACACTGCTTGCTGCTCAGCCATTACATAAGAAAGGATCAGAGTAAGAAAACAAACAAACAAAAAAAAAATCTCACACACACACACACACACACACACACACATACGAGCACAAAAGCATAGCCTGGCAGAAGCAGGCTAAACTAAAAAAGAGAGGTAGTGACCATGCAAACTTGAGTCTGGCTCCCTTCTGGCCTGGAGTGACCTACTTTAGGCTAATGGTGATGCCTGTGCTCAAATGGATGAAGTCAAAGCGATGGTGATTGGCCACAGAGGCAGAGGAGACTGAAGGGTAAAACATGCTTTGTTGACAAGCGGCTTGAGTACCATGGCAGATCTGAACAGCAAATGGACAGATACGCAAACATCATTGTGCATGTGTCCTTGTATTTTGCCCTTTTGAATGCCATCAGGGTGTCTTTATGCTGTGGCACTGAGCTGTCCACTGAAAATATAACCGTCTCCATGGCAGAGGTTACATGCTTTTATTAATGACAACAGAAACAGGCCATTAAACTCTAATAGCTAAGTGCCGCTCTCCGTTCCTATTGGCTCTGCCGAGGCTTTCAAGCACAAGTTACCATGGGGATTTTAAACCTGATTGGCTGTACCTCTCCCGCTGGGCCAGATATGATTGGTTGCCTCCATCTCCTTGACATGGCAGTAATGATGGGTCATTGTACATTGAGACAAATAAGAGAGACTGGAAGTGCCGGGCACGTCTCAATGACACCAACACAGAGAGCCAGACAGCCTGGCAAGCAGGCTGGTGGGCCAATTTTGTTGCTGGGGGAGAAGGGGAAGCGGGGTCTGATCTTAACACGAGCAGACCAGCAAGAGACTTCTCATTGCAGAGAACGCCCCGGATCCCTGGGATACTATAAACAGCTGGAAGGGTGTAAACTCTGCATGAACCTTCACACATCTGCCGATTTGTTGTGATGACATTGATTTAATACATGTACAGGATGCCTCTTTCTGTAGATGGAAGTGTAGGGGATGGATCCTCTGAGCAGTTACAGTAACAGCTATGTTACTATCCCTGGAGTCTGAAGTAGTCTCCGACAGCTGTGTCACTTACTACAACTCTGGCCTCTCGTTGAGAATTCTTCAAAGCTTTACTGTTCAGGCCGACGGAAGTGAGTGGTGGCATGTTGTCTCAATGGCTCGGCATCTGCAATCTGATCAATTCTCATCTCTATCCCTACAGCTTACAGGCAAATCTGTCAGGGAAACGCGTCGATGGCGGGAACGATGATGCAAACAAACAAGAATTGACCGGCACACTCTCACACACGGCAATCAGACACATCAAGACAGTCATATACGCAGTGATGATAATGGGGATGACAATGATGACACCTACGGTCAACATTTATGGCTGCAAATGCAGATAGAGCTGAGCTTCATGAGTCCATCAGATTGCTCATCCATCATCTTTACATATGCATTTTAATTTCTCAAAGTTTCTGTTGATTAGCCATCAAATTAAAAAAAAGAAAGTTTTATGAAGTAGTAATATATTAAAAAAAAAAAAAAAAAAAAAAAAAAGGCCAAACCATTGGTAAACTTGAGCTGGAAATCGCCGGCTTCCAGCGATGTAGGGTAAGAGTGGACTGGGTGAGTAACCTCATTAGGTTTAAGAATGATTGGCATATTCTGAAAGGCATCTATTAAATTTACAGCTCATCAAGCTGTCAGCTCATTTAATTCATTAGTACAGCGAGTTGAAACATATGGTCCATCACTCATTACCGGGTGCCTTATGTTAGTCATACGCAGCCTGAAATTAGTGTAAGGCTAAATGGAGATTGTCAAGATTCAGACAGGATGAAAGGAGGAAATAACGCATCTAATTAACTGCTCCTCAAAACTCAGCCGCGTGAGAATTGAAGGACAGCAACTCCTGTGGCCACAGGAAGTATGTGAAAGGGTAAGAGGTGATGTTATTTGGAAATATCAAAAAGGACAAGCAGAAACAATACATCGCAACTGACAAACGCTACCCCCCCCCCGGCTGTCTCGATTTGTTGAGGGGGAAAGACCTTTTCACACTTACTATGCAAAATGCCGTGCCCTGCTGCCTGTTGCTAGCAAAGCATTGGCAGGTTGACAATCAGCTGGAGAGTACAGGCTGAGACCCTGAGTGGAAATGATGCTGAGGTCATTAGGTTCATTTGAGCACACAGCCTTCTATGCAGTGGCTGTACTTTGAATCTATAGTGAGCTTAGGTCTCCGCTTACACAAGCATAGTAAACTAAACACCTCTACTCAAACCTCATCCCATCTCTCACAGAAACACACCACAGGACGGCTACATAAGGATATATTTGTGTGCCGTCGGCTCGGCTCCGACGGTGTGAACGACTCTCGCGTCGTTACGGGTTCTCATCTGCATCGCATTTACGCGACAGGCTAAAAAAAAGGTTTAGGTTAGTAAACAACTGCAGCAGGGTTTTCCCAATATCTAAAGCCGGTTCTCAGACACTTATCACAGCACAATATGGAGATAAGCAACATTAAGGATTTTTGGCAAAGCGAAAAAAAAAAAAAGAAAAGAAAAAGAAAAATCAATCGACTTTGAAAGAACTTGAGGTGCACTTGAGGGAGGTGATCGTAGGTGTGTATGTCACTGCTTATATCTTAGGTGTCACATGAGCAGACTCTCCAGGACTTAGCTGGAGCCAACCAGTCTGGCGAGGGAGGAATGCAGAGACAACGAGAAGCTGCTGCCTCCTGAGGTGCTGCAGGCGACAACGTTTTCTTCAGCTGACACAACCTGCACATGACGCGTTGTATCAGATGCCATGATTACAGTCTGCTCTATATGTGTGGCACATGACATTAAACACTTTCACTTAATAAAAAGGACACGCGGAGCCAGGGAAATTCTGCAGGGGACGATCATGCTCGCAGCGACCTGTTTTGCGGGAGTGAACCGTGACGTCTGCAGAGCGGCGGAACCGTTTGCACCCGTGCTTCAGGGCACTGAACTCGCTGCAGTCGTCACCATAAACAGGAGCTGAAGCCACTGAGAAAGAAGCCGCGGCTGCACTACAGGAAGACAATCAGAAAGAGGCGCACAAGATGACATTATGCATGCCCAATCATAACTTCACAGCTTCATCTGATCTGCTTCACTTGGAAGTAGAATTAGATGTTCTTACTCACACGGATGCCTGCAGAGACCCAACGGCTCGCAAACTCTTCCCATCAGTTCTTGATGTTATTTCAGATTTAGTGCTTGTGAAGCACGTAATAAGCACAAAAAGTCTGGAAGGCCAAACCAAAAAATTGAAAAATAATATCTTAATACCAGCACAATCTTAGATGTATCACAAAATTCCGGAAAATGTCTCCTCTTCCTAGGAATGTCTGTTTAACTTCCTAACATGATACGCTTCAGTCACTAGCACTAAACAGTTATTATTCAACAAGTTCCCACTGCTACAACCACTCAAAGCTGGCAAAAGAGAGGTGGCTTTCAAAAACACAGAATAACCCATTCCAGTCATGGGAGGAGGGGGGGCACGACTTATTGCCAAGGGGAGGGGTACGTGCCAGTATGCCAATCTTGTAATCATATGGGTTAGCAGGGCTTTGATTATAGAGACACACCCAGTGTGCTGGGCATGACTATGCATAAAACTGCATAAAAACGCTAGGAGGGAAGTGTTTGAAGTCTAACAAACCGAGCATCCTTCCAAAAAGTCCCAAACCTCACTGGGGCACCAAAACAACGTCTCGCTGGCGTGTGATCTGCCCTCACGTCGCGTCTTGGGTGCAACTGGCCCCCACAGAGAAATGGAGAACAAGAGTGCATCAATAAAGAGGAGAGCTGCAACATGGGTCATTTATTTCCTGCAAACCGAGGAGGAAATCACGACAGACCAAGGACCCAAAGGAGCCGCGTCTTCTCATTTTACCTCTGCGTGTTTGCGCAGGCGGCGAGAGCACCAGAGCACACAGAGACGTGTCGGATTCATGCGAGATGACAATCCAAAAGGCAAACAAATATTTAAACTCTATCGGCTTGCGTAGAATGCGACGTGGGCGGAGCCTGCAGTGAACTGTGGCCCTTAATGACAGCTGCCGCTACCTTGAACCAGATGTTGTGATATCAGGTTTGGGTCAAGGGAGAGGCAGGGGGAGACTGAGGGAAGGATGCGATGATGGATGCAAAGAGTTTAAGCAAAATGACACTCGAACCTTGAATCTTGGCTGAATCTAATAACCCTTGAGTGATGGCCGTGTCTTTGTGAACATGTCCATGTGATCGTTGGAGAAAACGAACAGTAAAGGATGACGGGGGCAACAAAGGGCACAAACATAAAGTCACGGGCCTGACTTTCACCGAGCGTAATGAGTTGGGTTCAGTAAACATTGGGGAGTGAAATCAGTGGCTCCGTTTAACGCATTGCAGAGGAACCGTTCTCTAAGTGCCTAAAGTTAACGCTCATTTCTCTGCTCGGGTTCACAATCACTTGCCCACCTGCGCACAGTCCAGAGCAAGCTGACTGACATCTAAACATTGCAAGTTATCTGGGTAACTCTGTAAAAAATGTCCAAAAAAACCCCCAAACAAAAGTCAGGACACAAACACAGCAGCTGCCGCTCCTTTGGTCAACATAGAGGTATGCAAATGGCCTCGGGCCTGTCCACTCCAGAATCACTGCAAGGTAATGGCTCTAAAGTGCCGGAGCGCAACCAAGAGCCAGGCTCCCATTTACTGAAAGCTGATCACACTCATCAATCTTTAACGCTGGCAGTCACTTCAGGATGTCGCAGGATGGGAGGCAGAGGGCTTTCTGTATAATAAGCACAAGATGCTGGCCTCTGGCTGTCAGACAAACACTGACAGCAGAAGACTGGTGGGAGAGGTGAACGGGAGTGTCAATTACCAATGGAAGGCAAAAAATGATTAACTCGTATAAATAAGCGGCTCCCCACAACAATCTAGTCAACAATTCATCTGGGGGGGTGAGGGCTAAGCCAGCGGGGAGATTCAGATATCAATGAGGAAATCAGACTCATGTAAAAAGGCTGAAATGCAGGAGACGCTGAACCGAGCTCTGAGAAGAAATGTCCTAATTGAAGCGTTTCATCATAAATCCACTTGGGAGTCTGTTGTCTCCTGCAGCCAATCATACAAACACTTTGTTTTTACAATGCACGACATGTTTCCTTCTGCAGTTACGGCGAGCAGCCAGGAGCAAGACAAGCGCACATGCTGGGCAAAGAAACCTCTAACCCTGAAGGGGGGGGGGGGGGGGGGGGGTCGGGGGTTCTTTCTACAATAAGCGACGAGGATGTAATAATAATAATAATAAAAAAAATCTATTTCTGTAGGAAACAAAGCTACTTAAAACATGTATTCGTTTGTATCTGCATGCACACTGTGCCTCTAAAAGTTCTGTTTCTTATATATAAAAAAATGCATTTAAACATCAGTAAACGCATCTGTATAACCACGCGTTTACGGTGCCGGCTATATTATGTAGTAAAAACATGTGGAAGTCAGCTGGAAGAAGAAGAAGAAAACCCCATTTCACTCACAGCAGCCAAACGTATGTCCGTTTGGAAATGACACTCAAGTCCGATCAGAAAGTTCTGTTGTGAGAACTGCTCACAGTGCTGTAAAAGACCAGCGTTGTCAGAGCAGGCATCAAGAGTTACGTTTTTTTTCTGAGCACTGGATAGATAAAAGCCTAATTCCAGGGGGGGGGGGGGGGAGAAAGAATTCATATGTTGTGTTGAAATCCAGGGAGAGTTCATCAGACCCGCATCTCTCAGCAAGATCAGTACCAGTAAGACGGATCATAAAGCAAAGAAAAGAAAAAAGGAAAAAAGGATCAGGGAGTCTGCTCGTGTCAGAAAGCATGAACAGAGAGCTCGTCTCCCTTTTATCAGACGACATATGCAGACATGACCTGGTGAGACGCAGAGGATGGTCCGCAAGATGATTTCCACAGACTTACAAAGCCAGCCTTTTAGATGTTTGCATCAGCCGGACGGCTGGTGATTTGTGTTGTGATAAGACCATCTATCTGCAGTCGAGTTGCGTAAATGGAGAGTTGGCTGTGGTTATGCGTCTCACCTTGGTTTCAGTCCAGAGAGGCCCTCAGGCCATTGCTGCGAGACGATAATGCTAGGAAACCTTTACACATCATCCACTTCTCCCTGCTGAAAGAAACAACAGAAAACAATGGATGTAGATTTGGTTTTATTCCCCAATATCCAGAGAAATTCAGTTCAGGACCCAGATTTTTTTGTTCTTTTGGCAGTTTTACAGAAACGGATATGCTGTTTTTACCCCGATTTGTACACATATCCAATTACTAACCTGCACAGTGGGATGGAGGGGAAGAGAACCTACAAAAACCACTCGACTATAGTGAAATGACAAAACTAAGCGTCAGAATAACTCAGAATCAGTGGAAATGTGTTACGAACAACAACGTCACAGCTTTAACTCAACCGTTACTCTTCTTCAAACTGGCCGGTCCTTTCACCTAGAAACAGCTCACGTGAAGTTAGTGTGCCTTTTCCTTTTCCGCGGGGAACTCGGGAGTCTATTGCATTGTGGGAGATCCCGTGCCTTCTTAATCGTGACATACAATTAATTAGACCAGAAAAAGTTTCAATATCAACTCATATTCCCATTTGGATGATTGCAAAATGCAAAAACGACTCTGCCAAGATGCTCGCCTGTGCCAGAAACGACAAAAAAAAAAAAAAAGAAGAAGAAATAACTAAACTAAAAACAAAAAGCTCCATCTTTGATAGGATTCTGTGGGTTTGTGGAGGAAACCAAAGCCAAAAGTATTCGTCAAAACTGGGTCATTTTCCTGTTTGGTTACATTACAAATTTAAATTAAAATAGTTAATTACATTTTCTAATTGCAATTAACTAAGTAGTCCAAACTGTCAAATAAGGATGGGTGGAAAAAAAAAAAAAATCTAATAATAATCTTCTTAATTCTTCGTCACCACTCAGGCAACACGTCCTAACAATTTTACTAATAAAATTCAGAGTTTAAACCACAACGAAAATACAATTAAAGTGCGACAGAGCACAGTGAACATTAACGCTGCTATAGCCCCGGCAAAATAAGCCAACTGAGTTCAAAAACCCAGGCGAGAAACTCAAAGACAAAAGAAAACACTGATGAAGCCGCTAACAGAGCTTCAGTTTCACTCTTAAGCCATTACTTCCACAGAGAAGGGCTTCATGGAAGGGTTTGTGGAGAAATGCCCAGAAAAACAAAACAGCCTGCTTAAGGAAGAAAGAACTATATATATGGAAAGAAAACCTGCTTTGAATTCGACAGACAGCAAGAAGCTGCTTCCAAATACAGATGAAAGACGGTTTTTATGGTCATCTGAGACTACAGATGTTGCTTTTTCGCCGACCATGGTAAACCTGATGTATGGAGCAAACCCAAAGCGCCATCATCCCGAGAACACTGTTCCCACTGTGAGGCAGCGCGGCTGAAGCTGGCCAGTGTGCGAGCAAAGATGCGTTGTTCAAAATACGAGGCAAAGCTTCAAAAGAGGAAAAATTCGGACAGAGGCTGGCTTTTTCCCCAGCAGGAAAGCGGCCCTACACATACTGGTAAAGCCGCACCGAAGCGGGGCAACGGGAGACATTTCAACGTCTCCAAAAGATGCTAAGATCCAGCTTCCTCCGCGGGAGATCGGTGCGCGTGCAGCCGATTCACCGCACAGCGGCTTGATGTGAGAGACGATGCCGCGGTTATGAAATCGAGACCTTATTAGAGAGTAGCCACAGTCAGGAAATGCTTTTAGTGACAACGACCTGGCACATAGTCTCACTGGGCTGATCTCGCTCCCTCGCTGAGCTCAAAGTGGAGCTTCACTGAACTATGTGCCAGTGAAGCTCCACTTCACTGTTGCACTGAAGGCTGAGTTACAGCCTTCAGTGCAACAGTGGTCCAGCTTGTTGAAGCTTGTTTGTGTGTGGGCCACTTCGACGTAGCTTTAGCCATAGATACACTCAACTATGCACGAGGCAGCTCAGAGAGATGATCATTAAGAGAGCAATTTATAGGAACAAAAGCAAATTAAAGAGGTAGGTAGATTGTGTATTTCATCTTAGTGGAATCTCTTGCCCTGGTACAGACGGTTACTGTAAAAGGTTATTGCTGGGGGTAGGAATGACCTTCCTAATTGGCCCTTTTTGCAGTAAAGCTAAAGAATTCCCTTTTAGCCCGCTTATGAGATAGAACCAAGAAAGCAGACTCAATGTTGGTTGAATATCTCGGCAAAAATGCATCTACCTCCTCCTGTTTCTACCTTCTTACTCCAAGAGCTCAGAGTTTTCATCAAGTGGAGGAATTTTCTCTGAGTTTTAACGGTGTCACATGCTCATTCTCAGTCCAGCCCTTGATCTTTGGACTAAACGACAGACTAAAGCAAAGGTCTCTCCCCCCAACCCTTTCTTTTTAAATGGCACGGTTGGTTCGAAACACGTAAATTGCAGCAAAGTGAGCCTGTTCTCAATCAATTGAACTTACTTGCTTAGACAAACCACTCAAAAACAGTAATTTCCTTCCAAAAATGAATTTAAAAAAAAAAATCTAGCAGCAGTAAAACAGGAGGAAATGAAACACCGTCATTACAGATGAAAGAAAATATTGGTTTAAAGAGAATACCGAGGCATAGAGCTTTAAGCCGATATGGTCAACAATGCAAAAAAAAAAAAAAAACACGCACACACAACGACCAATGATGGTTTAGAAAGGGAAAAATAAAAGGTTAAATGAATTTTTTAAAAAGTACAGGAGTTCTGTTCTGTCACATTATGCTTAAATGCAAAAAACACAAATCATAAACATACACTTGAGCAAAAAAAAAACAAGAAAGAAAAGAAGAAAACAGCCTTTTGATAGATAGAAATGGGTCCTTCAGACTGGAGGAGACATGTTCAGTCTTTAAACAGAGGCGTTGAGTAACACGCAGCGCGGCCGAAGCAAAAATGAACCCATTTGTAAGTTAAAGATGACAAATCATTAGTAAAGATTTAAACAAAAACCGGCGCATGTGTCACAAAGATGGATGGAGCCAGGGAAACGTACACACTACAAATATACACAAACACAGTAAAGCTTACATCACCAGCAAAACATGTCACCGGAGCATTGTCCAAACATATGTTGGTATTAAGGAGGTCAAAGGTCGTTAAGTTGAAGGTTCAAGCACTCCTTAAAACACATTAGAGCCATTTAAACTGTAACTGGTACAAGACATTTTCATTATGCAAAGCCAAACCACTTATCATCCTTAATGTGACCAAAAAAAGACAAGAGTCAACCACAGGAGGTGAGCATAAAACACCGCCTGAAGCCCAAACTTTAGGAGAAACTGTAATCTGTTCAGTCTTCAGGATGCGGGCTCCTTCTGGATGAAAGGCTTTGACACAGAGGTTGAGCCAACAATGCTTATGAGCCAGCTAATCAGGTTCCCATCAAACAGGACAAAGGGGTACATAGTTCATGTGCTGGAAATTGACCATACCGGCCAGGTCACAGAAGGGCTAAACGCCAATGGAGCCCTCGCAGGGTGCCTTTTAAATGGCACACTAATGGCTGTCAATTGAATAAGAATCAATAGTGAAGTCTACCCTAATGAAAATACCTGGCCTTTTAGCTGCGCTCGGGCAAAAAGGTTCGGCCAAGGTTCTCGGCCTTATCCATAATTGATAGATTTGGGTTGCATCTGGTGGGGTCAGGGGGTGCAAATCGGGGGAAAAAAACCCGACAAAACTCATCCCAAAACTAAAACCCAGCACAGCGTGCGTCTAATTTAAAAAACAGACACGGGCATACATGTGCATCAGATTGGAAAGACAAAAAAAAATTTAAGATGGGACGAGTGAAAGCACATTGCAGCCAGTTGCAGATCAAAGCACTAAATCAGAAAATCTACAGATGGTTTCGAGTGGTTAAGTTCTAATGCACAGACAACCCCCGTCCATACCTCTGCACTCTCATATAAAAGCCCGTGTCAGCAGATTTGAAGTTGCAGTCCTGGGTATGGTTAGAGAGGCCTGTGTGTGCGTGCGCAGCAGAGAGTGTAAACAGACAGCTGAGAGGAAGGAGGACACAGGGAGCCGCACTGATCACTACATTTTTATAGCCCTCACACCCGTGCGCTGTCATAGGCTGGCGACTACACACCCACTGCTGCAAGTTTGAAGCTCAAGATGTCTCTAAGACAAAAAAAAAACCAACACATGCACAAATGAGAAAGAATGCTGGTAGAATAATCGTATCTCTGCAGATAAATACACCCACTACATCATTTTTTTATGGATCTACACTGCGGTGTTAAGAATATCCTGCCACTAAAACCAAAAGACGAGCCGTGAGACGCGGTGCGAAACACCTTAAACTGCGCAGGCCCAGTTATGTGTCGGGATGCCCCAGAACAAAGCCGCTTACGTCAGCTGAGGAATGTGGTCGCACTGGATTCGTCTGGGGAGAGGTTAACTGTATGGCTCAGAGGAACAACATTAACACTGCGTTAACAACAATTCAGTGGGTGAAAGGTTTGTCTCACGTTCACACGCCTGCCAAAAAAAACACACCAAACTCTCCGGGCTCCATGTCACCTGTTGCTTTCCTGCGAGTGTTTTTAAGGATAAGATTAAAGACAAAAACAACGGCGGTCAGGAAAGCACACACATGAACTCAATGTGGACAGCAGTGTTTTGCGCTTGGGTGGAAAAATTGGTTCAGAGAATAGGTTACTAGAACAGGGCTGCTTGAATCAGCTGTTTAAAATCTCTACTTCCATTGTGACTGAGCTCTCGGATGTTGCCGCTTTGAGGCACACTTTTGATCACGTCACCTTCTTCTACAGTTCTGGCTGGAGATGGTCTCAAACGATTGCTTCATAGTCGCTTAGTGGCATATATTTAGCCAATTTCCGGAGCATTTGGTTATAATTCAAGACGCATTTCGGGTGGCACCCTACCCAACGTCCTTCTGCTGGAATCTGAATTAGCACTAGTCGGCAGGGCGATGCACGTGCAACCCTGCACCAAGTGTCCCCGCCTCTGTTGCTGGAGTTAATCTGATCTCAGTGGCAGTAAAACGAGACGCGTTCGAGAGCAATGATGACGCCGACGTGTTATAAAAAGGGAAGTCGCAGCGAGAGCAAACAGGCTGAAGCGATCCCAGAAATGCACAGTAGCGTTAGAGAAGGTGTGAACAGATAGAAACCGCTGCGCGCGCACAGCTGACGGTGTCATGTTTAAAGTTGATTTGGAGCTCATCTTACGACTGGCCTGTACGCCAATTATCAACTGCGCCTTGGAATGCATTCGTGTGGCTGCCTCCATCTTTTATTGCCTGTCACAATTTGCGAGGAATTGGTTCCCGAGGGGCCTGAGGCTCTACAGTGGAAGCAGACTCAGGATGAGGAGGTGCCATGTTAGCGCAGATGGGAGGGAAACTGGGGATCAGCTGACATAACTATGTCACTTTATCAGCCGAGGACTGAGACAATGTGACGGGCTCGCAGCAAACGCACACGCACAAATCTGCATTACCACGCTACTAAACAGGGGTGGGTGGGTGGGTTTGGATTTAAATCCGTTACGCGAGGAAAAAAATTGGAATGGAGGGAAAAGAAATCACTCCACTGAAGTAAAGTGTGAGCATGGTAATAATCTGTGGGAGCACGTTTACGGAGATGACTAAACCCTGGCATTACCTGATTAAGAGTGCTACTGCACTGACAGTGGAACATGTAATTGGACAAGACAGAGCAAGGAGCCAAGTGAAGCACCCTCCTCTGCCTCTTGCCTTGCTATTCTCTCCATTTCCACAGCCATTTGCTGAAAACACTTGGCGACAGCCAGGTCAGGGGGACCCTACAACCATGGTTACTCGTTTCGCAAAGGCACTAGCTTGCTAATGGACTTCGATAACAAGGGCTACAATGTTTTATACGGCTGGGATTCCGGTGATCGTGGCCACTGATGAAACCCTTCTGGGACAATCGGGACTCTGGCAGCTGTGCAGTCTGCTCAGGTAACTAAGTTTGGACAAAGCTACATGATGTAATCACAAGTTTACGAAATAAATCTGATTGAAAATGAGCCAGCTAGCATCAAACAACTTCCCAATAATTGGTGAGACATTTGTCAATATATATTCAATCTGTACTGTTGGGAAATACAGACAGCATGGTGCAAGGGCCTCGGTCAGGGATCTCCGACTCCGGTCCTCGAGGGCCGCTGTCCTGCAGGTTTTAGATGTTTCCCTGCTCCAACACACCTGATTCAGATCGATGCCTCATTAACTTAACAATCTTTTGAAGATTTCATCTGAATCAGGTGTGTCGAAGCAGGGAAACATAAAACCTGCAGGACAGCGGCCCTCGAGGACCAGGGCCCATCACCAGGCACCAAAAAAGACAATTCTCTGGAAAAAAAGGCAGGAATTGACACACTATTATAAAACAAATGCATTCCTAAACTCAATAAGGAACTAATATAAGTGACTGACAGTCTTGTTGAATGGAGAATGTCCCTGATATGTGTGTGTGTGTGTGTGTGTGTGTGCAGTCGAGCATGACCACCATGTTCTTTTAAGTCATTATTCATCTACATACCATGAGCAGGTTTTTTTTTATGAAAAACAAACCAAACCCCAATAATCCTTACAAAGCAGTTTCTGTTCAGCCCGAGCCTGAAATTGCCTTTGTTTCTGCCAGGCTATATAAAACCCCACTTATCCAAAAATCAAAAACAAATGGACGGGCCCTACTGTTAGCATCTGGGTGAGGCGTATATTCCTCCATTAAAATCCTAACAGCAGGTGCAGCTCATTTCGCGCAGCTTGTCTTGCAAAGTGAAGTAAACAACAGGCCGCGGTGTTTGCCTGCTGCGAGGTGTGACGTTTGAAAAGGATCCGAAGCACAACCCAAACATCAAAGATGACAAACTCCTAACGTGTGCATCCCTCTTTATGTTTAATAACTCTACAGAGTGGGGATATTTCTATCTATTCAATACCCCCTCATCGGATGTTTACTTCAGCGCATCAGCTCTCTTTTGCACTTGGTTTCAGAAAACCTCTTTTTCACATCGTTTGGTTCTTTAGACACGTCATAAAAAAGGCAGATAATTTGCTGATTGCATCTGGCAAACAGCTGGTGAACTCCATGTAACTTTAGATCAAACTCTTGTGAAAAGAATGTCAGCTTTAGAATGACATGGAACTGAGAGACCGGTGGTCAAAGAGCAACCTTTAGGATGTCGGGTGTGCGTCCACCGAGTGACTTAAGTCCCAATTACAAGCCATAAAGTGGTTTACCTCTTCACACTTCATTCATTGTTTATAGTGCGACTTAATGGGGTGTGATATGAGGCTCAAGGAGTTGTGTAACCGTTTGTGTTCCACGCGATTAATAAAAAGGAAACAAGAACGGCAGCAGGCTGGATCATAATAATCATAACTTGACATAATATACCTCGACCATACAGTATGGATGGACAAAAAAAATAAAATAATCAGGTCACCTCAGGAAATTCCCTTCCTCCACAGAAGACAGAGAGGGTAATGTAAAGAAAACCATATTGTGCTGAGTCAGCAGAAGGGGAGAGAGACAGAAGAAGAGACGGAGAGGCGGGCTGAGGGGTGGGGGGTGTGTGGGTGGGGCGTTGCTGGTAGGAATCGCACTGGTCAGAGTTTGACCCGCATGACGTGTACAGAAACGAAAAGCCTGAAACTGGATCCCCGCATTCCTCTGGCTCCATGACAAGCGAGTGAGAAATGCTGCTGCGTTGCTCGTGTCATTCCGTGCTGCTTCAGATCGACCCTGCGACGGCGGCGTTTACCACCATCTCAGAAGAGGACTGCGGACACGGTTTCCTCGGGGCTGATTCACGCTGCATATTTTTGGACCACCCACCCAACTCCAGCAGGCAGCTTGCTCAATCCAAGTTTCTGCTCTCTCCCTCGGTGCCAAGGATTCCACCCTGGGCAGCGGGAAAGGTGCCAAATGCATGCTAGCACCCAGTGTCACAAACACATTGTGGCAGAGGGAGAGGCGATTCCTCCGCTCACGCAAATTAACACGCCGCACTCCCAAAATCGCTCCCTCCAGCCCCATCCTGACATGCATCAGTTCAGAGCCCCACCTCACATGATATACCCGTGCTATTCTTGGTAGGCTGCTAATGCTTTACAGAGCTTTGTGTCGTCTCTGTCAGAGTTGGTTACCATTCAGATGATTTAATTCATATCAAATTCTTCCCGTGTGTTACTACAGTCGTGGGAAATAAGGCCAAGCTCTCCTTACATAAAAACAATCTACCTACGCTGTCAAAATACAATCAATTATTTGATCTATCATCTCGTGCAGCTGAGCAGTAAAAGCCTCAACACAGGGGGGGGGGGGGGGGAACAGCTGCAGAAGCACTGTCACACTGTCATGTGACCTCTGCCGTCTGCCCTGTTCAAGCCAAACCGGCCGAGGGCACCTTCTAAGCAGTGAGCAGCAGACACCACAATATCATCTCGCTTTAAAGATCAATATGCACTTTGCTGTGGCTGACCTACATAAGTGGAGGAGCGTGGACTGTTGAAATTATCGGATTGCCCGCGAGCCTCAAGATCCGTGGAGCCCAGGTTGAGTCTCTCCGGGATCACGGCACGAGGCGGGCTTCGTTACGACGCTTTTAAAACGCGACATCCAAATAATTCCCTATCACACCGCTATACTTCCAGGTATGTGCCAAAAAGCAGTGCTTTCTCATCCACGGTGCTCATGTAGACATCCACCATATTGCTATAGGGTAACATGATGTCAACCAGCTGTTAGATGAAGCGAAAACATACGAGCGAGACATGCACGCTTTTGTTAAAAAACACATGGAACAGCTGGTTGCTGCATGTTTCTGCCTTCAGTTTCATGACTCCTTCTCTCTTCTCTTTTTTCAACCTCGAGCACAACAAACAAAATCAGCCTCTCACAGATTATCAGTATTGACATATACATTTGCAGCTTTGAACAGACTGGAAAACATGTTGTTTGGTTTTTTTACCCCCTCCCCAGACAAAAATCCAATGGTAAAACCTCGTTAGTCTGGCTGAGAGGCAGCCCGCTCCTTTATTCAAAATTCTCACAAGCATCTGCAGATGCTGTCCTCAAGGAAAGTTTCATAAACGAGGATCCTCTCATTTATATTAACAGTTAACCTAATGCAAACTAAATTAATCGGGTTGATCTTTTGATACAGGGATTTTTCCCCCCCAGAAACCTGCTAAGCAGCAGCGACAGTGACTGTCAAATAACGCAACAGCGACGCGTTTTTACAGGTCCGAGTGAATTATGAAAAATAAAACGGCCATTATTGGATAAGTTCCCACCTCTAAGTACTAGTTCTTACAAAAGTGTCTTTTTAGACTTCTTTCACAAACTAACAGCTCATTAAAAAGCTCGTTCAACCTATCAAACCCCTGATGTGACATGTGTGAGTACCAGTGCTCTTGTGTAAATGGGCAACTTCAGGATTCAAGGTGTCGTTAGGTTTTTGTTTTTGATGGAAAATACATTATATATTGATGGCTAAACACCAGCCATGCAAACTAAGGTGCAGACTTATCCAATCATGCACTTCGTCTCAGTGTGATGAGGGAAAACAAGAGTGATTATGTGGAAATGGGCCAATCCATATGGAGCAAATCCCACATATTTGCTCATATCTCAGCGTTAGCTATTCGACTCTTAAGATAGCAAATCTGCATCATTTCTGGGAAGCAAACGGAATCGGTTAAACCAGAGAAAGACCCTGTAATGGCTGATGTTCACAAGACAATATATATTCTGGCACAGACAAATGGGACACCTGATTTGAGGTCAGCTAATAACACAAAGACAACAAGCCTTGAAGCACAGACGGAGTTAATACTCCCCACTTCACCTCTTCCATGTCAAAGCCCTCTCAGCTTTCCATCAACCATCTCTGCCTCACTTAAGATGTCTCTGCTGCTTCACCCTTCTCTCTCGCTCTCTCTGTGCTGTAAAAACCTGGCCATTACCCCACAGCTCATCCCTCACGCCCACCCAGGACCTGTCACAGTGCTGTTTCCATGACAACGCAAACGCAGAGGCAGCAGGGTGAGATGCCCAGCGAGACAAGGCAAACAGATAACAGGGGGAAGGGTGCATCGTGTCAAGAATACACCGTGGTCCTTGTGGGGCACGTGATGGACAGATAACGCAACGCAGTCCGATCTGTTGCATCTAAAGTAGAATCCAAGCCACATGTTTTCTTGTGTGTTTGTTTGTTTCGGAATTACGGAGCAGCCAATGTCCATCTTCCAGTCAGGGCTTGAACTTTAAATGTCATTGGTAGCTCTGCCGTCCAACAGCCTGCGTCTGACAGGTCTGATCGGAGTACACTTCAGTAAAAGCGATGCCACGGTCATTCGAACAGCTGCGTGTGGCGATGACTTCACGAAAGCCCAGATTGCACCCAGAGATGCTGTGGTGTCATACCGATTTTAAAACAGAGCAGGCGTAGGACCGAGGTGTATGGAGCTGTCCCGAAGCTTCGAGCCCGAGTCAACTTCACGCCGTTTGAAGAAAAAAAAGAAGTTTGGAGTCACAAGGGGTGTCCAATGGACACGTTTACAGGGACACTGAAGTCATAGCAACACGAGTGAGTTGAAGTTTTCTGAGCAAACCAAGTGTTCCTTAGATCCTGTGTCCTGTGTTCATCCTCTGTAGCTACAGGCTACACACGTGAGAAAGACTTTTTAAAGGGAGATTTCCACTTCCTGTCAGGAATTCTTTAACAGACGTCCGTCCAGCAACAACAAAGATGATCAGAATTCCCTTCAATTAATGGAACAATAACGTTATTATTACTGATCGGGTTCAGCTCTAAATTTGTTATAATTCCAAAATGTGACTTTGGCAAATAAAACCTTAATCGCCGATTCAAGCTTATTAGAACATGCCAGATTTTGACCGCAAATTGAATCACTTCGGTTGTTAGAATAAAGCTTCATGTCCTAATAAAAGCCCAGAATTACTCATCAGTTCTGAATAATTACTCATTATGAGGAGAGTTGGTGTGATTTTGGAATTAAACTCCACACACACAGCTCCATTAGTAATAACAAGCATTGTGGAATATTATATTTAAAAAAAACGATGACTTTTACAAGTTACTTTTATAACAAAATGACCCCCAGATGTAATATCATTTTACGATGGATAATCTTGTTACATTATTTACAGGACTGTAACAAACCATTCATTCATTACAGACTACTACTAGAACTACTTTATTCTTCTGGGTTTTTTGTTTTGTCATCAAACTTCCAATGCTTCATCTTTAGGTTTTCCCTGAAAATGAAGAGATACGCAAAAGAAAACTAACTTTATACCCCCCAAAAAAAACGGCAAACTGTCTCATTCAGTTGTGGGGACTGTTCCAATACAAAAGCCTTCATATATCACAAAGCTCAGAAGTTTATTCAGTTTTAATGCTGCGTGAAGTAAAAACCCATTACTGGACTAATATCGGAGCAACAGACACATGAACCGCATGCACCAGAACAAGGGTCAAACGATTACTGTATCACTCAGCTGACGCAACAAGGCGGCCTATCACAGGGCAAAAGTCAGCGCATACATGATGACAAGTTGGCCTTTGTTGGTAAAACTACAAACAAGCGGTGGGGGCGTCGGAAGCAGCATCATTAGAGAATGAATGTGTGTTTGTGGAAAGCCAATTCTAGGACTCCACTGCCAGAGGAAAGAAAGAACAGAAAGGCCAGCAGCAAGCCACTGATCGATTGTATTTGAAAATGTGACACGGTGATTATTACTAAGCTATAGTTGCAACAGTTGTAGGTCAGAATCTGCGCAGTCAGAGGATCATTCAAGAAACACCCAGTGCACAAATTGTGCCAATTTCACTCCAGCCGGTGATCCTTATCCAAACATTCACATACTTGCATACATGCTTGTGTGAATTCTGTCATCCCGAAGGAATTCTTTTGCTCCTTTAGGTCAATTCTACTCCTTCTTTAAAAAAAAAAAAACATTAATATTATTCTCAAACCAGTGCAGCTCCACTGAAGCTAAACGCAAACACAGAGCTCGGACACTCCGCTGTGAAACATAATGACGGAACGCAGGCTGGCTTCTGAGCCGAGTAGTCTCTACATCCTCCCATACCCTCTCAAAATGAACCTCAGGTCAGTTCCAGAGAACATTTTTCAACTTGTGTAAGGCTGAAAAACTTGATCTGCACACTTGTTGAGTGCAAGCGAAAGACTGAGTCAACAACCTCAGGCAAAAACGTGGTTCAGTCTGGCAGGGAGTTTCTTTCTTTCTTTTTTTTTGTCATAGCTGTTAAAAGACCACACATGAACACAGGAATAGGTTCCCTGGAATACTAGCTCCAACCTACACACTACACCCCCCCCCCAAAAAAAAAGACACATGTAAACTATTCCCACGGAACAAAGCGTGCGCTGAAGCACGGCAGACATACAGGTGGTGAAAAAACTAAAGTGTTTCTGTAAGGTAAGGCACCACCGTGCGCTCCAACAGGACACCCAGACACCCCTTGCATTTTAAAACACAAGAGAACACCTGAGACCGACTGAAATGGTAAGAAAATCTAATTTTTTTCCCCCCCCACACCCAGATGATACAGTTGGGAGCCCAAGTGATCCTGTGTGTGTCCATTCAGTTGGACCCAAGCTGTCCCCGGCGCTCTGGGCATGCTTTAAAGTTCCCGTCACAAGCTTTGACCTGAGAGTAGCAGAAGCAGCCAGAAGCAACAATAAGAATAAGCACAAGGTAGAGAGGACATCTTTTTTTTTTTTTTTTTGGTGGGGGAGCTGTAAACCAACAAGCTGTACGAGAACATATATTCACCTGTAGGGGAGGAGCTGGACACACTTTGATCAATAAATTATTTCCAATCCTGAGCTTGTCTGCTGGGACAAGGACAGCAGTCCAAATAAATGGCCTTGTCATGCCACAACTGTAGCTCGCCTTAACCGTGTATGTAAATGGACTCTGATTTATCTTCCAGATAAGGGGCGAGCGTCAGTTTAGATGCTCTATCCAGCGCAAAAGTACTATGAAAAAAAATAATAAAACAAAAAAACATTAACCTTGTGCCAACACTGCAAGTGTACTTTCCTTTTCTCGACAGGCAGATACGGCCAAAATATGACCATCAAATCGCATTTCCACAGGAGCAGTGCAGCTGCAGCCACAGCCACACTACAGCTTGACAACATGTCATGTTACATCTGGTATCAGTGATGTGACAAGCACCATGCACCGTCAGGTGGGCCCAGTGATGCAACCGGGGCTGCTCAGCTGGTTCCACGGGACGCGTTCCTCCAGCATTACAGGGAGAAGCGCTGACACTCATTGAAATGACACAAGCTGTCTGTCTGTATAGTCTTGAAGCAGTCAAGCAGAAGGGCCCTTTAGAAGGAGAGCGCTGCACTCGAGACACAGGCCCAACAACACAACACACCAGAAAAACCTCGAAGCAGCATCCCCCACCCCCCAACTCTCCCCGACGCCGGATTAGCGCCTTGCATGTTAAGAGAGCACGTCTCTGTTCAGCTGTAGGTCCAACTAGGGCTGCAAAATGTACCATGTCAGCATCAACAATGCAAATGGCACACGCGTAATAGTAACCCCGCAGGATGTGTGGTGGCAGCAGCTGAAAAAATTTACATGTTTTACCACAATTAAAAAAAAACCAAAAAAAACTCAAAACCAACACACACTTTGTTTAAAGTAGCTGGCAACTGTTGCAATGGCACGAGGCACATGACTATTCTGTGATTGTTTGGTCATTTAAAGTCCCATCTGAGCGCAATCGGGAGCAGGGCGAGACTTTAAAAAAAAAAAAGAAGAAGAAGAAGAAAAAAAACCCCTATTGTGCTCTATTAGGTCACTGGCTTTTTGCCTGCAGTGGTAGGAGAGCTTTACATGAGCACAATGGTGTTTAAGTGAGTCAACCAGTGCATCGATCTACCTCATTTCCCAGTCAAAGCATTCATCAGCGTTTGTGTTCAAAAACAGTTGCACACCGTTGCGACTTCCAGACAGGGGTTTTTAGCACACAAAAACGAGAAAATAGTTGTTTTTTTTTACTTTCCCTGTGCAGGTGCACGGTATAAATGTCGAAACACACATCTATGAGTAAAAGAGAAGTAGAAGTGCCAGTTTTTGGGCAAGAGTGTGCAGCCCTGGGTTCAACCCCTAACTTATACGACATTATGACACCTACTACTTCTTTTAATATTATTTTAACTTCTCCATTAGTTGTTTTTTTTTTAAAGAAAAGCTGCATTCACTTTGCATATCATCTACTACGTCTCTAAAAACAAGGGACAACTTTCCGGATACATCTTTTTTTTCCCCTTCCCAAGTGTTTCAAGCGATCGGTTTCAGTTCCCACGTACGGGATGGCTGCTAGCTTTACTGGAGCACTTCGACAACACATAGCGACGCCTGCCAAACACATGAGAAATATCAGTTCAGGATGGAGGGGAAAAAATGAAAAGAGAGTGCACTGTGCATCCTCAACAAATGCAGACATTTCCTCAACTTAGCAAACATGGCAAGTGGTAGATCGGCTCGGTCACTTCCACAACAAACAACGTTAACAGCCCGCTCAAACACATGGTGATGAGGACAGTCTTGGCTCACTCGTATTCCTCCAAAGAGCGAGGCTAGCCCGCAGCTACACTGCTAGCATGCTAACTACGTTCCTGCTAAACTGGCGAACTTCGTCCGGTGTTGTGGGCACGGTAACTCGCTAACTCAGCACAAAAAACAATGACACACGAAAGTATCGTGCACGCCACATTTGACTTCTCACCCGAAACACATGCGAACGTGCCCCCGACACACCGGAGCGGCACGCGAGCCATGCAACAACTCGTTTGCAGACGCAGTGTCTGCGCCGTCTAGTTGAGTTTGCTGCAGAAAACACCGCCGATACGGCCAGCGAGCTTAGCCAGAGCGCTAACGCTTGCTAACAAGCTAACGCCGAAGCGAGAGCCCCCTGCCAGACAGACACACAACCGAGATTGAAGATCTCTCACACTGAATCATGGATTTCGCAGCGAAAACACCACGTCCCGTCCCCACGTTGAGCACAAACGCGTGCGGCTACTTACGATTTGATACTTTTCACTGAGTCCTCGCTGTTAAATTCCGTTTATCCGAGGCAGCTCTGACCTTCGCGGTAGTGAAACAACATTTCTGCTGGCTAACTGTGCCGCCATGTTACTCCTGCTCTGCAAACCAATGCTGAGTGTTTATCTGGCTGGTAGCTGCTATCCTCCCCCACACCAAACCACATCACGGGGCTCAAGCTGTATCAACTCAGTTACCGCCGGGGGGATCGTAAGCAATCCTACGGCGGTTTACCTGTGAGGATTACGGTACTTGCAGTTTGATTAATCAGCATCACTGGCGACGTTTAATCTTGACAGCCACCTTCACTTACTTGGACTCACCACCGGGCCAGTATCAGTAATGTTTTTTAAAATGCGATGCGGTTGAAAGATGAACAAACTAAAAACCCTCCCCATCACTATTATTTCTCAAGCACACACACACACACAAAAAAGTGCACTGTGTGTAGCCCGTTACATCAAATACACCCTTGGGTGATAGGAATATGATTCTTGAAGATAAATGTATTTTTTTTAGCTCGTAAACATTTATGTGGTCTCGTAAAATTATGAGTACGAGCGTCGTGCCGCAAGTGAAACGTATGTTGTTAAGGTTGTTTATTTAATCTCATTCCTAAAAGTTACATTTTAGAAGTTCATTTTTAAAGGTGCTACAAAAACAATAGTCAGAAATGTGCAACAGGGGTATATATATTTCAACATGGCACGCTGGTTGCCGTTGAAATAATTTCATTTTTTTTAAAAAGATGTCGAAACATAAGCTCAACCTAATAAAACAGGCTGTTGAAACCTTGCAGATAAGGGTGTCCTACTTATTTGGCTTTCCTGATTTACTGTCTGGTCAACTGTCCGTGGAGCAAACAGGCACAGGCGTTTTCTCTCAGCCAAAACTTGTGCAACACCGCCGCCTAGTGGCCGCTGAGGACGGTCCTTTAACAAGCAACAACAACAACAAAAAATATGTCGCTGGCCAAGAAACGAATAAATGATTTGGAAAAACGTCGAAGGTGCAGTTTTGTCCCAGAATTGTATTCTTGACCGCGAGGAGAGGAGTTTGTAGGCTCTCGTCCTCCATCCTCATAGCCGGGTTTGAGTTTTATAGAATAAGTGAAAATGGGGACAGTCTTGGCTCACCGGTACCTGGAGATGATCCAAAATTATATGTGTAGGTGTGATTACTGCGTGGGTCGCGGCTCTCTGTGTATGATTGGTCACTTGTCTGTTAACTTTTTTTTTTTATTTAACCAGGGAATTGAAAACTTGAGATCTATGATCTACTTTTCCCAAGAGTGTCAGCAGAGATAAAACAGTAAGCGGATGTCCCGTAAACGTACCATAAAACATCATCATTTCAAAGGGCTCGAGAAACTTAAAAACTTCGAAACGTGCGAGCAACACAGTCACTGGGGGTCAAACGGAGACAGAATGCTCAGTTGTGACATTTACAACCGGACATATCTGCCTCTCATTTGTTTGAATGTTCACTTGCACTAATTTAGTGGATGTGGCTTCTTAGGATTAAGATGATATTGAGTGGAGAAAGTAGGGTATTTAAATTTCCTTTTGTCAATTCAGTCCAGTAACTTTGTAGGTCTGTAGATGAGTTGGGAGCAGACCAAGAATGGATTCATTCGTGAGTTTGCCAGCGTTTGAGTCTGCCGGAGGATAAAGAAGACAATCGAACCCGATCACAGTATGCATTAGAGTTTTAATGTTGGTCGTCTGTTGATCTAATGCTTGGAAGGAGTGCAGAGATGCGTGCGTGGAAATGACGCAACCACGATGGTGACAAATCCTTTTTGCCTCAAAGGGAATCCTAGAAGACTGGATTTGAAAGAAAAGATTCGCAAATGCTGAATGTGAGCGTGAATCATCGGGTTAGGATTCCCATTGCCCTGAATGGTGAGGATACAACAAGCAACGCCGTTACGAGATTCATTCAAACACCGCGCTGCTTTTTTATTTGATTTCTGCTGTCAGACAAAAAACATCGTCCAAAAACAGAGGGGTGACTCTTCCAACAGCCTAATAATTCAGAGTGCACGTTTTCGGACTATACAACAGACTTTTTATTTATTTTTTAAATTTCTTTACAGGACAAACCTTCAGGACAAGTTGAGAAAACCACCACCGTGTGCCTAAAACTCACCTAACGGGCTTATTCTTTAGCGCAGGTCTGTGTCGCCTCAGATGTTAAAAGTGCAGCTGACTGCGCCTCATTGCTTCATGGCACACAGGTAAAAGGCTTGGGGGTCAACGACGGCCAACCAGGCTCCAGTGGCACAGTCGATAGTGGGTGGATAAAGCTAAGCAAAGTGAAAGTACGTTCCATTCGCAGTCCATGCTTTAACGACAAATCATTCTTGCCAACATGTTTTTTTTTTTTTGTTAAAATGTAAGCAGTAATTTCACCACCGAACAGAAACAGTTAAGTCATTCCAGCCACACATTTAAAAGAGGCTGCTCTACACCAATTTAGGTCTAACTTGCGAAAGGGACCCCCCCCTCCCCTCTCTCCAAATTTCCATCTCATTCAAAGTCATGTCATGAAAATCTAAAGCACGGGCTGTCATTAACAACACCACAGATACCACTGCAATAAATCCCATACACACACGAGGCACGTTCTGTTTTGATAACCAAGCCGCTCTGAACTCCACTAATCAAATGCTACATCAGGTTACTACTCCTCTGCTGGCAGTTCTGGACTAATACTGACATATGAACGCACTTGCAGCATTACATGGTGTCCTCCTACTCTTCCTGGCTGCTTTTATATACTCTCACCTCCCACCCATAAGCTAAGACTTGAAAAACACTCCGTGAGATGTACCTCATTTTCTATCCACAGGTGTCTGTTGAGGACAGATGTTGAAAATGTGACATGAACCCCATTGACCTCTCGCGAATGGAGACTGCAAGACTTTTATGCAGCCTCCACTCACGGAAAAACAAAATATGGGGGTGTGGGGATCCTTCAAGAGGACAGGGGGGGGGTCAGCAGCAGAGAAGAGGAGCCTAACCCTTATAAATACAAGGAAAGAAGGGAAGTAAATGGAATACACAGTATTTGAACAAAGCATCGAATGACCTGGAGTGGGAGAAACAAACACTGACATGATTAATTCCTGAAATTTTTAAAAATTACACTCTGTACAAAACAATCTGTATCAATAGGCACTTCTTAAATAGGGACTTTTTTTCTTCTCAGTTTATTTCAGTGTTTTTTGTTTTTTTTTTGTTTAAATTTCCATTCATGTTGGCACGGCAGGGCAAAGACGGGGGGAACAAAGGTGTGCTGGATGACATGGCGACGCAGCTAAACGGTCCTTGGAAGTCCAGCTCGAATGTCAGTCCCATGGTGGGGGTGGCGGGTGGGGTGGGGGGGCTGAAAACGCACATCAGTGTCAAGGAGCTGGAGAACGGGCTGGCTGGATACAGCCATGGAGGCCAGAGGAAGATGGTTGTTTAACGTAAGAGGGGGAAGGCTGAGGGGAATGTTTTTCTACGAGGACTTCTCTTTTCTTGCTCTTGGTGAATCGGCTCCATGTGAGTTCACTCCGTTTACTCCATTGGCTAAGAAAAAAAAAAGAAAAAGAGGACACATCCATTTAAAGTAAGAGGTATCCACAGAAGGCTTAGATTCTCGCCAATTTGGGATCTTGAGCTTATTAGGATAGATTTTCAAGAACAGCCAGCTTCCATTAATGTCATTTTACGCCGTCTGAGAAAATGATCGCTCACCTTTGTCTTTCTTTGACTTGCTCTTAGGGGGAGCTGGTTTCTTTTTCAGTGTCTGAGCCTGGGCGTGCTCTCTCCATCGGCGCAGCTGAAAGTTGATAAACTTCCACATCATGAAGGCCTGTGTGAGGCAGATGGCAGCCAGGACAGTTACCCTGGTGGACAGAAGGGAACTGTCAATAGCTTGAGAGGTTAAATGCAGGAAGAAAAAAAAAAAGACATACGTGCAATTTTGAGTTTTCTTATATCCTAAAAAAGTAGGTGCGTTGAGGGCAATTGTAATAATAATAATAATAGTTACAGTTCAGTGAGAGAAAGAGGAAGAATTTTCACACTTAACCCACCTCCCGTGCAGCACAACATGCACTGTGGTTACATTTCATACCGCTTCGTTCACTTCCTCTTCTATAATTGTTGAACCGAAGTACTGCATTCGGTCGGGTTTTTTTTTTCTTTTTTAATGACTGAAATGACGTTTAAGCATCTAAGCCACAGTTCCATTTACTCATGGCTTGAAGAATTAAACATTTCAAAGGGGGCAGCTGCAGGTCGACGTTTAGGCGAGACGAGTTCAACTGCGATTCTTAAGAATTTATTTTCAGACGTTAGGAGGACTCGGTCTCGTTTCTCTCCTCGGGATTCACTTACCGAACAAAGAGAACGTTAAAGTTCCCGGCAGCCAAATTGAAGCCTTGATTCTCAGCTGTGGAGAGGCCAAAGCCCACAGTGAGGACAGACAACGACAGGGTGAGCAGCCGCCCAAGGACGAACAAGACGGCCCATATGGTGAATCTGTGAGACGAGAGGAAGGGGGGGCTTGAGATGGCGTGATCAAGACTTTCTCAACCTGAAATTTTTACTGCCGAAAATCGGGCCTCACCCCATTTGCCTGTTCTCGTTGCTGAAGTAGACCAGGCGGGAAACGTGGAACAGGAGCTCGACAAAGTAGTGCAACACCAGCAGGACCAGGCCCAGGCGGTTCAGACTGAAAAAGCAAAAAAAAAAAAAAAAAAGGCGGCACCCTTAGAGACAGAGACACAACACTAACTTTCTCCTGAAGGGCATCGTGCAAACACAACCTCCGCAGTTTCACACACTTAATGTTAGGCTTTCTTAAGTGGCGGCCCTTACTTCAGAATGTAGGCGCCAGCGATGTGGACCAGGTACAGGAAGATGTACACAAGCTGGCGTGGAATATCCTCCTGAACGGTAAACACAGAGAATGGGAGGCCGGGAATGGTCAAAATATTTACAGCAGCGCGTCTCTGCGCGAGAACGATGATTTGAAACAATGCCACAAGCCCCAGGAAGTCAAACAGGAAAAAGCCACAGGGGCCGAAACAGAAGGTACAGGACGTCATCTAATCCCACAGCGATGGCTCCACCACAAAACAAACACACTCACTTTTTTGGTCTTTTGGAAATACAGCTCTGGGAGAGCATGGAGCCAGTAGCCCAGCTGACAGATGAAGTAGAATTTCATTTGGAACCTGAAAGACGCCACACACAAAGCTTTTTACACACCCTGTGTGACAAGTTTCCTGTCCGTTTATCCATAAACAATCTTTATAAAGCACCGGAGTCCAAACATCGTTGCGACTTACGGCATCAGTGTGTGTGGATAACCCTCCCACAGGGCGACTGGTTTGGACAGCAAGTTTTCCTTAAAAAGACAAAAAGGCTTTTAAACACTTCAATTGGGTTTAAAACGGAAATAAACAAAAACAGCATGTATGCAACTTCTTTACATACAGAGAGCAAAATGCTTGTTCCCCAGCCGAAGGAGAATAAGTAGAAGGCGCTGAGCTGGCCCGACTCATTAAACTTGCTGTGCTTGGTTTTGGAGAAGTGCTTCTTTCTGTTGAGTTTCTGCAAAGATGGACAACAATAAACAACACAGAGAGCACAGAACTTCAGATGTTAAAGCCCGGCGCACACGAGTGCGTCTTACTTACATCAAGCACGTACTCCTGGATGATGGCATGCATTATGATGGCCACCAGCATATAGAAGAAGATGGTAGCCAAGTCCTTGATGCCGTGGTGGAAGTAATTCACAGCCGTCTCCTCTGGGGCTTCTGTGACACACGCAGGTTATAAAATCAGCCGTTACTGACTGCGCGGCTTATTCAAATTGAATAAGGTGAGATGTACCTGGTTCATGGTCCCCTCATATGACATTAAACATAATTCAGGCAAATAGTTCACAAATTAAACAACTTTGAATCCTGTTTGGATGAGTGAGACACTGTAGTATTGTACCATCATTTTACCAACAGAAGCTACCTGTTTAAAAAAGCCTGAGCGGTTCTCCAGTGCTAATCGTTTGTGTGACCGCATGAATAAATCAATCCAGTTGTTTGTAAAAGTCAGCGCGGACCAGGAAAAATACAATAGCATAATTTAAGTGTCTCTCTGTAGCAGGACATGGTTGATGTGGTTATTTGTCTTATTAGAAACCTGTAAATAAGTTACAGGGGGCAGGCAAGCAGTAAGGCTTCACAGATAAGAACAGAATCACCAGCTGCAAACTTTCAGCCTGTGCAGCACAGTCTGAATAAGTCCTGAGGTCACATGTTCTTTCAAAAAAAGCATTGAAAGCTGGCAAAGAAAATGTTAACCTTGAAACAGTTGGGACTTTGAGTTCCACCTCAGCCCAAATTCACCCTGCTCACCTTGCCACAAGAGAAATTTATAAATCAGGCAGACTAAATTTAGCTCCAAAAGGGGGGAAAAAAAAGGATCTCTCTCAAATGGGTTTGTGCAAGGCCACGTAAGTACAGAATCCAAATGAGAGGCTTCCAGCAGGAGAGTTCAAAGAGACTGCTGCATTACACACTACACTTAAAAGAGTCACACATCATCTGAAAACACCCCGTTTCACAACAGACCAGTGTTTCACTTACCGTTGGTTGAGATGGTCACATTGTACTGGACAGTAATGAATAATACTGCAAACTTCGAGGTGACCTGAGGATAATATCCATATAAAAAAATAGCTTTAGTTATGACAGAATGCAAACATCACTATAAATGCCAGTCATGTAAACCTGGACCAGATAACCACAATTACACACAGAACACATTTGAGGTATTGTTCAGACATGTTACAACATCTGGGGAGTTTGGTAATCGTTTATTAACGTTATTCTCACAGAGAGACTTCAAATGCAACAACTAGAAGAATTGTGAAGTTAAAGTAAATCAATGTATTAAACGATTTTAGGCTCACGATGAGAAAATAATAGCAAAACCTGAGTTTATGATGCAATTAGGAGGTTATAAATCTACAATAATAAAGCAGGGGGGGAAAGGGGTTTCTTTTTAAGGGTTGTAATTTAAGGATACACGTTTAAGAAATGGCTTTTGCGGCTTGAAAAGGAGCTTGCGAGTGGCTTACTGATAGCAAAAAAAAATGCTACATCAACGTAGTAAAGCAGCGGGGGAGAACTATACAACAAAGGAGCTGCATGGGGCGACAAAACTCAGATATAACGAGAATGTGCACACTGTTGGTTAGACTTTAGCTGCAAAGCAAGCACGTTTCGTTTCAAACCAATTTTGCAACAATAAAACACGTCGCAACAGCCGCCGTTCGTCTGAAGTCTTATTCTGAAACGCAAACCGGAAGCGGCATTAACTCCAGCCAACTGGACACCAGCGGAGTCGCTCTGAAGATGAAACACACGTTACATTCAACTGGCGCGGTTTTAAAGTGGTCCAGGCCACATCATTAAGACTGAAATGCTTTAAGCTCTAATATTGTTCGTCAACCCGCTGCATCTGTGTGCGCTCAACATGCAATTCAGCCACCAGAAGAACTTTCCGTTTAGGTGGAAGCGGGTTCCTCCAATGACAGCCTCCTATCGTTGTATGATTGCCACGTAACACATCGGCGCATAAACTAACCAAGGCGAGTGATGAAAAATACGCAAAGCGCTTAGACCAATAAAGGGTTTCAAACTTGCAACACACTGAGATATTTCCGCAGATTTGTTCGCGTGTGTCATAGGTTTAAGACTTTTTTTTTTTACCCCTTTTTCCTTAAGTGGGATAAAACGGCGGGCCCCAAGAGCAGCGATTTGAAATATCGATCTCAAGATGGGAAGTAGCCAGATGGGAAGTAGGCATTAGTTTACGCGTTGGTATTTTTGTTGTTGTTTTTTTTAAATGCATAAAACATATTCAAGCCAACCGACTGGCTCACAGTGTCGCGGAATATAAGCAAACTGGAGGCCAATGTGAATAGAAAACTTTCGGTAATAGCAGGAAGTAATGAAAGGAATAGATCAGACAGCCATGTCAGTTTCCCAGAGAACAGACTGGGAGTATTCGGCTCTCTATCCACCAACGCTCCGTCGAAGAACCTGGCGGAGCATCCCCCACACCGACCCACCCACCCCGCACGAACCACGATTAAAACCCATTCAACATGTGGACTTACCTCAAACATCAACCCGAGGAGGAACACCATAGCAACACAGGAAACAATATCTGCATGGTTCTGGATGACAAACTCGTGGCTTAACACCGGCGGGTTTTTGTTGGTTTTTTTTCGAATCCCCATGTCGAAGCGATTCGTGAAACTTTTTGCTTTACGCGGCGCAGGTGTGGTTTATTTTTCTACCAGATGGTATGATATTCCGCTGTCTCCCTCTGCTTCCTACATGCACAGGGCCAGGCTGCTATTGAATGGCGTGTCACTCTTCTGCTAGTGGGAGGGTCCAGCCAGAGAGCCGCTGCGCCTGACCAACGACGCTCTTTACGCACAGGAGAGGAAACAGCTGGGGCTCTCTGTCGCTTCCTAGAGGTTTGGAGTATAAGGCGAAGTATCTCACGATCAGACCCTGCGGTGGGACTTGAAGCTCTGTTAAAGTATGTGGAAATTAAAAAGCCAGGTCGCTCAGGTGGTCTCAGGGTCCTCATCCAAAGTTCAGAGTGCAGATTCACGTTTATAGAGAAAATGATAACTGCCGATGCGTGACAAATACAGTGGGATGAGGGCGGGCATTACTTTGGGACACAAAGGAGCGTTACGTCTGAGCAGAGCTCCCTTTGGAAACAAGAAAACACAATTTTTCATTATAACCGGACAAAGGCTAGGATAGACCTATCGCTGTACCGTGCAAAGGTTGGAAAACACGAGGAAGGATTGTGTGCATTATGCAGAAAACAACAGACTGTTCAACCTGTTCAGATGGAGTGTGAGCTATATAAGAAACGGAACAGAACAGCTTTTCTCTAAAATGTCAACGTGTCACAAGGAGGCTTTTCAATCCCACGGAGAGTCCAAGACTGTTTGAGCAGTACTTGAATCTATTAATTTAATTTCCCTTTATTAAAGACACATGTATGGCCATATACAAACATATATATATATTTTTTCTTTCTTTTTTTTCCTCTTAGGAATGAACAGATATATCGGCCAACATTCATCTTGTTGACTGCAATCAGCCTATCAGCAATTAGGATAACGGCAACTGATGTGAAAGGTTCTAATAAAGTTTTCTGCGTGAATGAATTTGTGCTCATTCAAAGATAGTGTAAAAAAGGGCTGAAATACTTTAGTGGTGGAAGTATTCAGATTCTTTTGTAAAAGTACCAAGACAGCAATGTATGCAAATACTACCTGACAAAGGTCCTACAGGAGAGGTCCTGTATGAAAAATCACACACAAGTTAAAGAACATATGTGTAAGCAGCGAAGAAATACTGAGGTTAAGCTGGTTTATGCACCTGATATGTTATCATATGACATCAAATCATGACATTAGTTTGCAATGCCTCGGGACAGATAGCATGCACATGATGAACATGAGTTTAAAAGAAACCCACAACTCATCTTTGCCACAGGAATCCGTTTGTGGGTTAATCTTGCCCTGAGAATATAAGAGAGAACTAATCAAATACTAAAACTTCATCTGCCCACTACCAATATTATCAAAAACAAAGAAAAACTGAATAGGTCTTTTGAAGTCGGTGCTCCTAACTTATTCATGCTCAAACTCAGTCAGCTGAAGTTTGGATTTGCATGAAGAGCAATTTGAATACATGAGGCCATTCATTAGAGCAGGAGCCGCTGACTTGAAATTCAACTTTTTTTTAAGTGGCATTTATGAAAGTTGGACTCAGTAATGCCAGTTTCATAGCGACATTGAGCTAAAGTTAGCTGAGAGAAGTTAATAGGGGGCTTTAAAGTTTCAAGTCATGTAGTAAATTGGAATTTACCTTGATTTACTTTAATTTTAAGGATCTTACCTTGATTTACTTTAATTTCAAGGCTCTTACCTTGATTTACTTTAATTTTAAGGCTCTTACCTTGATTTACTTTCATTTTAAGGATCTTACCTTGATTTACTTTCATTTTAAGGCTCTTACCTTGATTTACTTTCATTTTAAGGATCTTACCTTGATTTACTTTCATTTTAAGGCTCTTACCTTGATTTACTTTCATTTTAAGGATCTTACCTTGATTTACTTTCATTTTAAGGCTCTTACCTTGATTTACTTTCTTTTTAAGGGAATATAGGAGCTCACATTTGGAAGTAGTTAAGTTGAACAGGGTGATGGATATGAGCAATAAGTATTCAAATACTTCCAGGAATCACTCAGTTTACAGAAAAGCCACGATGTGAGTCATAACATCACCCTATCTACCCTCTGTGTCAAGTGCAGTCCTGACCCTCTGACTGACGTTCAAGTCAGTCATGTCTTTAAAGCTGTTGTGGGTGCAAAAGTGTGACAGAGAAGTGGGAAATATGAACCACACACATGAACGTGATTCTACTATATGTACACAGGCACAAGCTCTATTATGCAATTACGTCTTTACGGGCCTGACTATATCAGTCTGGTGTTCGCTGAGGTGGGGCTTATTGTGAGTTTCAAGGAAAGAGAAAGAGGACTACCGGGTGAAGAACTGTCTGCTGCTGTGGCCTGTATAGCTCTCTACCTTGGACAAAACATTACAGTAAGTTTAGCACTACTTCTTAATAGTTTGCTTTTGTTGTTTGTATTTTTAAGTGAGTGTTTTACTGTACCTGTGATTGTAGTTGGATGACATGCACTGCTAAATGTGTGTAACTTAAGACTAAAAGAGAGCAACTTCAGACGTGTTAATGAACACAGAAAGGTATAGAAAGTTAGAAGTACATAAAGTAAGACAGTATATCTGTAATGGATATATTTCAAGGAAGGGAGTGCTTGTATACATGTATACTATCTTGGATTAGCTTGTCCCTTAATTTGGCCTGATAATCAGCTTTATGTCCAATGATATTTGAATGAACAGCTCATAATGAAACAACTGCATGGACTGGACAGACTTGTTGTTGAGCTAATGTGTCATTTAGAACATACATTTATAGTCCCGTGTTATGACACTCTGCATGTGAAGAAAAAAAGTACATCTTACATAAGAGTTCTCGTTGTGTCATCTATCGTCACTGATTATTCCTCAAATGAATATGTAGGTAAACCGTGTCATTTATCAGCATGTAGGTGATAAACAGCTTATGACAGACTGAAGGGAAACACCTGACATTAGTCACACTGCATTTCCAGTCTTTGACTGACACAACAAAAGTTTGTTTTACATTGTGGTAAATCTACCAGAGTGTTTGACTAAAAGCTTGTCCGCGTTGCAAAACCTCTCTTTGTTACAAAACTGATGTCATTTTCTTGTGTTGTTTTTGCAGAGAGACCAAAGCGGCCCCAAGAAATTTTGGAAAACCATCCACAGCAGCTCCTGTTTTGAAATTTCCAAGCAAATCTGAGCAAAAGTGGCAGCCTTTCTAGCTTGGATTTGAAAGGAAAGTCACACGCCAGCTTTCCAAGTGACGACACAATGCTGCAGACAAACATTCAGTATTCCAAACTGCGATGGCTGTTAACCATTTTGGGACTCTTCTTGTATGTGCTGGACATCTGGAACGACATTGGACTGGCTCTGAAATATTATTATGAGGCACAATATGTTTGGAGTGGAATGACTGTGATGTTTGTCTTCACTGGGCTGCTTGTATCCCAGATCTTCAGTTATGTCTGGTACCTGGATGACATGAAAGAAGGAGAACAAACAATAGCAGGCATGTCAAAGGGTGGACTTGCTGCCTTGCATGTCATTTGTATGGGCGTTTTCCACAGGTATGTAATAGACATATTGACAACGAGGAGAATATTGCATCTTAAATTTGACATGACCCTAAACAGTACTTTTCAAAAGTCTTGAGCCACATGGTTGTCTGATCAAGTTTTTTTTATACACTAAACAGGAAATAGGTGCAAAAATTATTGAAGCATGAGCAGAAAAAAAGAAGAAAAGAGATACAGTATATAATGCGCAAATAGTTTGTACAATTCTAAAAAGCTTGAAAGTAAGGACTTTTATTCTTTAGCACAGCCTGAACCCTGTTAGACAAGCTTTCTTGTAGTTTCTTTAAGTAGTTTTCCGGAATAGTTCTCCAGGCTTTTTGAAGGACATGACAAAGCTCTGCTTTAGATGTTGGCTGCCTTTTGTTCCGTTCACTGCCGAGATAATCAGACACTGCGTCAATGATGTTGAGGTCCAGGCTCTCTAGAGGATTCATTCCTCCATAAGAGGAATCATTTGGCATACCTCAGCCTTTTCTCAATTATTCCTTTTCTTAAGAATGGCTCCTTAACCCTTCCATGATGACCTTTTCTGATGAAGCTTCGGCCAATAGTCGATAGATCAATTCAAGGTCCAGATGCATCTTCATGCATTTTGTCTAACTTTTTTAAGGACATCACTTTCATAATTTTTAGGCCTGACACTACTTCTTTTGTTCTCCACTTATCCAGTTTCCTTAAAAAAATTAAGGAAACTTAAAGGACTGAGAAATGCCCCTTTTTCAGCTAAAAGCTCTTCAGGAATCACCGTGTTGGTACAGAAATACTATTCTATTCTACGTCTTTAAAAGGTGTCTGTCATCTTTGGTGTTTTCTAAAGAAGTTGAATCAAATTCTATGTCTTTGCACAGGGTGCTAATAACAAAGTACCCAAAGATACAATATAAAACTGGTTCTTTGCTAAGTTGTCTGGTGTAGACAAAGCACAGGTTCACCTCTGTAGTTAGGTGCCTGTTTGGTGCTTGGATGATTCATAGGTCAGTTTTGAGAGGCACACAAAAACACATTCTTCTGAAATTGGTCTAGTACAGGGACCTGACTGGAAATGAGAAAAAAAGCAGGTGATTCCAAAGAAAAACTGGAAAGCCCTTCAGTAAGCCTGGAGAGCTATTGCTCAACACCACTTTAAAAGTTTACATCAGAAGTCTGACTCCTTGGCAGCAAAATATGAAGAATTGAGATGTGGCTGACGACTTCTGGACGGCAGTGTAGAGTTTGTCTGCAAAACAGCATGCTGCTCACGCTGAGGAGTCAAAACGTGCATTGTAATGAGTATGCACTCTGTTATGGCATAAATGGAATGTGCAAACTGGAATAACCACATTCAACCTGTGCCCTGCAGATTCACCACTGTCTGTGCAGCAATTCTTGGCACAGAAATGAATGAGTAATCAGTGTATTGCATTGTTTCCACCTGTTTGACTAGTGTTTGGTCTGTTGCTAGGTATTATCACCTGCTGAAACGTGGGTTCAAAGAGGTCCGGAAAACAACAAGTTCATGCACAGCGGAACAGATGAGGGATGAGCACCACAAACTGTTCTGCATGGCTACTGATCTCAGTATGCTCAAGCTGCTTGAGGCTTTCCTGGAGAGTGCTCCTCAGCTCCTTTTACAACTTTACATCATCTTAGGCCAACAAGAGTTGTCGGTAATGCAGTGTAAGTAGAGGCAGACAGTCCCTTTTGCATATTCAAAGTCTTACAGAACCATCATTTAGACCACCTGTCCTTCTCTTTCAGGTCTGTCTCTGGCCTTCTCCTTCTTCAGTGTGGCCTGGGCACTGGTGGACTATCGCCACTGCCTGCGCAGATCTCTCCCCCACATCACAGAAATGCCCTCAGGCCTCCCCACAACTGTCTACCTCCTCTACAAACTTTGCACCATCACCAGCCATATTTTCAGCTACAGCCTCCTCCTCATACTCAGCCCCTACATCACGGTAGCTCTCACCCTTCTCTGGCTGGTGGGAACAACATGGGCGCACTTGCTTCAAACCAACTTCTGTTCATCCAGAGGCCTTGAGCTTCTCTATCGGGCCGTCGTAGGAGTTATCCTCGTATTTACCTTTTTCAACGTGAAAGGACAGGACACCAAAGTCGCCATGATCATCTATTACGTTTTCTACTCCATCATAAATTTCATGACTCCACCGCTGTTGGCTTTGTTAATGCCAGAGCTGCGGACAAGTACGTTTTTGCTGACAGCTGGTGGTTTGATTTTTGGAGGTTCAGTGTTGGGGCTGCTGTGTCTCGTGCTGTATTACCTCTTCCTGCACCCCAGGGGGAGGTGGCAGGAGGCAGATGAGGTGGACGGACTGGGAGTGGAGGCAGAAACAACAAGAACAAGGAAAGTAATTAACTTTTTACAACCTTGACGAAGGCTCTTTCAAACGGATCCTAAGACTTTAAGGGAGAGAATAGGACATTTAATGTGATATTGTGCATGCAAGTAACAGGACACAGATGCAAATGCTGGTTTTCTTTATGAAGTAAAGTTTACATTCTTATTACAAATGCAATTGCACGGTTTACTATTTTATAATTAAAATGTATTTTTTCTTAACTTATTTATTCTTGTCATATGTGACAATACGACGATCCCGAGATCCAAGTCACAACATCAGTGGACGACGCACTGTATAACAAAAGCAAAAATGCAACAATGCAAAGAGCACAACGTGGATTTTTTAGAAAAGTGGAAACAGACACAACCGCATTTCACAAAATACTATTGTTTTACAAAACACAGCCGCGCTTTTGAAGACAACAACACAGAGAACATGTTCACATAATAGATGGGTTCCAGGGGAGAGAAACCCCAGCTGACAATCACTGTAATCAAAGTCTTTAATAAATGTACATTTTCATCATTTGTAAATTCTTATTGACTAAATAATGAAATCATAAAATGAAACCCTGTTTCATAGTTCTGATTGTCAATATAGGATTGTTGAAAATGTGAACTGACAGTATTTCAGAACAAGGTTTTTGTGTTTCTGCTCGTTCTTTGGCAGCATGGTGTTAACGTTACTTTCATTAAAAGTAACATTTCATTTTTTAACATCAATATGTCATCAAAATCTTTTTTTTTTTTAAATTTTTTAATGTCACTGCCCTAGAGGCAGGCAGCCTGCTGCAGTAGGTCTGGGTATATTTATTTGCCTCCTCTTGAGACTTTCCTCTGAGCTTGTTTTTCTGTGAAAACGCTGGTTTGGATGCTGTGCAACAGGAAGAACTCTTGCAATTTTTTCACATCTGAAAGTTGCTGAAGATTTCTACCAAACCTTCCTCTTTGCTGCACCTCAACCTTCTACATGTTTATCATCTTATTTATATTCTATTTTCTTATCCATCCATAACATTAACATATCTTCTGATAATAATTAATACCGCAATGGAGTTTCCTGTTTGGTGACTAATAAAGTATTATAGAATGAAATCAAGTGAATTGACTGGGCTCAATAAGTAAAAAATATCCATGACATCATGTCTTTACTACTTGTCACATTCAACAGAAATTACAGCGACTGGAAATATACTGTACAAGGCACACGAACTTTGAGACTTTGCTGCCCTTTTTGGACTTGCAGGACATCCATTCTGGCCTTTAGTTGACCGAGATCCACGATCTTCCTCTGCTTTTGGCAAAGAAATTCCCAGTTTTGACAGTTGGCCACAGTTAACAGCCTTGTTATCTCTGCTTAGCTCTGCCAAGAAAACCGAGATGGGCGCTGCCTTTAGACCCCCAGCTGAACACACTAAACCAAATAAAACAACATTTTTTCTGACTTGTTGTCCTGTTACAGAACACACTGCTGTTAATAGTTTGGGAAATGTTACCGTGCTTTGTGAAATGTATTTTCCTGTTGTGTTTTCTGATGTACTGCACTGTATTTTTGGAGGCCAAACATACTGTTTGTGTGGACTTGTATCTCGTGTTTTTCCGTAGTGCACAGGCTCAACACAGGATGGCGCCATTATCAAGGTTGCCTTTTTCTAAAGGCAGCAGTGAGGTCAGATACTGCTGAACCAAATTAACATAATTCATCATGCAGTTTATTTGTTACCCATGATTATCTTCAAATATCAGTTGGATATAATCTCACAATGCTTCAATTCTCTCATCAATAAAAATCCAAATCAAGTTAATCCTTGTGGTTATTTTATTATGTTGAAGTCATTTATGGTGGGGGATTGCTTTAATCGCTTTTGATCTGAGCGTTTTGCTCTTTTGTCTGTTATAAGAATAAAAAAAAAGAAAGAAAGAGAGATGCTTAACTGATCCCCACCAAAAAAAGATTGAAGAACAGGATCCCAGCTCTTGCGCACAAACAATCTGACGGATCAAATGCGCACCAAAACAGTTTGGAAAAAATCGTAGTGCCCCCCTTCTTCACATTGGCTATCCTGCCACGTCAGTCATCTCACCGGCCTTGAGCTAAACTATGAATATCAGCTACTGTTATGTTCTGTCTCATCCTGATCCTTTAAAACTGAAGGGTGGCAAATAAACATTTCCCTCTTCGCTAAAAAATGATGAAGGCAGAGGTCATGGATGATCTAACTAGAAATAACAAACCACTGCTAATTTTGTTTTGACAACCAGCAAAATATTATGTGAGTTAAGTCGAAGAACCGAGGACGCTGGTCGGGGCTTGGGGGGTTGGGGGTTGAGGGCAGAATGTGAGCTCACCTGCGAGGAACGCTGACAAATAACAGGGTCCGCAGAGCGCCACGAGTAGACCCCCCCCCCCCCCCCCCCCTTCCAAATTTTTTTTATTTTTCTCCCTCTTTTAAAAAAGAATCAGCCACACTGAGATCTCTGATTTGTTTACGCCAAGAGGCCGCTCGAACTTTCATCTGTCAGTTGCGCTCTGTCAGTAGCACTCCATAAAATGACAAATGTAAGTGAGGAGCTTTTGGAGAGGAAATTAAACACTGCCAGTTAGTTACCACACAGAAATCAGATCCACTGTGGAGCCACAGCGGACTCCGGCTCCTAATTTTTTTTCAAACTCTTTTTATTTCTGCTTATAATAAAAGATGGATACATTCAATGGGATATCGATGTATTTACAGACACAAATGCACATGTGAGCGTGTTAATGCTGGTTAATAACAGCTATACCTATTGGACCAGAAGGAGGTATTTGTACTACGCCTGTATGAAGGAGTCTTCATTAAGAAAACAAAATCGCATCCCTCCTCGCATTTAAGACGATGGATGCCCCCCTCTCTGACTTCTACTGCACATTTAACAGAGCTGAGTGAACCAATGCCATGTAAACCTGCCAAAGGGACTTTTACTGGGAGATAACGCACGTGTCGTAGCTGGAGTCCTGAGTGGTCTCATACTTTTCTGTCGTCCTTTGCTTTTATTGGACCACGCATGCTTTTTTTTTTTTGGCCGTGACTCACCGCTGATAGCACTTGCCAGGGAGCAGTCACAAGCCATTGGGATGAAATGTGTTGAGTAAAGTATTACCTCCCTAGAAAACAGGCAGAAAAAGCTCTGGCGTTGACAACCTTAGTGTAATTTCCACTCCTGGCACTGAGAGCGTGATATCCAGTAATCTCCTGCTCCGATCTCAATGAAAAGCTCACCGCCCCCACAGAACTGGGAGGAAAATCAATGATGCTACGAGAGAGCGCTAGATGAAGCTCCAGAGGCCTGCAGGTCTTCATTTTTCTCTGTCAAGCACAGATCGTGGCACGGCTCTTGTCGAACACGCTCACACAACATGACAAATGTACCAGCAGAGAGGACATGGGGGCGCACGCTGCCGTCACTGTCAGCAGCTTAGTTTTGTCTCACTGAACTGCACTCAGCGTCAACGTAAATAGCGTTGACCGCTGACCTCTACGCAACCACCAGAGTTTTCACCGAATCTTATCTTTTTGTTTTCCATCACCACATCCTGTAACAGCCGGTCGGGAGGGGGACATTCCTGGCGCGCACCATCCCCACAATTTGTACAGACACAATAAACCCACGGAGGCAGGCTGTTTTTCATTAGTGCTTCAAAGTCCATATAAACCATGATTAATGAAAGTCCTGAGATGCTGTATGTCTTTAATTATTATGACTTGACTGCCGCACCAGCGCCCTCAGATGCATTAGCAATGTTGGCGATCTGTACACGTCTGTCTGGCTCAGTCTGACAAGGCAGCTTCGCCTCACTCTTGGAGAATTCCCCGAATGTGGAGGAACGTAGGAGGGAAATGATAGAACCCCCACCTTTTTTCTTCCTTCCTTCCTTTCTTTTTTTTTTGCATAGTGGCACCGAAATTTCTTTAATCACTGTACATGCACAGTTACAAATGAGTTTGGGCAGTGACAGATTGGAGAGCAGGCTGAGGATAATTACACGCAGTGGGCTGGTGTGTGATCAGAGCGTGGCATTGCATTACCCAGAGGGTTCTGTAAATAAAGTCCTCATGCAATGAATGAGGATATTGTATGGTGCATTATGCTGGGTACAATAGCCTCAGCATTGTTGCTATTTGGACTTTAGCTTCAGAGTAGTCGTTGGTGTTGTATGACAAGACCAGTAAAAAGGAAGTCAATCTAGGCTTGAGCAAAAAATACAGTAGATGAGCTCAGTTGTTAGCATACATCTGACATAAAGCCCCAATTTCCCTGCATTTTAAGAGTTATATACTTAGCAGACTTTAGCGTTGGCTGGTTTAGATGTGGCCACTTATTTTGCTCCACGCCTGAGAACATAATCGTCAAATAGTCTTTTCTTCAGAGCTGCTTCACAATGGCACCAGGTACAAAACCTGTTGGGTAAAATAGAAGTGGTATAATGGTGCGTTTTCCATTTTCCTGCATGATTTAACCCCAAACTGTAGAAACAGAGAACAAAAATATCATAGAAACATGAAGCATTCCATCTTTTAATATACCTTTGAGTATCTAATCTGACTCTCTTGTGTAAAAAAAGCCTAAAACTAAATGTTTGGACCGGTTGCTATTTATCAGTCCTGCTCATCACCTGAGAAGAATTTTGGCCAATTCCTTTCCACACAATGGCCTCATCTCCGGGATGCTGGTCTGTTTCCCCACTTGGACCGCTCACTTCAGTTCCTTTCAAAAACATTTATGTTGGATTAAGGTCCGGATTTTGACTTGGCCATTCCAAATCAATTACTTTATTATTTGTTTAACACTGTTTTTCCATCCTTTTTTTTTAGTTCACATGATGGCTTTTTGTGTGGTTGCTTTTCATTTGCTAGTGTAGTTAGAAAATTATTTGTTCCATTAATGATCACAAGCTGTCCTTACATAGAGACACCAAGACAGGCTCAAAGCATGACACTACCACCACCGTGTTTCACAGATGGGATAAGCTCCTTATCACATATATGCAGCCTTTTTCTTTCTCAAACCACATTGCTTCTCATTTACATGTGTAAAACCATGTTGTTTTTTCCCCCAACAGCCTTTTTCCATATGATTGGTTTGTATATATATATATATATTCAATCATGGGAAGCAAAAACTGATGTTGTTTGGTGGACTCCTGATTGTGGACTCGTGAATTATTCTTTTTCTTTTTTTCCTTTCTTTCTTTTAGAGAGGCGTTCAAATACTGAGAAGTTAACCAAGGTTTCTTTTTGCCTGCCTCGCTCTTGAAGTGATTGGTGTTGGTTAATCACCTCTGGGTCGGGGGGGAGAGTGGTCCTGAATTTTTCTCCATTTGAACACAATGTTTGTGTTGATTGGGGGAGATTTAGAGAAGAGTTTGCAGTATTATCGAGGGTGGCGAGCATAAACAGCGCCTTTTAACAGGGATGCTCAGAAATCTCCTTTTTTTTGTGCCATGATACACTTCAATAAATTTGTTATAAAGATCAGAGCTTGATAAATCGCTGTCCTCTATATGTAAAACAGGGTGAACACACACTCACACTTGATTAAATTCCATTGACTAAAAGCACCTGACTCTTATTACACCTTCAAATTAACTACTGGTTTCCAGAGGTTTGCATAATTTTACCACGCACAATTATGTAGCATCATATATGATACAATTTACCTAATTGGTTTCTATTGATCTATTTTTATGTGCAAATCAAGTTATGTTTTTGGCCACATTTATGCAAAAATATAGAAACTTCTGTAGGATTTACAAACCTTTAATCACAAGTTTAATTAATCACCGCACGTTTCCAAAATTTACTTGCAGGTTTACATGGAACATGAAATATTTCTCCTTGCATTCAGTCATTTTATTGTTAAAAATGACGCTACAGTTCTCAGTTGCTCATTAAAACATAAACCCAAGAAAGTTGTCCAATCTTTAGGATTGCTATCAGCATGGCACCCGGACCCCTTCTCAGCTCCTTACATGAACAGATGTGACTCCCCTTTAAAGGAATTCAGAGAAATTCTTGCTGCAGATGTGAAACAAAGTGTACTCCCTCTTATGCATCTTGTCAAGGCAAGTAACACAAACAAAGAGCAAAGAGGAAGCTCATTTAGCACAAGAGGCTTATGTATCACAGTCATGGACAATCAGCAAGCATTAACATAATTGTGCTACCCATCCTAGCCCTCACACACAGCCTCTCTCAAACAGACGTACACACAGATAGAAAACAGAAGCCATGTTAGTGTTGGGCACACTCCCACGGCACACAGGATGATGGATTATCGAGTGTTCCTGTTTATTTATGCTGCAATGGATGGAGGAATACGGGCCAAGACCTCATGCATATACAGCGTATGTATGGCAAAAACAATCAGCGGTAAAATAAGATCACATATTATGAATGAGCAATAGCTTCACAATCACACACACATATACTCACATCTCTTCTTGCAGGGGAAGCTTGTCTTGATTAAACTGGCCAGGGGAACCCGACATGTTTTTCCTCTTACGTTAAGGCCAGTTCCCTGAGTGGCTCAGTGGAAGCCATCAATTTTAGTTTGTCTGCAGTTTGTCTGTTTGAATCATTCACTAATCTGGATTATTCACCAATATCCTGTTTGCCCTGAACAGAAAGTGCTGAGTGATGACTACAGTGGTATTTTTTTCCTCACGTCATACAGTTCATTTCTCTTTTTGATCTGTCAAAATTGCATCAATCAGGGAGGCCAAGTGCCATTACCATATTCAAAATGAAAGTTTCTTCCTTTCAGCAAATTGTCTTATTTTTCATGTGATTCACTGCTGGTGATAACATCGTCCCACCGAGAAACAAACAGTCAAAAGCCTTCGAATAAGGAAATGATTATCAGGAGGAACCATGAGACCAGTAAGGAGGTGCACAAAGTTGTATTACTCTTTTTTAGCTTCTCTCTGAGCTGTGTATACTACATCTTATCACCCCCTTGTAAATGTTTTTTTCACACACTATTAGAAAGTCCAGAGCTCTTGAGTGGAGGCAAAGATACTATGCCTGATTACAACAAGAGGTCAGGTCTTTGATGCTGGCATGGTGAAATTTGTTATACATTAAGCCAGTGCTAATGTGATTATGGACATTGATCCACTAAATCTACTGTAAAAATGCAGCCTGCACAGGTTTTGAACTTGATACTGAGAAGAAATGTGAGAGGTGAAACATTAAAGACGCTTTGATGTAATATTTAACCCATCTGCAGCAAAAGGAGGGATATGACCATAACATTTTTTTTTAAAAAACATTTGGGGCAAAAGCAAGATTGACAGGCCAATGTGACAAATAGCATGTGTGATTTTCCCTGGTGTCTTGCAGTGCCATTGTAGTGTGCATGAAAGGGGGCAACTGCCTGTTACGTTTACCAAGGAGGACGTATATCATGGCAATAAAATCAGGTTCTGTGTGGATAGAATGGGCCGTTGAAGTCACCGCCCACACTAGATTGGCCTGAGTTCCAGGCTGCCACCTCATTGCTCAAATGTTGTGCATCATGGCCAATGTGGAGAATGTTTTTCCTGACATTCACCAATCTATTGCAGAGAGCACTATAGACCTATAGCCTAAGAAGGTTTATAATTTTCAGGCTGTATAAATATTACATGACCAAAACTGTAGAAACTAATTTTATTTACATTTTATGATAGTTATTTATTTCTAATATGAAAGTTCAAGTTAAACTACATGACCTTACATGAATTCCATTTGAGTCAAAAACTATAAATGGCAAGCATGACACTCAAAACTAGTTAGCCACTCAGCTAGCTAGCTTCAGTTTGATTTCTTTTCTCTCCGTCATGATTACATTTAATCAAAACTGGAATTTTGTAACTTACAATAAATACCCAACATATCAAAAGATTGGTTCATTGAGTATAACTTTTTATCCATAACAACTCAGGGGAAATAAATTTAGCTAGAGCTAAAGAATGGATAGCCATGGCTGTTTCGTCAATTAGCTTAAACTTGGCATAGGTGCTTGTGCTTTGTCTAGTTTCCTGTGTGGATGGGATGCAGCCATGGGTTTCATTACATTACTAAATTAGTCTAAATTATAATTTTACATGAAATCTTCATGGTGAAATACAAAAAAAGCAAGGCAAAGCAATACCCTGCAGAAGACTAGGGTGGAATTTGTAGTGGATATAAGGCATATTAGCCTGAACAAGACAATCATACATGTTTTCTTTTTTTAAAATATATCCGCTAGTGTGGAAGAATCTTTATTATGGAACCAAAAAAGCCTTTTCAAAATTGACTAGCAGGTATGTCTCCAACATGTGTCAACTCTTTAGAAATATATTCACAATGACAATTGATGTTTTCTTCTTTACATTCTTTATCTATCCTGTTGAAGACAAAAGAAATAACTGGGCTGCAATGAATGCAGATGACTGATTTTATTTGAGTGTCCGAAAGCTATCAGTATGACATCTCAAAGGGATGTCCATAGTGCAAGGCCTTTCAGTCTGACCCATAATGCAACAAAGGTGTGGTGACTGAGTAATCTCCTTAAACAGACTCCCTGGCAAAATCACGGGTTCACTTCTGGGCCTCAGAGCTCTGCCAGAGGAAACTATAACCCCCACCAGATCCCAGCTCAGATAAAGCTCACTGATGACATCACCATCTCTCCCCCTTTTTCTAAAAAAAACATCCCAGTGGTCTTCCTTATTAGCATGTGCAGTGTAGCGGGCAGAGAGAATAATAATGTGCTCTCTCCCTCACACTGACTGAACTATTTGGGTTGAAACCACAATGCCCCGGGCAGCAGCCAAGCAAAATAACTGTTATAGGGAAGATGGTCAAAGGATCACAATTAGTGGTGGTTTATTTTGTATTCTGCCCGTGCCAGAGGTATCGCAGACTATAATTTGTGCCAAGGATGTTTGAGAGTTTATATTGTTGGAGATATCTGTGGAAAGCTCATTGGGGAGTGTGGTCAGAGGTGATGCTGGTTGAAAGTTGACCAGTGAAGTGGAAATGAGCTGTTTTACAAAGAATGTCTTCTTGAGTTGGGTCAAATTCAAGTATATTTGTGTGAGGTTTAAGGAAAGGAGCAAGCACACAAGAGTGAATGAAGTGCCTTGTTCTTAATAGGGCAGTGGAGAACTCAAACAAGCACTCCACTGCATCTCAGTATTAGCAAGTTATTCAGCGATAGGAGCTCTGACTTTGACATAGTTATTATTGATCATTTTATGGAGCAAAAATATGGTTTATGCCACCCAAGGGTCCTGTCTAGGCCTGGCTCAATACATTCCCAGATAGCGTTTTGAGTTCAGGCAGGCACATGTGGGATTTCCCCCTATAAGCACACACTCTTTTGATTTCTGAAGTACTGTGCTGGCATGCACAGATTTTGCATAAAATAACCTATGCTGCTGTGTCCATGCAGATGCAAAAATAAAGATTTAGTTTTTACAAATTTGGTCCACTAGACAGCTGATTGAACCTTTGATATGCTTCAGGATGTTTTTGTCCTCTTTGTTTTTACATCTAAACCAATTACCTTAAATTTCACTTTATAGTATTTTCTGTATTCGATGGTAAGGTGTAAGATAATGTCCATACTCTCGAAGTTGTGAACGCCACCGTCGAAAAGAAAAAGAAAAAAAAAGGAGGGGGAAAAACTGGAGGAGCAACAAGATTTACGCAGAGATATAAACCACACGTGTGTGTTACGACTTACCAAAGTAAATGATGGAGGATAACATATTTGGACATTGCATCATCAGACCCATTGTGTCATTGTTGTAACCAGTGTTACTGAAACACTCCCATTTCTATGGCCTGTTTCATACTTTGAAACTTAGTTGTGTGATTTGGCATTACACTCATCCACATGTATAACCACAAACGCCTCTGAACACAGTCTAGATCAAGCAGAATGCTCGTCACTTAGACAGTGATGCTTGACATCTGTCCAGTAGATGGCGATATATGTACGTGAAAATGTAATCCACCGATGAGTTTTAAGGCCTCGGCCTTCCAGAGCTTCCCAGTGAGTGTCCTTGTCTGAGCGGAGGCCAGCAGCCAGGAGACACCTGATCGGACTCTTTACCCTCATCTCACCCCGCAATAATAAACCGACAGTCCAACGCTTCAGCTAGTCTCAAGCACACTGTCCTTTGCCAAATTAGGCTTATAACGAACATCCATTAGGAGAGGAGCGTCTTTTTTTTCCCGATTGACAGCTACTCCGTCTACCTTCAGAATTAAACTGAACAATAAAATTGATGGCACAATTGAAAGTATTTACTGAAAAAAAAGAAAAGAAAATGGCACGAATTAAAAACAATTGGAAAACTGCTCGATATTGAAGGAATGTCGCAGTCATACTTTTTCTCTTTTTTTTTCTAGTGAAGCAATGCATGATTTAGGCAAGAGCGATATGCCGTCTCGTGATTTCGATTTTTAGAAACAAAGGAACGAATAATTGTAGCCCTGTAAGCAATAGTCACAGCCATATGGTGGAATATGAAACAAATTGATTGCCTCGTAGGATAAACAGCTATAGCAGTGGCGATTTAATTAATAGGTCTTTAAGTAATTGTTTTGTTTGTTTTACTTCTACTACGCATACAATTACAAAAATGATCAATTAACTTTAGTTGGTACAGACCGACAGAATATTCACAAATCTGTTACCACAACAAATATTCTGAATTTTAGAAATCTGTTACAAATTAGGGCAACATAGAATTATTATCATTATCACCATAATTCTTATTATTATTTAGGCATGCCATTAAAAAAATATATAACTGGACCACGGGTCCTCCCGCTCTTCTTCTTCTTCGTATTATTATTATGATTACTATTGTTGTTGTTTTTATTGATATTATCATTAAATGGGCATTCCGTTGTTAATTTTTTGCGACTATGTAATCGATTTACTGTAGGCTGCAGCAAAGATACGGTCCGCGCGCGGCTCTCCGGTAAAATGGGCCACAGTAAAAGTCCCCACTCACAGCAGCGGGTGATCAATAATCCCGGCAGTTTGGAGCAGTAGGGGTTCAAGTCACGTGACGGTAGATTCCATGAGAGCGGCAACACGACAGAGCCAACCTTGACACTAAAAGGAATATAGAGTTTCAAGACAAGGAGAAGGTCAGGTTTCATACCCAACACGAGGTGCCCACAATTAATGAAACCGGAAAATTATAGTTGGTAGTTGAATGTCGGCGATTCAGAGGTTGTCCTGTGGAGGCTATAGATTTCAGCATGGCTGGCTCGTTTACTTTTGTAAAGGCAGAGAAAATATATAGCCTATATATAAAGGCACGGGTGTACACACATATTATACATAAAATAAAGAAAATATAGAGCTGACAGATTTGCACCCACAAATATTCACCAACTTCAAAAATGGTAAAAAAAAAAAAAGAAAAAAAAAAGAAGCTCAAATAAAAGCAGGTCAGTTGGGGGCGGGGACTCTTTTCACTTTTAATTCTGATTTGACACAAACACTGCTCTGCCTTCAGAAAAGTTCCCACCTGTCCTGAAAAGTGATAAAGCTCCTCATCTCACTTGCATGCTTTGCCAGGAAGTGACGGCCTAATGCTCCTACTTAATGATTTCCACAGGATAGGCTGCGCATGACAGACGCCAGAGAATCAACCCTCATCACTCACTGCGCACGCACACCCACACGCACGCACACACCGTCCAATACTATCTATCAGAGGGACACTGCACTCGGTCCAGTGCATCTCAGTCTTGCCTGTGTTTATATAAGCTTGATTTTCACAACTGGAAAGTAATAGCCATCTGCCCAAGCAGGCTGCAGGGGTATCATATGTGAGCAGGTAACTGATGGCTATTAAAATCACACAGGTCCTTTCTCTCTCTCTCTCTCTCATGCACACACACACACACACACATGGCAAGTTACTGCAAGAGACTAAAAGAAGAGAGGAAGGAAGAGAGGCAGAGATGAAACAGAGCAGGCGCCTGGCTGTCAGGACAACTGGCAGGCAAATGTACACACAACGAATGCTGCTTAGGATTTATAGGTGTAATATATGATAAGTCCACTGCACAAGTCTTTCTGCCTTGAAGAGACAGACGTGTCGGCAAAGGTGTGGATGACCTAGAAAATCAGGGAAGTGAATGTTTCTGCTCATGCAGGTCAGCAAGATTTTCCCAACACAGATCCAGGATGTGCTTCTGGCCAGACTGACAAGTAAGCGGAGTCAACCAGGTCCAGGTTAGCCACATTCCTAGTCTCGTCTCTCCAGGTAGTGTGGGAAGGCCCCCTCGGCCCCCCTCCTCAAACAGCATGCGCGACCCCGTGATGACATATGACCTCTTCAATGGCCCTCCCGAGCCGCATCTGTCATTTCCCACAATCCTGCTCCCATTTTCATCTCAGGGTAAGCTCGAAATTACAGGAAAGAACAGCGGAAGTTTCCTCTTGCCACCAGACTGTGGTACAGTCTGTGCCGAGTCAGTTTCAACACTTTGGATTTGGGATTGGAAGAGGTACTCCTCAGCGTTAATGTTTTGCTGGAGAGTAAGTGAAATGATCGCAATTAAGCATATTTTCTTTATAGCATGCAAAGCAGTGCATTCCCTAATACTGAAAAGAATAGCCTCACATTTTAACATCTCATTTATTCAAAAGATATCATGATATCATTTATTCCCCTGGCTATCTGTAATGATCTAATTACCCTCTAAAAGCTTCTCCTTTGGCGTCTCTGTAATGAGGCCCCTGTAGACAACAGGTTGACATGAGACTGCCTTCAGCTCAACCCCACTGCACCTTAACCCCTCCTGCTCTTACTCTACCTCTGCCATCCAGCCTCCGGGCCCTATGGCGGATTGACCAGCAGGGGTCCATCTGCACAGACGGAAGTCATTGAGGTGGAACATACAGGAGAGGGCCTGACAAGATAAAGATATCAGGAGCAGACAAGGGCAAAGGAACATATTGATGGAGAGGGCCTCTTTCAGGGCAGGCTGACACCAGATACCTGCTATTTAAAACAGTGGTTTCGCTTGCTCATGGATTTGTCCATGCTGCAGTGCCATAACCTAACTGGGAGGGCCACGAACTCGTTCTATCTCTATCTCTATCGCTCTTGTCCTCCACCCCTTCCTCCCTCTTTATGTGTTCATTCTCCAGGTCCAGTTTTACACAGTGTCAAGCAGACAAACACAGTCATCCCAATAACTGCTAATACCGCCGACATGAGGCTCCATCTTTGGCCCCCAATGAAATCGGAATATGTGTTATGTAGTTCCAAACTGGATCGTATTAAAACGATCTTCCCCTCCACCCGAGACTCTTCCTCATGGCTGGATTCAGAGTTAACCATTAGTGTTCCTTTAGTCTGTCATTGCGACAGGGGCCCCGGCTCAGACTTCTCTGGCTAGGGGCCAACGCTCCTCTGAGGACGGATGCTGGGGTCCAGCTTACCCCTTGGCTATGCATTGTGTGTGTGGAGCCAAGTGACAGTGAGTTCTGGGCAACAGCTGAAAGACACTGGCAGTATGGGCCCATATGGGGGAAGGGTTTAGTCTGGCTTTGAGCTCAGTTAAAATCTCACAAAAATGGAGGCAGCATAACAGAAAAGTGCAGCTGAGTCGGGCTCCAACTGTTTTTATTTTATTCTGGTTGTAAGTTGTTAAAATACTGAATTCGATCAGCGTACCTATAGATTTTCTCTTTTCACATTTCTGCAAGCAAAGTATAACGTGCAAACATGTACTATAGTTTATTAAATCTGGAGGATACTTTGCTCTACCTCACAAATCTTCCCCTTGTTTGTGTTTTCCGAGCAGATCCGATCAGTTGCTCTGATGGTGAATAAATGAGATCTGAAAGCAGGTGACTAGAAATGTTCTAGTTTTAAACTTAGAAACATTCACTGTTTTCCTCTTACAATTGCTCACACAAGCATGTCTTATAAGGATTTGTGTGCTCCATTCGAACTTCAGATCCCATAATATGCTCTTGGACCCTAACCCACATTTGAACCGTATCTATAAATGAAGACTTGTAATGCACACACACTTATTTCATTGTTTCACTCACTTACCCTTTAAAATTCTCCACCCTTTTACAGTAGACTGTCCTTTCCTTTCCTTTTGCCTCCAACCTCCCCAGTGACTAGCCCCTCCCATGTACCAAAGCCCATTATAGTCCATTTCCCCCCGTCACCAGCTCTAGTCTCCGCTCATGCCCCCTCCTGTCACATACCCTCGCCCCTGCCTTGTCACACCCCAGCACTGATGGATGGTTGGGGTCAGTGGTTCAGCTGTGGAGTTCAAGCCTGCGGCCTCCACGGACCCCCTCCTCCCGTCCTCTTGCCTTCCCCCTTTTACTACACACACTCTCCCCGCCCTCCAGGACGAAAACAATGTCAGAAACCCAAAGCTGGACGCTCAGCTGAGAAAACTCATAACTCTCCCCTCAGCACCCAGCTTCCTCAACACCCACTGTTAACACTTTCATTCCTCGCAGAGCCCTCAAATAGACCCGGCTTACTGGGGCCACATAAATCACAGCAAGGGTCAGGCTGGGCTGAGTTAGGCCTCACCTCAGCTCACTTTGAATGAGCAGAGGCAGGTCACTTACTGTCACTGCACTGTGAGTTATTTCTTCATAATGACGCCTCTTGGATGTCTGTGAATGTGTTCTTGCTCGGTGTGTGTGTGTGTGTGTCTGTGAAAATATGAACGGTGCTTCTTTTTGTTGTTTCATGAAAAAACTTATTTCTAATTTGACTTTTTTGTAGCTATTTCTTTGGCAGAGAGCTCAAATGAACTTTGTGTTGCTGCTCGCTCACATGGCCTCACATCTGCGGCGCTCGAGCCACGTTGCTCATGATCACCCCTGTCCTAACGACTCCAGAGAGCGGGTATCTGGAGAGCCTCAGGTTGTTGACCTAAATCTGTGCTGACACACTCTCTGCTCTTATGCTAATCACAATGTTTAGCAGTATTGAACAGACAGGGGGGGGGGTGGACAGAGTTGAGCGAGAGGCCCGACGAATTCCAGTAGTTTTGAAACATGGCAATTATCAGCATTAGCCTGCAACCCCGACCCAAACCGCCAAAGTGAGCGGAAATGGCAGCAATCAGGCCCGATTTCCCTCAGAGATGTTCGATGGGCTGGACACACGCATCCAAGAGACATGGACCCTCAGTTGCGGAGGGAGAGCTGCACCAGAGCCCTGCAAGCCCCCTGACAGATGGGAGCTGAGCGGGGCAAGTCCTGGGGCTGACAGCAATGTTGCCAAAATTGCTCTTGGATTGACTAACAATTAAGATATCAAAAGAGATCACAGCAGCTCACTGACAGCTGCTTCAATTGTTTGCACCTGCTCCTCTGGTGTTCTGCACATGTCTGGCATGGATTAGGCTGACTCGTGCTGGCCACATTTCACCTTTCCACAAGTGATTTACTCCAGAATCATCCTCCTGCCTCACAAGCTTGTTGAACACGCCCTGTAGCTGCTCTCCCATTATGGAGCGGGTGGGAGTGAGGTAGAGCAGGGAGCCTGATGGCATCATTATCACTGTCATTTGCAGTATTGTTATACATGCCTCATCCCTCTCATCGCTGCTCTGTAACTGTGGCAGTGTAGTGGATGCTTCTATGCTTCCTAATTCGTTTAACAATCTGAACTATCTGTGTATGAAGTTGTAACAGTGTGTTGAAAAGCTCAGTTTTGCATGAAGCATGCATCAAAGAGTTTAGTCTAAATTCACTTTTGAATTTTGCCAATGCCGTTTTGCAAGCTAAAAGTCTTTCCATTCATAACTTAAGAACTGTTGGCCACTCTTGAAGCAATTTGTAACAGGTCTACCGTTGATTTTTGGAGCGTTGTCTTATTGTAGACGTCTGCAAACTTTTTTTTTTTCTTGACAGAAGTTTCCTTGCTCTTACAAATTTGAGGTCCAGTCTAATAGTCTTGTTGAATTAGGAAGGCTCCCTAAGTTGAAGTGACCTGGAAGTATCAAACTGACAGCTGTGATTAGAGCTAGTCCAGTTCTCTACATGCTTGGCACAGGTGCTTCAGTGCTTCCTTAACCTCCTTATCTCCTTTAGCAGAGGAGGTGCTGAGCATTCTTTTAGAGCAAATGAGACAACACAATCCAATAATACCTTTCAGCAATTAATTTCTTTCTTTTGTAATAACTAACCTTGGTTTCTCTGGGCTGTCTAGGTTTATATAAGCTGTATGAAAAAACAGTAAGAGTGCATAGATTGAAGAATGCAGTGGACTTATATTTGTTGACTTTTTTTGTGGACAATGGTAGGTTAACCACAGCAGAATCACCCCATAGCCTACTGTAAGCACAGTCGGATTCTCTTTCCATTGTGGTTGCCTGTGAGTACTTCTTCAGAGTTTACATTCTCCTCATGAAGATTTAAATTGTGGTGTGTATCTATATTATTATTTCTTCATTCCTACCCCTAGTCTAGTTACTATAAACCCTTATTTCTTATTAAGATTGTGAACTGCTGACAGTGGAAGTCTCTCCTTATCTTTTTTAGTCTTTTACTTAATAGAAACCAGGAATCACTTTACAATTCTTCAACCTCTCCACAAACACTAATCATAGATTGTATATAAAGGATGGAAGCGTAGCCAGCTAACATCATATACACTGGTTTATGGACTACCATACTGAGGTCTGAGTTTATTGTTTGGCTGCCATGCTATGGAGTTTTTGGAGCCAGCAGCTTTCACGAACCAGGATTAGTTATGGAGAGAATATCTATTTTTTTCAGCTGAGCTGTAAACATTTTAATTTCAGTAAAGTTGCATATTTTAATATATACGTGTAAGGGGACTAACTTAATTTTGGGTACAACCTTAGGTGGTCCATTTGATCCACTGCAGTTTTATAAATACTTTTAAAGAGATTTAAAGAGATTTTTAATGGTCGGCATTTGAATGAAGACTGGTTTGGAATCAAGTTTGACTATGAAAATAATTTTAGTGGGTTGTTTGTGAAAGCTTTCCTATTTTTCTATCTTATTATCTTATCATATTTATGACTAAAATTTTATATTGATTATTATATTATTATCTTTTATTCACATTGTATTTTTCTATAACTGTGTTGCACTAGTGGCAGCTAGCTTCATTAACACTGGTGTCTTTCATTCTATCCTCTGTTTCTGTTATTTTTGGTGAAAACACAGATTTTGAAACACTGGTCTACACTGGTCTGGATCCTGTGCTGCAGGAATGATTTCTGATGCTAATTCTAGCACTTACATCTTTTATTATGTGTAACCATGCCAACAGGAGAGGGGTTTTTTGCATCAGGGAGCAGCTGATTGAGCTTTCCAAAGCCCAAGTAATGCCTGGTGTAAGAACCCAAAGTCCAGATGAGTTGAAGAGGAGATGTCTAGGATGCACAGCAGGAACAAAACTCTGAGGAAGGAGGAGGAAGCTTGAACCATTTCCTCCCTTGGTCTTTGAAGAAAAATGTTAAATTGTTCCTAATAAAATGGACGAGCTTGGAGCCCTGATAAGGACGCAAGGGGAATATTGGGAAGGCAGTTTTATTTGTTTCAAAGAAACATGGCTCTAACACCACTCTTGAAGGCTTTTGGACTCTTTGGGCAGAGAGAGTTCCCCTGTGGTACAAGTCAATGCTGTCTGTAACATTGTCAAATAAGGTGTTACCAAGCTACAAAAACAACACCCCAATCCATTCATGGCAATCTCTGAAGATTTCAACTGTACCATTCTATTTGCTACACTTTCCAAAATTCTTTCAACTGATTTGAATTTGTTAAGTATTATTGAACTGAACTGAACTGACCTGAGTGTGTGTTGCACTGATCCAGCTCTCTGGGTTGGAGATGGAGAGATGGACAAACATATAGGTGTTAAACATACTGAAGATCTAGTCTGGCTTGCAAATACCTGTTCTGTTGTTCAATTATGCGCATGTTGCAACATATCAGGGTGGTATCATCTTAGTTGCTGTTATGATTGAGAAGGTGAGATATACAGGATGTTAGAACTTTCCTTTTGAGTTTTTTCCAAAACATTATTTTGTAAATGCACCTCCACAAAAAAAAAAAAACGTGTGTCTGTTTGCGGGTGAACAGCTGGTGAGCATCCCTGTCTTTTGTCCTCAGACTTCTGTTTGTAGAGAGAAGCAGCTGAAGGATCAAGAGAGAGGATCACCTGGAAGAAAGGGCAACGTCGAGAATATATGCTCACACACATACATGGGTGCCTGTGCACACAGCTGTGTGTTTGTATTTTTTGTGTGTGTATGCCTGATTATACAACATGCAGTTCAAATAGGGCAACTCTCTCCTATTATCTTGCCATCAGCTTTAGGCTCCATTAAAACTGCCCTCCCCTCACTACACAATAACACCAGTATTCTTCTATCTGTGTGCTGTCATTGTCCAGGCCCATAAGGACTGGTAACTAGGTTTTTTTTTTTTTTTTTTTTACCTGATGGAAAGCTTTGTCTTTGTGTACCTGCCAGTGTTGCTTATGGACCTGTAGACAAGCTAATTACCAAAGTACGTCCCGAAAAACAAGAACAGGAAGGAAGGATATAGAGGTGGCAGCAGGTATACCACTTACACAACTGCACACAAATGCACATGCACTACACACAGCAGTCCTCCACTCCTCCCCTTGTTCTGGCAGTGAGAGACAAGGCTAGTTGTACCCGGTGCCAACCCATTTGGAGCCGGGCCAGTATTGCTGGACCCTCTAGATCTTATTCTGGTGTGGGCCGTTGTGGCTGGTTGGTCCCACTGTGTAACTCTAGCTCGGTCTCTGACACAGCACAGGTATGTCCCCTGTGGCCCAGATTACCAAGGGACTGTGTAAACAGCCCTGCTAATCTGAGGAAGTATCCTGCTGGCAGCAACAGCTTTGGTATTTCATTTAGAATGTCACTGTGGGCATCGCAAGATGGATAGTTGAGGGGGAAATTCAACAAATGTAATTTTCTGTACATATTTGTCACTTCAGAGATGAGAAATTGACCTGGCTCACCTGCTTGTACATTTTGTTTTATATGTGTGACACACATGCTAATTCTATTTAACCAATGCATTTAAAGTTCATATAAAACCTTAACTAACTTCTATCATATCATACTTAACAATCTGAAAACATGATAAAAACAAACATGGTAACTAAACCAAATAATACATCTGTTACTACTGAACAAAACTGGTACATAATTGTCATATATGTAAGTCAAAAATATACCAGGTTCATATTATATTTATGGTCTTTGAATATATGGTTAGCCCTTCAAATGACCCAAACAAAATCTTTGTATCACCTGCCTTACCTTCTGTCATGGAGATTTTGTGTGCCTGTGTCTTTAAGTCACTTTAATCTGCTAACAGCTTGGGCTTGGGCCACTTGGTCATTTCTGTGGCCTCTTTCCATTGTCCTATATGTCATCTCCAGGCAGACACTCTTTAGATATTAATGGCTGCATGATGAGATGGCCACCTTACAAGGCTGCCCTTACTGGATAATTGATCATGTAGTGAATGACATGATGTGGTTCAGGTTTAGGTCTAGCTGCTCCAACACAGAAGCACATGACCACCTTATTTCTTTTTAAGACAACAAAATTACATTGACCTCAGAGATTAAAATCATAAAACTCCTCAACCTCAATCTGTATGTGAGTACAGAACAATCCTATCCACAAATGGAGGGGGAAAAAAAGAAAAGTTGAATAAAAATGCAGGAAAATCCTGAGAGACATAAATCACACATTTAAATAATAACTCTTAGGGTGGAATACAAACATCTCCGAGCAGTTCCTTTGATGACTTTTCTGTAGCAGTAACTAATTCCAGGGCCAAATGAGAGAAATAATGAACATTCCTTGCTGACATGAGTGTGTTTATAGGAGCACAACTCTTGCATGTAAAGAGAGACGCATGGAAGCACTTCTCTTCCTTGGAATAAAGTAATTAAGGCACTCTCCCATGTTTTCTCTGAGCCCAGTCTGAGCCAAAGAACCAAACTCCCTGTATGGAAGTCGATCATCGCCGCAACTTGACATCTTGACCCGGACATTTAATTTATTGATCTTCATTTTATTCGGATGTAAGGACCCTTTGCTCTTTTAAATTAATCCAGGTTAATTTGGCCAGGCCCCCTATCCCACCCAGCATGAATGGGCCCTCTGTTGGGCAGGGCTGGCCCTGGCCACCCAGTTTTATGGGAATCTGCAGTGAATTAGAAAATCTGTCAGTGCGAGAGGAGTTGTGCAGCGCGGATATGCCGTGTCACTCCACCTGTAAAAGAACTGCTCTTTGTCCATTATCTCCCAGGCTTACCTGAGGAGAGTTAACCTTGAGGTCAATAACATCTCCATGGTGTTTCATGACTGGCTGGGCCTGGACCGGGGGTCTGAGGAGAGCCATTGTTAACATGCAGGCTGCAGACCCACACTTCCTCCTGGTTTGGCTCTCCTCATCAAATACCTCTGGGAAACAGATCTGTAAAGAGAAGTGACGGGAGTCATAAAGACGTGATCACTTTCACAGGAAAGAGCAGCCACTGTACTAGTTTGTCTTCATTGAGCTTAATATAAACAGCTCATTTCTTCGAATGAAGTTCCCCCAGGATATAATTTCTTGGCATCTTAGAGAACTTTTACCTGGCAATGTTTAAATCAATCTTCATAAGTGCACATAACATACAACTGCGCACTAATATTCTAACCACGAGACACTCCGTAAACTCGAAACTCGGGAAGTGGAACTTTTGGCGGCATTGTCTTCTGCTTATTTTCCCCTCTTAAGTGATCCATCTGCTTCTCTTGTGTAGTCTTTGTACTTAAGCATTCTGGTATTTCCATATAAGCATCTGAGATTGCTGAATGATTTGTGCATGCCTATCTCTTGGTTTACCCTGTAAACACCCTCATGGTAGAAATAACTGTAAGATTGTAGGGAGGTTTTGGGTTGTATGCAAGCCAAACAGCAACTATTCTGAAGCAGCGGTACAAGATTACGCCCCCCTTCATCCAATCCACCACTTGAGTGAGTAACAGGAAAAATATTTGTGTTTACTGCTGCCAGGAACTGATTTTAGGAGAGTGAGATTTGACATTTAAAGGCCTGTCTTGGCATCATTATCAAGAAGAGACTCATGGTTGCGCTCAATCAATTTGATTATTCCAATTTTTTGCATTTGAGACCTTATACAAAGTGACACATAATCAAGGGTCAGCAGAGTGCCTGTTTTGAAATGCTCCTCTGTTTAGATGGAGACATTTGAATAGGATTTGACCTCCATGTAAATGGCAGGTTCAGAAAAGTTTAGACTGAAAGCAAGCATGCAGGTGCAGAGCAGAGGGAAGTCCAGGTGTGCTGACAATGACACAGATCCACTCTGTAATGCTGTTGGTAGTCCATCTATAGACCACAGCAATATATAATTTAGTAGGGAAAATGACTTGGTTAAATTATTCATGTAACGTGTTAACATTTTTTTTTCTTATTTGTATTTTTTTGTTGCACAGCTTTCATCAGAGCACATAAGGAAAGAGGGATTTGCATAATTTGAATGGATTTCTTTTTCAAGTCAGTCAAGCATTTGTCAACAAAAACCAACAAAGCAAGACAGACAGCTCTTTGCTATGCAAGCTGACAGCAAATTAAACAGTGCTGGAGTCATTACTGCTGCCTGTCCAACTTGGATTTATTTTACCAAACAAAATCAGAGACGGATGTCTTTTATTGAGATACTCATGTGAAACATGTCTTTTTCCCACGTTAAAAGCAACCATTTCTGCCAAGGGTCTGCCTCATTTAGGCTGTGCTAATAAGGTATCGATTTGTGTTGTAAGAATAGGGAACCCACCTTATCTCTGCTCCTTTTCTTAGAAAACTATGTTGTCGTTGCATTTGCTAACAGCCCCAAGGGGGTGGTATGGAGGCAAGGAAACATGTTGGGCCAAGCACATCACCTGTTCCTGAAACCAAAATAGGATACAACTTGAGATTCAATTTTAGCAGCCAGTGGGGTTAACCAACAGCAGCGACAGGCATGTAACGACTGGTGATGAGTGATGATCACAGGCCTTCACTCACAATCAGCAGTCCCCAGTGGCCTCATTTGACTGTACCTGCCACTGACTGTGGCTTGCCATTAACCATACACACTAATAATAACCCTGGATTTGATTTTCTATTCAGGGCTTATGTGAAATCATCTAGAGGATAGATGCAATTATTTGTTTGGAAGTGGCAGTTTGTGTTTTATATCTTTTATCCTCCCTTAGGATTAGACCATAGCAGGGAGGACAGAACAAGTTAAGTCAAACAGAGAAAGAAAAAAGCTCATATTTAGCCTTAAATCTGTGTCTGAGTAAGACAATCAAAAGACCAAAAGTCAAACAATCAGACTAGTCAGTAATCAGAATAACAAATCTTCCTCAAAGGAGGATTAAGTCATGGCTGATTCGTGATTGTCAGAGGCGGATCTTTTTTGTTGATTTCAGCAGCTGCATCTTACGTATTTCCAGTTTTCCATTTGTGTTTCATTTCGCTGCCATAGTAAAACACAATAAACCACAAAACAAATATTTGTTTTTGTTTTACTCCTGGAACCAGCAGGCTTTGTAATCGAAAGCGGCTGCATTGTTGCTCAAACCGGTGCTGTGAAATCTAAAGAGACAAAGCATTTTTCTCCCTCCCGCCAAGCCCTTAGCAAGACCCCCCCCCCCCTTATAGCCCAGCTAAAAACTGCAGATGTTTCATTTTTTTTCATCATTTGGAAAATGTATACCTGCCTTTTTTCCTCTGTTGTATATCTAATCCTTTGTGAAGGCTTGTGGTTATTTGTGGTTGTAATTAGACTGTTTCCATTAAGAAATATTACTGCTAAATGGATCCATTACTCTAGACCTTACTTCGTCATAGGAAAATGCTCGACCACCAAGGTGACTGGAAGGAGGCCCAGCCTAGAGCTCAAAACAGAAAAGAGTCACACCTGAGAGAGACAGAGCAAAACTGGAGTTCCATATTGCAATCTGAATCAATTTTCTACTGCTTCTACAGATAAAGTGTGGCAAAGTCTTTCCTAGCTGACTGTTTGTCACTACCAACTCATCAATTACGGGCACACCTAAATGTCAATTCTGAATACTTTTCAGCAGCTTTGAGAATGAAACAATTAAATCTTAAGACAAAACTGTACATACTGAAAATCCAGTTTCAAGATTATGAAACAGCTATGGTGGTCCACAGTGCAAAATGCTGCAGTTTCAAAATGAAGACAAATTAAAAAAAAAAGTAAGTTTACTGAGCTATCCTGTTCCTCATGCTACTGCAGCTTAAGTTTTGATTTGTTACAGCATCCTTATCCTGTTGACACAAACATGTTCCTACATTATGACGCCCTCTGTATTCCACTCATTTCTAGTTACACACATGCTTATAAAGAGGTTGGATGGGACAGCTTTATGTGCTTTGGTTTAGCACCTAAGATTTGGGAAAAGTTAAATGTTTTTAACAGTCATTGTACTTTACTTCTCTTCCACTTGTGATTCTTTACTTTTCGACTGTGTTCTCATCTGAAAATGTCTGGGGTCGAGAGTTAAACGTACATTAAGTTATAATTGATGTACATGGTTAGTTTTATATGTTTCAAAATACAAGAGTCGGCAGTGACTGAAAGCTTAGTTCGGTTTATTCTTTGCAATTTCCTTAATTTATTACAAATGCTGCCCTACATAAAGCAACAGCCAAAAGTCATCATATAACAGTTTATGACCATGCCTTATAAAAATATTGCACTTTGGACAAGTGGACAAATGTTGTTGTATGAATAATGTATGTATTACAGCCAACTGGAGTTGGGTTTCCACCTTGTGTCTCCTGGTTAGTAGTCTTTAATTTATGCACCACCTTTCCTACTTCAAATGCAACATTTGTCAGTTGCTAAAATGTGACACCAAGCGCTCCAAACCAAATGTCATGATGTGAGGTTTTGGAAGTGAAAATGTGTTATCTTTGCCATGCTCTCCAGCTCCTACTGTGGATCCAAGCAAACTAAAAAAATCAAGTCAACAAGATTTAAGCCAAAGGATATCTATACATCTGGAGGCTTTTAGTTGCTTAAACCTCCTCAACTGGCTTCTTGTAACACAAGGGTACAGAAGGTATGCTCTACTGTACGGTGGAGAGTGTGCAGATCGTTGGCTTACATTAGCATCCCTCCTTTTTTTTGCTGATGATGAAGTACTGCTTGCTCAATTTGCTAGCAGAGAGAGAAACCTTACTAACAGATGGTCAAAAGATAAATATAATTGGTAAATCCTGTGATGTGGGATTTATAGCTCATTCAGTACGGTTACATGCACAGTTGAGTCAAGCTATGGTTAGAGTTTGACCTGGCATTTGACCAGATGTCCTTCTGTACATGCAAGAGAGGGAAATTTAGTTATCGACCAATTACATCTTACATGTTGATGCTGTGGACTGTGGGAGAAAAATTCTGTTTCTCTATGAACTTACTACTTTTCTATTTCTTTTACAAAGAGCTGCAAAAAGATGGAACATTGAAGCATGTGTGGAGCACTTAGGCTAGCATTTCGTTTTTTAGTCCAGGTTTGAGAAGCTTGATATAGTACAATTTGGGCCAGACTTACATGTTTATATGCATTTTTGATATCTAGTTTTAGTCAGACTCACACAATAATTAGCTTTTTTTCAATTAACATATAAGCATACTTACTATCACAGCAAAAAAAAAAAAGAATAAAAAAAACCATAAAAAAATATCATTAATACAATTGATGTGCCGCATTGTGAAGATTTGGTCAATTTTTTGATGGAGAAGTCTTTGACACCGTTCTATAGAGTGAGAAAATGTCAATGTTTCTTCCATAATACTGAAAACTGTGTAGTTCTCAGGCACAGTCCCATCAATCACAGACTGACAGGCCAGCATTTAGCATATACAATAAGTGGGAGCTTATACAAGATGCACATTGTCATCTTGAGGTCTGTGTTGACTCATCTCCTCCCTGTAAGGATCACGCCAGCATTAACAGAACCCAAGAGCCTGCAGCGTTTCATGTCACTGATAGGGCTGCACTGTGCCCTAAATGGGTGACACTGAAACTAGAATGTCACCTGGACTTTGTTTCTTAACGTGCCTCCACCTTTCCACCCTCGCCCCTCAGGGTGATTCCCAGCCTCAGCTCCCCTCACTCCTCCCTTTTGTATTGAGACCAAAACAATGCATCCTGTGGCCTCAAGGCTATTTTTACACCTCCAAGCTTTGCTTTGTCCTCCCTCCTCCCACGTCTCTTGTAATGTGCAAAATGACAGGGCCGATCTACTGCAAAAAATATTTTGGGAACTCTGGAATAAGTGCATGAGGCCCACAGAGGTGTTCCATAAAAGACTGAAGGCCTTATTATTGTTGTTTGCCGTTATGGTGGCAACCATAGCATGACAACACTGTGGCAAGAGTTCATTTTAGATCCAGCGCTGAGTGACATATTGCCGATAATCATGAACAGATTGAGATCCTTTTGAATGTATTAGAGTTCTGCAGCTGGCATATACAGTAGAATAAGAGAAAAACCCTGTTATTATGACTTGCTTTGGAGTGTTTGATTTAGCTGATGGGAAGCACCCTTCTAAAGCAAGAAACATTACTGTCCATTCTGACCAGAATGAGCTTGTTTTGTATAACTCTGGTAGGAGCGGTTTTGGAAAGTTTTTTACACTATGCTACCCTCTGTTCAATTCTTTAAAAAGATATGCAGTGTCGCAGTAATCCAAGGATCCTCTAAAGTCATTGGAGAGTAATGCACCACCTTAAATCGTCTGGTGAATATATGCCACAAAAGAAAAACAAAACATACCATTCCACTATTTACTGGTAGTGTATGAAATTAGCTCTTGTTCCCTCAAACATTCTGCCCCGTCCATGAAGCATGTCTTGGGATCTCTTTCTTCGTTATTAATAAATGCCTTGTATCCTTTTCCTGGTCTTAACTGTGATGACAGTGCTTTCCAAATCCCAATCATTTACAGCCCTGTAAACAGACCACAGCTTTCATGTGAGCAACAACTATACAGCGAATACCCTCTAATAGCACATATCAGTTGCTGTTACAACCAGAGAAAAAAAGAAGTGGAAAAAAAGCAGGGGGATCCCAGTAGAGTCTCTAACAGGCCAAATAAATAGTAACATGTGAGTGATTTGGCCCAGATGGACATCCAAGTCCAGGGGAGTTATAGTTGTACAAAAATCATCAGCATTTAGGAGGAAAGTCAGGGTACCTGCCTTACCTCAGCATCCCCTCATCATTAAGGGCTTAGTGTCCCAAATGGATTTTACAGTCACTGCTCTGGGATACACGCAGACACAGAGCTGCTCGAGGCTGGCTGGCCCAATGAAAAGCATTTGAGAAGTCAGCGGAGAAGTTCTGAATGCAGGAACCTCATAAGCGATGGCAAAGTATTACATGTTTGTTGTTTGAAAAATTGCTTCATATCCTCTAAAATGATTCATTCCAAGTACTCATATTCTATTTTCCCAATTACCCCCGGTAGAACGTTTTCATGCAGACAATTTCAAGCCAATCCAGTAGTTGTAGAGTTTGGTACAGGGAGATTACTTCGTGCTACACCCTAAGGAAGCGATGCCTTTGTAGCGAAGACACAGGTATCCTACACTGCCAGTTATGGAGGGGACTTTAGGTTTAGGTGTGACGACAGCCAAGAAGGATGGCTCCTAGACAGATTAGTATTATGCTGCTATAGCATATATAAGAGTCTGATTTTACCAACTGGCTATAATGGTGGTGGTTTGCTGATTAGATTTGCTGAAGCCATAGACTGAAAAGTAAGTGAAGTTGGAGAGCAAAACTGGTTGTCTTAGAGGGTGAATATCTAAAACATAAATGCACATATGTCCACCTTTAGTCTACAATTGAAGCTAGCTCATGATAGAGAGTGATGAATTGATTGTTCATCTAATTTTCTGCCAAGTAATGTTTTTGAAAGTTCACTCTCTAATGCCAATTTCCCAATTGGTTGTGTGACAAACCATCTGGTACATTGGGTTTTTCAGTGGACTGAACAACCGCTAGCCTGCCATGCTGAGTTGATGTGGACATTGAACATTTTTCCCATGCAACTTATCACTGATCTCAATGCTACAGTTAAAATGGCAATCCTTTCCCTTGCTACAGCTCCAGTTAAATGAGAACATAATATTGTCAGATTTGGATGAACAAATTCCTGAGGTTTAGAATAGACGGGGCATCCAATGAATGATTGTCCTGTCAAATGCAGACTTTGGCGATCTTCCCATCAGCGCAACGTCTGCCTCTGCTGTCGGCCTCATTTGTGTGTGTAAATAAGCCCGAGACACGACCACAATGGCCTCTGACTCAGACATCAGCAATGGAAATGAGCTATAGTGTGTCAACAGTCTCAAAAGCAGTTTCAATCCACTTGCTCGTCCTGCCTCATTTTGGATTTGCTGTGTGTGGTAAAAGTACTGATTGTATGACTTCATGTCTGCTGTTGTAACAGTTATTTGTCTGTGTCTTGGTTTTATTTTTGTGTCTATTGAATTTTGGTTGCACGAAGTATGTGTTGGACAGACGGTAAAAAGCTGCCTTAACTGTCAACTCCACTAATTCGCTAACATGTATTTTAGTAAGTAAGCATCAGAGGGAAAACACAGCCACCTTGTGCAGCCACCAGACTTCTTTCACTATTGCATGTTGTGTATAGACGGCAGCTAATACCAGAGAAACTGCCTCACTTCCTAGTCATGGGCCCATATGACTATACACAGCAGCACATGGAAATGGTTGCAGTGGAGCTGACCTCTAGCAGCCCAGTCAGTCCTGTTTGTGAGAGATGGAGCCTGTCTTTTATCAGTCCCCATTAGAGGGGACAGGAGTCTAGTGTGAGCGCGTTAGTGTGTGTGCCTTTGTGTGTCTTGCTTGAGCAGCCACATTAATCTCCATGAGTGAGCACTAGCAGGTGTTAACCTATGTCACTCCTAATCGTCATAGCAACGGAGTTGTGGCACCTGGAGGTGTCTGTGAGGCTGTGTCATGTTTTGATCATCACTTGCACCCACAGCACACGCGGACAAGTTTGTCCCAATATGAGTGTTAATATAAAGTGTGTAAATGTAAATAAAGAAATAGTTCCAAATTTTTTGGGAATGTTGCTTTGATGTATAAAGTGAGACGGGATGATTCATGTTGCAGGCAATTAAAGTCCTGGTGTAATGGTGCCAGCTCAAGTTGCCAGATCTGCTCAGAAAATTGAGAAATTACACACATTGTGAATTCCTCTATGGCTCGAAGTGTATGGATTATTTTTATGGTTTGCTGCATGTTACAGGGTGTATGGATACCACGTGTTCACGCTGTAAACTTTGTTTGTGTAAAGAACAGATTTTTGATTTCTTGCTGGGCATTACTTCAGTGCTCCGGTTTGAGCTCCTCTTTCATTTATTAGAAAAAATATAACAAACAATTCCACGTACAAAGCACAACCTCACATCATCTGGAGAAGCAGGACCTCAAACTGATCTGGTAAGTTGAACTGTGTCAGTAAAGAGGAAAACAGCTAGTTTGGCTAAAGCTAACAAAATGTACCAATTATCACAGGAATAAACATATCAGATCTACTTAGTAGTTCATGCAAAAATCTAAGCAAGAAGTTAAATTTTTAAGGGATGCTATACACCAGACACCTTTGGATATTTGTATATTTTTGTGTGAATTAAAGAGACATTGTGAAGCTTGTCATTTGGTGGGGAGCTGATGACCTTTTTTTAACCTTATATTTTGTGTTGCTCTTTTCCCCTGCTTCCAGTCTAAGCCAATCTAAGCTGTCTCTTGGCTTCACTTTGTATTTCCCAGTAAGATCTTCTCCACATGAGAGGAAATAAATGATTTTCCCAAATCTCAAATGATGCCCTTAATATTTAACGGCAATGCTTTTTTAAATTCTGTGTATAAGGTAAAACACAAGAAACAGTCAGAATGATTCAGTCATCTGCCTCATAATAAGCAGCTAAAGTACAACATTATTTCCTCTAAGGGCAGCATCAAATCATCCCCTTGTTAAGGCCTTTAAGCTCAAGATGAGACTATCTTTTGAGATCAGCTTCAAATATCTTCCTTACAGTGTAATCATTTCAGCTGAGGTCAAGTACTGATGGTTTTTGGGAGAGCTCTTTTAATGTGTTCTTAAGTCCTCTGGCTCTTTTTCTTGCGTTCGTCTGGCAGACAGAAGTAAGTATTGGTTTATGGAGGAAATGCTTTGGGAGAACTTGAGGCTGGAATGTGGCGCGGCGTCCTCCCAGAAGGCCATGCTACAGAGGCCCCAGTGTGGCTGCCACACGCCATGATTGCCAGGGGTCACTGCATGAGCCCGGAGCCTTCAGCTCTATACTCATCACGCATGAATTGAGGTTAACGTGTCAGAATATTTCCCCGCCTGCTGGCCAAAACCCCCACATTGTTCTTCGACTAGTCATCCTCGGGGACTGTGAGAAGTCCAGGGATGTGAGCAAGTGCGAGGCCAAGTGTCAGATAAGCATATTCAGATCAGAGATAAAAAAAAAGAAAAATTAGGATTGAGATAGAATGTGACATAGAGAGGAGTGATTTTACAGAGTACCGCCTAGTAGGGGCATTGTTTACCCTCTGAAGAGGATCGTGGTGCAGCCAAACACAGCTAGGTAATGCAGGGTGGCAGCTCTCTGAGGCTGAGCCCCCTGGGCTTTGTGTTGGCTGGCCCAGCTGTCATCTTTCTAATGATTTCTTTATTTTGCAGGAAGAGCTTGTCGCCAGGGGAAACGTGCCACTTCCGGCATTAGGAAACCCGACGCTAGGCCAGGCTGACGCTGGGACCCGCTACGTCTGCAGCCACATCACAAGGGACTAACACACCCTTTCATCCTGCCTCTGTTTCTTTGCTTTCTTTCTCCCTCTATCCACACAGTCATCAGTATCGTCCGTTCTGTTAGAGCTCCCACTTATCCTCGGGGGGTTTAACTTTACTTCTCAGTAGTAATAGTTTTCCTTTGACTTCTAAATGATTACTTAGCATTCCATTTGTAGCAGGGCTGTTGATACTTTGATAATATCTAATTAAACTCTTGGAACTCTTGGAAAGCATGAAAGAGATGATTTAAGCTGACTCTTCCACTGGATGTAAACTATTTTCCAAAGACTTTCCTAATACTTAAAAATGTCAACACCGTATGACTGTTTTTTTTTTTTTTAAAAAAGGGAAAATTGAGAAGGTATGCAAACATCTCTGTGCTAAACATTTTTATCAGTCATCATCGGGCTTTTTCCACTCTTTCTGGATTTTTTTGTTGTAACTTAATGGCGTTTCTCATAATCAGCCACATTGTTTTCGACCAAATCTGAATCTTGTGATTGATTTTACAGCGGATCTGAAATCCATTAGTGACTTTAGCACTCGCCAGTTGGATCAAGAACGGGGTTACAAGCCTGTAATGACTGATCTCACCCTTATTGAGGCTTCTCTCAGAGGGCAAGCTTGTGCAGATCCCTAGCAGCCCCAACCCTTCCTCAGAAACCTTGAGAGGGCCTTGAAGAAACGAAAAGAACACCCTCCTCTCCCCTAACCCTGGTCTGGCATAATCAGGCCCAGCCTCTCAATCATGAAACCCAAGTTGAGCGCGGCTTACTGCCTTTTCCCCGTGCTTCTGCTTGCGTCCCTGCCGCTGATTGTTCCAGAAACAACAGATGGAAATAGTGAGCGTAAACATGTAAATATTGGGGGAGTCATGGCTGAGAGCAGAGTGGAGCCTGTCCATTGCAGAGCCTTAAAAAAAGAAATCACTGCTTGGTGTCAGAAGTGATAGCTGTCAGGATCCAACACACGGAAGCATAAACACACACTCCCACAAACATAAACACTTGCAGTCTAACCAAACCAGCCTTAAAGAAATTCTGAAATTGAGCGTATTTGAGTGATTCTGCCTTTTGAATAATGTTATGTGGGGAATAATGTAAGTTTTTAAGCAGACAAGCTTGAAACAGACATGATTTACAATCAGTATAAAACCATAACTGTTAAATCTTTTTTTTTTCTTTTAAAAAGATGCATTTTTTTTCTTTAAACTTTATCTGAGAGAACTAAAGAGAAAAGGTTACACAAAGGGAATATGTATGTGTGCCTGTGTGTGAGTGTGTGCTGCGTGTAAAATTGCCCTAATTTTGGTAGATCTTAATTGTGGTGGAGCAATCTAAGTATATAGGGGCACCTGAGAGTCAAAGCATGCAGCACAGTTGAAAAATGTAAACATTTTGAGAGACTGATTAGTATCCAAACCACAAGACCGTTACCTGTCAAGACTGAGCAGTGCATACTGACCTGATGAATGCGTGTGTGTGTGTGTAAATTACTTTGTATGTGCATGATTATGTATGATTGAGACTGAGGCCTGCATGGGACACTAGGAAAAGCTCTGGTTAGAATCAGGGAGTCTGCTCTGTTTTGGACTGACAACGTCATTATATTATCCAAAGTCTCAGTGAGTTAATTTCTGACAACACAAATGTACATACGCATGGAGGGGGGGGGTAAAAAAAAAAAATTAAATCTTGACATACAGAAAAGTGACAAAAATATGAGTTGGAATGTTAACATAAAAAAATTACATGAAATCTAATATGATTTTTCTTTCATGGCAGATTTGTAAAAGTACACACACTATGAGTTTTTTTCAAGAGAATCTCTTAATTTTTTATTATTAGTGTTATTGCTGAAAGTTTTTTCATCAAATTTGATTTACTAAAGTGCAAAAAGCTATTAAGCCAATGTACTTGTTTTTCGTGAATAGATGCTTATCCTTTGTGTGGAGGCTTCCCCATTAAAGGCCAGTGACTGACAGCTGGAATGAGCGTGGAGGAAACGCTGCTGGGGGCTCAACACTATGGGGAGGCTGCCATTGATATCCGTTGTGTAATTTTCTATTGGCAGGTGGGTGATGGCTATGATTAAATCTGGGCTTTAGTCTCTGCCATCCGCATTATTGTGCCGGGATTCCCCGAGTCCCTGCTCTCCGGATCCTCTGTCACATTCTGTCATGCCAGCTTTGGGCCCTGCCAGCTGGCCCCCATAGCATGGCATAACACAGACTCCCCACAGGGGGCCCCGCCTTTACTGTCCTTTCTCTCTCGACACACACACACACACACATTGATAATGAGGCCTTGTCACTCTTGTTCTTGCCCACCTTCCATCAGCCAGCTTTTAAAGCCCATAGCATCATCCAGCAACACCTTTCATATTTATTTTAGTCCTCAAACTTGGGCCAACAGCTGGGCACTCAGTGGCAGAGGAGGGTTCCACCAGGTTTATGGTGTTCGTGTTAATGATTACAAGTCAAAGTCTGTGCTTTGCAAATCAGGTCTTGGTTGGGACAGATTGGGACAGCGGCTAAAGGTCAGGCGTGCTAAAACAGAGACGCCTCTTATTGATGTCTGACTGGGGTGTTTTTTTAAGGGCAAGGAGGCAAGGAGAGCCACAGGGGCTCTCACTGGCTTTGACTGAGGCCACTTTACCTCACACGTATAATTGGGTAGGCTTCAGCTTGGGTTTGAATCATATCTGGGCCGTCAACATCATAATTATCTCATTTGCCATCCAAACACTGGCAAATTATTCTGAGGTAATCTGACCTTCTCTGAAAGTGCAAAGGGGGATTCACTGATTTCAAATACCTACAGCGACATAAAATAATACCTCGGAAAAAGTGTTGGAAAGAAGCCTGAATCTGGGGAAAGGTTTAAAACTGCTGGCAGTCTCTGTTTATGATCATTTACAAAATTGTATCACCAACAACAACAATACACTCATAACACACTCAAAATATACTTTAAAACAATGAATTCTTTGTTATCGTATTACTGGATGAACACACTCTAAAATGTGCTGAACCAATGCCTTTATATAACCAATGCCTTAATGTACTGTGTGTGCATGTCCGTGTGTCATCTCTTTGAGTTACATCTCCATAAGGCTCAGCTTTCTCTCATTTCGTCTCGTGAGCGAGGCGGTTTACTGGGTCAAAATTAGCCCGTGACACGTCAGGTGCGTACAGTATATCACCAGCACAGTGAACTCTTGAATAGCACACCTCACGCTGTGAATGTGTCAATATTATGAAGTGCTGTCATCTGATCTAATGGGGTCCATGTCAGTGGACAAGCTGTGACCCATGCTTGCAAACACACACACACACACACACGCGCGCGCAAACACACGCACACACACGCACACACACGGTCAGAGCCTGTGTCACCCTGCCTATTCTTGGCAATTGTTTTAACAAATCGGTTTACCCATGTGCAATTTGCTAGCTCTCCATTTGTGACTGGAGATGTATCTGATTACGTTTTTTTTTCCTGCCATAAGACTCACTCAGACACTCAAGCTCTGTTGACAGGAACATTTTCCCTTGCATTCGCAGAGCCGCCATTGACGGCGTTCTTGTTCTGTCGACTGAAAATCAAGGCCAGAAAGTGAAATGTATCGCAGCTAGACCTTGGCTTGTCCCGTGATTAACTTGTAACACACTGAGCCACCTTGGAGCGCAGCATCTCTTGATGAATTCGGGGATACCGGTGGAAAGTGAAAATCTCTGTGTTGGCGCTGTGAAAAGCTGTGTACGTTATCATGTATGTGTGTGCATGCGAACACGGCTTGCAAAGCAACAAATGCCAAAACACACAAGAGCCAATTGGTACTCAAAAGAGCGCCTGTCTGTCTAATTTCAACACTGCAGATGCTTGCAAAATGTTGGAAAAATAGATGATTATTACTGCTTGTTTTTATTTCATCAGCTGCAGTACAGTATTTGCCATTGATGTTGCATACTTTAAACTTTCTTTATTGTTTACTTTTAGGATCTATATCTATTTACCTTGGGTGTGGGTGATTCCTTTGGGTGCTTAAAATGATTTAGCCGATGACCTCATCCAGTATACACACTTGTCAACTCAAGTCAGCGTGGAATAGGTCCATACAGCACATTTTGGTAAAGTGTTCCTTTTTAAAGTGGATGTAAATGATATATTTTCTCACATAGTTGAACAGTCTGAGAGTCTGGAGGGTTGTCACAGAGGTAGCCAGCGCAACTCAGCTGTCCTGGCTGGTAGACATGCACACTGGCTGTGTGCTCATCACAGAAGGTAATACTGTCAAGTTGAAGGGTGTCTGTGTGCCACATGAGCATACCAAAGCTGTGATGCACCCTGCGCCCATAGGCTCCTCTGACAACAGTCCAAGCATCAGACAATCCAATTCATGATTTGTGTGATGTATAAAATCCTGTATGATTTCTATCCACGTGTTATTCGCATACAAACACACAGGCTCACACACCGGCTGTGTCTGGGACACAGTGAATCCCAAAGGTAGAAGCCACATTAAAGGTGAGCGCTGTTATTCTGCCTTCAGTCCTGCTAGACTCATCAGTTATCCTCTATGGCTTCCAGGATGTCTGCCATCCCCTCCCCTCCCTCCTGTTTGTTTTAAGAAAAATCCCACTCTCAGAGCGGGAGCGTGGAGTGGGCGCGTCTGACACAAAAGTAAAAACACATCTTTCATGTCTAAATAAATCTGACAAAGAAATGCTTTATGAACTGCCACCTGAAGGTAGTCCTAAAAGCTGCGGTGAGCAAAGTGGCCATAACGTTTAATCCAATTGGCTTCTCCGGTCCAAAACCGTCTTAGCAGATGGTAGGCTGTAATATGAAAGTTATTCACCCACTCACTACGGCAGTGTGTCTGTTATATCACCATGTCCTGTTATTCTTTATGGGTTCCATAGGCACTAAAGAGGAGAGAAGTTATTTTCTTTTCATTACTTCTCTCTCTTGGGGGACTGGGAGACTTGGTCCAGCTCTTCCCTTTCAGTCCAGAAATTCTTTTCAATTAAAGGCCTATCCTACCATATGGTAGAAACATCAGGCCAGTACTCTGTTGATGTGCTGCCCCTGCAACCGATGGACAGCTATTTCATTCATCAGGCAGTAAATCCAAAGGCACCTAATGCCCCGCTGCACAGGCGGCCAGCACCTGACAACACACACTAGCCCTGCCACAGCGTTATCCATTGCGCTAAGCTTTTACCATGCAGTTGTCCACACTCTCAATCACACAAGTATTGTCTTTGCCATGGATCAATTAAAAGGATGAGATCTAAAAAAAGGGGCCATTTGTAAAATGGACGTCCTCTAAGAACTGAACCAGCAGCAGAGAGCATTGGAAGCGTGAATAATTTATCCCGAAACCCTATCACAGCGTTTGTATCAGTTTCCATCATAAAGCTTGGCGAAGGAGAGGGGGTGGAGGGGAATACATCAGCTGGTGTGACAGGCTCTGCAGGGAGGGTACAGTAGAGGGGCTTCTGGGCAACCACACACACATAAATCCATTTGCTGTCACCGAAGGAAGAGGATGAGAGGAAATGGCACAGTTAGTGAGTGGACTTGGTTAAATCACACACATTCAACGTATAAAAATGTAATAAAAGCCTTCTTTTAATGTAATAACAAAAGATGTTTTACACTGTAGAGGCCATTTGTAAAAGTTTAATGTGTTTCAGTTTTAGACACTTTTTTTATTCAGTATATACCCACACTTAAGTGTTGTTTATGGAGTTTAATTTGGACAAGAGCAGGTATAATTCTATCTCAACTTAACTCAAAGATAGCTTTTTCCTTCATTTGGAGAAAAGGAATATGCTTCAGAATTGTAACTACATATAAGTGGCATTTTTAACTGCCCTCTGTTTTCCTTTGTGTTTTCACTGATACGATGAACTAAACCATTTGCATTTTGAGAGCAAATGTGCTTTCAAGCTGTGTCTGACTCCATCACACTCATACCACACTACTAATTGCTCATCGCAGGAAATGGAGAACAACTTTATGAGTTTTTGTGAACTTTTGTGTGTATCATGACAAAGATGCTCCACGAGCAGGGCAGCCCGGCCAAAATACTAAAATAATGAGATTTTCATGACATTTGTCAGGAAACAAGCTTGGGATTTTAACACTTCTTAACACACATGCATTGGATATGCATAAAGTAAACAGCAAGAAAACAACAAGCTTGTTCTCCACTGACTTGTTTACCAGGTTGACAAATACTTCCCTTTGCACGGTGATGACATCGCAGCTTCTTTGAAAAAGTTTGCTTTATGTTTTTGGAATAGCTCCACACTCGTTGGAGCCTGCTGCAGCAGCTCTGGACTTATACTATCTTTCTTTGTGTTGTAATAAGAATTTTTTACGAGTTCTTTTTTTTCTCTAAAAGCACATTTTTACATTTATATTTTGATAGCCATTTTGTATAGCTGTGCAGACAGGAAAGTTGTATACACGTGGAAGCAGCTGCTTTTCAAAGCAGAAATATTGTCTTGAATAAGATCCCGAATCACTGGCAGATAAGATAGACAAGCCTGGAGCACTAATGAGGATGCAGTATTGCATTCCCAATCAGGAATGCAGTATTATATGTTTCACTGAGACATGGCTGCAGGAACATACTGTCGGCTCCTTTCCAACTGGCTGACAGACTATATGGGCAGACATAGACTGCAGACTGAGAGGCAAAAGTAAAGAGGGAGGGATTTCACATTGTGTTAATAAAAGATGGTGTAATTCTGGATGTGATACTCGAAAATAGTGGATCTGTGACCCAGATATTGAAATGTTGGTTGTGAATTCCCTTGTAGTCTACACTGAATTGCCCAAATCATTTCCCTAAACCTTTTCAAATATTTGTAGTGCTTAAACCAAACCGTGTGTCATTATTTTGCCCAATGAAACCCAATGAAGCTGAAACTGAAAATGAAACTGAAAATAGTTTTGATAAAAAAAACAAAGAAAAAAAAGGGGACAAATATTTAAGTCACAGTGATAGTTTCAATCAGGAAACCAATCAGGATATCTTGGTTCTGTTTTTTTATACAACCCTAATTACTCTCTATGTTTTTAGAATATACCAGTATTCATTGTCCATTGTTACTTACACATGACAAGTTGTCAAAGAGGTTGTGCCTAATTAAACTATCTCTGTGAGGTCAAATTCCCCTGAACATAAGATGTTTCACTGCCTTAACCAAACTCTGGGGGTATGAATGAAGCAGTGAATTAAAACAAACTATGGTCCCACATGAGACTTGCAAAAGAATCGACCTGTGGTGTCAAAGAAGAAGCAACAATTTCACACTTTGTCACACTCGGGTCTCCAGGACGAGGGTCCTCTGATTTGCTCCATTGCAAGCCTTCCAGGCTCGAAATACAAGCTAGCTTGCTGTTTGTGAAGGTTCCGTATGTGAAACATTGAGATCATATGTATCTGTAGTCTCGAGAAATGAAAAACCTCTTACCGGGTTTGGCTGGAAGACAGAGAAACGTGGAAGGCAAAATGCAGAAATATTTTAGTTTTTTTTTTTTAAATTGACAAATGCAGGATAAATGGTTAAGATAGACTGCAAATGGAGTGGACAGAGTTTCTGTGTTGTTCCCCATAAAAGACAGAAAAGACCTTACAATTTACACGTTTCCCTATAAGTTGAAGACCTTATTTCATGGAAATATGTGTGAAGGCTGTTTAATGAATTATCACTGTCTGTGAATACAGTTTTGTTATTTGTTGTATATTATGTAAGTATTTTATGCAAATTGCATATCTGCTTTGACGGTAATAGCTCGGAATTTAAAAGAAGATATATTTGGCCTGGGAAAAAAGAATCCTAATGTTATGGGCTTTGAAGAAGGACATCATAGCTCATTTGCTATCCATTTCCAAAATGTCACATTTGGAGGCTTGTAAAAACAGAGTTCCTGGTGAGTGAGTGAAAAGCAGCAAGTCTGAACTCACATCAGCTCAGTCCTGGCCAATAATCACAGCCTGTAACTCCCACTGTTCCCAGCTGCTGGAGGAAGAGGAGAAGGGCTGGGGACTGACTTGACTGCTACTGCCAGCAGACTCACCGCGATCTGCGTCTGAAGCACAGGCCAAACCTCGTCTGTCCCTGAGGAAAGTGACATTTGCTGCAAGAATGAGTTAAAGTCTGGTTTTGCAGAAGAAGAAAGCTTGTTAGGCGGCTCTATCTTTACCCACTCCTTGTTCAACAGGAGCACTGGGATACATGAGGAAATCCTATGGAGTTCTAAAGAGTCAAACCATTTTCACATACTGTTCTCTCTGGTAACAATGTTCGAAACAATTTTACTTATTATATGTTTGAATGGAAAGGAAGCCTTTTACATCAAAGCTTTTTTCTGTGTAAGTATGAACTTACAGCCCACAGAGAGTTACATACAATTGCCTTAAGTTCAGAAGCAAAAAATAGAATAATAATGATTATTAAAAAAGAAAAGTCAGATGACGAAATATTTTCTAATTTGAATTCAATTGTACTGTCCTGGTGGATGCAGAGAACAGCAGAGTTGTTTGCTGCTGAAATAAACTGTCTAGTTTGGGAAGAGGCTTTTTTCACCACAGTACATATGTAGTAGCTGACTTCTTTGTCGTTACATAAGCCACCAATTTAGATATTTTGGTAATGTCAGGACACACAAGACCAATCTAATCACTTGCCTATAACTGTGGACAATTTTGGAAACAAATCAGATTTGTCTGCAGTCTGAACAAATCCTTAAAAATGTTTGTTGATACCTTTGTGAAAATTCTTCTTCTTCGCCCTACAGTGTTTCTATCCTTCCTGTTACATGCCAGTCACATAGAGACCTCCTCAACACGCCATCTAATTTGCTCGATTTACATGAGCCCAGTCTGACATGGCATGGACTTTGCACTGGGTGACTGGGAAGGTTAAATCCATTTAATGTCTGGTTCAGCTTGGGCCTCAAGTTCACATACAGCGTCTCCGGGTAAGTTCAGGGCTGCGGTGCATTTGTGAGAACAGATTCCTGGTTCTCCATGTCTTGTCCCAATCTCTCGCATGTAACATATGAGAGTCTGTATGTTTTTTTTTTCTTTCAGACAGAGGGGTTTGAGGGTGAAGTGTCATTTTACTCAGCATCCATAAATAGAACATGCAGAGCATATCCCAGTGGAGGTGAATGCATATCATGTTAGCAGGGCTGAGTAGGTGCTAACCTGCTGCTGGCAACCTCCACACCAAACAATAGTTGCTACAGAGAAACACAGAAATTGGATCACTGTTGTGTGAAAAGTGAACTAATGTTTTGTGGAGTAAAACACAAGAAAATGTAACGCAATCTAATGCTTATTGTTGTCAAGTGCTGGTTCCCTTGACAGAATTATGTTACCCAGCAAGTGAATAACAACAGGGATGTCTTTCGGTTGCTCAGTGTGACGTTTGGGATTGAAATTAGGGAAATTCTCAACGTAAAAACAACCCCACTTCCAAAAAGATGTGACACTGTGTAAATTGTAATTAAAAAGAGAAGTAATCGAAAATATATCAAATGTTGAAAGTGAGACATTTAGTTATTGCTAGAAAAATATTTGCTCATCTTAAGCAACATCTCAAAAATAGTTGGGATGGGCAACAAAAGAATGGAACAGAAACAGTAATTAAAAAGAAACAGCTGCAGAAATATGTTGCAATTAATTAGGTTGATTGGCAACAAATGAGTAATAGGATTGCTCATAAAAAAGAGCACCTTGGAGAGGCAGAGTCTCTCAGAAGTAAAGATGGGCAGATTCAGATTCAGCAATCTCTGTCTATGAATTGTGGAGCAATTTCAGAATTATGTTCCTCTATGTAAAATGACAAAGACTTGAATATTGAGCCCTTTCAACAGTTCACAAAAATCATTTGGTGCATCGTAAAATGCAAAACATGACAAAGAAGATCCAGGACTGCTGTGCAGCCAGAATCCTATATCATATATCCTACATCAATCCTATGGGGCAACATTCCTCTCGAAACGGTCCAGCAACTGGTCTTCTCAAGTTCCAGGTGTTAGACTGTTGTTATTTTTCTTTAAATAGTGAAATGTCTCACTTTCAACATTTGATATATCTTTTCTATGTTGTATTGTGAATAGAATATTGATTTGCATTCTGTTCATCTTTACATTTACGTAGCGTTCGGACGTTTGTGGAATTGAGGTTGTAAAAAAAAGTCATATTCAAAACGTTTTTCCTCATCAAAAAACCTGAAATGAAGAAAGACAAGTCAGGGGTCATCCATATTCAAGAGTATCTCAGCAGCATGAATTTACCCATTCAAAACACTACGCACGTTAGGTGACATTTGTAATGCTGTTACACTGTGAAAATGCTTTTATTGCAATGCTTCAGCTTAAAACAAGGCAGTGTAACTTCTGCGAGATACTGTTAAATACTAAACTATGGAATGTGCTGCTAAAGCACTTAGTTAAAACATGGTTACACCTGTACTAACAGTGCTAACAGCAGCAGTGGAGAAAAAAAAACATCTGTGAGCTAAACCAGCAATGTGTTTTGTACTGGTAAAACGCTCATCTTTGCTCATAATATCTAACGTAATCTACAGGTTATTCTTAGTGATTTAGCAGCAAAACTAGTCAGAGTACTGAATTGAGCAGTACTATTTTTTTTTCCTAAAAAGGATGGGCTTTGTGGTTAGCAGGGTAACAATGAACGAAAATTTCCCTCATTAGGATGTCAGTAACAGAAACCACAACATTGCTTTTGAAATAGAAACAGACGTAGCAACATGTTCTTCTTTGACACCGTACACGTCCGATATTTACCCGAGCTTGTGCGGGAAAGTCAGTTGTAAATCAAAAAATATCCTCAGGCTTTGAAAAAGCTGCCCGAGAAACCAATAACAAGTCTGCTTCCTTATGAAACACTCTCCTCCACCCAGTAAAGCGCTCCAAGCCAGGTAAATGACATCAAGACGTGATAAGTAATATTGTCTTGGCCACCTTGGTGTGCCCTGCAGTCACAAACCTATTGTTGTCATACTCTTTTTAAGCCCAAGCAGAGTATCAAAGTGTTGGAACCTGACTGAACTTTAAACAATTAGATTTTGGTGTGACAGGAAAACCTTAGACAACAGGAGAAGGAGATAGAGCAAAAGAGAAAGAGATTGACATATGAGGAAAGAGAGAGTTAGGCCTTTTCAATTTTTGAATGATGGGGCAAGGAGCAGGAATCAGGGCTCAGATTTTACTGTCCTAAAGCGTGACAGATTGAAAAGACAGTCTTCATTTAAAGTAGTAAGGTGCTCACAAGCCCCAGCACATGAATGAACTGCTGCAGATGCAAACATGCAATATGGATGCATGTCAGTGCACATATAGACATGCTCAGGAATGTATGTTACCACGAAACAGTGCTATGAGATTAGTTATTTGTTGAGAAGAAGAGCAGACAGGACAGGGTTGATGTCGAAGACCTCCATTCATCCCGACTGCAAATGAAACAGGCCTGACAAATGGGTATCCTCTATCTGAGAGACACAGCAAGAGAGTAGGGGAAAGAATGGCAGTGGAAGAGCGTCTGGTCTAGCTGAAGCCTGTGCTGTGCCGCGGTTCCCAGCCAATTCAGGAAATGAAGAAATAGGATCACATCAAAATATGTAAGCCCTACAATGCTTAGCACACCTTTCCAAAGGCCACACACGAGCCAACATAGGATTTAGCAGCTGAACCTGTAGCCAGATGAAACAATTTTATGGTGTTTATTAAGAAATGGGTTACTAAGGTGAGCTAAACGTACACTGATGACATTATAGTAAAATAAATGTCTGAGAGCCAGATGGCAAGACATGCCAACCAATACACAACTTCCCTGAAAAGGGATTAATTAAACAATAGAAGCAAAAAAGAACAAACACTATTGTTTTCACTGGTCAAAGTAATGTTTGTCCCAGGCACTGAGGAGGTGAGGAATTCAGAGAAGTGTGGCTGAGTTTATAGGTAAGAACACCCATATACAGCATCATGGTAGAAGTATGAATGCACTGCTTGAAACCGTAGTATTTCTATTGGAGTTTTCTTTTTTATGTTCACACTTAATTTTGTTCAGTTTGTGGATAAGCAAGACTCCTTGTCTTGAAGGAAAAGTAGCCTGTCCATAATGTTTTTTCCGAAATATAACCAAATAGTTAAGGAGCCAAAACCTAACCAAACGGCGAATTAAACAAAAGGGAACATCAAATGTAAACTAAGTGCTTTAAGACGCATTGAAATAAAAACAGGAGCACCACAGGTGAAAAGGTAATTACAATGCTAGCAATAATGCCTCCTAATTCGTACTTTTCTGGTCCTTAAAGCAGGTTTGTACAACAAGATAATCCTGATCTTTATGTCACAAATGTTGCAAGTCATTGGCCAGTTATCAGTCATTATAGGTGAACACACAAGGAGCAGAGAAAGGGGTTGGTGAGAGGGCTTACAACTAATTAGAATTAAAAAGAAGCTGTGAGGAGAAATGATAAGAGAGGTGGCAAAACAGGAAACAACAAATCTACAACAAGCATAACAGATAACATGATGAATGATGTCTGCTGGGACCCAGGAAAGTGAGCAGAATTTTGTTGAACTTTGCTGAGAACACCCATGCCGATGTTTTCAGCTTGCAATGACATGACAGGTTAACTGAAAAACTGCCAATAATCTGTGAGAAAAACCGACTGATAAATCAAGAGCTACATGTAACATATTGTGATGTTAATGATGACAGAGAGGTTCATCACCATAGCAGCTGTGACAGCTTGACAAAGATGAGTCAAAGAATTTTGGGGTCGAGTCTGATGAAAGATTTTTTGGTGTGTTACCCCCTGGAGCCGACTCCTCATGAAGTATGAACCCACAAGAACTTAAAAGCTCCCAAAACACAAGACAAGCCAGACAAGCGTGAAAAGATCCAACAACACTGAAAACTGTTTAAGTCTGAACTTGGCTTTAAATCTTAAAAAAGAGAAAAAGCCTGTCTAATAACTCAAATCAACAGAATTCTTTGAGTACTGACAGACATTTGTCGTGGGACCTGGAAGATGAGGCAGAAGCTTGTTGCAGGAGGGATCAGTGTATTTTTTTAAGGGCTATTTTGGCTTGTTTGAAGGGGGGGTTGCGTGTAGTACTTATGTTATGAATAGGCAGTGTCTTACCTGCAGTGCTCAGCAGTTAGGTCGCTCTGTGGTCCATGTTGTGATACAGTGTTGCATCCCGGACCATTTTGGAATCAATTCAGACTGATTTGCTATTGTGACATTCGGGGGAAAGTAAAGCGACAAAGTACACAAGTGTCTGATGGTGAAAGTCCTGTATTTGAATAGATTCCAATGTATATTGATCAGTTGTTCAAACTAGTCCCCGCAAATGAAAAGTGATATCCGTTTAAAGATTGAACAATAAAAATGTGTGGGCTTTATGTGAGTGTGAAAGCTGGATGTTGGATAGTGACATAGATATATCACTGCAAACAACTGTGAGAGGAGGAAGCGTGCATGCAAGTGTTTTGGAGCAGGTGGGGCTGTTTCCCTCTTAGTGCACAGTGATTACTGTTGGCTGAGGTCCACTCAGCCTGCAGCTAGCAAAACATTATCTATGGCTCAGTGAATTCCCTTTTATCCAATTTGATCTCCTTTCTTTTTCAGGTTGAGAGTTGCTGTGGCTCCATGACAGAAACCCATCATGCATTCAGACATTGTAGCCTAAAAGTTTGAAACGTCTTCATAAATCCCACTATCATATATAACTTTGTATATATATATATATATATATATATATCATATATATCTTTTGTATGATGTTATGAAGTCTAAACATATGAGACGCTGCAGATCATCTGTGATATAATCAAACGAGCAAAAACCCAGACTTCTGATTGATTTACTGCTCACACACACACACACACACACACACACACTGCTCAGCTGAATATTATGAGTCAGTATGTGACACACATGTACGGCACAGAACATTTATCATGATTTATAATGTTTTTCTCACTTTATCATAACTGTTTATTCCCAAGCAGCTGTGCCCTAAATGTCTTTGAATAGAATTTATTTAAAAAAAAGATATTTATTTTTTTTTATAACAGTTCCTTGGAAACTGTAGATGTTTATGGGGTACACTCTTAAAGAGCAAGAACTGACTCATGGGTATCAGCTGGGTTTCATTCCTCTCTTTTTCAGTTACTGTCTTCATTGAGATGTAGGGAGCTCATAAAGAGGCCAGGAGTGAGAGGATCCGGGTGATGTAATTTGCTCTTAGCGTCAGTGAGGAGCAGTCCGGTGATTTAGCAGGAGTGTGCTGAAGACATGACAGAGACTAATTGCTTTCATTAATCACGTTTAGCCAGGCCCATTCCGAGGTAAACTAATTGAAATCCTCTTACCTGTCAGGACGCCAACCATTGTGCGCCCGGCAGGAGTCACAGAGGGAGGAGGGGCAGCAGGGGAGGGAGAAAAAAGGTGCAGGGAAAGAGTGCAGGAGAAGGAACAGGCAGGAAATGAAGCTCTAACTACAAATAAACCACGTCTTTGTCTAGACAAATCTCTTTTCAAGCCGTAATGCTCTCTGAAATGTGTTAATGTCATGTAAAGTCTTTCAGGGGGCTGTGGAGCTGAGGAGAAGCCAAGCACAAATGTGGCTTGGGAAGAAAGGCTCTTTTCCAGCATAAAATACCAAATCAAATTATTCCCCTGGTCCAGCTGCCAATGGCGTCGGAGAGAGAGAGAGAGAGAGAGAGAGAAAGAGAGAGAAAGAGAGGGAGGCTTTAGGCCTTAATACCTTTGTGTGTGACAGGGGCCATTACTGAGGCCCCTTTATGGAGGAACACAACAGAGACATCAGAACACGCCAATCTCTGCAGAAAGATGGAGGAAAAGACAGACAGACAGACAGACAGACAGACAAGAGACAGAAGAGAGTGCATTCCCCGGGAAGCTTGTAAATAGCCTGCAGGAGTAAAGTACTTTCACCATCACTTTGTACTAAAAATGGAGCGGGAGAAATGGGTTTTAAGTTGGCATTTGGTACATTAAGAAACAGTTGCAGGGAGAAAGAACTCAATTCCATAACTGAAAGGAATAAAAAGCCTATTCGAGGTTTAATAGCAATCTTTAAGAGACTGAGGAGGATTTCAACTGTTTATGAGGCTTCATCAGGCTTTCTTATGGTTGTTGAAAAATTAGCTCCACATCATATTTCTTATTCTTTTAATGAAAGTGCACCTTTTGGGATTCATGGAGCGATTTTGGAGAATTGTCTGCTGCTTCCTTCATGTTTTTATACATGACTTGTGTAGAAATCATCTGCTGGCTCGCTTTTAAATAGCCGTAATTCAGCTTGTGTGTTGCATGTTCCAATTTTTTGTGTTTTCTGAAATAAGAAAACACTAAATGCCACTTGTTGAAGGTGAACTGAACACTAGGTGTTGAATATACATACAAAATTTGCGTATATACTATATATGTGTATATGTAGCATATCGAGGACAGCGTGGAGTTAATTTTCTTGCCCAACAACCCTTTAATACTTGGAGGGAACGAATCATTAAGGAGTGCTTGCCCTAGGAGGATGAATGCCCTGTTGACTTGGCGAAATGCTTAGCCAAGATGACAATATGGCTGAGTATTTTGACCATGCTGTCTGCATATAGTGGCATCAGGACGTTTTAACCATTTGTTCATGTTGTACTATGGAGACCTTCTTCAGACATTATTGTTTAAGATCATTTATCAGAACATCAGAAGTCACTGATGTGGCCATGATGTCTGATCCGCATTTAAGTAAAATATACTATGTGATTTGAAGAAGCGGTCGCACCTGCATATATGCCCCCCCCCCTTGAAAACACAGAGATACAAACACACGCTCTTTTTTTGGCTTTGGCATTCAGGAGTTGCATAGAGGATAAATCCAAAAGTGATTGCCGTGTGAAAGGCCCTCCTCCTGCCTTGAGAGTGCGTCTCCAGTTACGAGGTCACAGACAATTAGACAGAGAGGATCAGACAGCTCCACTGTTGTCATGGTGCTGCGTTGTGACTCTCCGGTGCTACACACACATATGCACCAACAAGTTTAGTCAGAAAGTGCCCGAAACACTCATACTGAGAGCTATTTACAGTGACTCTAACACTGCTGTCAAATACAAAACACAGATGATCACATAACCTAACACACTCGCATGCACAAACATCTCACTGCCTGTAACGACTGTCTGCTAACACCTTGGACTTCCTCTTTCGTCCGTCCCAGACAAAAACCGCCTCAGGCTTCGAGAGGCTTTGAAAGATGACTGTAACCTAAGGTTCAGGAATGAATTTATTTGCCAAAAGAATATCATCTGCTGATCTACGCGGTGTTCGCTGCTTCCTGAACACCTCTCGTCAGTGATGTGCTGCCTTCCCTCGCGCTGTAGTGAGCTGGAGTAGGGCCTGCAGGGACACAGGCCGACTCCTGATCTTATCGCTGCTGCCATCCCGTATTAGGTTACGTCCATTTTTTAATTTAGCATACTGGGAGACAAGTCAGCATTCACAATGCAGCCTTTATGATCTATGTCAACTCAATGCCAGGGATGAGTATTTCTCTTCATCGCCTGTATCAGTGCAGAAACAACCATCACATTTATTCAGCTTTGACATCAGACTGTAGACTGTAAAAAGACATTTTGTTAGGCTAATATTATTTGATATTATTTATCTAATATATACTATTTAATATATACTATAATATATATGTTTTTTATGAAACTCGACTGTAAGATTAATAAATATTCTGCTGCACCAACATTGTCATGAAGCTACCTGAATGGTGATTTTGTCAGATGATGCTGTGGTTATGAAATCAGGATTTATTCGAGCAGAGCGACAGTCTGGAAATGCTTTAAGCAACCCAAGAGGTTGCATGCCATGCCGTCCCTTATGGTTATTTGTTGTTACCGGCTTCTTTTTTGCTAGAGTGTTACCGAGTGGGAACCTTTATGAACCATTTGAGTCTAGTTGAGTGCATACATGTATGAGTGATTGTGTTAGTTTAGAATATTGATTTTTCCTAGTTTTGGTCAGATTAACGTGTTTTCATGCATTTGAAAAGTTAAGTTTTGGTCTGACTAACTTAATGATTATTTTTTAAATTTTTTTTGCCTTTTCTTTTTCTTTGTTGGCGTCACCTAAACATGCTCAGCTCAACTACTTAAAGTTACCATCAGACCAAAGTTTAAGGCTGAACAAAAGTCACGTTTATCTCGTTGTAGGTGGAAGGATGTTACTACCAGAATACATTGTTATTTAAAAAACAGTGGTTTACTGTTGCAGAAAGGATTGTTTTCTAATATAAAAACATCTTGAGCCTTTAAGATATCCCATACATACACAGGCAATGCCAGGGTTAATTGAATAGGTCAAACAAGTTATTATTTTAAAATATCCTATGTTAAAGAGGACATGTTGGGTCCTGTTGTTGGGGTTTTCCCTCATGTGTGCTTTTTTCTTTTTGTGCATGTAAAAGGTCTGCAAAAATACAGAGTCACACCAAGGTGCACACCAAAGAGAGTCACTCTCGTCAGAACTTCCTAAAGAGCCTCATTTTTTGTCCACATTTTTTCAACACTTTATCAGCAGCTTTACATGGCCTTTTAAGATTAGCGTGCACATTTCAGTAAGAGAATAGACTCAGCCAAAGTGGGTGTTTTGAAAACATTTTCCTGTCTAGTTTTCTTGATTCCAAACTCTCCCAGAACATTTTCCTAAAATAGCTTATAACCTTAGCTTTAGAGGTACCACGTGCATTATCTTGAAAAATACAGTTAGCTTGTTAGCTGTACCATGAAATGTACAGCTCCTTGCACGCTGATGATAGAAATCTAAAGCTTGACAGAAACTGTCTATCAATGATTGCAAAGCTGTGATTTGTCAATCAGTGTTCATCACCCATATGTGCATTTTCCCTCTGAATCATAACTCCTTCCCATGCTAACCTTCACATATTAACAGAAATTAGCCTAGTAGCTTTTTGTCATGATTAATATCCTTGTAGGAAACCAAAAAGCTGATGTGAACTGGCGCAGGCTGTGTGGCTGAACATTCCCGAGCAGCTCGTGGACTACCTGAAACAATTAACATAGTGAACTCTGTCAATGCTCTAATTCTCTTGGCTGGGGGTTCAGAGGAAGAATCATGAATTATGGATGGAGGTTCAAGTACCTCCACTTCCGTTTTCTTCGCGCCTGTAGGAAGCAGGCCTGCATGTTATATGGGGAAAATATTCATGTCCGTGCTGAGCGACAAATTCTCGAAGGATTCTCTTTAATTTGACGGTGAGGTTCTGGGACAACATATTCATGAGAGTGAGAAGCAGTGGGACAAACTAGTGTCCCCTTATAAACTTTATCTGTTGATGTGTGTTTGAGGGTGTGTGGGCATGTTTTGTGTGGCATACTGTACAAAATGCTCATTCAGGGCAGAGGCATAAACGATGAGGGAAGAGGGTTACTGCAGAAAGAGGGCATCGCATGTGGGGAAAGTGGGGTGTGTGCTGCAGGGCAGCTGGGGGCATGGGGAAAGGGACTGGGTGAGGTGTGGGGAAGGAGGGGAAAGGAGGGGGAGAGCCTTGGTTTCCTGTTCCCCAAATTCCCAGCTCCTGTCTGCTGAGCAGGTACACAAAGCCTCCCTTGAAAGTTTTTGGAGACGGGCGGCGGGATGAAACGCAGCCACTGATGGTTAACAGATCTGTCCCCCTGGACTCCCCCCCTCTCCCTTCCCTCCTATCCCCTCCCGCACCGCAAGCCAGCGCTGCGTTTGTTTACACTCTCCCAAGCCTTTTTAGCATTTTCTGGCCGGGCTGGTATACTTGGCGGCACTCCACGCTGCTGATTGCCATATTCCCATACCAGAAATGTCACTTACCACTTTAGTCTGCTTCATCCGCCAGTTAAACCCTTTGTAATCCCACAGAACAGCAGAGTCACCCAGGATAGAGAACATTTTCTAGCATCCCTGCAGATTCTCTCACTGTGCTGCCCCCTCTGTGTCCTCAGTCCGGACAGTGGCAGAGGAAGAGAAAAAACATTTCAGCCAACTGGAACAAGACCTTAACATTCCTATAAGGCCAGTCAAGTGTGCCCCCTAAGCTCTTGTGTTCTTTTAAGTACTGATATTGTGCTTTTTGGGATTTTACCTTTCCTTCAATGTACTGTAAAGCTTTAGGTGTATTCAGAATGTCTGCAAAGTTACAAGGTCTACGCCAAAGACAGTTCTTTTCTCAAAGAGAAGATATTTCTCCTGTACCACTGTGATTTCTTCTGTTACTTATCTACATCGTCTTAAAACACATTTGCAGAATTCTTGCTTGTAGTTAGTTTGGCAGACCTTGAATCAAAAATAAATGGCTAAGGAGACTGGAGCTAAAAAGGACTGATTAAGACAGAGGGTGACAAGAGATGCTGCAGCAATGCGCAGTAGGGGAAACATATTTGGTTTGTGAACATCAAAGCATCTATTAAACCTTTTCTTGTGGACCCCCAAAGTTTTAAACATGCATATCAGCACAATATTGGCTCTTTAAAAAGTTGCTCAAGCAAGCATCTACTTAGTTTGTAATCCAGTTCCTTTGTCCATACCAAAACAGAAATAAGTCTGGGTGTTTGCTTTGTGTTACATTCATACTTTAGTTGAGGGTTCGCATGAGAGCTCTCACACTATCCACATTAAGGAAGCAACCACTCCAGGTTTAGTTTCAGCTGAACAAAGTCTCTTAAGTGTGAACTTATCCGTAAACCCTTATAGTGTCAAACTATGAAAAGTTTAAGATATCCTTATTTGAAGTTTTCACAACGATCCCAATAAAAAGAATTAAAATGATGATGTGCATTTTTGTGCTGCACTTTTTTTAAAGTTATATTCAAAACATTTCAACACAAAGTTTCACTTACTTAAAAAAAGCCACTACTTTTTGGGTTTATTTCAAAAAGCTTATTATTCTTAATCTGGCTGATTATAGTAGCTAGAAAAAAAACATTCCAAACCACATTCAGTCTATGAGATGAATAAGTAGATAAACAGACCATCTGAACGTGAGAGAGAAATTAATGATCTATGACAAAAGACAGCATCAGAATAGCTTCAGATGTAACTTAAAATAATAAAATCAGCAAGAACACATAGCCCACCAAAGAAATAAGGTTCACCTTTACTTCGTTTCTACCTATATAAAAATATGAGCGGAGAACAGAAACATCACCCATGACTTATCAAGGAAATACAAGCCAAGGTGGGACGCCAAGCCGTTTTATTAACAGATGACATCCAGTTTATTAAAGTGGCTCAGAGGCTCCTTCGCCTGCCAGATGAGAAGGAGCCTGGCCTCGGTCCGAGACCTAACTGGGGAGAGCCGGCCCAATTAACACCCGAGAGGGAGGTCCTTGCAAATATACACACACGCTCACACATAAACACACTGCACTTGATCACAAACACAACACACAGGGAGGTCCAAAGGGGCTAAAAAATAAACCCCCTCAAGACCCGGTACCTCACAGCTCGGGAGTTAGCTAAGAAGTCATGCACGTGCACCCCACCTCGCACACTTGGAGTTGTGGGGTGGCCCGAGCTCGTCATATAAATTCCTGCCACTCACCCTCAGATGGAATGGTGTGGTGGGCCCAGTAAATACGAAGGTGTGTGTGTGTTTGACCGCAGGTGCAGGTGGAGCTGTGGTGTGTTGGGGTAGACAGCGAGTGTCAGTTCAGCTCAGGCCCTGGCAACGCCACACACTCTCAGAATGACTCAAACACAACTGCCTCGCAGTGGTTATGAGCTGTGGTTATGAGCAGAGGTTACAGAGAAGTGTTGGCGAATTTGTCCAGCAAATGAGTTCTGGCACCAGCTGAACTGCAGCAGTTGTTGTACATGCAATTATAATTTGCAGGAGGTGGTGCAGCGGAGAGCTTCAATTTCCAAAATATTTGAGGGGGAAAAACAACTTTGCAATCAGCAGAAGACATAAGAGCTACATTTGAACGTGTCTCTGCTTTATAATATGTTTGAGTTAGTATGGGACAGATACAACATGAAAAACTCCATTCATCATGTCAACCACTGTACCTCACTGTGTTATCAAAACAGCATGGGCTTCAATCCCGCTTCCATAAAAGCTGGGATGCTGAGTCAAATGTAAATCAAAAACAGAACGCAATGATTTGCAAACCCCGCACACCCATATTTCATTGTCATTATCAATCAAAGATAACATAAAGTTTAACATAAAGATATTTTACCGCTTCCTTAAAAAAAAAAGAGCTGATCTTTGATTTGATGGCAACAAGACTTAAAAAAAAAAAAAACATGTGCAGGGGCAACAAAAAGCTGGAAAAGTCAGTGGTAGTAAAAAGAAACAGCTGGAGGAACATGATGCAACTAAATGATTCGTCAATAATAAAAAAAAAAGAGCACCTTAGAAAGGCGGAGTCTCTCAGAGGTAAAGATGGGCAGAGGTACAGCAGTCTGCAAAGAAAAAACATGTCTATAAATTTGAGTATTTGAATAATCCATCATCTACAGAACATGATATCTTCAAGACATTCAGAGAATCTGGAGACATTTGTGTGCACAAAGGACATAGATGAAAACCGTTACTGGATGCCTGTGATCTTCAGGCCCTCAGGCAGCACTGGATTAAAATGAGACATGTCACGGAAATCACTGCATGGGCTCAGGAACACTTCCAAAATTCAGTCTGTGAACACAGTTCATTGTGTTCATTTTTTTCAGATGTGTCACTGCCATCAAAGTCAAGATGAACTTATATGTATCATTTAATAGCATAATGTCTCACTTTAAACATTTGATCTTTTCTCTGTTATATAGATAAATATTGCTTTATGAGATTTGCAAATCATTGCATTCTCTTTTCATTTACATTTCATTCAAGGTAATAAGTTTGTTGGAAATGGGGATGTACTTCAAGTAAGATTACACAATATTTGGCACTAAATGCTGGAAAATCCCAATTTATTACATGCCTCATATCATAGGTGTCTGCATGTGTAATGCAACTAACCATTACCAAACTGTCTATGGCACAACCCACTCAGCAAGACCATTAACTGCCATGACCACAATGTTTTTGGCCCAATCAGACCTGCCACCAACATACATTAATAGCATTTCACAGTACCTACTCAACTGAGAAGCCTCATCCGTATTGGACAGGCATAGCTGCGGGCACATGGCCTCTTCGGAGTTGACACTTCTGGCTGAGATCCCTGGCATCCGCGGTTCCCTGATTAGCAGCTGTCCCCTTCCCTGCTCTGTCTGTCAAATCCCAGTAACTGAGAAACAAACAAACAGTAAACAAAGGGCCTAGTTTAGCACCACCACCCACCACACCATGACAACAGGTCTGCCACTCTCACTGTCTGCCAGAAGTTAACTGAGCCTCACGCTCTGTAAGAGGAGTAAGAGGCCCCTTCTTCGGCTTCAGACAACTTGAGGTGGAGTTGCAATCAGTATCACTGGCTTAGTGTGTGCTGCCTCAAGACAAACAACATCAGCCAAAACAAGAATAAAGTAATGCAGAGCGAAAGCCAGGACAAGGTTTGTCGATTGAGCAGAAACTTTGAGCCGCTCTTCCACCGATGGAATTGTGCCTAATTCTCCTTCATTTCCTGTTTTTCTTATTGTCTCAATATGTGGACATCTGCTTGCTACAGAGACAAATTCCCCTAACTTAAGACACTTTAGCCACCAAAAGAACACAGGCCTATTAATAGGCTTCCTGCTTGTAAAAGAGATGTGGCTCATGTGGATGTGGATCAGGTTTTTTGGGGGGAGTTTGATATGCATGTAATACAATATTAGTTCAATTGTGATGCACCGTCAGAGGCCCCCTCTATGGAAATCTGCATGAAATCACTGTCTGGGCAAGGTCGTAAATCACCGATGGCGTTGTTTATTATTTCAGTACAGTTTTATGGAGGGCGGGCACTTTGCTGAGACGTCCCGGAGAGGAATGCCCAGCACAGAACCTGCAAGGGAATGGGCTCTTTCTTTCTACAAAGGAGTTTGGTGGGAGTTCAGCGAAGATCAGGCCTCTTGAGAATTCTATGGTGACTGTTAACCCTGATTAAAGCACAGGAACACACAACAAATGCAAGCACTAGGTGGCTGCAAATGTCCTGGCAACGCATAACAAATCTCAGCCACAATCAAAGTTCTGATGGAGAACGAGGAGTCAGGTAAACGTCGAGGGCCAAAGAGACAAAAATCTACTTCCCCTCTGTTCTGCACAAGCAGCCAGAAGGGCTGGCCAGCGTGCATCAACACCCACTCTTTCTTTCACGAAACGTCTGGTCTGGTTTCGTCTGACTATTTCTCCCAGCTCTTCGACCATCGGGAAAACTTATCAAAGAGAACAGACGTCTATTCTGTGATAGAACGAGAAAGAGGGCCAGTCAGGACCTCAGACTCTTTGTTGTGTTTCAGCTGTTCATGAGTCAGAAAAGCGCATTAAGCGTCATTGTGCTGGCGAATTCTGATGGAAGCTCCTTCGGTTTGCTTTGTCCTGTCTGGCCCACGTGAATGCTTCAGCTCAGCAATCACTCCGCCTCGGCATGAAAACATAATTGATCTGGATATTAAACTGGCAGTGCGGCTGTAAATAAAATTCCATCCATGCTTAGTTCTCTGGCCTGGTATTGGAGGCCCGACACTTTCCTCCCCGTCCAGGCTTGTGTTACACGCTGGACCATCTTAGCTCTGTCCACCTCATAAAATCTGCCTCATAAATATTTCTTATTCTTAAGTGTTATTCAAACTAACTTAGCTCTCTTTAAGAAATGAGTGGCTGGACGCATGTAAATTGAGCACCGACAGCCATACACTGTTATTATATTTTGGGTGAAATATTGGTTTGGGTTTAGGGGCCTCAAGAATGTACCATGCACGTTGTGAGCTGTACTTAGTGACATCTCCTAGGAATGGAGAGAAAAATGTGATTTGCAGAACTCTGACCATTAAAAACATCAAATATTTGATCAAAGGTCACATCAGGAGCACCAAATAGTCACAGACATGTGTTTGTCATTCAGGAAACAGTCTTACTGTAAAGAAAATGAGACTGAAATATCTATTGTGTGGATTAAAAGGACGCGATTAGTATGCGGGGAGGCGATGTTTGGTCTAGATTTGTGCCAGCTCCTGTTTCTGTTTGCTTCCTTGTGGGATTAGTGGCCGAAGCAAATGGCATCGAGTGTGAATCGGGACACTGGAGAGGGAGGGAGCTGGCGAAGCTATTCTGGTAACGCTAACGCACCGCTGAAAGTAACGGACACGCAACAGCTCGAATAAAAAGAAAAAAGCCGGCGCGGCGATGTAACGGTTCACAAATCAGTTTTTATTAATTTAAACACAATCAAATAATAATGTCAAAAAAACATCTGTACACATATTTTTGCAGACACAACAATCTTTTGCGTTTTCACAATGAGGCCCGTGTAGTGTAAAGTATTTCCAGTTTGCATTTATGATTGCAACATAATAAAAAAAGCGTGCTGTATGAATCTATAAAACATTTCCTCTACCTACCTACCATTACCTTGATCTAGCAGCAATATGTAGATACCCCCGGAGTGCCGGGGGGGAGAAGTTGTTTCAGGACAAAGGGGGGTCTGTTTAGGGGAGAGAGGGATTTGAATTGAAATGCAAAGGCCAACAGTGATCATGTGCAAAGGAGGGAAAAAATTCGAAACACAACAAGTGGGTTTCTGTTTAAGAAATTCACAGTCGATAGCACACGTCCTGTAAGTTCACAAACCCCTTCAGTTCACAAAGTTAGTGGCTTTTCTCTCACGGTTAATTATGGTTTCCCCCGTCCACAGATGTAGAAGCACCACGAGAAGGGCTTCGTGGGTTTCAGCTACTTCAAAGAGGGACACAGAATGCATTTTTTTCAAATGTCGAAAATAAAAACACATCATACAAAATTACGCTTGCTGTACAAGAGTTTTTATAGTGCTTGTATAAAAGATAATAAAACCTATTCAAGCCTGCTCCTTTAAATATCAGATTTATTCAAATTTGTCATTAAAATGGCTCTCGGGGGTGGGTGGGGGCAGGGCAAGAGATTCCCCTTTGCCGTTTCTGAGACCCTCGTCAGATTTAAGTCTGCTTTCAGATACATGGGGTCAGGGCTGCAAGCTGGTGAAATGCCATGAGGACACAAGTTGTGAGCTACCTTTCTGGAGGAAAAGAAGACTTCCCTTTGAAATGTGTGTCGAAAAAAGGACTTAAAGTAGAGGAGACCTGCTACTTTAGAAAAACAAGTGGCCGAGGTTTCCTGAAAGGTTGAGAATCAAAAGACAGCTCCTTGACACTTGACATCCATGCTTTTGGTCTTGACAAAACAACTGATCACAAAATCCCATTATCTACATATTTGTTTATCGAACATAACTTGAACACATCAACACTTTCCGGCATCGCGCAACCTGAGTGGTTGCGATAGGATGCCTTTATTATTTTTTTTTTGTTTTGTTTTTTTTCTTTAACTTCAATTGAAAAGCATTGCCACCTTTCAAGAGCATGTACCTAAATGAATATAGGAAGGAATAGTCCAGTGATTACAAACTTACACACACAAAAAAAGAAAGATTTCCTCTGTACACGATTGTCTCAGCATTGTAAATAAAGTTTTTTGTTTATTTTCTTAAATTATTAGAAAACCCCCTTTTCTTTTTTTCTTTTTTTTTTTACTTCTTCCATAAATGTCTTCCTCTCGCTGCGGTGGAAATCAATAGTACTTTGTGAAAGGCACGAGTCTTTGTCATCGAGGTACCTTCCCAGTGGCACGGTGCCGCTCACAAAGTCTCTGTTCATAAATAGGAAAGCACAAGACTTCCACGCTGACGCTTGACAGAGGAGCTGTCGCTTTGTCTGTCCGTCTCATTTCAGAGGGGAGACTTAAAAGAAGATAAACTGGATAAAGAAGCAGTGAAGAGCAAAGGGGGATGAGCTAGAGGGACGCCACCCGTTAGTCTGCGGCCGACCGTAGCTGAGTTCTGTGGCGAGGTGAGGCGAGGTGAGGCGAGGCAGGCGAGGCGAGGCGAGGCGAGGCGAGGCCGCCGGTAGCTCTGCTCTCCTCACAGGTGTGAACCCTGACAGAGTCCCGGCTCAAACAGGGGGGCCGTAAAACACTTTGACAGCTTCAGAAATTCACAGTAACCAGGGCAAGCAGCTGCTGCGCCGTAAATTCACCTCACTCTCCTCTGCTTTGCAGGAACAAAAAAAAAAAAAAAAAGGGAAAAGTTTAGGGTTAAGACGATGTGTGACTGTATGTCAGCACGTTAACCGCAAGCTTCTTTTTTCCACACTCCTCATTTTTCTCCTTTGTAGTGAAAGACAGACGCCAGCCAGCACGAGGGTGGTGGTGGTGGGGGGCTTTTCTTTTTTTTTCTGCGCTCTGGAGGCTGCGGCAAGCGTGGGACGGGGCTGGAGGGCGAAGGTGAAAGGTTGCTCGATGTGCTGAGGCGCAGAGGGGTGTACGATGGTGCTGCAGTGCTACAAGTACTCCAGGTCTAGAGCATGGTGGAGAGCCATGAGGTCTGAGTGGCTGGAGATCCTCCAGAAGGGCATGTTGTGCTGAGGAAGGAATAAGAGAAAGAGTTCATTATAACTGATTAGTCAAATGACAGAAAATATTACAGAAATGTCATTCTTTTGGTCATTTATTTGAAGAAGAAACCATAAATTTGACAGGTTCTGGAGCTGAAACAGACAAGGAATATGCTCCGCTTAATAATGCATTTGGTTTCCATCCAAATTTGGTGGATATGGAAAAAAAAAAAAAAGAAAAGTCAATCAATAATTCTTAAAAAAGGGCAAATTTAATGTTATATTCACCTGAACAGTTAAGCCATGTTTCTTGATTGAAAACTGAAGAATTAAATGACAAAAATTATTGAAATCTTCAGATTTGTGTCAATCTTGTAAATGATCAATTTAAAAGAAGCAATGAAATTTACTGTCAACATTCTCAACATTTAAACATAAAAAAGATTTGATTCTTTACACAGGATCCACCCACTAGGAAAAGCAATCATATCAAAAACACACCACGATCTCTTGTGCACATGTCTGTGTGGCCATATCTATACCACCAAACTAATTCAGTAGCTGCCTTCAGCCCGGACAGAAATGAACTCCCTGTGGTGTCTTTTGAGCGAGCCTCCTGCCTGCCAGTGTGTTTTTAGGACAGTGCAAATGAGCTGTTGTTCCCAAGCAAAGGATGGGGGGAGAAACCCGAGTCGCAGAGAATGAAAGGAGCTTGTCAGGTAGAGTCCTCAGCTCCTCAGTGTGTGGAGCCCATTACCCTCCCCTTATCAAAGGTATGGCCTCTCCCAGGCATATGTTCCGCTTAGGAGAGCCTGCACTGACCCTTAAAAAGCTCTTTGCTTTTTGTTTTGTAAATTGTCTTTGCTTTTAAGTTTAAAAGCTGGAGATGTTATCTCTGCTTTCTCTCCCGGGCGATGGTAATAACCGAAGACAGAATTGTTTCAGGGTTTGTGGATTTTTTTTTAGCCGAAGGAATGAGGACTGAGAGAACTTTCAGACATTTGCTTTTGTAGTTCCACACAGTGTCACGTCTGATATGCGCCTCCTGACGGGTGAAATTGTTGTGTTATTTCACGTCCTCTCTGATGTTGACACAGAAACCTTTTACTCCGTTTCATGTCGTGGGACTCGCACCTCTCAGAGGGGGAAGAAAACACCTTATCCTTCCATCAATGTCACACTCCAACAACTCAAGACTGAGTAAAAATATTTGCATCTATTTCAACAATCATCCCTCAAGACCACATTCCCAGGGCGTGTTCGCTTTTCATAAGACAGAGCTATTGTTTTACACTTTAACCCAGGGTAAAGCTTGTTACTTCTCGCTAATCACTCTTCATGTAGCCTCATGCTTCTACTCAGTTTACTGACAAACAGGTGAAAAAGAATCTGAAGGCGTTTCAAAGGGAAGCTACGTCTGCCTGACAATGCGGCTAACCGTAACTGTCAGGGAAATATGCTCCAGAGCTGCTGATTAATTTGCTAATGAAAATATTTGCTGTGCGCCGTGTTTGGTTTACACCCAAACTTGACAGAAAGGCTGAATATACAAGATGTGGAGCAAGAGCCAACAGGTAACATTGAAAGGGCAAGTCAGATGTCAGATTCATGTGAGGTGATACCGTCGCGTTTCCTGAGACCCGGGGGGTGGGGGTGGGGGGGCTCGACTTCTTGATCCATCTCGTGCTAACGGGCTTGTCACTGCAGTAAATATTCTAATTTCATCAACAATGATTTAAGTCTCCTTTATGTGCGCTCTATTTACGACAAGCCTTTAACATGCCTGAAAGGGCTTGTCTTGCATTACACATACAGCATTCACACTGCTCAAAGCACCAGGCAGGAATATATAATTATGCCATCTCCCCCCCGCCCCTGCTCTGTAAACCTGAGATGGCGGAGGAAGAGCGCTGATTACACACTACAGACTTTCTCTCTTGTACTTGGATGCCCTGTAAGAGGATAAACGAATGAAAGCAAAGCATGATTGTTGGGCAAGGCTGGAGCGCTGATTTCTTTCTTTAGAAAGGTATGGCAGGTATGTTTTGTGCTCTGTAAGCATTCACAACAAAGTCCTGACCTTACAGAAAGAGCAGGAGTTTGAATGAAGTATGTGGCACCTCTTACCTTTTTTGAGCCTTGCTCCTCTTCCACCCCATCTCCAACAACAATGTAAACAACTTTCCTCCCGAACCTTTGAATTACTCTCTCAAAGCAGCTCTCCTTCCCTGTGGAGGAGTCGGGGGCAGGATGTTAGTGCACACACAGAGTTGCAAAACACTAAATACAAAAAGGATTCAGAGCCACCGGGTGACAGAACTCCGTTAAAACACCATTTCTTACATAACAGTGCAGAGTGTAAACACTTTGACTTCAGGAAGAAGATGCGATAAGATCAGCCGTCAGATAAACACCGTCTTAAAAGCATCAACTTTGCCCCTCTCCACCTAAAACCTGGGACTAATGGACAAATCACTGGGTCTGCTTTGCTCCTGAGAAACCCTGAGCTATGCTCGGGCCTAAAAATGTTGCAACTGTGAAGCTTGATGTTTATTTTGCATTTGAAACAGTGGAAAGGGGGTAGGTGGGAGGAAAAGTGGGGATATGTGAGGAGAAGGAGGAGGAGGGGGGGGTGGTCCTGTTGCTCTGGAATGACATAAATGTGCAGAAGTGGTTTCATATGCAGAGATCGAGGAGCAGAGGCCGGGAGAGGCCCAGCACAGACCCTGCTCCAAGAAAATAATCCCAGGCTGATTAGGACTATTCCCTCAAAGAGGAACATCAACCATCTCCGGTGACCAAATCTCCCACCCTGTCCACGCCTTCGTCCTGTCACTTAGGTAGCATGTGTGTCCTAACTGTTTACACTCATCAAACTACAATAATAAGCAAGCATGTCCCACAGTGCTAGCCAAAGCATGGTGGGCCAAAGGAAGGAGGAACAAGTCACACATTTCAGATACGGCACATAATAAGCAGTGTATACCTATTTTGGTTGCGCTATAAATATTCTCGATGGGAAAGACGATTCCTAAGCCGTAGAGCAGGACCTTAGCCAGGGCAGGGATGAGCTGCGTGGTGGTCACCAGGATATTCACACAGTTTGACCTGAGGAGGAGAGCAAAGAGGTGACATCATTCTAAATCACTCTGCGGGAGGACAAAAGAAAACACAATGTGCAGAATATAAAGACACAGCAATGTATCAATTCCCTTAAACATGTCCAACAGAGAAGGATTGGCTCTTTTTTTCCAAGTCCGATCTTTTAGCAGACTTATTTGTCAAAATTAGAAGAGACAAGCTGTGTGAAAGACAAATCCACAGCATTGTTTCTCTTTTTATAGCTTGGAATGGAGTTGACTTATTTACACCACATATAAGATTATATATGTGCGGTGTGGCAATGGGTACAATTTTCCTCACTGTAGTCCTACCTTGAGTGGATTAATGTTAGTGCTTTCAGTGCCAGTGTTAACCAGGAGTCCGTCAAGGCTTCAATTTCTGCTCGCAATTGCAACCAGGCTTCCCTTTTGGCTGGGCCCAGCAGACCTGAAACGCAGGGTAACATTGTTTGGGTTGGACCAGCCATCCGAATACCACTGAAATTTTCAAAATTTACCCCTGCTTTTAGACACACACGCATTCAGACGCGTACAGGCACTCCCACAAACGCCCACACAATGAGGGCACACACATGTGCAAACTCATTTCCACTCAACAGATCTGTGCAGAGCGGCGCTGCTTGTCAGGGATTACCTCCAACGTTATTTTTGTAGGTGGTGTAGATTTCTTTTACTCGTCTGTAGCGGAAGGCCAGTTTTCTCATCCAGTCCACACCTCCCCGCACACCTGTGGCCAGGCACAGGTTGGCACTGGTAGCTGCTGCATGGAAACCATCAGCGCTGAAGTTGTACGTACTAAAATAACGACAGAGATAGGATCTGTTAGCACAAGCCGCTACGCCGCTGAGAAATATTTGTTTGTACACTTATGCTGCACCTTAGATCCTGGCCGTTGTCATCAGAGGACACATCGTCGATGTGTACCTGGTCACATTCCTGAAACACACACACAAAAAAACACCACCGTTAAGAACACTCGTAAAGAAGTTTAGCATTCTTGGGAAAGGATACTTTTCACGGGTTCAAGGAAAACTTTTCACCAGAAACACATTTTTTTCAGGAATGCGTGCTTCAGCTTCGTCTGTATTTCCTTTCAGATCAGCTCTGCTTACATTTCTTCACAATAAACCTTTCACCAGCTCTTCTAAATTGAGCTCGTTATCAGTCGACTACTTCAAGAGGTCTGAAAAAAACAACCCGAAAATCATTTGAACAGCCATGTCTGAGACGGCAGATAAATATTTGGATGTAGTAGAGCTCCAATAAGACCTCGTAGTATAAAACAAACTTGTATAATGAGCTTTGGCTAATAATTTAAGCACGAGTATGCGTCTGTTTGTGCATCTCTGATCATATGTGAGCATTCCTCTTGGAAGGGTGGAGGAATTCTCCAGCTCTGCACTGATTCCACCGTTACACGGTAACACAATCCAGACTTTCTGGTAAATGTAACCTACTAGAAAAATTGAACCTGATGCTAACCGCCAATGAAATTATGACCTCTGATTGCTGCTGCGCCACACACCAACACAGCCCCGGGGCCAGTCAGCCAGCCGGCCGGTCGGCGAGGAGAAAGTGGGCAAAGAAAAAAAAAATCTGTTATTAGTTTTCCATTTATAGGAGTACTCTAGTGCCTCCCTTCTTCCTCCCTTCTCTCCGCCTCATCAGCCAGCTCGAGATGTGAGGGAGCCCTGCCTTGGCATTCAGATCAACACATTTCATGAGGAGCAGAGACGATGCAGAGTAGCTGAGCTGTTTTATTTTTTCTTTAGGCTACACCTTGTGGTAACTTTGCGACTCAGACAACAGAGGGGTTGAGCAATAGTGCTGTTGAGAGCAAAAAGCTGTAAGATTCTGCTGTGACGTTACCATTCAGTCAACTGTAATCTGGTGCGAATAGCAGAAAGAGTATTTGATATTACTATGATGTAGTTTCTCTTGTAATTTCTCTGGAAAGCTGCAGGTTTTAAATGAGTAACGGTAACTGCCAACAACGTCAGTTTCACCTGTTTAACGTTATGTGAGAAATAATCATTTCTCATGGAAATTGAAACTCGAGGAAGAGAATTCCTCTGGTTTCAAGTATGAAAAATCCCTTCCAATTTTTTTAGCTTTTTTAATTAAGTTTCATCCGGTTGTTAAGACACCCAAACACAGAAAGGACTTCCTTGTTTTAAGTCAATCTAACTGAGGCCAAATGCTGACGTTATTGCATTCCTCTCTAATGCTGGAGCAGGGTAAGGGTAAGGGCTTTGGACCGTAAACCTTTTTTATTTTACTGGTTCCCCTCTGAACAAATTTTTCATCTCCCTGGATTTGTGGAGAGAGGGAGGGAAGAGCGACGTGAGGAGAAACTCAAACCAGCTGTTCTTTAACAGAATTAAAATCTTGACCCCCAACCCCAGCTCTAATGCAGCCATTCTCTCGCCGAGCCTCTCCCAGCAAGCCCCGAGATCCAAAGAGGAAAAGACTTTGACCCTGTGACCCCTCTCCCCTCCTCTCCGGGGCTCTGGCACCCCGATAAGGGGGTGGAAGGGTAGAGACGTGGAGATGTAGAGAGAGAAATGGGTAAAAGGCTGGGAGTCCAAAGTGACCTCACATGGAGCGAGCTCTGAACACAGCGTTCCAGAAGATGGACTGCCAACTGACATGGGGTGCAGACGGGTGCTCATTGATCCCTCACAGATCTTTAATAGTTGAAGAAAGCTGCAATTTGTCAGCTGCAGCTTGAGGATCTGATGCAAACAAACTTGTGGCTAAAATAAGGGTCCACCTATGCTCTCAGAACAGAAATATACCTAAAGGTGTGATTAATTCCGTAAGAAGTGGAGGCATGTCTGTTTGTTTAGGAAAACAAAAGCAGCACATTGGGTTAAGCACCTCATAAGGCCTCCTTTCAATGACCCCCTATTGTGGTGCAAGTGACTGGAATGCTTCTATTATTCAGTAATTACACACTGATGAATCAGACACAATCTGCCAACAACCAGCTCCCGCCACCTCTTTCACTGCATTAGTCCACGACCATTCAGTTCCACTCATTTGGTATAACATCCTAAATAGAATGCTGTCTCCCTGTAACTTGTTGACAATGACTCACCATGTTTGTTCTGCCCATGTAATTTGTTTCTTTCACAGTGTGACAGCCAGCATGGATCAAAACAGATATTTGAGAACAATGTAGTTCAACACATTAATTACGGACCTACTTAAGGTCTCGCAGCCAAACTGACCAAAACTCATACAAATGTCTCAGCAATTAGGCCTAACTGCAGCCGTTATAACTTCAGCCTGATTATGAATGATTTTTCATGGACTAAAAGCTAATAAACACATCAAACCTCAACAAATGTAAAGCACTAAAGATTCAAAAGGCCAAGAAAAATATAGGGCTTTGGGCTTACAGTCTGAATGTCTGCTCTCTTCCACTTCATTGTTTTCTCATGTTTATGTGGTTTTTCAATTATGTGGCGATGCTTAATTAACAGATGAACAGAGTCCTGGGACCTCCAGATAGAAGTTTGTGTGTGTGTGTGTGTGTGTGTGTGTGTGTGTGTGTGCACTGGGAATAGAAAGGGAGAGGGTTGTTGGAGGAATGAGCAGACTACAACAATTACTGTTCCCAGCTGGGGCTGGTATAAACCTCTGCACCGGCTCCCTGGGAGGACTGGGAAAGCTAATAGAGGAGGTGGCTGCGGGTAATGTCGTACAGTAACCCTTACACATACTCATTAGGAGCCACTTCTGAGGGCCTCGTAAACACCACAGAGCCATGAACGGTGCGGGTCATAGCGGATAGAATGGAAAGAAACACTATTAGGTGGTGAATTTTACTGTTCTATCATTTGGAATTTGACAAATAAACACCTGCGAGATGAATTGCGGGTAAAAACGATATTTTAAAACATAGTGACATGAGAGCATGTTCAGAGCCACCTTATAATGTTATGCATCTGAGGTTAATGTAACGCTTAAAAAGGAAAACAAAAAATAATTTGTTTGTATATCTCTGACAATGGACTGATAGGCCTTCGTGATTGTGACACATTGAGGGGCAGTCTGAGAATTTCTTAGAACCTTTTGAACATCTCTTTTCCACAGAATCCCCCCAAAGTCTCCCCTCACCAAGCAAACAGTGGTCTCTCTAAAACCTACAATCACCGCTAACTCACACCAGATGTTCCTACTGTACTAAGGAGTGAAGACCCTCCACCAGAAGCCGTCGCAATTACTCCCCGTGCAAACACTGTGTATTTCTGTTAAATTCATCAGCGACGTTCTTGTTTTATCTGACCTCACTTGGCTTCCAAGCAGTCTTTATTTGTATGGAAAAGAAGGAAACACCCAAAAACGCACAAGAGTTCAGGACAGGATGCTTCTGCCTCAGGATTCTTCTATCTCAGCATCATTCACTCTCTCTTCCCTTTTCTGTCTTTGTCTATCCCGTGATGTGCTGAAAACCTTTCTCTGGGGAGGAAGTTATCAGAGCCCTCTTTGTTCCCTCGGCATCTGTCATTAAGCAATCAGTGATGACGGCCCGAGTCTTCCTGTAGCCCTGGAAAGAGCTCAGAGTGGTGACTGCAGCAGTCAGAGGCAGAGAGAGAAAAGAGGGGGCAACTCTGTAATGCATGTATGTTGCCAAAACACAGAGAGGACCGTGTTCACACTCTCTAAGACCTGTTTTTCCCCCATGAAGGTCTAGGTCACTGCCGTACAATGGTATCCACTTTTTGGATACAACCTGTGCCCCCACTCCCCACCCAACCTCCTCCCCATTCTCTCATCTCTCTCAGGTGAGCTGTGTGCCCTGTTGGGGTGGGGGTGGGTGGTCGTAGCCTCAGTAGGGGTGACAACAGCCGTCATCACAAAATTCCTCATGACCCTACAGGCTAATGCCATGTGAAAAAGGCTCATCCATGGTTCGCAGGTTCTCAATGCTGCCACTCTACCGGCAGAGGCTGTCATCCCCACCCCCCGGTCTGTGACCCCCAGCAACTTCCTTCTCTGTTCCCACCACAGGCACCCCTGTCTAAGGGGGGGGGGGGGGGGGGGGGGGGGGGCAGAGGGATGCAGAAGGGAGGAGGGGGCTGTGATTATCTGGGGGTCAAACACAGGATGTGGGTAACAAAGGGAGAGTTCTTCAAACCCACTTCATTCTAATCCACAATCTGTGCTTGAACAGTCATGGAATTCAAACAGCAGTGCCAAACAAAGCGCAGGTACAGAGAAGTCTATGCTGGTTTCACAAAAAAAGGAAAGAAAAAGAAAAAAAGACCAGATTCAGGGGAAGGGAGACATAGAGAGCTTTGCTCAGACACAAATTGTATCGCTGTATCTTAACAAAGTGGGTCTTTAAAGCTCTGCGTCTGAAAAGTTGGGGGGAAAAAGGGGAACACTTCATAGGTTCACAGGTAGGAAAGCAGAAATGAGTTACGTGTGATAGATGAGCTGCTGCTCATTATTTCCTATTTTTGGCATTTCACGTCCAAACCGCACCTCAAGGCGAGCAACATTAAGTGCTATATCAAATCTCAGTCACTTCAGCATTTTCCCAAAGCAATGAACATATCCACAGTGAGGCACTTTGTTCCCACCAAGAGGACTGTTGTTTGGACAAATTTCTGCGAGTTTCTGCTCTCATCCTTCACAAACCATGTTGGACAGGTGCTGCGTCTTATTTAGATTTTATGCAGGACAAAAAAATCTATTCTTAAATATCATCATTTGTCACCAGACAGTAATGCTATATTTTCCATGCACCCTCAGCCCTTATTGGTGCATGAAGCGGCTGTGTTGGGATAGTGGTTAGAGGGTGGGGGTGCTGTGGAGCTCTGCAGTGCAAAGACTGACAAGTTGGCTTTGAAACCTCCACTCTCCGTCTGTAGTCTTTCCAGAACACATCAGTGGCCCCGCCTTGAGACTTGACGGACTCGTGTTGAGGAACATGACAGAGCTGCTGCATCAGTGGCCAAGCAAATGATGAAATACCCACACCAGACCCGAAGAAGCCCCATCTGACAAAACACACCATAATGGGGTTGAATGCTCTTCGTCAAAATCTTTCAAGTGAAATTTGAACTTTCAATCTATGGTTTAAAAGCTTCTTACTGGTGCAGATACTGCTACTTTTATGTGTGAATATGTCGGTCTTTAAGTTGACATAGAAGAAAAAAAAGACCGCTGCTCAGCTTCGGTTAACTGGTAACCAATCAACTGAATGACTTGCTTCCAATGAAAATCAGAGTTGGCATCATGTTCCACCTTATCAGGAAGAAAATCAGGGAAAAATAAACTATCAAGGAAAACATAAAAAAAGCTACTAGGGCTATGGAATGGCAAGTACAGGATCTGCCTCTTAGCTGTGGGACATAAAACTAACAGAGTGGCTGCAAACTAAGAGACTCTGGAGAACCATTTCAGCCACTAGGCAAAGGTAACCGTGCGTTTCACAGCATCTCTCATTAACAGGCAGCCCCTGGGTGAGAGTGACAGAGGAGGTTTCAACCCCAAGACTGCAGGCTGGGAGCAATAAAAGGTAGTAAGCATACAGTGTTGCAGGGCCGCTACACAAGGATGTGTGTGTGCGAGAGTTTTGGGATACTTTCACGAGTATTTGTAAGTTCTGTATGTGTTTGTATGTGAGCCTTTGTAGCTCCACATGTTTTGAGAGCATGCGTACACGCGTTGCACACAACATGACGCATCAGAGGACTCATTTAAAACGCTCCCACTTTTAGAGACCTCTCACCCTCTCGCTCCCTGCGAGTGGTTTGCCCCCGTGCCCTTTATCCTCCAGACAGGGAGGGTTGTTTTCTCATCCAAGAAGGTGGGAGACGGCAGCCCCCGTACCCCACTGAGAAGGGATCACAGGGGGCTCGGGCAGCTAGAGAGAGGCCCCCGGTTCCCACATACAGCTCGGCATTAGAGTTTGGGCTACAGCAACACACCTATAGTAAACTCACACCCTGAGTCACAGCAGAGCTGTCAGTCTTCCCATTGAACTCAACCTCCGTGGGCTTCATTACACACATCACTTTCTGCCATCAGTTACCTTCACATGCAACCCCGTGCCACAGTTCCCTCATGAAAATGGCATCCAGTTAGTTTAATTTACTACATTTCAAAATGTGGACAAGGACTCCTCTTTAATAATCAACTCGTGAAAGTATATAATTTTGTTTCCCTAACAAACACCAACAATCGATTACCTTATATATACAAACTTAACATTATGGAGATGCAATTAATTACAAAAACTAGAACCCCCCCCCCACTGTTTATGTTCCAGGTTAAGAATTTGATTAATCTAAGATATAAAACTGACGGTGTTCATCTCCAGAGCTACTGAAATACGACTTCTTCGATACGGAAAAATGAATACAGTGGAGATGACATCAATAAGGATCATATTGCCTTGAATTACTTTGCTAATACTTCTTTGGCTGAGAGCATTTTTTGATGATAAAAACAGATTGTGCTGTTCATACAATACTACATCAATCCTTTAAAGGGCCGAGCTGCAAAGGGTTCGTGCGAGACGATCGATAGAGATTTGCGCGTGTGTGCTGGGAAGGTGGGGGAGTCTTTTGGTGAAGCTGCAGTATTTCAGTGACCCACCTTGGAAAAAAAAAAGTGAATGAAAAAAGAGAGCGCTGATCCAGAAAAAGGTTGGAGGGAAAAGAGGGAGAGAGAGAGAGAGAGAGAAAGACATAAGGGTGAAACTGATCCCTGTTGACCCCTTCGGCATGCCCTCTTTCTTTTTATGACTTTCCCCCGAATCATCACTCACCAGCTCTATCAACACGGTCCGGCCTCCACTCACACACGTACGCACACACACACAAGCTAAGACCTCAGTTGTGGCCGCCGCAGAGTGAGCGCAACGTCATGCTTAAACGTGATGTTTAGGGTCCTTATGAAAATCCCCTAATGCTTTAAAAAAAAATGGGTGCACTTGGTTTAACTTGGAAAATAATATATAAACATTTTGATTAAACTGAAATCATCAAAAGTTGTGGGAACATTTCGAGAGCTCCCATTTGATGCCCTTGTGCAGAGGCTGGCTTCGTGGAGTTTTAAGGCACGGATGGAGCGCTCACACACCGTTAGGCCACTAACTCTGCACCTGTGTTTCTGCACAGCCTCTGGGGTCTCCCTTTATGGCTTAGACTAAATTAGATGGACCATATGCATTTCTGCACATGCTTAAATACATAACTGCTGCTGGCTGCGGTATTTATAGTGGGACTCTATTTAGCTCTATCTGAGATGGAGGACTGTAAATCAGCAGAGAGGAAACACAACTGGTTAGGCATTGCTGAGAACTGGCACTTAACACTCAGACTGGCTAGGCTTAGTTTAAGAGGGGAGATCACTATGCCTTCGAGAGAATGTCACTTCTTCCTAGGTATGATTATTAATGACAACCATCGCAACGTCAGCAGATGGATTTTTACATTGGACATTCTATAAAGCATTCCTCGAGCAGACCGCAGTTAGCTCCCTCAGTCCTAATAGTTTAAGCTGGGGAAAAAAAAAAAAAAAAGAAAAATCGAAGTATTTTTAATGTCAAAACAAAATCTAATAATTTTGTTGCTGAGATAGAGCAGCAGAAACATACGTGCTGGGTTTTCAAATAACTTTATAAGTAGTCTGAGCTGCCAATTCATCTGTGAACAGTTTCATCACACATGAAAAGAAATCAAAACACAGGGCAGATGTTGAGCAAAACCACATTTAAGAGTTGTCACAAGCTGCCATTTTTTCAAATGATTGGAGCACATTTATTAAATAAAGCGCAGCTAGAATAGATTCTACACGGCCACGGCATAAGGAAATATTTAACCATCCAATTGCAGCCAATTAACTTTGATCACGATTACTGCGTTTGGAATCTCAGTCACTCGACTGTCTGGGGTAGTATGAACCTTTTCTTTCTCAGCCTCACCAGCTCTCTGCCGTGTGCTTTTTTCCTCCTTCTTGGGCTTGCTTCATGTAACACGGCCAAACACGGTGGTGAGTAATGAGACTTGGCAGACTGGCCACAGATCTCTTCACACTTAAGTATCAAACAAAACATTTCCTCTCCTGTGAGGTCAGCACAAAGCAGGACACTAAGGAAAAGCGGACAGTCAGTGGGATCAGATTCAACATGAAAAAGGGGCAGAGAGGAGGAGGTGCGGACAATAACTCAAGAAATAAAAACTCAACAAAATCAAAGCCAAAGAACTAGATAGAGTAAGTGAGAACACTTTTCTGTATTATTAAATAACGTCCTGTGATACTTAGGTTTGACATTTTAATTTGAACTGAAGCGACTCATCATTCCTGAGCACGTGTGTATATGTATGAGCAAATGTGGCACATATTATTCTGTTCAAATATTGTGAGGCAAAATGCATCCTCACGCTCTGGTCTTTGCTTCATCTTTACCTCGGGTGGAGCAGATACTGATAACCCGACACGCACAAACCTCCCTGTACTGATCCGTCTATTCCTCTGCCCCAAGGGAAGATTTTACACTATCCGTACATGACAAGGCGGGGGCAGAAGCACGAGAGGGGAGTTGGCGGGGGATTTCACGCTATGACGGAGGGGTCGGTGGTGTAGGTGGACAGCGACACCAAGCACACAGCATGACACACAGTCAGACAGAGCAGCCATAGAAACACTAGAGCCTGACAAATTGCACTAGCTGCCATGGAAGTGGGAAGGAGGTGGAGGTGGGGGCAGGGCTGGTGACCCAGGAGACTGACAGCACATGTAAAATTCATGGCATCCCTTGGGCTCTGAGGTAATTCTTCACTCTAGTGGGACGGCTAACTGAGAGACAGGCCCCATGCTATTCTGCAGTTGTTGCTGCTTTGACCAAAACCTTCAGCTCCTGTTTGAATACGTTTCGGTTGCCTCTAAAATCATCACAATGTGAACAGAAGGCTTTTATGCAGAGTCGGAAAAACAGCACATAAATACACTCACCTCTAAGTCGTTAAAGAATAAGTGTGTGTCGGCCAAGTTGAAGATCATTTCCTCCATCCTTAGGCCTAATGATACAGATGTTGGCGGGTCCTGAAAAACAGACAAAAAAAAAGAAATCAAATAAAAAAAAGAAAAACTCTTCTTCTTCCCAATTTAAAGGGTTACAGTGTTTGTTCACAGAAGTGCACAAAGCAGCTAATACAACACAGTAAGAAATGATATTCACTGTGAGTCACTTAATTAACACAGAATCCCTTTAAAAATTCCACAGCAGGCTCTTCCCATAAAAAGAAGACTCTGGGCAGACTTGAAAGTTTTGGCCTCTGTTTACGACCCTCTGAAAGGGACCAGAATAGTCCCCAGAAATGCCACAGACTTGAATGAATGCAGTAAAAGCATGTCTCTTCTCAGAAGGGGTGGTCGATTTAGAGGAGCTGGGGTCACAGCCTCATCGTAAATAGCCAATTCTCCACATACTCGTGCTGATGCATCATTTGATTGCTCATGGTGATAAAACGCCATTCCTCCCAAAGTTTCTTTAGATAATTGAGAGCCACTCTGCGTGCTCATTAATAGAACTGGAAAATAATCAAAAACGCTAAATGTACACTTATAGAGCCCTGCGTCATGGACAACGGCAAGTTTTCCCTTAAATCACGATCTCTGTCAGTAATGTGATACGTGCTGTAATGGTGATATGGTTGCACCGTCTGCAAGATAATACCCCGAAAGGAGTCATCTACACTGTAAATAGTTAATGAGACTGTGACAATGTGTGCCATTTTCCCTTTAAAAAGATAATGAACAGGCAAAAAGTCTCAAGATGTAAAATAAGTCTTAAGAAAATAAGAATCAACTACCTCGAACAAAATGGACTTCAGTATTAACACAGTATTAAGATCGTGTTTTGATATAAAACTCCCAAAAAATCTGACTGTAATTTGCTGTCTAAATGAAGAAGTCATTTCTTTATTTTTGTGATCACTAAACCGTGTTTCTCTTATATCCTAAATCTCTAATTAGCAAATTGTCCTCAGCAAGTAAAGGATGAAGAAAGACAATGGCTGTCTGTGCAGGAGGTTTCCCTGCAGCTGGGTGAGATCTGCATTTAAGTCAGGCCACGCAGGACCAGAAGCAGGGATTACAGAGTTAAACCACCTAAAGACACACCTGAGCTTTCCGCTGATTAGCTGTACACCCGACAATGCTTATGTTTTCACTAAAATGACAGAGTGCAAACCACACAAGTAGAACTCAGTGTCCCACTTCTCAAGGTTTTCTCCTTCTTCGTAACCTCCCAGTCTGAATCAATCTTTCAGTAAGAATTCATCAAAAACAATTAGCTGCCTACATCACTGGGCTACCATCTCCTTCTTTCCAAACACTGCTGCTGTTGGCTGAATTAGCGTTACGGACTGGTTTGGTGGGAAAAGGCAGTTCTTTCTGGTGCGAGTGAATCCTTTCCAATTAAATCTAAACAATCAGTCAGTGAGGGAGTTAAGAGTACAAGCAGGCCAGAAGGCCAAAGTGCTGCTGCTGTCATTGCTCCAGCACCACCTGTCCTGAGATGTCAGTGCCTCCGGGGGGGGGGGGGGGGGGGGGGGGGGGGGCACCAAGTCCGCTCCCCCTTCTTCTGAGCCCCTTTGCAATAACACCCCTACCAACACACACACACACACACACATCCCCACCCACTTTAAGCTCAAGCTCTCGCCAGCCCAATAGCAGCACAGCTGGCCTCAGCCATCAGCTTTATGGGGGTGAGCTGCCTTGATGCCAATTAAAAAGGGCTGATAAGAACAGCAGTGTGTTTATGTGTGTATGAGGGAGAAAAAAAAGTCAGAGTGGGTAGGAGGTCACAGTGAGCGAGAGAAAGTGTGGATGTGCACTCACTCAGATACACATCTATTTATAGTAAACTAAGAGCAGCGAGAAGGGAAAACTGCTTTGTAACATTTTTTGTACATGCTACAAAGATAAAGTTGGCTGAATGAATGACAGACAAGAGGGAGGAGAAGGAGAGAAAGGGTGGTTGTTGCAGTGGATGGATGGTGGCGGGGGTGGGTTGATGTCGGTCCGCTTCACTTTCTTTCCTGAGGTAGTTTACAGATCAGCATCTATGATAGGCTTTGATGTCGTGTGCTCTGTGGCTGCTGTGAGGAATCATTCCTCCTTTTTATCATAATGCTTTAATGTGAACGTGTCAGCAGGTTGGAGCACGACAGAGGAAGAAACATCCCTGAAAAGTTGACTAAATCGTGCCGAGAAACAGAAAAGCGGGAAACAAAAAAGAAAACAGAGAGTGAGAAGGACTCTAGTGGCTGTCACAACCTATATGAGCTCTGATGGAATGGGCCTTTATGGAGTCAGGAGTGTTTCCTGTTTAAGAGGAGCGCATTGGAGAACCCTATGGGTGACTGTGTGTGTGTGTGTGTGTGTGTGTGTGTGTGCTTGGTATGAGAGCCCCTCATCACACAGTCACAGCTCTCTAAGCCTTAGCTCTCTCTTTACCCAGCATGCAGGGCTGAGAATAAAGTAAATAAACAGTTGAGGGTCGCGGGGCAGCCCTCCTTCACCCCAGAAACAAAACACTGCCCCCATCAAACACCCCCTCATGCCAGAACAAAGGCAAAGAGCATGGGCCGCAGACGCTAAGCTCTCTGACATATGAGGACTAATATGTCATTTTTTGACTTCAAAAAAACTTAATAAATTCATAGCCAAAACAAGTAGTCATTAAAGAGGCTCATAGACAAAATAAAATAAAAAGTGGATTAATACACGATTTTTCACACATGTTCTCTAACTACATGTAAAAAGAAGAGGATTGCATTTTGAAGGGTATATAGAGGGTATGGCCTCAAAGAAACCATGAGAATAAGATTCTGTCTTATTTCCCAAATTGTTTGTTTAGAAAGTTTAAATTTAGAGAAGCAATTTACATGAAAAAACAAATAGCAAAGCCTGGAAAAGTAAACTTTTCATCTTTTGACCATTTTCAGGTCAGGACATGGGATAGAAAATGACCCCCTACTATAACAACAAATAGGTTTATTGAGATTTTTATATATATATATGTATATATATCTTAATTCAAATCCTAACCAAGCACGGTTCAGGAGAATCTCTGTGTTTTAGTTTGACTGAATCACATTTGGTGGACTCAGCCTCTTGTCGGGGTCTCCAGGGAGATCCCTGCCTGAAAAGGATGGATTGAGAAGCACTTAATTAAACTAACAATGTGGCATTTCTGAAGGAGAAAGGAACACTCAAGATGTGTCAATAGACAGCCAGAGTGCAACTGTTGTGAGCCCCTGCAGCCAAGCCCCGAGCAGCCATGCATAGCTCCAACAGCTGCAAAGAGCAGTCAAATACTTGCGAGGCCTCATTGGACCTATTAAAAAAAAGAAACAATTATCTGTACATCGAGTTCTGCTCTGTCCTCTCACTATGGACTTAGAGCAAAGTGAAATCTATCCTCCGCTCAATGACCATTACCCCACGCTGATCCCTATTCTCTCCTTTTAATATTTATGCATTTTGCTGATAAAGTGCACTGCTACTGCCACAGTCTGATGTCACTCACCCGTCCATATCTGTTGGCATATGAACCCGTAAGCAAGGAATGGAAAACGATGATTGTTTCATCCAGGTCCCAGATGAAAACTCGCTGGAGAGATGGGGGCAGAATAGGCCGGGCGGGGTGGGGGGTAGAAACAAAGAAAAACAGAGAGAAAAGAAGCAAAATCAATGGTGCACTCTGTAGGGCTGAAAGCGATCCTTCTGGTCAATAGGCCAGGAGCGTGTATTTGCGTGCCACTGGGACCAGGATCCATTTGCTTGGGTTGGTCACCGCAACACTTCTCTCATCACCCCACTACACACATTCCACCCCATGCCCTTTACATTAGAGTAATCAATAGTGACAAACTAATTAACTAGATATGTTAACATGCCATGATGTCAGCGCGATAATAGCTGCTATTATCTTCATTCAGATTAATACTATATTAATGAAGAGCCCTTGAAATTATGAGGAGTTTATTTTGACATATGGTCGCTATCAGTGTGAGTGAAAGTATCGTTATTACTTAAGCACTTAAATATATTCAATTCACTTCATTGGGGAGCCATTTATTTACATATAACTTATGGTTTCTTTAGAGAATGCTATATATATATATATATATATGTGTTAGTGATGAGTCATATATTCCACAATGCATCAATAATGCATAAATAGTTAAGGAATCAAGCTTTAAAGAATTAATGCCAAGTGTTCAAGTTTGTGTGGCAGCCATATAGTAAGTGGATTAGTGTCCATGGGACTCAGACAGGGCGAGGCTGTCTGTCGCCAAGGTAGCGGGCTCACCCTACCTCAAGGTCAGAGTCGGGCGGCGGTGATGGGTTGTTGTTCCTTCTTCCACGGCCACGTGACTTTCCATCCGAGGCCCGGCGCAATCGATCCGATTCTGAATCTTTAATGGGGGTTGATGGACTGTGGATGGTACTGTACTCTCCTGAAAGGAAGGAAAGAGGGAGGAAGAGGAGTATAAAAAGAGTGTATCGAAGATGAGCTGTTATTTGCTTTTAGAAAAGATGTCTGATTGACCATTTGTCTTGATGCAGGACAGGCAGCATCCTGCATGAGACATTATTCAGAGGCAGATTATTTAGGACTGCAGATAACAAACGTATCATAAATCAGCTGCAGAACAGCAAAGCTTTTGTGCTCTGCTCTGATTTAATAAACCAAGAGGTAACTGAGGGCAGGCCAACAAGGCATTACAGAGATGTCATTTATGTATACTGGATGACTGTATGAAATTATATCAAATTAAAGCTGGCTGTCTTTGGTGTTGTTTGATGACATTTTCAAATGCAGTCAAAAAATTTTGAGTGACTTGTAAAGATACAATCTCAATTGCCAGATCATGCGTTAATGCCACATGAAATTATGGAAAATTCTACATCTGATTTCAGTTTAGGATGTTTTTCTTTCTCTCCACACTGAAGTTCACCAGATATATATCGGCTGAAACTGTCTTCTACTTAAACCGTGCAAGTAAAAATATTTATGAATAAAGGGCGAGAGTTTAACTAAGAGCTCGAACGATGATCAAACTGGTGATATTCAGGTTACATGACGCTACCTGTGGTGTGATTTTTACCTGCAGGGTTGTCTGTGAGGGCTTGGCTGGTGACGCCAGCGGGTGGCTCTTGGAGGGTGTAGGTGGTGGTGGTGGAGGGTGTGCTGGGGCTGGTGTTGTTACTTGTCATGTAGGGTGAGGTGTAGGGCGAGCTGTTGTAATACTGAGCATACTGGCTCTGGCCAAAGCCTGGATAACTGGGGTACTCCTGTGGAGAAAGACAAAGTATGGTAATTGGAATAAGGTACGTTACATCTGGATTAAGATAAGGCAAATGTGAGAGGAGAGATTTTGATCAAAAGGCAGAGGCAAAATGAGACAAGTAGGTACTTTGGCAGAGTAATCTGAGATATGCCCTGCATCAGCATTGCTACTTTACAGTGCAGATTCCAAAAAATAAACGCAAACACATGTCTGTTCTGTCCGACATCTGGACAATGATCTGGCTTTTCTCTTTCTCCCTTTCCTAAGTGGCATAATACAGATGTGTTTGTGTAGGTACAATAGATAATCCTGTGTACAAACTTTTGATATTGAGATTGATTTATGTTGAATGAGTCACAGATCAAATGTAACATTCTAAGTTTGCACGTTTCATGAGGATTTTCAGATTCAGAGCTTGCCAAACAACTACGAAGTGATCGCTGTATACGGATACCAGATCAGACATGAACAGATAAGGAAGAAGTGCACAGCTACCTGTTGAGTGCTGTTAAAGCCAGTTGAGTTTGTCAGGGAGTTGTTTCCTGCATACAGTCCTGACGTTGTTGTGAAAGTACCACCTTTAAGGAGAAAAGTAACAGTACTTTGATATACGTGCACACAATGTCATATGAAAAGGAAAGATTAAAACTCCAGCAGTTGAAAGCAAAGCAGTGACAAAAATGAAACGGTACATTGTTAGGAAAAAAGAAAAGATTAGTCTTTAAAAAAAAAAAACTATGGGGGGGAGGCGGCGGCAGAGCCAGGCCTCAGGGAGAGCTCCTAACAGCGGCCTTATCTTTTCTCCTCTTCCTTCCTTATCAGTGATTGGATCAGACCTGATGAATGACGGGCTAGAGGTGGGGGGGGGACCTGCTTCCAAGCCCGCACAATGTGAGGAACACAGGAGACTGTTGTGTGTGAGCTACTGAAGGGTGGCGTGGGATGAAGGGGGTGGAAACGGTGGATGCACTGAGTCCGAGCATGAGGGTGCTGGGGGGAGGGAGAGAGAGTGTGTGTGTGTGTGGGGGGGGGCATTTAAGTGACACTGAGATGTATATAAAGGAAGGTTGAGGTCGGAGTGCGTAGTGCTGGGAGGGTTCGCTCCTGAAATCCAGGCTTAATGAATATGTATGCTCCTCTTTTCACTTGCTCAAAGGATGGTCCTCCTGGGTAATTAAATCATTCAAAAGGATTGATAGCATCTAATGGCTTAATAATATACAAGGCATGAGTTACAGGGGGAAAAGAGCTGCATCAGCCCTCTGGGGCACAACCTCTCTGTTCAGCGGCCATCCACCTGTACTGTCATGTCAAACCAGAGAGCAGCAGGAAGTGCAGCTTGACATCAGCCAAGCATCCGCACAAGCTGAATTCAAGGCAAAAGCAAATAATGACTGCAATGTGTGGATATTTATTTATCAGGTCTAGCATGTGAACTTTATTCTGCATGCCAATGATAAAATCAATAACGTAATGTATAATCAGTCAGTTTTGGACACATTTTCCACTGAGAGACAGAAGCTCAAATTTGAATGATTCAATTGCAAATGATGTATGTGTCTTATAAAGTCTCTTTACAAATATAGCCCCTGGACTTTATTACTGTTTTCTGTCCACACAAACACTGACGCATATAGGCATACAGCAACAAGACTTGTTTATTAACGGGCACTCTATAAACATCTTGCATTATCGTCATCCTGATCCTCCCACGGCCAAAAGGGTCTCCCCACAGCTACAGTGAGAATAAGGTGGGAGATAAATTTACTGTTTTTAAATGAGGGCGTAATTACACTTTTGTTGTCAGAGACAAACACAGAGAGTTCCTTTCATCCTCTGGTCACTGGCCCCATCAGCAGGGCCCTCCCACACCGTGACAAACATGAAGCAGCTTTCAGAAAGGGGGGAATGATTGGGGAAGTTTGTGTGTGTGGATGGAGGGCCAGTGTGGCAGAGGCATTAAAGTTATGAAATGGAAAAGAGAGGACGCAGTGTAGTGTTTGGTTTGTCAGTTGGCCATCTACCCTGCATGTTGGTTACAACACAGAAGCAGCTCTAAAAAAGATCCAAAAAGCAGTTTTCGTGCACTTCGTCTAGTCTCTACCAGTAATTTTTTTTGTCAGCACTGTTCTCTCCCTTTGTTGTTTTGTTTAATGTTTCAAGGTTACCAGAGGGATTTATACAAGAAAGTTCAACATCAAGTGAAAGTGCTCTGGAACAATAAGACAAGACAAGAAGGACTAAGACAAGAAGGACAACAAATTAGCCTAATGCACAGTTCAAACAGTCATAAAAGCTCTCACTGGCAGCGTTTGAGGTTGCTCTGTGGAGAACAAGGAGCCACATAAAAGCTGAGGGGACCCCTGCTAGCCCAGTGAGAATGAGCCCATGCTGTTGGGAGAGGTGGTGCTGGTTATAGTAGGGGGAGAAAGAGGGGGTCTTGTGGTTCCCCAGGGGGCATGTTTTCTCTCCCTCCCCCTGTCCTGCTCCAGTTAGTTCACTCACTCAAGACCAGACATCATCCCTCCCTCCTCTCCTTCCCTTCTGCCTTCTGGCTCCACAATTGGAAGTCCATTTGCTTTGCTTGATCAGTCCCTTTGCCATGGGCTATGTCTATCATCAGTGCACAATATTTGTAGCAGAAGTTTGTATGCCCCACTTGGGAATAGGCTATCAAGTCCAGATGGGGCTCTACTTAAAAAAAAAAAAAGGAAAAAAAAGGCCAACAGAGGCTTTAGCTTCTTCAGATCGTAACGCCATTGGGACAGAATGCTGGAATCCAATTATTCACCTAATTAGCATCTGCTCAGTCCCACCATCAGTGTAAAGTCTTTAGTCTCCTCATACGCATAATATGTTTGAACTTTTTTTCAGACAATCAGTGAAACGTGTTGCATAAAAAATATCAGAAAAGATCGCCAAAAACGCCATTGTCCCCATTAGAGTTCAGCGCCACTACTTCAGTACCCATTAAAAGCTCCACTGGATCAAACATGAAAGCAACGAGCAAAAACATTAATTTAATCGTCCTCAGTCTTGACAGCTGGCCACAGGCTGGCTGGTTGCAGGGACACTGACAGAACGGGGAGTATCAGTTGTGGAAAAAGCGTCTTTGGTTGGGACACCCAGGCCTGAGGCACATCGCCCAGGCAGATCAATAGGCCAGAAAGAATAATGATGATGGTGTGGCGGAAGGCCAGAGCCACAGTTAGAGAACCCAGTGCCAGAAAAGTGGTCAATCTGTCATCTAACATGGCTGTCAATTACTAACGCACTTAACGCTAACGTGGGGCATGCGATAGCCAGAGATAGCAGGAGAGAGTGATGGACAGACAGAGATAGACAGAAGGAAAGAAAAAGACAAAGTAAGAGCATAATACTTGAAGATGAATGGACACATAATACTGTCATCACAAATTAAACCACTAAAGGCAGGATAGTGCATTCTGCTACACATGCCCAGGCGCCTTTTCCCCTTCTTCCTCTATCTGCCTGTCCATTTTCAGGTGCTCTGATGCGTGCAGCAAAACTCTGACTGCGGCCAACTGTATTTGGTTAAGAGGCGTGGAAAAGAGGCTTCCCCGAGCAACATCTGCTGCTGAGCTGGCGTTATTTATTGTGAAATACTCAGGAGGCTTTTCAGCAACATGTGGAGATATTCCAACTGTCACACTTTAGGTATCGGAGAGAACACAAAGACGGAGCTAGCTGCTAGTTCACTGTTCCTATATAGTGCACGTGAAGACAGGGCTTTTCTAAACCGACACAGTGAGTAGAGGGAATGAGTAACAGAAACAAAACATTTCCGCATTTGGTTGATCTACATTTAAACTGAACACAAAAAAAAAAAGGGGGAGAGCAGGGCGCAACAACTCATCTTTATCGGTTTCAAGGCCATAAATCTCTGGTCTCAGTGCTTAAACAAATACAAATATGATCACAGGGAGAAAAAAAACAAGGGCTGGGGAGCGACATGGCTGGTGCCTCCTAAGTGCCTGCCATTTTTCCATCTGTGTTGATTCTTTTAAGAGGGGAGGACAGGGAGGCAGTTGCGGCTGCACATAACAGGACTGGGATGCAACCATTGTCTGGGGTGAGGATGAGGGCTGCATCTTGAATAAGTCTGGCTCTGTATGCTATTAAATCAGGAACAGAGGGCCATTTCTTTAATCTGTTTAAAAACAATACAATAAACCTTATTTGGTTGGCTACCCAGAAGATGAATATTTTGACAAAGGACTGAAATAGAGACACAGAGGCATGTATCAAACAGCGAAAACATATATTGAGCTGGAAAAAACAGCATATTTTACCATATTTTATGATTGCTGGTGAAACAAAACCTGCTTTGTAGTTATGTAAACCTGCCATAATGTTAACCATTTTGTTTGCTCCATTTTTACACCGTGCAGACCTCAGACCTCGTCTGAACAAACAGAGGAAAAAATAAAAAAATGTAACAAAGATGTCCTCACCCTGCATCTGGTAACTATAGGGGGCCTGTCCTGTTTGTGGTGTGGTGAAGCCAGAGCTGTAGCTCAGGAAGCCCGTCTGTCCCGGGGACTGGGACTGGCTCAGACCCCCCTCCGTCTTTATTCCTGCCCACAATGGACCTAAATCAGTTAGTGACACCAGATCGGTTTGATGCACAGACAACAGTCAACACAGTTTTATGTTACACTGGACACAGCAAAGGGACACCGCCTCTGTCTGTTAGAATAACACATTAATAACAAGGGATGAGCAGTTAGGGATTAGCTGCAAACTGATTTCCACGATCCTCCATTGTTTAGATACATTATCTTGCTCTGGGTTCTATCATACAAGGAGCTGACTGTTAGGCTACAAAACCACAGGCATGTTTGGACTATGATTGTTTGCTTTAGCGATAACAATAATAACAACTGCAATTATTATCATTTAGGTCATAAGTGAAAAGATGCGCAGTAATAAATCATTTTGCTTGTGTTTGTGAGCTACGCCGACCACTGTCTTGGCTCAATCAGCCGCAGTGTAGTTTCTATCCAACAGTAGGTTGCAGGACTCAATTCAAATAAACAGTGTAAATTCCTCCACATATTGCAGAGTTTTCTGGGGGTCAAATCACTCCAAAAGCTTTGGAAAAATAAAGCCATATTACTCTGTACTTTCTCTTGCAATGCCAGAGGAAACCAGTTTCTGTTTTGAGATTTACATCTATAATCTTTCTGATCTATCTGAACAGCTTCACAAGCAAATTCTTCTTCATTGCGCTGCCTGAGAACATACAGGCACTAAACAACAACTCAGCATCTCTGCTGCTCTTGGTTTACTGGAGGAATTGCGGGAACATGGTCAGGAATGAGCGCGGTCTTGGTCCTGACCCTTAGAAAGGAAAAATATTTATCTCTCATTTTATGCATACTTACAGTTTAAAGATTACTGACATTATTAACATACTTACTGAGATAGAGGAGCTATCTGTGTGATGTGTGCAAATCTTACCATAAGCCGGGATGCCATAGGGCTGGCCAGGCTGGGGGTAGCTAGCATAAGCTGCGGCCTGCTGCATTCCTGTGGTGTACTGCGTCTGTCCATACGCAGCCATGTTTTGGGATGAAGGGGTAGGCAGAATATGTGGATATGTTCTGCTATTTGACAAAAGAAACAAAAAAACAAAAGTGAGAAAGGAAGGCAGCAAGAGAGAGAAAGAAAGTCTACCCGCAAACTCTCACACCAACTTTGCTAGCTGACAAATTCCTTCTGATTGTGCTACGTTATTATCAACAGTCAGCCAAGCCATAAGACAGATAGTATCACATACCTCATATACATATAGAAAGAACAATAAATGGCAAAGGAAATTTTTGGAAGATAATAATTACAACAGATTTCAGAGCGCACAAGCTGCAGACATCCAGGCAAACAAAGCAAGCCAGAAAGCCCCGATCTAGCAGAAGGATCTAATTAAAGATCCAAATGAAGTTGGATGCTGCTTATTTTTGATAGAAAAATAAAAGAAACCTTACTTGGAAGGGTAAATCTGTGGAGAGAACTGGTGAGTTTGTCTTGGGCTGAAGCCACTGGTTCCAATAGCTGGGGAGAGTTAAAAAGAAGAGAGGCAAGCACATATTTAAACATTAAGAAATAAGGTAAATATTATCCTTTGCCAAAAGAACTCCTGGATTCCAAGGAAACAGTAATTACTCTGCGCTATTCTATTTATTGTGGTAAACTTATTTAAAGTTGAAAACTGGAGAGCAATACCAAAGCAAAAATAATCAGGTAAGAACATCAGGTTCTTCTTCTGACCCACATTTCTCTGAGACACCAGCCCAGAAGGCTGCTATGACAACTGCTGGTGCAAACACACAAGATGGTCTGAATCTCTGCCAGTGGTTTCAAGCCACAAACACACTGGACACGAGAACCCCGACTGAAGGCAAAATGCTACTGCATTCAGTCATTAAGAATATGCAACTCCACAGTGCTGCATACTTCACTGGTTAACCTTAATCCACAGACAACTCAAACATGCACACTTGCTTTGAATGTGCATCAACAGAAACACAAAGAGTAAAATCTAAAATAAAAATAAATATATATATATATATATATATATATATATGAATGGCTTCTAAATGTCAAACGACGGCTTTGGCAAAATACTTTTAAATATTAATTTTGGAAAAAAAAAACATGATTCGGTTCAGTTTGTATGAAGTATGCACATTTCATCTCAAATCATGTTGAAATTTGCAAACAAAAGATAATAAATAGTTGTATAAATCAGAATATGTTCGATCTGACAAAATATGCATTTAATCAATAAAAAAAAAAAAAAAAGAAAAAAAGGTTTAGTTTTAAACTGCAGTGGAGTGGCACAGTTTTGAAACATCTGTCTAATTGGTTGTGACATGTAAAATGAGGGATTTGGTTGCGGGGGAGTGCTAACTGTATGAAACTGTATGCCGTAACCCCTCACACACGTTATTAATACTGAACACTTTTCCCACATCAGCAGCACCTGCCACTGGACAAAACTTTCTCTTCTGAACAGAGCTTTGGGTTTCCCCATGGAGGATATGGGGTATAAAATTACTAAATTTCATTAATATTGTCAGAGACAAAAGTCGTACAGTGATTTATGCGTTCCTAGTGTTAAGTATCAAGTACTTAGTTAAACACTCGAGGAAATACAGGAAAATTAGCGGCAAGTTAATACCACGCTCACATGGATGTGCCGCTATTAATAAATGTTTATAGAAAATGGAACATACAGCTGCAGGTATCACTGAGAGGGGGGGAAAAGAGAAATGGGAAAAAACTTATCACATTAGTGATCATTTGTATTACACTTCCTACAATGCTCATTATGCTCTGCAGCCCTGGCTGTATTTAGCAGTGTGTTTATGTACGTGTGCGTTTGTGTCTGTGTGATGTTTTCACTGCTAAAAGGAAGGTGTGAAAGCCCTGGCTCTGACAGGGCGATAGGGTAACAGCCCATGGAGAGCGAGGGCCACTGGGACGCCGTGTCACTCCTCCGGACAGACAGGCTCACAGCATTACAGGTCATAATTCAGTCCTCACTGACATGGGAACCAGCACAGTGAGCAGACACACACACACACACACCCAAGAAAGCAAGCGCAGCATATAAATATGCTGACAAAGTTAAGGCAGAGTCTTTTGTTCTATCCAGACACACGTTATATTGCCGTTTTAGGTGCTGAGACACTTCCAGAGGTCAGGTTTATCAGTCAAATGTCTCTAGGCTCATTTCATTATCAATTCGGTTCTGCAGCTGAGTGTGTGTGAGTGTGTGAGAAGCAGCCAGACCCATGAGGGGACACAGCAGACCGGTCTTTTCCTCTCACCTGATCCTGAGAAGCTGTCTAAAGCGGTGTCTGCTACTGAGGAGGCGATTTCGCTGCTGCTCATTGGCTCTGTTTTAACTGCAAAAAAAAAGAAAAAAAGAAAAAGAAACAACAGTGTCACCAAATCAACGTCAGGAAAAAAAGAAGGGTAGACTCAATGTGTTAGATATATTAGGCTTCTATCAATTAAAAAACAATATTTATAAAATAAAATAACAAGGCAAAAAAAGGGAGAGTGGAAAGGAGAGAGGAGTTAAACAACTATCAAACTATATTTACAGCAAGTTCAGCTCATTTACATGTATTGTAAAATTAAACAGTTCATTACATTTGTAATAGTTCAGATAGTCAAATCATCCCCAACGCTGTAGAGATGATCAGATATTCATTCTATTATTAGAATCTCATTCAACTTAAAGATAGTATTCACGTAAAGCCAGTGAATTTGTTTCAAAAGTGCATCTTATCGATTGTGAACGTTGAAACAACAGGATTGTGCTACTCAAAAAAACCACTTGCAAATTAGATTAATATTTAACTCAAATAACTTAACTTTACGAGAACATAGAACAAAAAAAAACTAAAAAAAACTCTTCTCGAAGCGTTTGAAAGAGCTTGGCTGAGACATGCAAGCTCAATTGAAATGTCAAGGAAATATATGGTGGATCAAATCTTTTTAAGAGTGTAGCGAACGCTGTTTGACCTTGACTCCATTATACAGCCCAGCAATAGATTTGAAGACAATTTCACAGCTTTCTGACAGCTAAGGAGTCTTTTAAATCAATCCATTTCACTTCAGGCGGGCTGAAGGAATTTCCCCCCTCCCCTTTCTTTTCTTTTTTAGCAAAACAAATTGACAATGTGAGCAAAGGAGTCATGCTCGGTGGAATCTCTCATGGTTGAAGAAGCCATTTGCTGTCATGTTTTACATGTTTCCGCTATGCTCGCACAATGCAGAAACACATGTTGATGAGGGGTATTACTTTTTAACAACACACCGATGGAAAAAAAAATAGCAGTAAAGTGCATGCATAAACTGGCACACACTCAGGTCACATGGCACACAATAACCACTGTATTCAGGAAACAGCGAGGAACATGTCCATGAAAACAAAAATGCTCAGAATGCAAGTTCACTATCTGACCAGTCAAAGACAATGAATTAAGGTCCAGTCAGTGCCAAACCATGCTTGGAAAATAATACCACAAAAAAGACAATAAATACCAAAGAGTTTCTTAATGAAAGGCACAATAGTTGAGGCAGTTTACAATGTCGCAGCTGATAAACTGTGTGTTAGCGGGCGAGAATTTGAGTAACACAAATGACTTTACAAGTAAAGTAGCTGGTTTAAAACAGTCAACTACAAAGAATGCTTTCATACAAGTTGGGAAAAACACCAAGTATTGTCCTTTCATCGTGTCACTAGAAGTAGACAAACCTGCAGTGGACTGTGAGTTAGAACCTAACAACCAGTCTGCAGTGGTAAGCATTGTGATGTTATCACCTATGGGAAAGAAAGAATGGCAAAGGGACACATGACAGTTTGCATCATGACTACGGGCCCTGTGTCGTGAACACTGAGGAGAATAAACCCTGAGCTCCAGGCAAAGATGAACATGAAGATCACATGACAAGGGGCGATTTTAATAATTTGCTGGTTTGTGATATGAGCATGACTGCTTCACTAAACAAAGGCTCAGATTTAAAGCATAGGCGAATCACCTGAGCAAATAACTATGTACAGTAGAAACCGCATGCAAAGCTCCATCGTTTCCATGCTGTGGGCTTTGAATAATTACATGGTTGCTTAAATAAACAGCTAATAGTTGCTGGAACATCTACTGTAGCTATTGAATTGTTCAAGATACAAATGTTGGGACACAAAATTTTATATAAGGCTCAAAATAATCATCAATATATTCTCTGATCTACATTAAAGTATATTCTCATTACTGCTTTTGATTGTTATTTTAATACATTTAAAAAAAGGAAGTGCAGGTAATTGCCCCTAAAAATAGTGCCACAATTGTTTTCAGTGCATTAAAGTCCCATTAAAGTACTTCAGACTTTTAAGTTTCAAAGCAGTATTTTACATTTCAAAATAACACACATACAACGCACCCCAAACATACCTTCAGTGCCATTGGGTGTCATGGAATTGTTAGTGATGTGCGAGTTGTCGAGGTTGGGACCATTAGGTGATTCGCTGCTTCCACTTACTCGGCTGTGAGGACTGGCTAAATCCTGCATTTCCATAGACCTGACAGGACACACACACACACACACACACACGCACACAGCAAATCAAATTACACATTTCACTCTGGTTTCAGGAAGAGCACAGAGCTCTAATAGAAACACAGCATGCACAGTTGTAAAATGCAGGAGATACTGAAGAAGAAGAAAAAAAACATTAAAAAAAAGTTTAAAATAAAGAAAATAAATACCAGTGAGTTTTTAAACTGCTACCTTGCATGTGATACGTGTTAAACTCTATTTTTGATGCCTAAAAACAAGGAAAAATTTCGCATACAAAGCAAAAGTGTGACACACAAACACAGACACACATTTGCATACGCACACAGACAAACAGCGTGAAACTGGAAGCTCTGAAATAATTAAGAAATGTTTTGATGGGACGGTTTCCGATCTCACACACGGTCACATCTTTACATGTTGTGAAAACAAAATGTTTACTGTCAAATCAGTGTTGTGTGTCATGAGGCAAAAAATGGCCTAAAGTGTATATCATTTGTGCAGCAATGAAGACTGCTAACAGATGTTTTCTGGATGGAGGCCATGCTTAATGTGGCTGTTAAAAGTGCTGCAATCGGCCTGATTATAAAAGAGTCTATGCCTCTGTGATGGGCAGATGAGAAGCTCGTGAGGCATGTGTTTGCTCTGGCAAGCTCCATAATTGTTTCTGTGTTTATACAAAAGACCACGCCACAGAAAACATTACTCTATCTTCTCATTTGTGTGCTCAAAGGATTTGATCGTAAACAGACAATGGAGTAGAAAGAAGGCACAGGCGATTTGAAAAGTGCAGCCACAAACCCTACATCTCATTTGTCTCCGCCACTGTTCCCATTGCGACGGCAAGTTAATGAAATCAGCTTAAAATGTTTTGTACATTACGCTGACATTTTCAATTATATTTCAGGGTTACTGGCATCTCTACTATTGACAGATATAAGCCTTTACACAAGGCCACAGAGATAAATCCTCGAGTAACTTCGAGTAGTGTGAGAGTGATATCAGATGTCACGAATTAATTGAAGAGATTGAGATGAAATTATGATATGGATTAACTGAATTTAAGATTTTTGTATGAAGTTATGATGCTTCAGTTTAGCTTGGCGATTTAGTCCTTTTTTGTGGTTCAAGTGAAAATTACTAATGTAAATGTATATTTTCAAGCAAATTAGCAAAGTGCAAAAAGACAATTTAAATAGTAAAATTGAGGCAGCAATAAGAAAAAACAGCAACACAAAGAGGTGAATCAATTTCTTTTCACCCATGCTCCAGTAATGGAAGCTGCAATTTCTTTTTCACAAAGGTATATTTTCCTTTTTTCTTCCCCTAAAATATCACACCTTACAAACATACATTATAAAATAAGCCTCTTTCTTGCAAACACACTACTCAGCCCTGTTTTCTCCTGCTCAGCTCAAACTTTTTAAGTCACGCACCATTGGCTACAAAAGCCTTCACAATCCCTAATCGGTAAATATAAAAGGCAGCCAAAATGCTGCCAGTTGTTTATCCGAGTCTCTGTGGCACATCTACTGCCACACAGAGAGCTACACATCTCTGGTGCTGCCACAACGGTGCTCTTACCTGAAGCTAGATGGCTCTGAGTCCTCTCAAACCACACTCCCTTTCTTTATTCTGCCTCCACCTGCCCCAGCAGAAACAATGTCACTCCTTGTTATTGTGGCTCGATGTCACAATCCGGAGCCATCCATGACACAAAAAGACTCGTCTGAGAAAACATTATTGTTATTCTGGAGCAGAATGGGAAGAGAAGGCTGGCGGGGGAACAGAGGCTCACATTGTCTCTCTCTGAGCTGCAGCCCTGCTCCACTGTTCTTTCCTCCTCCAGGTCCTCCCTCCTCCCTAAGCAAGGGGAGCATGGCCAAATGACGGAAAGGTGATTCATCATTGGTCTACGACAGCTGCAAACTGGATTAGCCCTCCCCCAATCAACATGCAAAGCGGCTTAGCCAAGGTAAGCAGGAAGGGGTGGGGTGGGGGGCTGTAGGGGGGTGAAGGAGTAAAGGTAGGCAGAGGGGTGAGGGGTTGGGGATAGAAGGGGCTGAGGGGCAGCAGAGTGTGGGACAGCCTTCCTACTCTCCTGCATGAGGTAGTCTGCTGCTGGAAGGAAGATGGGACTTGTTGAGCAGAGGCAAGTCAAGCGTGACACCCCTAGCATCTTCAGCAGATCTTTCATCTGCAATTGACACTATCTGAAATTTATCAGCACTCCTCCTCCAGGCATACTGACAGGTCCTAATGACCATCAGGGCTGCTTCCCACAGGCCTGCCCTAGCCTGGGGCCACGGCACAGCACGAAAATACGCAACTTCACAGTCTCCTCACCACGATCAGAAAAGTGCAACTTATACACACACACACACACACAAACATACACATTCTATAAATCCCATCTTTCATCGTGGCAACACAAAAGTTCATGCTTATGTCTTTTTCTTTTAGCACATAAAGACGCATAACTCATGCCTGTATGGCTACATATATACACCCACACACACTCATACACACGTGCACGCACGGGCACTTCAGAGGCCCCAGATGAGTGGTGTAAATGCACACACACATCTCTCTCACACACACGGGGCACTTTAGAGGCCCCCAGATCAGTGGTGCATCTCAGACAATGAAGGAGACTGGAAACAAGAACATGGAGAGCATATGGAGCCACATATGTTTCCTATGACGCTACGAATGCCTCTATTACTCTCCTTTAGCTGACAGTTACATTTTGCTGTCCACTCCCGCTCGGCTTGCTTCTCTGCAAACATCAAGCGGAGCCATATACTTGCATCGCTATAACACTATATTAGACTTGACTCCAGCCCACCAAGGGAATAGGGGGTCCAAAAAAAGGTCAAAGGTATTCATCTGGTCAGGAAAAAAGGAAAAAAAAGACATATAAGGTCTTTTCAAAAATCCTGGCATGATTTTTTAATGGCTGACTGTTTACATGAGCCAGGGTAACCTGAGCTCCATGGTCTTAAGCTTTTTTTTCTTCTTCTTTTTTTTTTTTTTTTTCGACAGGCTTTGCTCTTTACACCAAGGCAAAGCCTTCATGAATACCATTCCAGCTTTACAATTTGACTCCCCTCCCACTGCTTATGGCACAGCCATCTTAGCAAACATAACCATTATATTTCAGTCTTACTTTAAAAACCGAGGGCAACAGCGGTGCCTCCTCCTTACGTTTCTATTCGCTCAAATTTGCGGAGGAGATGTAAAAAAAAAAAAAACTACAGTTAAGAAAATCCACTGAGGTAAAAGCCATGAAGACGAAAGAGAAACACATTCTGCCACAGCACATTAACAGCGATCACAGAGTTGGGGGGTGGGGGGGTGGGGAGTTATGGAGAGAGAGTGTTGTGGTGGATTGATGTGGTGTAGTGTGTGGTGGCTGGTTTCTCTGCTCAACATTGCAGGCCAATAAAGCCATTACCATGCTGGTGTCTCTCCCACTGCCAGCAGGTGAAACCAGCCAGGTGAGGAGGGAGGGAGAGCAAAGGAAGGGGGAGGAGGATGGACAGCTGAGATTTAAAAGCAAAAACAAAGCTTTCTTCTTTATAGCTGAATATTTATTATTGAAAAAAAAAAAAAAAAAAAACAGGGCTGCATTCAGCTATCTTTGATGTGCGTCTTTACTTCAACCTGAGCTGCCTGGCCTTTGAAGCCAACGAGAACAAAGCCCGGCTAGATGAAGCGCTGGAAGTGTCATCAAGAAGACGAAGTGCCACAACACGCTTCATTCATGGCGGCTTGCTATGCCTTTTTGTTTCGCTTTACTTATTCCAAGACCTGCATTTCCAAGAGTAAATATAGCCACTGCCAAGCTTTTAGCATAGATCGGTGCAGTATGCAGGGTGTCTGACCTGGAACAAATAGCTCCTTCTCCTTCATCTACCTGTATCACTACGCAAGCGAGGGTTTCCTGACTCACATGGACAGGGGTGTTTAAAAAAAACATTTTTTTTTTTTGTATCTTCATATGATAATGATAGAGCTGCAAATAAAATCCAAGCAGAATACACTGAAAAAGTACTCTCCCCCCTTTTCATTCATACTATATTAGTCGTCCTTGAAATTTCACAGACTACATGGTCCAGGTGTTGTGTGTTACAACTTTTGCAAAACAATGCTTTAATCAAAATCTAACTTTAAAACGACTAATCCCCACTTAAGCTGGTCAGCTGAATCCACATGGTGGCCCAGGAAAAATAAATCCACTGGCAAAGAATGTAGTTGCAGACAACAATTGGACACAGATGTGAGTGGAATTAGGCGCAGATTACAAAATGCTACACTTCACTTGTGTCTCTGTACGTGGCCAAAGAAATGACAGCTGCCAACAAAGGCAACATTAAATTGTTTTGTCTTTTTTCCACCCAATCGAAAAGCAATATTTTACAGAACTGCACCACATCTCGAATAAAGTGAACGAATCAGAAATTATAAGGTGGTGTAATTTGCTTTTCATTATCTTATAATTCATAAGGGAAAAATTAATCTGTTTGAATTATTAGAAAATTAGTTTACATTTTACCTGTTATGCTCAATGCCCATCTCTTATACCGATGTCAAAATTTTAGCCCGGTATACAAGTGAGATATTTGGTGACAATTCACGAAAAAAAACAGAAAAATGCTGTGCTCATCTGTAATCACGAGCACAATTATCAGCAGATGTCCTCTGTGCTGATGTACAATTTGTCTCTCTCCTTTGGCTCTATCTGACATTGTGCTCCAGCAATTCGCTCAATAGCTACATTAAATCTGTTAATACTTTGCTCTTCAACCTTCGAAATGATTTCCAGAAGGCCACTTTGCCTTTGAGGGGCCATCAAACAAGATTTAAGGTGGACATTTTATCACAACCTGCCGACCACCGTGACCACTGCAGAGCGAGAGGGACTTTACAAGAGAAAGCTGAAAAAAGGTCCAGGGGTCAAATCTTAACGACTGTGTCGCTTTAATGCCTGTGACTTGTTGTTTTAATTCTTTTAAATCTGGCACCGTGATCTTTTATACTGAAGAAATCATTTGCTATACAGTTGGAAGAAATTTCACGCTAAAGCAAAATAGATAGCTAGTTTTAGTAATATTCTATTTTATTCAAAACGATCCATCGGCCCATTTCCTCGGCTTTACACTTTTCTGAAGCGTCTGTCTTCCTTATTAGCACATTCAACATAATTGTATTCACAAAGAAAGCACATAAAAAGATACTGATGATTGGAGAGCTCTAATGGCAAATATCAGAAATCTTATTTCCTGCTTTTTCTAACAAATATTTCCGATCCAACCAGCGGCGTGTTAATAAAACACCTCACAGTATTTAGTGAACAGCCCCTGCCCACTAATCGCCAATTACAGGCTACTTAATAGAGGGTCCCTATAACCATCTTCCCTCTTTTGTGCTCTCTTTCCATCTTCCCCTCTGATAACTGAGCGGGGCCGGATCATTTAGTGCTCTCTGTCTTTCACCATTTTCAATCTCCAGGCCAAGGGCCTGTTGGGCCAGACGCATCCATACGGAAGGCATCAGTCCTTGGGCAAACAATGCCACCGCTGCAGCCACACACCGCTGCTACACGTGCATGAAGCACTGCAGTCAGGCGGAGAGACCCTGATCTCTCCTTATGAAAAGCAAATACGCAATGTAAACAGCCTCAAATCAGCCTGCTCATTATCTGTTAATTGGATAAATAAGGTTATTGTGCGTGTGAATAGCTGCAGCAGGCGGTCTCACACACACACACACACACACTGTCATGTTTGTCTAAATGAAGCGGAGGCCACTTTGCAGGCAGGCTGGCTCACTCGCTCATCCTAACCTCTTCGTTTCCTCTCTTTCATCAACACACACCTTTCTAAACACCAAAAAGGGCAGGAGTTTGAAAAAGACTGGAATTAGAGGGTGAAAAAGGAAACAGGAAGAAAGGACAACTTCGACGCACACACGATACACGGTAATTCCCTGACTTGCGGTGTAAGCCTGTGATCATACACACGACATTAAACCAGAAAATCCTTCAATTAGAGAGGCTGGAGATTGCAGCCGGGGGAATCATCTTCACTACGCAAGAAAGAGCGGAGAGCGGAGACGCTGCCCGGTCGGGAGTCCAGGCCTGTTGTCTTGGTTCAGACGCTGAGAGGCTCTCAGGTCTCCTCGCAGCATTCCTGGCCGCAGCAGATGGCATTAGATGTCAGCTGCTTTAACTGTGTTGGTTTTGTTCGTTCTGCCAGTGGAAAGGAAACTACTGCAGGGTCCAGCATGTTTTCCTACCCTCATCAAATATGTGAAGTGGGCCGAAGGAAAAGGGATCAAATATCTCAAAGGTAAATTTGCAAATATTTACAATGATGATTTTAGTTTTAATGCTAATAAAGATTTTATTTAGTGTTTTTTTTTTTTTTTTTGGTAATTACAAGCCATTTTAAATCTTTTTTTAAATCGTAAATTACTATCAGTTCACACATGAAATTTATACTTTCTGCACCACATTAACAAATTAAATTTTTTGTAAACAAACTAGGTGGAAATTTAAATTAAACCTTTTAGCCCCGCATGTAGAATAATAATAATATATATAAGAATAAAGGTGTCACATGATGTATCATCTTTAGGAAACGATCAGGTATGCAGCTGCAACTTCTTTTTTAATTTCACAATACTGAATTTTAAATGGCAGTGCAATTTATTGTCGACGGACTGCAACAGCCGCTGGGCTGAATGTCACCGTTCAAAATCATTTCTAAAGTTTCACATTTCTTAACATTATCAAAAATGTAGCAGGTCTTGTTTTGCATCCTAACAATTACCAAGATCGGGCCAGAAATGTATTTATTACCACTGCGGCTTTGCTGACATTATTGCTTTGAGTGGAAATTAAATGCTATTAATAAAAATGCTCATACTAATTCAGATAATTCAATAGATAATTACACACACACACACACTCTCACACACTCACACACTGAAATACCAAATTCAAAGGGAAAAGACATTTCAAACATCACATAGAAATTAAAGCCATACTCACTAAAAATTATATTAGAATCCGTGTGTGTTTATCCCCTCTTGCGTCTTCGTTTTAAAAAAAAAAAGAATCTTCAAGAGAAAGGTCGGTCAGTTCAGCAGAGGGGACAGCGCTGTTTCTGAAGCAGCTCTCAGGTGTTGGTAGGATCTGTAGCACAGTAAATGTAAACTACAAAACCGCTTTTTTCTTTTTCATTTTAGGTGTTGGAACCCATGGAGCCCCGTGCGGTATCTCAGGAGACTCTGTCGTATTGAGAAAGAGAGTCGTCCGATTACTGCTTCGGGCAGTGACTGGTGAGTGTCTGAGGAAGAGGGAAAAAAAGGGAGAGAGTGAGAGCAACAGGGAGGGAGGGAGGAAAGGAGGGAGGGAGGGAGGGAGGAAAAACAGTGAATGAGGGAGGGAGAGGGAGGCTGCTGCTGCTGTTTGAAAAAGCAGAAAAGTTGCTCGGTGCTCTCACAGGAAGACTTTGGGTCTGGAGGAGGCACGGGGGAGTTGTGCCTCACACAAGCTCCCCATATGTCATTCACTCACAGCTTTAAGCAAAAGAGTCCTCTCCAGATTGTATCAGTGGAGACTAAGACAATGAAATGGCAGATCTCTCCACTGGAACAGCAGGCACTGCTCACACACCCCGAGGGCTCAAACTTTCCCCCCCCCCCACCCTTCTCTCTTGTTTTTGTTATGCTCTTTTTTTCCCCCTACCACCGCAAACCACTTTTTTTTTTTGCTTTCTCTTGGTAAGCTTTTGGGTCAAAGATGGATTTCATTCTGTCATAGAAGGACTTCAGAGGGAAAACAGGGGGCTAGGTCATTAGCTTAGGTGATGGGGAGCCAGAGGTTTAACAGCGGCCGAGAGTCTCGGCTGTTCCCGTCTCCACAGCACTCTAGTGGAAGTCCTCCGTCAACACATACACACAGCGTCTGTGTGCAAGGTAATGACTGCCTTCTGTCTGCTCCAGGTTATTATTTCAACTGTGCAAAGCTTCTACACAAGGCCACGCTGCTACTGATGAGCTAAAACTGGTGATTTATTCAAGCCGCTGATGAGGTTTGAACAGATTTTGCTACAATATGTCATGACATTATTTCTAAGAATATCAACTGTGTGTCTAGAGGGGTCAGGATACCACTGAACCATTAGAAATTTGTTTTATTTCCACATAATAAAACTGCAGATGAAATACCAACTGTAATAGTGACAAATGATTCTGAAGAGAGAGGAAATCATACATTTACTACGGTGCAGAGGTGGTGAGAGAGAAAGAGCACCCACGGCTAGAAGAATAGCGCGCTGTGTTAGCTGTTGGGCTCTGTGTCTGCTACTTGCAAATCTTTCTTTCCTACTAGTCGTTTGTTGATGAAAAAAATCATTTAAAAAAAATTGTTATCAAAACTCTGAATTACTCTACTATTCTATTTCAAACTGACTGAATGACTCTTATCATCCGCAGAGCTCTCAGTGAAAGCAGGTCAACACCAAGCAGCCTCAGGAAAGCTGTAGTCAACAAGAAGCTGACAAAAATAGATCCGAGCTGCACTTCTCTTGATTTAAACACACTGGAGCAGCAATACTGACGTACTCTAAACCGACTACCCGCAGGTAAATCCATGAGATCACGTTACAATATCAGAGCTTGAAATATATTGCACATTGAACAGATTCTTGATAACTCAATTGACTAACAGCAGATGCTGGGGGACTCTCAGGTAACTATTTCTAATAGCAGGGCAACACGTGCCAATTATGCCACTGCGCTTTCTCTCTGTGTCAATAAGCAGCTGTATAAAATTAGATGGAGATGTGATTTTTCAAGTGAGTTCTCTTCAAATTGTACAGTATAATTATCCAGAGTTGTTTATGTCTCAGCGACTAAACTCAGATTTTTTCCTCGTACACTCCTGAAAGCAGGGCTGTATGTTTTAAATCAAGGCTCCAATCAACGTAGCAGTTTTACTGGGGATGAGTGGTGATTACTTTACTATTTTCATGTTCCACGGTATTAAATTAGAGGCTGTTAAATGCAAGCAGTCTCGTGAAAAGGGCAAATTAAACTTTGTATTTGAAGATGTTATTGTGTAGAGCAGCTGAGCTTCAGCGTAAAGCGTCTGCATGCGATGAGCCACGTGGAGATGAAGACATTCGGCTTTTAGACTATCAAAACGATCAAACAAAAACTCTGATGTGTGTGAAACAATGAAACAATCATTTGTAGAACTAGAAAAACTCAGAGAATTTTACGTCTGGCAAATGGAAGCTTAACAAAAGATCCACTGATACAGTTCCACTGACATCAGCGCTAAAACGACACTTGCCAAAAACTATATCAAGTCAGAAACTTGAGAGGTGAGCTAAGATTAAATGTGAAGCCGTTCTTTATTAAGGATTATCTTGATGGGACTCAATGGTCTTCATGTGGGGTTGCAGGGATGCCTGCCTGCAATTTAGAGTGAAGAGAGATCTGAAATGTCTGCCACTGCCAACAGGTTATCCTCTCAGCTTCTCACACACATGGAAATAGACTTAATTCCAAATGGCTGATTGAGTTTTTAAGATAAGGCATCGAGGGCTAACGTACATTTAAATGGAATCGTAGTGCTTTTTGATTTTTTTCCCTTTTGTGACATTTTCCTCTGTTGTTTCCCAAAAGGAGAATATCTCAGTAAAGTGAGTTTACTTATCTTGACAAAGAATATATAAACAGTGTGAAAGAAACAGGAACGGTGTGACAAGGGATCAAATGGTTGAGATGAAACGAAATGCTAACACTCTGGTGACACAGTTGCAATATTTTCATATGCATATGCTGCAAACTTGTTTGGGTAGAGCTACTACCGTGTTGATTCAGTGTCACACATCGGGGAGATCAAGTTCCTTTTTTGACATAAGTCTCAGCAGAGCGTTACACATCCAGAACCTTTCCCCCCCAAGAAGGGAAATCTGAACTTGGGATAACTTTGGATGAAATAACAGTTTTATGTATTTTTACAAGCATTACCGGGTGAAGTGTTCACCTATTGACTTAGGAGAAATACGGGAAGAAAAAAAATCTTAACTGTACAAACCTCCCACTTACAAGTTTGCCCCCGACTCATGTGGGACATTTGTTTTACTGGATGGCAATTTGTCAAAAAGCTAGCTAAGCGCAAGGTACTCGGTGTTCCTGAGTTATTAGATGTGAACGTTTCCTGATTGAGAAAAAAAGAAACAAAAACAACAACAACACACAACAAAAATACTTAGTGACACAGAGTGACACATCCTTGGTAAAGCAAAGGATGTCCACCTGATGACCGTGGGAAATTCAAAATCATTTTCATTTATTTCAAGTTTAATTCCTCCTCTGTTTCCACTTTTGTGTTTTCATGTGAACTCTGTATGGCAACAATGACAACTAACGCAATCAAACATGAAAAAAAAAGAGAAAAAAGAGAAGAAAAAACTACCATCTACCAGGCTTTCATTACGCTCTAAAGGAAATCTTTGATGATGCTATGTTGTCACCACAAAAAAAGATTTTGACAGTGCAGACAGATAATTTTGAAGTCCCTCAAGGTAAATTAGTAGCAAGTCAAGTGCTTTCAAGTGGTGAATGAAAGTTCCGAGAGAAGGCTGAATTCTAAACAAACATCAGGTTGGCCCGCCTCTCCGAGGAGCAGCGATAAAAAGTAAACACAGCATACCTCCACATGGAAATACACTGGAGCTTTTCCTCCACAGACAGCGGGGAACAAAGGAAATGGTTAACCTCTGAGGACGTCACAGGCTTAAATTAACGGAGTGACCTTACTGTTGCAGCCATCTTGACTCCAAACACAACAAGAAGAACATGCCTCGAATCAAGTGAAACACCAATTTTTACTTAAGAACTGTTAAAAGCGAAGCAACCACGCTCCGTTGCAGAAATCTCAGAGAATTTACAAAAGCAATTACTATATTTTTGCAGTTGTCACAGCGCACACTAACTAGTATGCTGTTAAAAACTCTCTGCGGACACATTTGTTCACGAACGTACCGTGAGAGGCACATATGCTTTATGGCCAGTGAAGCACACCTGGGGAAAGTCTGTGAGGACTCTGAAAATCCTCAGACAGATACTTTATTGCTCTCCAGTGGCCCCAAAAGAGCCAAACAAGCACACATCCGAGACCTATTACTCAGAATGAGACCTAGCTAAGACTGGAAATATCACTGCGGGCATTACGCATAGAATATATATCCTGTTGAAAGAAAAGGATGTTCATAAGAGTAAATTCAGCTAAATAAGCCACCTAAACGTGGCTTGTTTGATATACAGTATATTGAGATGTCCTCCTTAGAATCTGACTTTCAGAATCAAGATGTTAGTTCACTGGTCTTGTAAAACCTAGCTCGGGTTGTGTTTGTGTAATTCTAAGAGTGATAAAAGACAGCTTTTGGCCTATGCTCAGACATCAAGGAACGCTTCATTCTTTTAACATTTGTTATTTGTTTCAGGCTGATGAATCATTTTAAACCAAGTGTCGACAGTTTCTAATATTAAAACAATCAACACTATATAGATCAGGGACTGATCCGCCAACAAGATTGTTGGCTCAAAACAGGCCAGATTTGAGTTAATGATAGTTATCACTATCATCATACTAAACAGCTCCAACCAGATTTATTCCTGTACATTGTTGCCTCGATGCTTACTTTGAGTATAAATACAAGCACTGAGGAATCTGACTTAACCAACTGAGAAAATACCACTGACTGTTACGAAATTGGGAATCATAATTCTGGGAAGTGAATGACTTTAGATCCTCTCCGGCACGAGTTCTGGTAGTAATCTGGCATTCAGTTTAAAAGATAGTACCTAAACAGCAACCCCACTAAATCAAAATCAGCTGCGCCCTAAGATACCAATATGTTTGGTAATAAATTTTCAGCACCCTTCTAATGGTGGCATTTGTCAGTTGCCCCAACTGCCTGGGACTGGCTTCTTTCTGGTGCGACCCAGGCGGCCAGAAATGCGGCACTCCCCGTCTCCTCCACAGCTGCCCAGGTCAGCAGAGCACAGGGAGCCCCCGATTAGAAGGCTTGCAGTGAGTCTGGCCCACAGTCATCAGTAGAACTTGTGCTCTCTACACCACCAACTCCCAATAGGTTAGAGTGCAAAATGCAGAGGTTATACACATAACTGTGGCCTTGCAAACCCCCTCCCTCGGGCTGACTCCCTGTCTCCCTTCCCTGACTCACTTAACTAACCCCCACCGGTCCAGCCACTGTGACATTTGTGAAGCCAGGAGTCCACATAACAAAAACACATTAGGCAAATGTCTGGGGTCAAACGTCTGTTTGAATTGGCCAGATGAAAGACACTTAGACTGGGTCTGTGCCATTCTGCTTAGTGACTAAACACAGTTACGAAAGAGGCAGTGCTGTGCAAGCCAGAGGTTTGTCTTACTGACAAAATATGCTTCTACTCTCAACTTATGGTACAGTGTTTGCCAAAGAACGGTACTGGAGCACAGGCTGGGACATTTAACACAGGGGTTGGATTAACTAGCTATCTGACCAACTTGCTGTATATAAAGTAATCATACCAAAACTGGAAAATAACTTATATTTAACCTACATCCACATTTGTCCTCTAGGAAGCAAGTGCAAGTGAACACAGCTTGGGCAATTGCAGTGATGAATAGCCACTGCCATTGGACACCAGCTTTCAGTCATTTTTAACTCCCGGACAGACTTAACAGCTGGTATTATCAGTCGACCCTGCCTACTTTTACATGTGCACTTAAAAAAGCCGAAGCTTGGATTATGCGGGCACCAGTCGTGTATTTTACACAACAGCGGCAAACATGCTGAGTTGCACAATTTTCACATCCTTGAAGATGGTGTGAACTATTAGCAGCTTGCAGAACTAAAGGGACTTCCAGTCATGTCGGAGTTGGAGGGACTTTACAAATGACACAAAGTTCCAAAATAAGCAAAGGGATAATTGCGCTTTAAGACTACGTGAGAGGAGTTCTGACGCACATGCTAATACCTGAAAGTAACTCGGAGTAGTGTGGTGACTTCCGCGCATGTGTCTGTTACTTGTTTCTGCAGTCATCCTGAGCGAGGGAGACAGCCTTTCATTTATTGTTTTTCCTTGAGCACTACTGCTGTACTATCAATATCCAGCAGCCAGGAAGAGCTGTCCAAGTTACTTTACAAATGATAAAAACAAAAGCCTGCAATTCCAAAGTGAGAAGTAAGCAAAAGACATAAACCAGGGGAAACAACAAACACTCAATCAACCAAAACGGTATAAAAACTTGTTTCACTGGGAGTCCGCTGAGGGCTGAGGAGTCAGACTTCCTGATGTAGCTCATTTTCTACAAACCCATCATTGTGAGAGACACCAATAGATCTTAATGATATGCCATGTTTCTTTCCTCTTGATGTGCTTGCCTGCTAAAAGGTGACTTCCCCTATGAGGAAATGGAATTTGCAATGCAGTCTTTTTGCAGAACACTCTGCCTTTGTGCTTGCGTAGAAAATGTGTTCTATCTCATTCACCTTGAATGGATTTGAGGGAAAACAACATCATATTTTACAGTCTTCAGTGATAAACTATTAAGACTTTACCTTTGACAGGTTGGTGGTTGACAACAACAAATAAATAGATACTTAACAACAGATTTATTTGCATTAAAAGGCTTTAAAGATGGGAATTGTTGTGTGTTAGTTAACACACTGAGCCTATAAGCTAAATGGATTCCTACTGATGTCTCCCATTATACAAGTCTATCTCACTCCATTTGTGATGTGGCCTCTTTAAATGAATCTTGGAAGACTCACACCTTTCTTTCGGCATCCACATTCAGCACCCCAAAAGTCAGGAACTGAATTCTGAAAATGTCACCAGAAAAATAAGATCTAAGCAACATGTATATAAGCTCAAAACTGTGGAATATTTGTGACAAAACTTATAAAAAGGTGAAATGTGCTCACTCAACATTCAAAAAGTTGCAATTGAAACTATATAAGTATAAGCTTGAGACAGAATCTGAAACAGGAGCAAAGCTTTCTACTGCTGCCAACTGCCTTTAGGGACATTTCCTCTTGAACTCTGTACTTGACACCTTCATCAGTTCGTATACCTTTTCAACCCCTGGATCAAAGATAAATTATCACTTCAACATAGAGGACTTCCTGATTAACCTTTTGCCTTTTGTCACACAGCGCGAGGGGAGATGCGATGAACTTCGAGGGACCTCTGATGATGAACACATGATGCATCAATACCAGCAGGTCTGCATGTCCTTCTTAAAACCGCAAATGTAACCACAACAAAGAAATTCCGGTTATCCGGAGCATTGCCTTTTGACTCCAAAATAAACATTTCTTTTTTCTTTTTTTTTTTTTTACAAGGATCCACATCTGCACTCAGGGGGAAAAAGCAGACAACAGGAAAACGCGGGACAGAGTGTGAAGTTTTCTGCCTCTTGACTTTGTGACTCATTGGCTTGAAGCCCCAGGTGTCTTTTGTTCTCAAAACATCCCGTGAACTCTTGAGTTGACTTTCAACCTGTCACCACCAGCAGAAACGTTGTCTTCCCTGAATAAATGAATAGTCTGTATAAAAGTTTGAGCTTACTACTACCAGCTAGATAGACCTATAAATAGCTCAGCAGCCTACCATGGAAAACAGACAACCGCATAGGCACGTATCAGTTACTGGAGTGGCAACTTTTTATAGGTCACAAAACCTTCCAGTTGCCTTGGAAACAATGTGGAAGAATAGGGTGCTTGTGGATGCAGAACAGGTAATACTGGTCAGGGCAATTAGAGGGCCTATTTCGCTGAATGGGAGCCATTAAAGAGCTGGCTTGGGGTAACAGAGAAGAACTATTCTGGCACCTCGCACGGCTCACAATGGGAAGAAATGTGCGTTTGTTCATCATAAGCCAGGGGATGCATCTGGTGGAAATCTGTCAGAGGATGAGACTGGTGGTAAAACAAAAAGCCACTTTCTTAATATCAGTTTACATTTGACATTACTGACCATTTTGGCAGTTTCATTTGGAGTGACTGAATGCAGCCTTTAGTTGGTTTGAAAGACAGATACATTTGGTATCTTGCATCTAAGCTCTAAGCTCTATGTGTCATGACTTTTTACTGACTATATCGACTGCATCTTACCATGTTCATATGCTGTCTATACTATTTTACATCTTGTATATACCTTCTAGCATTTGTTTATTTATTTCTGTGTATATTCCTTCATCACAGAGCTCTGTAACATGCAATTCTCCCACTCGTGGGATAATAAAGGTTATACTATTCTATTCTATGTAATAAAAGCTGTAAATGCTCTACAGACCCTCAGATTTTCATTTTTATGAAATCCAAATGTTTTCCAGAGTTCAGCTCTTGCCCTTGACGATGCATTGTAAACCGTGTCAGCGTCACTGGGCGTGTTGTTATTGCATTTATCTCACAAGCACAGACACTACGCTGTACTTTCGCATTTATGCAGGAATCCCATCTTGACTTGATCTGCAGCAAAATCTTATTCAACAGACGTTAAGTGTAAAAACTGGGCAATTGACCGGTTTATGGCTTTTCATCTCTAGTTGTAAAGCTTTAATTGAAAGCAATGGCTTCGCTGTGGGCAGAAGATGTTAGATAAGTGCTATTTTTCTTCATATCTTGCTTCATCTCTGCTTGAATGTGAATATGAGGCTTTGATATTCAGTTTTTTTTTTTTAAAGCAAGATGCTTCCAAAGGTCATAGTACATAATCATTTCTTCACAAGCGCTTTCCCCTCACTATATATGTTTGTATGAATATCTGACAACACTATGACCATATCTGGGTTAAACATTTTGTGGACCTGTTGCTTCAATCCCATACGCCAACCTAGTTTCACAGCTGTGACTCTCAGAGAGGCCTGACGATGACTATGCAATCTACAAAATTACAAGCTAGCTGAAACCCTGCCCTAAAGAAGCCCCAGACTCTGCATGAATTATTAATCCTCTATTGATGAAGGCCTGATAAATGCACCCAGCTCACCATCCCAATGACATTCTTGTCTCCCGCCCTGAGCCACTTCTGTTTCTTTGTCTGCCGATACGAGTCTGCCAGCTGATGCTAAACTTATGATGTAAAATCGGCTCATCTGAACCACAAATTCAGTTGTTTTTATAAATGTCTCATCTTACAGATCTCAACTGTGCTGCTATTTTTGCTGCCCGGGAACTCAAAATCGCACATTACCAAGCCAACTAATTGTGGTTCCACACGGTGTGACAGCCGACAATCTTCCCCTATCCTGTTGGCCAGACACCAAAGCCGTCTAATGTGCTCACACAGGGGGAATCAACATGCTAATCTGATGGGGGTATACAAACATCAACAAACAATTACTGCCATAATTATGATTACTTATCTGCCTTAGGTATTGATACAAAATCTGCCAAGTTTTAAGCAACTCAGGAGAAAAAGTCTTGGAAATGTTGATGAGATGGAAAACTCTGACAGTTTCTTTACAAATGCGTGCAGAAATCAGCTCAGAGTTACAGCGGCGACATGAATTTAGGAAGGTGGTACACATTTTTAAATGACAGTGAAGCCCTTCAGCAGCCCCTCTGACTGACCTTTGGGGCTGCAAATCCATATCCCCACCACCAATAGGTGGAGCAGCTGCAGAACGCTTCATAAATTGCACCTTTAACCAAAGGAAAAGGTGATGAACTGAAAAATGTTTAGTCCTTTCATGCATTATTAACGTAGCCTCTTCCACAAATCGGCCACTGATGAATAATTAAAATTAATCTCATTATGGGAGTTTTCATTATAGGATAATTTAATTAAATGAAAGCCCAAGGACCTCTGAGGGCCCTGAGCCACAAGGGCCCCGTGGCCTACTCCACTAATGGGTCGAGGACAGGAGAGAGCACGGGCTCCCATATATTATTTAATGGATTCCACTAAGTAAGGACAGATCAATGATAACTTGTCATCTCATCAATGAGCTGAAAGCATTTTAGAGTTCACACCAGAGCAAATCCCAAACCTGGAGTAGAATAATGCCTGTGTGCACATCAAGGAACCAGAGCATCCATGTAGTGTTACTATCATTATGTAAATAAAATGTCAGATTTTATTTGTTTGTGCACATAAAAAGGCAACAGCAAATAGAGGATGCCTGTGCATCTTATCGATGGGAGAGCAGTGAAGGGCCTGGACATTGAAAGATGAAGGGAAAGGAGTGAGAGAAAGTGTGTTGCCCACATTTCAGACCACATCCAGTGTGCTTCAGTGCAAATGGTGAATGGTACAAGGTGTACACCCGATACCAAACAATAAATGATATCAGAGTCAAATGGGAGCCATTAAAGACCTTCTTGGTGAACGGGAGGAGGGGCTGAAGAGGAAGAGGGTATATAGGTTTGTCTTTTTCCAGGAGCACTTAGGCACTCTAATTATTACATCGCAGTGAGGAAGCACTCATAGAGCTCACACTGAGACAACTTAGGCTCCTTTCCCACCATGCATGGAGAGACTTCTCGACCATCTTCACAAGCAGCTAAACAAATAATGACTTCATGATAAATATACTTTTCTGTGTATCTGCTAAGCTTCGTACTGTCTGTGGTATCATTTCCGGTCAAGGTGAAAATAACAAAAAACAGTCTTCAAATTTAAAAATTTCATTAGCATTTTTAAGACGGTCAACTCAGGATGAAAAATTAGCTAAAAGACCACTCAGAACTGCATTCACACAGTTAAGAATCTTTCTTAAAATCCTAAAAAAAACGTGTATATATGTTCATGAATTCAATCTGTCCTTTAACTGTTTCTTAATTATAGAAACAAATGGTGGATAATAATCTACGCTGGATAGGAAAAGATGGAAATGTGTATTTATGTGGTCAGTTTTTGTTCCTCTCAACAAAATACTTATTTTGGTAAGATTCTAGAAATGAAATGTGTTTGTCTAAGCCTGATGCTTGATAATTTTCATATAGATTTCCAAATCATGTCAAAAGTTATGTTACAGCCAAGTCAGGGTGAAAATCTCTTTTTTAAATGAGGAGCAGATTTTACCCAAAGGCCAATTTTCATGATTAATATTGTAATTCTCAGAAATTGGTGTTATTACTCAACTCTCGCCGTCATTGTCAGTCAGTATACAAATGAAATGAATGTGATTGCTGTGCTCAAATCATAGTGGGAAGCGTATGTATATGCATGCTGGGTCTGCATTTCAAAGAGGAAATCTTTAACATAAACATTAGCATTTTGTGAAAACAACTGAGTAATTGGTTTAGGGTATAATAAGCTGGAGTAGGCACACAATGAAAGAAAGCATTCTGGCTTTAAAATGAATAAAAATTGATTGTGTCCCAATAAAAAACGAATTGGCAGAGTGTTAACTGGATTCCACATAAACGTCTGTAGCAGTCCCTGGCCGCTTTATTGTGTGCTAATGCAATAGAGAACACTTAGCAATAAATGCTCCTCTCTGATGAGCTCACAGAGGCTTTCCAAGATGGCCTGATGAAATTGTAAAAATTAGATTTCAGCTAGCTGCTAATGACTCCTAAAACAAAGGAAAATCTCCAAATAGAATTAGCCTGCCCTCCTCCTCTCTAAATACATCATATGTAAATTACTGTCATTTGGAGAAATATGCTTGCCTGGAAGGTAAAGCCTTCATTAGAGATCTCAGTAGGTCTGGGACTCGAGCGAGAACTCCTCCAGGACATTTAAAAAGTTTTAGCACTGAGAGAAGATAAAGGTATTGTTCACTCATGGCTGCAAATAAGAGGCAAGAGGAAGGAATTAATTTATCATGATTTTAGTTAGGCTAGATAGATTTACTTCCACAGCTGAAGGAATCGATAGCTGCTGTGAGAAACAAATAATTTGTTGAATACTGCATTGTTGTAATCCATATTTGTATTTAATTTGAAATAAACAGAGACCATGTTCACTTAGCTGTAATATCTTCAGTAAATCGCTTCATCCACACATAGAAACCAATACAGCATCTCAGAGAAAGTCATTCAATACAGCTAATTAAGTGACTGAAAATCTGATACATTATGGTGGTCATTTTGACCATAAAGTGGAGTTTATCGGTATGTTTTATCTGTTTTTTATTTTTGCTCATAAGTTATACGTTAAAAAGCTAATTTCCTTGCACAATCAACATGGAAATGAAAGAGTCTCCGCTTTTAGAGTCATTTGAACAGTAATGGTCAACCTGATATCACAGCAAAGCATGTAATCACCCTCCCGGTGATTACAGCAGAACACCCGAGAGTCAAGTCTTGTCTTCCATCCTTGACAAGTAAAGAAAAAGACACTAAAGTCAGCATCTGGAGTTTTAGTCGAGGAATTAAATGCAGTTTACACCAAAAAGGCTTGGGAACTAATCCTGTGTGGATCAGGTATTTTGGGGACTTCCTGGTATCATTTTCACTCGTGTTTTGCTTTTTTCAGTTGCTGTTTGGCTTCACATAGACAACAAAATAGCTTCTTTAGGCTTAGGCACTGAAACTACATGCCTCAATTTGAATTTGTTCTCATGCTATCCTTCTCATTTTCACTCATCGCTTAGACTTTAGTCCTAACTACTTTCTTAGGCTCAGGAAAATAAACTTGACTTGCAGTAATGCAGACACCAAAATCTACCTTTTAGGTGTTTAAAGCTATTGCTTCATGGTGCATGACTTGCCCACATGACAGCAAATCAACTGATACCAATCCCTAACAATACTCCTTTGTCGTTCAGATAGCTTCAAGATGAATATTACCATACTGTGTGAGCCAAACATGCCAAAATATTGACACAGTTTCTACGAGCAGATATTTTCCCTTCCAGAGAAGTTGCTACTTAAACATTCAAAGAAAATCAAAAATAGCCTGTACTGTTTGTATAGAGCACTGAAAACAGATAGAAATGACAACTTAGTAGGAATTCAATTTCACAGGATAAGTTGTGTTTGCAGGAGACGGTCAACTGTATCCTAATACAAACACAGGGCTTTGCATTTGCCTGGCTTGAGGACAAGGCTCTTGTGTGTTCCTACCAGGTAGTACTTCACTTATCTGAGCATTGTTCTCAGTTTATCCCTGTTGAATCGCATGGCTTTGCCAAGTTTTAGTTAAAACCTTCGCCAAATTAGCACAGACTTTACAGGTGTCCTAAAGTAAAAAGGAATCTCTAGTGTTACCAAAGAGTCACATGCAGCACTTTGAAAGGACATGCACTCCACCATCACTTTACTATGCTGTAAGCATTAATTGTCTGCCAACAATCTAACTCTAAGCTACAAATATCATTTGCCTGGGCTGTTTGTTGGACACGTCTGTATGGATGTAAGTGACACCGTGTCTATATGGTAGTGAAGTTTGAGTGTTTTTTGAGGGTCACACATGGGGCAGCAGCCAGACTGCAGCTGTGGGGTATTTCCACTGTCCATAAGAACCTACGTATTAATGGGCTTATAGAAATTCAAAATCAAGGCTCAGATCTTTCCAGCCACATGGTAGAAGACATCCTATATCCTCCTTGGTTTGAGAGAGAAAAGTGTTGTTAACCACTGAACCACAACTGAAGACAGAAAATAAGGCAAAATTAAAATCCTAATGATCAAAATTCATACTTTATGATAGCCGATAATATCTGAATTAAACACCTTACATATCTTTTTTTTTTTTTTTTTTTTTAGATTTTCAGATTTTCAAGGTGATTTAATGGTATTTATGATTTGGAAAGTGTAAGATTCGATACATCCAAATATCTAATCTGCCCTGGTGTTCCTCAAGGAGTGAAGTAATGGATTACAGTAATTGAAAGTCCATACTGTGACAGAAATAACTGTTCTCACACAAGGGCCAGACCCACTGGTGCCTTTTGCTGTCTGTTGGCAAGAACTAAATATATTTTCTGCATTCTGAATGGCATTCCTCTCTAACGCATATGTGCCAGTAGTTAACAGTGTGTGAGAATAAATAGCTTTCTCAGCCGAAGCCTTGAGACATGTCAAAGATGCGCACACATGTGCGTAGTTTGTTTTTGGGAAACGTTCACATATTCCAGCAAGTTAAAAGCCGCATTTCGTGTCGCCGTCTTAGATTCTATTTTTTTTTATTTTGATCTATTTCTATCAATAACAAGTCAGACACTCGCACATATACCTATTGTGAGAGTAATAACCCTTCTGGCAGAGTAACGGACCCTAATTTTTAAGGATCATAACAGCAAGCCAGAATTATGTCACTCTGGCCACCTGTTCCCTGAAAAACGTCACTGGCTTTAAGTAGTTCCGGCAGGCATCCAAAATGTGAACTTCTGAACCAGAGTGCCTTCTTTCTCATTTGTGTAGAAGCAGGAGGCAGCGGTGTGTAGCAACAGGCACTCTAATTTCGTGGTGGCAGAGGACAGGTTTACATAAGTGATGTGCTGTTCTGTGGCTGTCACTCAAGCTGCGTCTGATTGGCGGACAAATTCACGAGGCTGACGCTTTTAAGTCACCGTACGGCTAATGAGAAATTAAACGCCGGCGGCAGAAATGCGGGATATTTTTCAGAAGCCAGCAAGAGCTTCAAACTTGTTCATAATTGTTTCTATAGAGATAATAATCTAATTAGAACCTTGTTTTGTCAAGCAATCCGTGCTCAAATGACAGGTGAATTCAATATCACTGATGATTTTGCGGTTAGAAGAGAAAAGGGATTTTTTTACAAAGCTTACGAGCTCCCAAACGTGACGTCACGGCAAAGTTGCATTGCAGGTGTAACATAGACGTATCTGATATTTCCTTTAGAGTGGGTTTCCAAAATAGCTGTGCAAGCATTTGTGGACCACACACAGCTGTTACTGGTGTGGTTCTGCTCACATCACTGGAGTTTATGCCAATTAGATGCTTTGACTATTTGCAGGGTGTCTGTCATAAATGAAAATAGACCACAGACTCGCAAGACTGTGGTTGGTGTGATTATGAGGGTGTAAATATAGAAGCTTAAAAGAGTTTGTTTTTTTTCCAACTTTGTGGCTAATTTGTGATGTGGAATTACAAAACCAATTTCAAGAAAAGTTGGTGAGGTTTCCTCGATGTGACAATTAACGAAGTGTGCAATTTGCTTGGAAGTGATTTTCAGTGTCTTCATTGTCAAACTCTGTTGGATTTAGAACTATGAAGAATACACCTATGGATGTTTTGGGAATGAGGATAGTAATTGTTTCAAAAGAAGAATATACGTCCTCTCTTGCTGTATACTTTAATGTTGTTGCCTGATACTCCTCCTCCTGATGCGCTGCACATGTTCATCAGGAGACAGATGTGGACACATACACCGTGTCTATGAAGCCATGTTCCTCCAGGTGTGGTGTGGACAACCCGCGGCTCTTTAGCCCCTCCTCGATGGCTCTCTGTCGCTTTGAACAAAGATTACGCGGTTATTCTTTTCATAAAGAACGCTTTTGAATTTCTTTGGAAATTAAAAGAAAAAATATTTTCATATTTCATATCCTGTGTTGGGCGCACTTATGAACGCTTTTCCCTGCAGGTGGCAAGTGAGCAATTCTGATTCCACCTCCCATCGTGGATAAATCCAAGAAAAGAAAAGCGTTGGAGGAAAATTGAATGTATGATTCTGTCTGGATAAATGTAATAATGAACAATAAACGCGTCGGGGTATCTAAGTTCAAAAGCCCGTGAACTCACCTGTCATAAGGCCACTCTCACTCAAGAGCACCGATGAAGCGATAATGAAAACAGACAAACTTCTGTTTGATGCAAGAACTGCCTTTTCTGACATCCACTTATCAAAATAATGAAAAAGTGTACATTTGGAGTCTTCTCCATATCTGGATCGACATACTGCAAGCAGGTTTTTTCTCAAGCATGAACTACATAAAACCCAAGTATCACTCCCTCCAAGCAGATGACAGCCTGCAGTTTTACAGCCGCGACACAGAGAGACTCTCCGGTTAGGTTCAGCAACAAAAAGCACATTAAACAGGAGAGAATACTTTGATTTACTCAGCTATTGTTTTTAAAAAATAATTCATTTTAGACCCTGAGCTGAAATGGTTATATTTTGTGTGCAGGTGCCATGGTTACGTGGCTGAGAAAAAAAACAAAAAAACAGATCTATGTTTAATTCATTTCTGCACATGAAAGTCAATTTTTTTTCCTCTTTGTAAGAGTTGAAAGCTTTTTGTCCGTTAGAATAAAAATTCAACAGTTTTCTCTATTATATTACTATAATTTCATAAAATGCATCAAAACAATATCTTTTTGTTCATAGAGTGTAACTACACATAAAATTCTATAAACTGTGTTATCTTTACTCTAAGGGCCAATAGGTTTTGTGGCTCCAGATTAGGTTTATCTGGTGAGAGAGGGGGCAAATATGGTTCTTTTGAAGATAAAGGTGTTGTGCAGAATGAGGTCTCACACTGTAACGCTGAATGAAGTAACTACTTAACGCCTGGGAAAAGTTGTTTCCTCCGTGGTGACATATATCTTTCAAAAATTCCATGCCATCGACACTGATGCACCTCAATATCGTCACAGATGCTGGATTTTGCACCTTTAGAACCCTGCTTTTTTGCCAAAATCTGCCGAGGCTTAGACTCACTTCACCACAGAGCACGTGGCCGCTGTCTTGGTGTCCAGTTGAGATGAGCTTGAGCCCAGAGAACTCAGTGATGTTCTTGCAGAGTTGATATACGTCTCCCTCGTTGCATAGTTCAGTTTCAGGTTACAGTTCTGGTACAGTGGTGAACTGTGTTGAGTGAAAATGGATTTCAATGGTACTCTTGAGCCCATCTGACTATTTTGATCACGGTGGGATGAAGGTTTATCACGGGCTGCCGCCTGAGGTCTTGAAGGTCACGTCCATCCAACTGTGGCGTCCCACCTTGATCTTCAGGAACTGATAATATTCCAGACTCTTTAGATGTTAAAAGACCTACTAACTTTCCAATGTTTAATGATTCTTTGACAGAGTTTTGTATAAATTGGTGTGCCATGACCTGTCCTAGCTTGGGAAGACGAGGCCTATGGTGGACGCTCCTTTTATACCCAATCCTGACACCCTCACCTGTCATCAATTACACTGGTGGCCGTAGAATCTTCAGGAGTTCTGTCAGCTTATTCTACATTATTTTTTTTAAATTCTTTATCACTCTCACAACGTTTTCTTGAGCGTGTTGCAAGCATTAAACTTGTTTTTATGCAGTGAATACGATGGGAATACAAAGTCCATCAATGAGGACGGGGAAAATTATTTCCTTAGTTCCTATTAAATGAAGGTTCAATCAGATAATCAAGATATAGATTAAAGCTTCTGTTCCAATTTTGAAAACTTCCCAACAATTTCATGAATGGGGTCAAAAAAAAGTTGGTATATGTTGCAATGAGACAAAAACATACACTTATCTGAAGCACTGGGGGGGGAACAGCCCAGCAGTTATCCATCAGGAGGAGCAGGGTAAGCACCACACTGCGGTGGCCTTGATGAACTCACCCCTCACCAAGGCCAGTGTGCTGACAATAAGAATCAAGGCAGACAGCGTTGTTCTAGGGGGGCATCGCAGCCGATCTGTACTAAACGTTGACAAGCCACAGAAACAGAGCATATTGCTACTCTCCACCCTGTAATCTGCATAAAAAACTACAGTGTGTGACGTGTGGATAGGCAAGACAGAGACAGGCGGGCAGAAGAGGGCACTATTCTTCATCACTGTCCCACAAAGTACAGCATAAATGATTCCATCTATCTAATGATCCTCACAACTCTCCAAGAAAGCACCATTAATTGGGTATAATGCTCGATTTGAAAAAGATATACCATGATCTATTAACAAAACTTGTATCCTCCAGTTATCAAATGACAGAGTCACAATTTAGGATGACCCAAACGCATTATTCATGCAGTGCAAGCCTAATCTATTGAAGAATGACCATGTTCATCCCCAATAATGTGCTTTTCTTATCAAGGCAGCCACTGTCCGTCCTGCAACAGTAAAGAGAAGTAGCCACATAGCCCGCTCCGTTGCTCCATGTGTTGAGGTGTCTATTACGTGCGAAACAAGCTATTTTTCCTTCAGCCTTGCCTTTTTGACTCCGGTGACATAATGCTGGAGAGAGTCGCTGCCGCATGGGGAACTTTCTCCGCTCTTACTTTTATACACCTATTTAAGAACAGCAGCCTTTCACACCAAGTTCAGCAGGAAGAGGCAGTAAAAAACGAAATGGGCAAGACCTACAGTATTTCATAATTAATAGGTAGCAGCGAGAGTAGAGCGGCGCACGCTGACGTAAAAAGATCAACAACGTATGAAGGGGATCATTCATTCTCCTGAAAATTACAGACGAAAAAAAAGAAAAGAATAATAAAATATCGCCGTACGCGATACGTTTCGCAAAAACAAAATCAAAACAACTTTGAAATATGTCAAGCTTTTTATAATCTTTGATTGCTCTGCTTTATTTGGAAGCCCTACAGGGCTGCCACTCTTGCCTATGCGATCACATTTTTTTTACTAAGGTGGTCCCCAGCTTATACCAGGTCGCCACCTGCAAGCAGTACTGTAAATTACTCGGTGGGCCTAATTGCCCATGTCCGCTGTGTTACTATAAACTACTAGTGCTGTGCTAACTCTATTGTCAGGTACTTAATCAAGGACACCAGATTTATTTCCCACCACGAGCTCTGGGGACAACCTCAAGCAGGCCTGAGTAATTGGATCTTTTTTTTTTTTTGCGTCTAAAATTAACCTCCTATTCTTAGCGAGAACTGGGGTTTGGAAATGATAACAATAATGATATCAACCAAAACCATATGAGGGCCTTGCCTTCCATCGTGGGAGTTGCATAAAGCACAATGGACCCAGATGTTGCTCAGAGTGACCTTACCTGGGGGGGTGCGGCGCTATTATGCCAGTCAAACTCCGTAATATTTTAAATTCGCTGCTCGAAAGCAGACCAGAGAAACTCATTCGTCCGGTTTCTTACCTCACACGAACGCAGCGGTCGCAGCAGGCGCTAAGGTTGAACTCAGTCCCTCCTGCGTGCACCTGAGGCAGGAAACGACAAGAGAAAACTGTGTTAACTGCAAATACATTTTCGATCATTTGGAAGAGAAATTTTAACTGGCTACCGAACAAAATGGCAGGTTTTACTGCGACTGATTGTATTTCATTTAAATGATTTAATAAGGACGATAGAGACCATCTGAGACTGCCTTCTTGTCTCTGTCGTATTTAGTTCAAGGCAAGGAGCGGAGAAAAGACGAGCACGAGAAGATTGATAGAATACTGCATGCGTTCGCACTGAACTGGGTCATTTCCATGCTGATAAATTGATTCAATTTCACAAAGTTTGGACACTTGAAAACATTTTCAAACTAAATTCAGAAACCACCTTGTGAAGAATTAAATGTGAACAATGACAGTGATGTGATGAATCAAATTTGAATACGTTCTCATATCTGCTTCGTTCATGCGGTGACTGTATGTGGTACTTTGCTGAGAAAAAAAAAGAAGAAGCTGAGAGCAGAGCGAGCACCGAGCATGCAGAGGGGATGTGGTCTGTGTCGGGATGTCAGAAGCATAATGGGCAGCTGAGTCATAGGTTATAAAAAGCTGTCATTAGGGATTTCTGTCCTCAGCAGCTCATCACACAGGACCTGTGAATTATTTATTACACTGGAAACTCAAGTGGCCCGTTACTCAAGACCGCCTGGTTTCCTGCACTTTGCTTTCCTTGGGCCTGTTTAATAAAAGCATACCATCTAGTTGTTGTAATTGAAGCCTTTAAGAGGATCCAGCGTATAAATAGGTTTTATTTTCTTAATGATACGACTGTGGTGATTTTTTGGAGTGGATGAAACAAATTATACACTAACAGGGAATGCGCCCTAATGAGAGCATTTATACAATGTACAATTATAAGTGTTTGGATTACTGGGAAGGGCCTTGTATTTGCTTTGCACTCAGTCCAAATGGCCATCTCATTAGCACTCAGCATTTATTAATGATGATGATTTTTTTTTTTTTGTTGTTACATAACCCTTCGAACAATTCTAACAGGGATTATTGGTAACTACAGTCGAAATTTTAGCCCAAACGGTGGCGTTTCAAGTCCTGCTGAGTGTCCTTTAGAGTAGATTGCAGTGTCAAACTTATCAAGCAGTTAAGCGTTATATTCCATCACCTACACATTGCACAAATCACCTAAAAAGGAAACATCTACTCCCCTGAATCAGTCTCACTTAACTTTCCCCTCTTGGTTTCTGATAGCAAAGTCAATGCAAATCAGCTGAGGCATTTTTCCTCACTTTGTTTTGTTCTCAGTATATGAAAATGGTTAAAAATCCCATGGGTCAGTGAAAATGATCCCTCCACTCCAGTCGCCTGCTCTAAGTCAGCCAAAACATTCCAGACTTCAAAAGACGGATTTGCCTACCAGGGCCATTTCAGTGTCCCAACCTCCATGGCCCAGGAGGACTTGGTTATTTGGATAAATTAATTTCTGGAGTCTGCCTGAGTTGCAAAAACAACCTCCTGCCTGACAGCAAATTAGTCTCACTGAAAAAAAAACTAGAAAATATATCAGGTTAAAGAAAACACCACCGTCTCTGTCAGACAAAACTGATTTTGTGTTTAACAGCTCCTCTACTTTGTTTATGATTCTAAACATTACTGAAAATTTTAATCTCATCATGCAAGATACCACAGAATACATCTGTAAACCCTGTCTGCTGGCAGATGAAGAGTTTCAATAGGAAACATCAGCGCACAGGCAGTAAAACCAACAGGCTGTGTACAGTACACAGCTGGCAGGCTGTATACCATAAAACAGGCCGATGTAAAAGTTTAACAACTGTCAGTGGTATTGAAAAAAGGACATAAAACTGAAATCACTTGAAGACTCAAACATTTGTGAAGGAGAAAAAATATAAACCTGAGAACACAGACTGTGAAAATGGGGAGGAAAATGGTTACGGAGGGAAAATTATGCAAACAGATGAAGACAATCCAGAATTAATGGTCCGCAACATTTTCAGGCACTCAAAGAGCTGTCCAAGGACACCATGGGGGAGACTGCGTGGCCCCAGTAATTGGAGGAGCATGTAACTTCAAAAGTCAAGAGAACAGACTGAAGAACTCTCCTCTGAAGTTAAGTCTTAAAGAAAACGTGAAGCACATGTAGATTACAGTAGGGAATATAGTACATGTGTGAGTGAAAATTGCTCTATTCATTGCTGAAGACATGATACACGGCAGTATTCCTGCTGTGAAGCCGCACTTTGGAAGCTGACACAGCTCTGAACACCAATCTCCCGAGTTACTGCTTTTCTACCTCGTGTCAATTGCCTACTACACGTTATACGCCAAAAAGAAAACGGGGTCAAAACAAAACAGGATGTTTCACAATGTCGATAAAGGTGTCCATAAAACATAGCTTTCAGACGTTAGATGTTAGATCCTCCCATTAAGACTACACAGCTATGAAATGTTTCGACCACATGAAATGACAAATACATCACGCGCAGTGATGGATTTTGTTCCCATCTCTGCAAGGGTAATCCAAGGGAGGTAACATTAAACCACAGTATGCATGGACAATATTTAGTTGTACTACAGTAGCAGGACTGAAACGATTAGTCATGAAACACAAAATTGAAATTCACATATTTTTCTGTCTTTTTGTTTGTCAGATCGTAAAACTCCACAGAAGCTGACTGAGAAGCAGCCCATTTAGACTATGTATCAACGAGCAGTTACAGAGAGCATTCTCAGACTGCCGCTCTGCTCTAACAAAATCCTGTTTTTTTTTGTTTTTTCATAACTGCAGCAGCATCAAACAAAGCTGCTGTTAAAGTTGTAGAATGAACCCGCCATCGCGATGGTTCTGATCAGCGATAAATCTCAAGCAAAACTCCCAGTCGTTGCCAGGTTTCTACACAGTATCAGCAAACCTTCATTATTTTCTTCATTCGTAGAAATTAAAATACACGTTCGACCAATAACGCACGAGCAAGACCAAGTGAGGAAATAGGTCTGAAGACAAAGTCTCTCCTTGACTGTGCAATGCTGCGTTCTGAACACTAAAGCCTAAAATACAGATAAATAAATGCATTGAGTCACATAAAGACGGAGACAAGCTGATACAGACCGACAAGCATCATGAGTACAATCTGTTCTACTTTTTCCTCTTGTACCTGCAGCTCCACATGGTTTGTGTAAACCTACAGCCAGGCACTTCTGGCTTGGCCTCCAGTCAGGTGAGCCAATACTCAGTAGTAAACCTCATCATAACATTACACCAGGTGTGTAAATTTGACAGCCTCTTGATTTGACGTTTAGACACTGAAGGGCTACTCATATTTGACAACTCTGTTGTGAAAGATGAAGAAAAACACTGAATCAGGGAACTAGCATTTTTACAGTTAGATGCTTGTTCGGTGCTGTGGGACTAGCAGAGGGCCTGCCTCTGCAAAGACTGTAATCATGATGGCATAACTTTGACATAACCTACACTTCTGTCTTGATGATGTGCCTTGGCGATATATCATGAAAATGACTCCAAGCCAGGAGAAAATGAAGACAAACTGTATCATGATGGAATGGGAAAAGCAGAGGGGAACACAATCTTTCCAAGGTCCTTTGGTCTGAGGGAAGAACACCATGCATGCTTGAGTCAATCCAACATACACCAAGCGAGGAGAAAATGTCCATTTTTAACCTGTTATCCATCACTGTCAAATGCGGTGAATGGTAAAAAAAAAAAAAAGGAAATAATCAAACAAAAATGACTGCAGTCTGGGGCAGAATAAATGAGGGTAAAACCAACAACTGTTGTTAACTTAAGGCAAATGATATTTTGACAAATGTACCTTAGGCAGCTTGTACTATCTGCACCTTTTTTTTCCTGAGAGTGAAAGTACATTATTTACGCAATGCATGTTATTGAAATGAGTCGCAGATGTCATAAAATGAGGCAGAACGTAAGACTGCCTTTTAAACCTTTTTTTCACAGCTTTTGCTTATGTTTGAGACCCATATCAGTTGCTGTGAGGCCACTGCAGGAAAGATGCATAATGCAAGAGAGAAAAATTCCTACCATCATTAAAAAAAAAGCTTTAATAGATAAAAAAAAACTCATTAAGTTAATTTTTCAAAAATGCATTATAATATATACATATACATTGTTACTGAAAGAGCTAAAAACGAGTGACAGCTGAATGAAAAGCCTTCATTTAGGGAGCTTTACTTATGACTTCTCACAGATCCTTCCGCGGCTTACACTAGCTATGTGGTGAAGCTGTCTTACTCAAAGTAACCGCGCTGTCTCCGCCCATGTTGGAAACAGCTTTATAACGCTGTCAATTAACCACACAAATCAAGCAAATACGTAAAGACTTCCAACTGGTAAGGAAGCGCCAGCAAGTCAAAGACAAATAGCTAAATAAGTGCTCGCAAAAAGTCCCTACCTTATAACACGTATCACCGCTGTCACAACATGCAACAAGTCTCTCTGTCCATAAACATGAATGTCACGGTCTTCTGACTCGACTGCGTTCCTTCCCGTTGGCTGTAGAGCGTGTGTGTGAGACACCGACGTGCAGGGGCGAAAAAAAAAATCGACCTAAAAAGCTTGTCATTACTGAATCAAAAAGTTCTCATGGCAGCGGAGTCGGAGGGTTACACTGAATTGACAAGATATCCGCATGCGTGTGTGGGCGCGCGCTGGCAACCGGTATCAAATGTAGCAGGCACGAGGAAAATTGTACTTCACGTATACTGTTAAGGTTCACTTTTATCGTCAACGGGTGGTTATTTTTTCTTATTTGCGCGTATAACTTTATCATAATTTAATATTCACATGAGTAAGTTTAGCCAAAACTGCCACCTGTTTTGTGTTTCAGTATTTAGTCACAGAAGTTCTGCTTTTATTCTACTCTATGCGTATTTTAAAAAGCCCAAGTATAAATGAGCTTTGCAGTGTGACATATTATGATGTTCTTACAATAAATTGCAGGGCACGTCCTCCCTTCCCTCTGGATATGATTTAGAACGCCACCTATGGGTATTTCCAGCCATCATCATTTTTAAATGATTAAATGAGGACGTCGTTTTTAGCTTTTCTTTCTTTCTTTTTTTCCCCAGCAAAAGAAATCTCAAAATATCTCGTGTCGGACGCTGAAAAAGTAATGGCTCGAAATCCAGTTATAAAACAGTTAAAGAATTGAGAAAGACCACTAAGTTCCTGCCAATAATTTTAATCAAATTGTAGAAATATGCACCAGAAGAAATCTACCACACGGGCTGGGTGCGAATTTAAAAAGCTTAATAAGGCATAAAAAATAATTGCTTCACATGAAGAGGGCACACGTTGAAAAATGCTCTCTATAAATCAGTGCAGAAGTTTCAGACAAAACATCATCTTCCTAAAGATTCAAACGTGTTGTTCAACATAAAAAAGACTGAATGAGCGTCTTTGCTCTTTTTGCTTGCTAAGATTCTTTGCTTTTTGAACTTATACTGAAGCTGTGCATTAAAGGTAAAAACAACTCCTCTGTGAAGACAGCTGCTTTTGTGGTCTAGAGTTAGTTGTACGAAAGCATCATTCATATTTGCTCGAATGGCCTCCATATTGTGGCCTCCATATTCAAACTAATTGGTCAAGATGACTGGATGGACAGCTTTTAACAGTCTTCAACACAACATCACAAGACAATTCTGATGATTTGTTGCATCAATTCACAGCTCCCATAATCTCATTTGGGGTTGAAAATGCACTCATCCAAAGGTTCCAGGCCGAGCCTTCATTTCAGTACAGCGGCCAGCACACCTTCAGATAAAGGGATGCAAGTGGATGGAGAGTGCCACATATCCTTGAGAGCATTTTTTAATTTCTTGGTGCTCCATCTGTTGAAATGATAAAGTGCAGCCATAATGCAGTGCAACGAGATTAAATTAATCAGGTTTGTCCATTATACCGCCACAGGCTCTTCACAGATGATTGCAATTTTCTCTGTCAGGCCCATTATTGTAAGATCTGTTTAGTGGGTTGATCCAATTAAAATGGACTTAATGTAAATTTAACAATACAAATAACACTTCTGTCTGTGTATGTTTAAAAGGGGTGCGGCTTGAGGGTCCTGAAGTGCAACGGTAAACACCCACTGTAACCATTTTTAACTTCAAACAAACCAGGGTGCTATTTGATTAGTGTGGACTCTGTGATCAATAACCATGTTTCATGTTTTCATGTTCTCTGTGATGTCAAAGGATCCGGTTGCACAGACCACCCTTGTCTGGACATCAGCTGTGAGGAACACAACACCTTCCACAAGCGTATCATAATGCCCATAGATCATTTGAACCTGCAGAGAGGGGAGTTTAATGGAGTCGCTCTGATGAAAGCGTATAAAGTGCACGCCTCTGAATCTCAAGCCTCAGTACAGTAGGTGAGGCAGACTTCAGAGAATTTTATTAATTTTTCCTGGAACTGATCTAATATCTTCCTGATTGGTTGCTTCCTCCTCCTGGATCAGGTCACTGCCACGGGACAAAGCCTACAGGATGTGTGCTTAACACGAGGAGATCTCAGCCTAGCGCCACAAAGCTCCCACCACCACTTAAACGTGGGAATGGCGGAACTGTCACGCCAAAAATGTCAGATGCTTTTTATTCTCAGCACCTCTATAATTTTTGATTCATGACACGCAGTAAAATATAACAATGCACCGATGCTTTGTCTTCATGGGGATATTCTTCCACTCGGTTTAGGACCGTAGTTTTATGCTGGTACCTCTTCTGTGGGACACATTTTTCATGAATCTATCTGGAACCTCACGTAAACCACATCTGTTTCAAGTGATTTCCTGGATTTGAGATGGCCGAGCTTAAGGTTATTGTGACTAAATGAAGAATTACCATAACCAATCAGACAATGCCCTTTATTACATTAAATGCAGCATTACATTTTGAGGTCAGGTGTTTCATATTAGTCTCCTATCACATTTCAAGCTAAGTGAAATAATCTACACCTGAAGAAAAGTACTGAACATATTTTCTTGATAGAGGAAAAGGGCAGAGAAATTCAAAGATTAATTTTTTTCTCTCCCTGTCCTCTTTTTGTATGCGCACCGTGAAATTTGTAATAGCTGGAGTGCCAGCCAGGTAACCTGAGGAGCTATGCACCAGTGTGTTTGTTGGAGGCACCTTTCACATGAGTTGCATTCCAGTGGTCCTGGCAGGCCAACAACAAGTCAATCAATCATTTTCTCTGCACCAGTAATTTAGGAGGTGTCACACTATCTCTTCTGTTGGTCACAGGACAGCAAAGAGAGGCACAGAAAGAAGAGAGACAACTAAATGATTTTTCACCGTCAAAACCGATGTGGATGCTTTGCAAAAATCTGATTATTAAGCATTTAATGCAATTTGTGCAGGGGCGGAGCTGAGGGATGGCGAGGGGTGGCCATGGCCACCTGTCTACCTCCATGGCCACCCCACACAACCAATAGTGAAATACCACACAGGGCTACTAATGTGCTCATGGAACTGTAATTGCATCCATCAATTCCTATTTTATCAATCACTCAATCAGTCAGACTGTATTTGTATAGAACTCTTTATACAAATTGGATGTGGCACAAAAAGAAAAAAAAGAATCATTAAAAACAACCCCTACTCTACCTTACCCTAGTTTGAATTACACTGCCATGCCCAAAGCCTCAAATGATTGTGTTCTGAATTAGAAAAAAAAAATGAAAGTGATATGTATCATATGAGATGAAAATTAATTTAAATGACTAGATTAAAAAACAATAAATATACACACATATAGGTAAACCCAACAAAAAATAATTCATGAATGGACAGCTCTATGACTTGAAATGAGCCGAGCAGGGTATACTTTTAAATTCTTGAGACTTTTGTCACTAATTCAGAAGCTCAACATTCAAAACTGCTCCCGACCTCAGTCGATCAATCAAGGGTAACATAAACAAGGTGCGCTTCCATGTGGGAGCCATGCCTGTATATGTAAAAAAGACTGACCAAGAAATTAACTTTATAACCTAGAGCCATGCACCACGCAGGACAATAAATGACACATCGGTTTCTTTGCCTTCCCAAGGAGAGTAATGGTCTCAGCACGACCTCCCCTATAAAATTTCAGCCGCTAAGCTTGTTTAAATTACGGGTTGATTCAAGCAGAATTCAGGAAAATAACCATTTTTTATGCGTTAAAATCCAGTTATATGGTCGGGGAACAATGTCTACCACCTAGTTTGTGCACGAAAGACACGACTTTCATTCAAGGTCAAATCACTAATTGAGATTCTATACATTTTCAATTCTGGATTCATAATAAAATGATGTTTCTGCACAGGTCTTCGCTCACAAATTACACCATAAAAAGACGCTTTTTAAACGGCCCCCAGTCACTATTCCAAAAATAACAATTAATTGCCATTGGTGGGCATTCATATGCTTGTCTTGCTAGACATCCAAATCCAGAAGCATAAGTAACAACCAAATTACTTTGATTCATTGCTCTGGTTTGTGATATGGCCTCGAGGTATGGACTCTCCTGTTGCCAAATACAATACGGCCGCTACTCTGTAGAATGCTGAAAAATGCACTTCAATATGTCCTCCATCAGCAGTTATGGTTGAGAAAAAGTATGACCGGTGTTTGAAAGCGGGGTTCTAAATAATGAGATATCCATTCCAAATAAAAAAAGAAAAGAAAAAAGTTTTATACAAACATACAAGCACTGGTATCAAATGCCAAAATCTTAAACAATAACAGCTCACAAAGAGTCAGTCCAGTGGGATAACATATAGTATGGGATATTTGTAGCCAGGAGAAGCCCTCCAAAACTGCTCAGGACAGTTCAGCAGTCGAGTGTTTTTTTAATATGACATGAGGAAAAGTGCCCCTTTCACAATGTCATTTGTTTATGGGACACCCCTTTTTTCCAGCTTCTAAACTTTGCCTAAGTTGGCAATTGTCTCCCTTTTTATCATCATGAGCTCTTTTCACTATTGCAGGGAGATATGTTACCTTTTTAAATGATCAACATAGCAGAGTCTTCTTACCTTCTGGAAACCTCTTTTGGAAGAAATAATGTGTTTGAAGGTTAAAAATGTCATAAGGAATACCAGAGAGGGGTTACCTTATTGACTCTCCTTGGATATAATAAGATTCCACTGATGTGCCATCCGCAACCAACTTCCTAAATCTCACTCCTTTCCTTTAAACCAACACCATTACCTTACAGGTTTGCCTTACATGTGTGTGGTTTTAATGCAATAACTGGTAGATTTTCAGGAATAGGGTTCTTACTGATAAAAACATTATACATATCACAAATTACAGCCGGTATGCTGAGTATTTGCTTTAAAAGCATTTATGTGCATATTGTCATTTACAGCAACGAGCATGGCATTTCTGCAGAAGGTTGTATTTCATGAGGATGTTATAATTTTCTTGTTAGTGGGAAAAGATTTGCACAGCATCGGCGCTGCCTTCTTTTTTTTAAACGAAGATAGAAAGAGCTTTGCAATGAAAATGGTCCACACCCTGTGTGATGGAACTGACCTAATCATAGCACATGTAGCTTCACAAGGACTTGGATGCACTGAAAAGATCTCTAACACAAAGTGAGCAGCGTGATAGGTTAAAATGTGCCTCAGAGCAACAGGTCAGCAATAGGTGTGGTTGGGCCCCGCAGACGGACGCTGATCATGTGGATTAAACTGCATTTAGCCACACTTGTCTCGTGGGATTTTCTTTGGCTACGTGCGAGCAGATGCTGAGCCAAAGCCCAGCTTAGTATTTTGACAGCGGAGCCAGAAAAAACAAAAGTGTTTTGCTTTTCCGTTGAAAAAAAGAAAGAAGAGAGAGAGCGAGAGAGAAAGAAAGGAAGATGTAGGGAAGAGAAACGGTAGTCCCTCAGCCACTGCCTTACTCAATCCATATGCGAGGCTTAGAGGCAGGAAATACCCACAATTCAATGTAATCAGGGCAGAGGCCGCCTACCCCATTGGAAAAGACCTGGTGGAACTGATTGGGCACCATTAGGGCAAGCAGGAGCTGAATATGCTGCTCTCTAAAATGTTATATTTGTTGTCAGTTATGTATGAGTGCCATCTGCACGCGTTTGTCTTAGTTCCGTGTGGCCCATCTCCAAGTCGCAAATGTTTGGCCACTACATGAGCACATTGTGTAAAATAGCCTTAGAACCTCACTGCTGCCTCAGTTCACTCTGAATCACAAAGGAGGATTTATATTTTGTTCGTTTGCACTACTTATTCACAAACTTTTTCTTCTTTCCCTGCAGCACCAACATTTAACCACAAGAAAGACTTCAACAGAGCAAATGATAATGTGCCTCCCTAAGAAGCCACCAGTTGTTTGACAAACTGGTGGGTTTGTTTCATCATGAGGGAGAGCTTCTGTCATGTTTCACCATAATAACACTTCCCCCAAACTTGCGTGATAGCTGTAACCTTGTGTCAGAACCAAAACGGGGTTTCCCGGTTTTACAAACAGATGCTGGCTGACTTGTTGTCTGTACAACTTGACATTTATGGAATTTGAGGAGTCTGCATGTTTACTGATAGCTGGCTTTGGTTTGTCCCTTTTGAGAAATAATTGGGGAGGCTGGAGGGAACAAGAGGAGCGACAGCTGATGTGGTTTGGTCAAAGGGAGTGAACATCTGCCTTTGATTTTATGTGTGGCCCAATAAAGAACCATGGCAGTGGTGCAAAATCTGCCTTTCTCTGAGTCTCTTGTTGGATCTGTTTCACTCACACTTTTCCTTACTCTTTTTATTCCCCCACACATGATTCAAAGAGCATCATCTCCACCCAGTGCTTTGTGATTGCTTGCTTCTTTTCTTTAATGTAAATGTCAGTACTTTGTGAGCCGCCAACGTTGGCCTATACCTTGTGAGCAGGGGAGAGCACTGGAGTAGTTAAATCCTTGATTTGTGCCTCTCAAAACTCTCACAAGTCCCCGGTGTCTCTCCGCCCCTGCTCTCCACCTCCCACACAATTCCCAGGTCAACAGAGCTCTCAATATGAGGCGCGTCTGGTCTACTGTGACAGCATATGGTTATCCACTCAGTGTCCAGAGACTCTCGTTCTTCATACATTAAGTGCTGGAATTATTCAATCAAAGCAGGTACTACACTGGAGAACCAAAGAACCTGTCTGGCTTTGAAAAGTTTTTAAAATATATAGGCGTATTATAGTATTATTTTGCTTATAAAAGGGTGAGTCTCAAATGTTACACTGATATGGTAAATTGGATTTAACAATTTCCGTCTCTGCCTCATTTTCTCTCCCACTTTATGCAATCAGAGTTGCCTCTTTATATACTTGCTACATCTGGCAAAAAAGGAGCTGCACTGTATGCGAGCAAAAGAGTAAACACACTAAATTAGACACTGATTACATCATATTTTGAACCGGGTACTGCGGTGGCATCACATGAAGTTTTATGAACACTGTCAGTTACCTTTTAAATTATACTCTCACCATGGAGATGGTGTTTACGTTAAGAAAACAAGTGCACGTTTCGCCTGTTTCGAGGCACAATTTCTTAAGTGCTCAGCAGCTCCGAGCAGATGTTTCAACTGTAAACATGAAGTGAAAATTAGAATGACGTCAACCCAGAAACGAAGCGAACGCCTGCAGCCAATTACCACCTCTGCTACTTTGCTTCTTTATTTATAATACTGAAAATGAACAGTTATCCTTATTTTACCCCATTGACATTAGAGCTGACTTACATAATATGTTCTCTGATTGGATGATAGGCAGATACAGCCCCTTTTGTGTTGCATGGCGACATTGTGGCAGGCATGATGGAGACGTGTGCTCGCAGTGATAGCATCTCTGAAAGGCAGCTCCCCTGGGTTAATGGGGGAGTTATCCTATTAGAGCCCCTCCTGCGCTCCACTCCTCCTCTTTCGCCAGGAGAGCACCCATCATTGTCCAGGCTCTCCTGCAAAGGGGAAAAGGCTAATGGCCCCTGCTGCATATAGCTCTACTCCCTCCTTTCTGTATCAGTGTCCTGTCTGACCTGCTGTCTCTATTTCTCTACTTCTTCCTCTCTCTTGATTCCCGGGATCAATAATTCTCGGCGGATGCCCTTGCGTTTCGCTCTCAACACGTTGGTCCATAAATCACAGCTGGGCTTCTCCTGCAGGAAGGATGTCTCAGCTAGAAAGCATCTTGAGCAAACTCAGGCCAGGGGGAGAGGTGAGGACAGCTTAATGGGACAGTCCCCAATAACATGTGCTCCTCTATTGCTTTTACAAAAAGAAATGATTTTAACTTTGGTCGAAATAAATAACGTGGGCACATTAACCTGTCACCCTAAACTTTGAGCACATGCGCTCTTCACATGACTGCGTTTTTTCAAGAAGGACACAGAGAAACTAGTCCAGTTTGATTGCATGTACACAAACAAAAAGCCTGATGAGAGCTGACAGAAGTTCACAATCTTTCCAAATTTACATATAAGGCCTGAGAAAATGTCATTGCCCAATTGTATATTGTTCAAATAACTCTTGCATCAATGGCTGCCACATTGGAGTTTGCACCACAGTAAACAAAACCACCCTTTTTTAAAATCACTACTGGTATATTACAAGAGACACATTCAGGGAATGTTGATTAAAACCTAACCCTAGGTCAGTCAACCCTAACCTTGCAGTTGCATGATCCTTTACCCCACCATTCTCCTAACAAAACATTCTTATTGAACGGGCTTGAGACTTAAAGTGAAGGGAAAGAATCCTTGAAGAGTTCTCAGACCAGAATTATTTCCTGATGACTTCTGTCTGCAGGAGAAAGACACTGACCTGGGCCTCAATAATAGCCCCTTGGTGGCCATCCTTCTTCCTGTGTCCATCTTCTGCATATTTGAGGACTAGAGCCCTTGACATTTTTATGCCGAATGCTATGCAACTCAATCATAGTAGCAAGAGTGCATAGGAAGGTGTTAGGATAAAGGAAGTGTGGAGAAAACCATAAAAAGTTGTCTGATAGAACACAGTCAGCTGCATGAGGCCGTACTGCAGTTTGGTCCAACAGTGATTACAAATTGTACTTTGGGATCTGTAGGACATCAAAGGTGGTATGGGGAAGGTGACTCACCCTCAGTGGGGAAGGCTGATATATGGTGTGAGGAGAGAGGCTCATTGAGGGGCTCCTGCGGAAACTTCTTGCACAAACTCTCACTGCACTGAGTTTGCCCTTGTGACCCATGTGCCTGACAGCTTTTGGTCAGGGCAGAAGTATTTTCCTCACAGAGGATGTTCAGAAGCTAGAACAAGGTCAGGGAATGGCTTTATGTTTGGTTTATACTGTAACCATAAGGGATAAGAAAAACTTCAGACAAGGATCATGCTCATCTTTCAGTCCTTGACTGTTTTAACCACATGTTTAAGTTCTTGGGCCTCAAAGCATCTGCGCTCTTTTTATTTCTGAAGGGGTTGAATGGTGGCAGAGCAGAGCCAAAAACACACAAACAGTTCAAAGAGTGTATAGTTTGATGGGCTTTTTGTGCCAACAATTTATGATTTTGAGTCAAAGGTATTTCCAGAGGAAGCCAATGTTTTTTCCTACCAGACTGTAACTGAGTTGATTTACACCAACAGCTACAGAAACATTCAATTTCACCTCCTCCCTTTTGCGCTACACTTTGTCCTTTACTGCAGCACAGGCAGGCTATTATATATCTGCATCACAATAAAGAATAGATAAGTGGAGACTCATACCAGACAATGGCTTTTCTATTGCAAGTGTGGGTAATCGACTTGTGGAAGGAGGCACTGTGTTTTGGCAAATTGCACCAGATTCATCGGACTACAGGCATCCCCTTTCCTACACTCTCCTCAGATTTCTCCTGCTCCATCGCAGCATAGGGGCCTTATCGGGCTCTCCGCTCTCAATAGGCAGGACCGACGCTAAGATTTCAGATGCTGGCCAACCTCTCTGAGGGAACAGGTGTCCCCTCTGTCTGCCTGTGGTCGAGGTCTCGCGGTGGAAGCATGGGAAAGGGCAGCCACCGCAGAGGTTCTACCCCAGCGGACAGGTAACAGTGCGCCTTTCAACTCAGCCTGAATTCAGCTAAATTGGCATCCTTTTAGGAACTCCAGGAAGGATTGGGAGTTGAAAATAAAGAGCGGAAATTCGCCCAATGATTCCCTGTTGACTTTGAGAGTATGGTGTTCTCACAATGGGAAAGGAGAGGGACACTATTTGATGTGTAAATGAGATTAAAAAAAAAAGAGGATTAGACCAGGATTGCTTTACTTTGTTGCACACTGAACCTGTCTAACTAACATTTGTTGCGTTGGAATAAATGCATTTCAGTGACTGAATTTGCACTTTATGGGGAGAAATACTTGGTAAACTTTTCAACAGTTTGTGTCAGTTCTTGAAAGCAAAGTCTTTCTTTTAAAAGTCTGCCAAGAGACAAGAGGGATTGCGGTCATTGTGAAGCAAGATCAAAAGAGCAGCAGTGTCAGCCCTGGAGCATCCAGCTCATCACTGTGACCTGTGATCAATGGTGCAGGTGTGGAACAGAACAGCAGGGCAGGTAAATATCTCGAAGGCTAACACCTTTGACAACTCATTCAAGTATGCGTTTATATTAACTTTGCAGATGGGATTGCAATAAACTTAACTTTGGACCACAGCTTGAAGTCCTTAGTTTGAACAGTAGACCTTAATTTTAGAAAATACTAATTCACAATTTAGTAATCAACTTTGATAACTAACTCTGCAACAGCTACTAATGTTTTATCTCACTGACATGTGCACTCTCCATTCATAAATGTGGCCTAACATAAACAGCCAAATGATCAAAGTCAGCCATGGCCCAGAGGAATCTGGCTGAGGGAACAAAGACATTTGCAAAAATGTCATTTGACAACCTCTACACTGAAATTCTGCAGAGTGATAATATATCGATGGGAATGCCATTAAAAACAGTTTCAAGCTCCTCCTGGATTCATTTGCGCTGACCCAGAATGCAGTATTTTCTTAACACAAGCAGCAGGCTGCTTTGATGTTATCTCCCTATCCAAATAGTGGAGGGCCGGCTGCCCCTGCCCCGCCTGTGGCCGTGGAGGACGGCGTCGATTAATCACAGTGAAGCCTGCAAGAGCGCGCCCATAAATCGCCTTGCCGCTCCTTAAACAGGAGAGTCCCAGGGCGCAGTGCTGTCATTTATCAACACTCTCCCCTCCGGATGAGGAGTAAATAAAACTCTGAATATGTAGCGGAGGGGAAAGGAGGGGCAAGGGGGGGGGGGGGGGGGGTATCCTGGGATGTGGAGCATATCCAGTGGTGTAATGGTAAAGAAGTGCAAAAACCCTGATCTCCAAGCAGTCCTCAATATATTTGTTGAATATTTTATAACTTTAATAACTTTAATACTTGCAGGTTTAACGTTATATAGGCTATACACAAAATTTATATAGTTTGTGCCACTTTACAAAGGGTAAATTTTATAGTCAGTTCTATAAAAGAGATACAGTTAGGCTGTTTGGTTATGTCTACATGCATACTTGTCAAGATTCATGAAAGAGGAGGACCCAATTGCAGTCAACAGGCAGGAGCAAAGCAAATACTGAACTGAGAGAATTTAAGGGCAGGCACTGCAGAGCAAAATACCCCCCAAAAAAAGTCCAAACAGAAATTCAAAAGAGTGGTGAAAATATAAAGCCAAATATCTGATAACAAGAACAAACTAGCAGAAAGTCAGGGACAAAAACAATGCACAACAATCTGGCAGGGAGAAAACAACAACCACGAGGATAATTGTGAAAGTTTCTGTCATTTTTTATCGCCCAGGTAGATATATCAGTATTGAAAAAACGTGCAAACGTTGCTCCTTGTCTCCTGTGAGAGTCTGGGAGAAGCAACAGCAGAAAGCATTATCTCCATCATCGGCGCTCACCGGGCCTGTCCTCACACTGGCAACCCCACAAAGCCTGCCCAGAGACAGATGACAGCGCCACAAAGACAACACAGGTGGCTGGTTGCAGACCACCTGGAGCAGAAAAACCCAGCCTCCAGCGTCCCCAAGAACTCTGGGAGACACCAAAGAGAGGAAAGATGGGAATGGGGGGGGGGTGGAAATTATGAAGGGGGGTAAAGCAGGAAGACTGAGTGAAAGAATTAAATGAGCAAAAGCAAAGCTATATTCGCTATTTTTTGCATAAATAAAACATTGCTTAGCTTGTAACAAAGACTAGAACCAAGTAGCCTATGAATGTCTTAATCTTTGACTGACGACTCTGTGTGGACCTTTTCCCAAAATTCCAATTCTGTGCCATTCATTTTTAAGGCAAAATAAGTTTGGTGCCAACAGCGTTAACAGTTATTTCTACATTTCTGTTTAAAAAATGTACAGTTAATGTCCCACTATGCAGGAACAAAGGCATCAGAATGCACTATGGAGCTTACTGCTATCTGTCACTATGATAGTGATAGATGTCCAAAACTCCACCTTAAATGTTTTCCCTCTCCAGAAATGGCTCCAAAGTGTTGAAATATCTAAAGGTTTGTGGTGGATTCAGGAAAGAGATGGCATAGTGTGTTCGGAAATTTGATAAATTAAGTAGCGAGGCTTTCCAACAACTATCTTTGCTGTCAAACTTTAAGACTTGAAAACTTCATAGTTGCATTTATTCCACATTGGCACTGAAATAATAGGAAGCTGTACATATGCATATGTGTGTTCATACATCTTTGATCAACGCCTCAAAAAAATGACTAACTTTCCCCTCCTCTTGTATTATTAATGCTGTTCTTTCATGGTAATTATATGTATATGATACAAGTGGATGGGAAACTGATAAAATGAGCCTTTCTCATTGTTAGTTTACCCAGCTGAAAACTTTCCTTTTTTTTGCACACTAGAGGATAAAGTTCACGGACCAAACGTGGAAGGCTTGGTATCCCAGCCAATATTTCATGACTTTTGGAGGTAAACTCTGCTCTTCAAAATGTTGATAAAAGGCTAAAACCACTGCCAGATTATTGCCAACAGTTTCAGTGTTTTATTCATTTAGACTTTCCTATCTGTTCTGCTCAGGCTAATTTGTTGAAATGGCAACAAAAAATGAACAAAAACCTAAATTAGCATTAGCATTAGGGGAAAGTCAGTGGAATTAGGAGATTTGTTTTAATTAAGAGCATTATTTCTCTGAAACAGTCCTTTGAGCTCTTGTTTAACTATTTTAAATAGGGATTTTTTTACACTGATGTCAGCGTAGATGATATAAAGTACCTCTTAATCACAAGTGACATCTGCCACCAAGGCAATTATTTAAAATGATGGATAAGCTCATCAAAGCCAACCCTATACCTATCGCCAACATCAGTGAAGGCTTACATCAAATTTGACCCCTTTCTCCTATTTCCTTTAACAATACCATTTAATAACGATATGGTCCGTCACGCCCCATAGTGCAATTACATGCTTTCCTTTCAAGACGTTTTCTCCTAACCAAGATGAATCTCTCTTCAGGACTCACGCTCATGCGCACCTTTGAACTGAAGGAGATGCTTCTGTGCCATGACCTCAATTCATTCCTCTTTTAGAGTGCTGTACCTTAATGCAGACAGCACAATCCCCTGGATCAAATTCTTGACTGACTGAGAATTTCTGGAGCCATCGGGTCTTTAAAGCAAAGATGGATTTCCAGAGAGGTCGTGTGGACTTCATAGCCTTCTTAAACCTAAGATAAAGTTTTCCCATGCTGGGTATCGTCTGCAGATATGGAATGAGGCAAAACTAAAGGAAGAGAGAGTACAAAAAGAAGTCAGAGCATTGCATCAGCAATGATTAGAAACACAGAAGAAACTCACAGCAGTGGGTCCCTTTACATTTTTGACCAGCTTTTGTTGTGCTTCAAAATCGAGGTTATAGCAGATCTAGCCTTGTGCTGGTGGAACAGTAGTGTTGGAATATCATCAAGGCAGACTGATAAGCCTCAATTCCTTTGGAACACTCATAGGAAGTGTCCTACAAATAAGCACAAGTATTTTTCTTCAACTCATCTGAATTCTTTTTGTTATATAAGTATATTTTTTCCCACGTCCCATTTAAGTATTCCTCTACCTCCTCACAGTTTTCATTTTTCAACCCCATTTTTTTTCCTCAGCCTCCTGTGTATCCGTACGCCTTACATCTGGGACCAGGCCTGCTTGGTGGGAGCCCTTCACCTCCAGTGCAAGGTCCTGCCTGTCTGCAAGTCTCCTCAACAGCTGTCACGAAAACCAAACAGACACGCTTAATTGGTGTTCCAGACTTAAGGAAACTGAACTAAAATATTTGCATAATTTCACAGAGGATGAAGGAAATTGTTAAAACATGTGAGCCGAAGCCCAAGTTGCTGTAATACTACCCCCCCTGGGCCGAGCGGCTCTTGGGTGCCACCCTGTGCCGACGGTGCCAGGAGGGAATGGAGGGAGCGGGGTGAAGGAAAGAGAGGAGAGAAGTGAAAAGGTCATTCGAGCTGATCCTATCAGAGTGTCTCAACTTCTCACACTGCTCAGAGCCAGAGAAGGACTGACACAGGCAAAGCCGTACCTGTAGTATCACATGAACACAACACTGGGTGGTTCTTGTTAGGGCAAAAAAACACTTTTTCAAATATGTTACGGCTGCTTTTGCACACATGGGTGTTCAATCTTATGTGGATACTGTTTTTTTTGCAATAAAATGCATCTTTTGGTTTTCAGTATTTTAATTTATTTTTAATTTATAGCTGTGTGTATTCACAACAGAATGCAGTGCTAGATATTGTAACTTCTGTGGTACTGTGCTACTGCAACAACATAGAACATTTTATAGATGAATGAAACCGGAATTATTGTGAAACAACTATTATCATAATGTGACACATACAGAGAAAGACAAATTTCTCTGCAACCCTGGTGAATATCTGTTTCTAAAGCCGTTTTCATCGCAGAGATTTTCAGGAGAAAGATTTGTTTTGGACTTTCTGATGAAGATGCACTCTCAGGGCAAAGGAATCGCTGTCCAGAGCTCACTGCATGCAAACACGAAATACAGAGACCACGCCGTTGGAAATTGCTATTTTCTTTACAAGACATTGAGAATAGCCGAGGACGCTCCATTTTGTGGTGGAGTACTGCCTGTGTCTGAGTGTAGCTACAATAGCAGGAAGTGAGTGGAACGCATCGTAGAGCAGAAAGGACAAAGTCGTTAGCACACACTGATGATCACTCGCATACAGGCAGTAAATGCTCCAGAATATTTGCTGTGAGTTTGTATTTGTCACCCCTGCTGCTGTGCCAGAGATTTAAGCAGGGAGCTGGTTGGACAATCTTTACATAAATTCCAGGGTGAACGTTGCAGACATTTGCGTTCTCACATGCCACTGCTCTGGAGCATATCTTCAACATTTTAGGAATCCAGTGTATTGGTGAAAATGTCTTGAAAATAGTAGAGTGGATAAAAAGGACTAAACCCAGAATTTGCAGGCATTTAATTGAAAAATGCTTCCTTTTACCAGTGAAACATTTTCTATATGACTGGCTGCAACATTATCATGAGAAAATGGCTCTGACATTCTGCACTCTTCTGTTGTGTTGTTTTTTTAAATTTCAGTGCTGCCTTTTTGCAATGAGGCCAAAAGAGTCAGATTACTTATAAAGCTTTAAAACTTCTATCACCTGGCCCTTCCTAGATATGTTGGTGGACAAAAAAACAGCCATGACAAGGTAAAGAAGGTCAGACACTTTGATAGTTATGTGAAAACTCAAATCTGTTACGAACTACTAACACATTTGCAAAGCGCTTCTTCATTTGTTCCCCCTCTCCTCAGTAATACAAGACAGATAATATACAAATGTCATGTTAGAATATTTTTTTTGCCCTTAACTTCATGCCTTTCTGAGATCGTTCACTCACTTAGCCCTTCCTAGTAACAGAATGTGTCACCAAGAGGTTACCCAAACTTTTGCGTGTCATGACAGTGTGATTTCCCATACATTTTGTAACCAAAGTGAAAAAAATGGAATAAACTGAGGTGTTGCTGCAAAAACAACCATGGATAAAAGGAATTTTGTATAGACTATGGTCTCCAAGTGTAAAAGTATACGAGAAGAGAGCCAAATGACCCTTTGCTCTAGATCTAGTAACTCTTTCAGTATCACCATATGACATATACTCATTCCAACATATTAGTATTAAGCAGCATTCCTAGACCCTGTCCTCCTCCGTCCCGGTTCCCACATAGTCAGACAGAGCGGTGGGCGTTCAACAGTTACAGCTGAGGCAGCGCGGGGTAATTAAACTAGTCTGGGACATGTGGAAAAGACATAGAGCTTTAAATGCCCTCACTGGAGATAACATGAGCACCAAGCAGATAGATCACATGAGAGCCCCCCGTTTACTGGAGATGCCAGCTGCAGTGAGACACCACGGCAAGCTTTGTCACCTTGTAAACGAAAGAGGAGAGACAGAGAAGCGAGGGGAAGTCAATGAGTGGGACTGAAGTGTGTCTTTTTGTTGCACACCAGAGGCAGAGGGAGCAAAGAGGCAGACATGGGGTTCGAAGTTGTGGGGTGCACAATAAAAATGTGGAGGAGTCTGGTGTGAGACGCATGAAGTAGCTCAAACAAGCATCAGGTGTCTCTGGGATTTCAAAGGAAATTTCATGCTGCAAAACTGTATTTTATGGTCCCCAGCTAAGAGGGATTGTGAAATTCAAGCCTGTGATTGTTGACATTAGATATTATTTAGTTTTTTTTTCCAACAGCAATGCAAATGAGCCATTTAAGTTTCCATATTTCAGCATAATGGATCTGGCCAATTACACATTCACTGCAGCTACAAGTAATTATTGTAGAAACAACTCTGTATTACTGAGGTGTGATTAGATCTAATCAAGTGGAGATAAAGTGAGTAAACAGATCATTAAGCATCCGGCCCTTATGAATACAACATAATTATTAAATGATTAGGCTGATTACACACCCACCACAGTTTGAGGCGTGTCTTTATTATCTTGCAGATTAATCAGCGCCACAGGCTAGAGCAGCAGGCTGCTGCAATATTTGCTGTGCTGGAAAGATGCATAATGAGGTGAAAAACTACAAAATGCTTCATTGTCTGTGAAACAAAAGACACCATATATTGTCAGAACTACTTGAATCAATTATCATATATGTTCTAAACATATCATTACTTGAGGGAAACTGAGTATTGGTTTATTGGCTGCACTGCATTTAGACTTCTTAGATCATTTTAATAAGCCAGAAATGCTCATTTGTCATGTTCCTGCACTGCATCACAATGTATAAACAGCTGTTGAACAGTTATTAGGTGTGTCTCCATTAAACAGCACGAATTAATCAATGTCACGGGCCCAGAAAGTGGAAGAAAGATGATGGATGTCTGCATGTCAACCACGTGAAGCAGAAAGAGGACAAGAGAAAGCTGGAAGACGTGTCTGGGGATGGAGGTTAGAAACTGTCTGTCTTCCTGATGAAGCGAAGAAGAAAGAGACAGTTGGAGAAACTCACTTTGCGTGCCTTAACAAATATGTGTGTGTCTCTCTTTGACGACAGAACAAACGAACTTCTCTGTCATGCACAGCCTTGAGAAACCTCTAAGGACTTGGGGCTCCTGGCTGGTTGGGGTAGGTGGGTCTCTTTGGCCGTCCTTGAAGCTGCCTGTTTGCCTCTTTCCACACCACCGACTAGCCAAACAGCAGGATCCTCCACCTCTCCCACGGATCAGGTCCCTCTCAACCCCCGGCGAGCTTTGATCTGACGGACAGGAGAAGGGGGTCTGAGAGGGTTTTGGGAACTTTAAGCTTTGTGTACGTGTTTGATGGACTCACAGACTGAAAGCCAGGGGGATGGTTAGGGTCAGGTGGGGTCAAAGGCCGGTGTCCATCTTGACTGTCCTCCTGTTTGTTGGCTACAGACACACACAGTCAAACACACACATACACACAAAAACAACAGGGTGAAACATCAATATTTTTACCTAGTACTACTGACATATCAAGTGCATTAAATGTAAAAAGTGTCTCTTATTGCAAAAATCTGAAATAGAATTATCACCTGATACACCCTCCTGAGATCTTTCAACTCATTGTTTTGATTGTTTCACTGCTCTCAGAGGCAGTTTGTGGGTAAGCTTTTAAAAACCTTTCTCTGATGCGTGCCCATCACTTGAGAACAGAAACACAAAGTTAGTGATTTGTTAAGCCATACTAAGCAAGATTTAGGGGTTAAAACTGATTCCTTACAAATAAATGTTGAGATCTAGACCAAGCTGAAAGGACATTGACTTTTGGGATTAACTTTGTCCTTTGACTGAAAGATCACTACAAATGTTCACTTGTATTCTCATGTTTTATATGTGTAATTAGCTAAATCAACAGCGATACATTCTCCTTATCAACTTAAAGAGACCCATGACTGACAAATGGGGCGTCATTTTTTAGAGTTCTTACCATCATGATAATTCAACAATAGATTTCTTACAGTAAGACAATTATTGCATTAATGCATTTTGTGCATTACAAGTCTCCAAAAATGTCCATTTACATAGATTATATTTGGAAATAGGAAAAACCAAGGTTAAAAATTCTTTTTACTTTTTGTTGTGTCTCATGTATCTTTATCTAAGTTAATAATGTCAGGGCCAGTGTTGTGTTGGAAATGTTTTCACTCACTTATTTTGCCACAGCACGCTTGTTTGATCTCTTTACAAGATATTGGCTAAATTGATCTCCTTGGTATAAGGGATGGTTTAATTTTGCTGACACTCCCTTCAAAATGAAATAACACCCAAAACTGTGACAAACAAAGAAAAATTCGCCATTTTTTGCATCATACTTTTTTAAAAATCTCTTTATGATGACCGACTTGCACACCTGTGCAAGTGGCAGCATGTATCCTTGCGACGGGTGTAGATCTGCACATGTGCCTCTCATCTCCAGGCCTTTCCCCCACGGGCAGCCTCTCTGACCACCATCAGTCCTCCACTCACTTCTGCCCAGGACAGCCCCCTTTTGAAGGCTGAGTAATTAACGTGCCATCTGATACACCATCCGGCCGAAGAGGCTGTCTGAGGGAGAGGGCACGCATTCACATAGACACACATGTGTCTGACACACACACACACAAGCCTGCACACACACTTCCAGGCTTACATGCACAGGTAATCCATCACACCGTGTTAACTGGCCAAGTGTCGCTGTCAGCTGCGTCTTATGTATGATGCTGACCCCGAGGTTAGCCCAAAGAGACCATCATGTGCTGCAATGATAATCCCCACTCCACTAATTTGGACGTGGATGCATCATAAAATTGATCCTAAAATTCGATGTCTGATAGAGGGTCTCTAACTGTTAATATCAATAGTTTGATTAGACTGAATTGTTTTGCTGTTTTCAGCTCTGATTTAGACCAAGATGCAATGTTTTTTATGCAAAAAAAGTCCAAAGAAACTCCTCTTTTCCTGAATTACTCGTCTTCATAGTGACTCAGAAATATTTAAAACAAATCAGTTAAAAGAATGTCACTTTTGCTTTGAGTTGTGAAATGTGTTTGAGAGGCATGTCACCGGTGTGGATCAGCTTGTGCCACAAAACTTTACATTGACGTTTTACTCAACAATACAAGCATCACTACGGTCATCTTTTTTCTTTTTTTTTTGGTTGCACCTGTGCAAACTAATCCGTCTTCAGAGGCAATAAACAAGAAAAGATCTCAATAAATTTTTTTCCTTCCATCAAGATTTTTATTTTAGGGCGTCACGTTCTACATAATAACCATGAAATCCCTTTGATTTCGGTTGTGGTCAGGAAAAGTTCAAGCCTCTTAAAGAAAAGGTTGGATTTGGGATTTAGTTGCCAGGTTGTGGCAGCCAAAGACCCTTGACAGAATATTTTCTCTGCGAGGTTAAAGGTGGTGCAGGGATGTCAAAATAAGACAGATGACGGGAAAAGAGATCCCTCCTGACATTTATTTGGGCTTGTAAAAACATTCAGTTTGGTACATGATTTCATTAAAGTGCAGGATTTGTGCACATTTATCGAAGTAATTTTAAGATTTTGATATGTATATTGATGTATGTTTTGACAGGTATGCGTCACAACAATAAAGGAAAATGTGCTGCATTCATTTCTCCTCTACTCCTCTATAAGTTTACTAGGAGGGTGATTTAAATTTCTTTTGCTGGTCATTTTTGTTTTTTGTCTGCCTTTTGATGTGAACATCATCGCCATTGGCAACTTGCCTGCCAAGAAAAAGAAGAAGACACAAGAGAACAAGAGGAAGAATGTGAAAAAAAATTCTAATCCGCAGTTGCAGGTGTGTTACACTTTTGTTGCCCCAGCAGGAGTTCACAACAGAGCTGATGACAAAGGGTCGGGCCCCATGTAGCCCTATTGTGGCCTGGAGAACAATATGGAGGCTGTGAATGGTTAATCCCTCTGGACCGCTGACAGGTTGGGCCTTTAAGCAACCTGGGGACTCATTTCTCCACTGGGCTGGGTCGCTGTCTGACAGGGATGGGAAAACCCGGGCTACTTACAGAGCCTTCGGCCACAGCAGATACTGGGAGCCATTGTAAAGGAAAATATCATCTCCATTGTCAGGTTGTGGCTGTCTTTGTAATATCAGAAGATGAACTCGGGGAGAATATGCCACCGGAGGGCAGATGGAACCACCTCAGTGTGTGTGAAAGCTTTTCAGCCAGGTTAAGAGGTTTTTAGTCTGGAACCTTGTCTCAAAACAAATTCTTCTGACCTCATTAGGGTTACATGAAAAAGCCAGTGACATAGATGGATCAGCTCTGTTGATGCATCTTACTTATCTGTTTATATTCCCAATATTTCCAGCCAGTGTTTATTGCCATTTCATTTTACAAACTACAGCAGCACACCGTTGAGGTCCAGACACACCGAGACAATAGGAGAAATATGCAGTCAGTGAGTTTGCAGAACAAGCCCGGTGAAAGGACCTGGTGGTATAAATTTCTTTGTGAGAGAGACAGAAAGGTGAGCACAGGATAATGAGCCAAGAGCCACCGCCCAGTTCTTGTAAACAGGGCCTGGATTGCTCCACATGCCCCGAGAGCAAACACAAATATCTGTTTCTTCTTTGCTCTTATTGGCACCAGGACACCACCCAAGTAGCTCAGAAACCACCCCAGTCAGCAGGCAGTAGCACATGGTTGATATTCACCCCTTGTCCTGTCACCCAGTTGGGCAGAAGACGAGGTAGAGAAAGAGCTGCAAGGTTTGTTTGGGTGTTGTTTCACCAAGCCTCCCAACATTGCATTCTCCTCCACTCATTCCTCCTCATTTAGGAATCTTCCCTCCAATTTATGTAATTTTTTCTCTCTCTCTATTTGTCTCAACGTTCCCTTTCTGTGTCAAGCTCATCCTGCCACAAAGAGCCTCATTCGTCTCCTGAGAGAAGGCTACCAATACTGCGCTGTAACCCAATCATCTATGCAACAGAAGAGCGTGTCGTCTCCGCAGAGCAACAGGAAGTCCACTCCCTCTCTCATTCACACTCACACACTAGAGCACAAGAATACAAACTGGGGTTTGGGTTTACACTTCAAATATCCAAAGTAGATAACAAAAGAGTTTTTATTGGTTGTTAATTCAGGTATTTGCATTGCGTGTCAAAAATTATGAAGTCATGTCCTCCATATCTCTTGCAGCCAAAAAAGAAAAAGACCAAAAAACAGTAATTAACCGAAGGGATAACCAGCAGTCCATTACTGTCAATTTTTTTTACTATCACTTCATAGTCCACTCTGTCATAGAGATGGATGTATTCTGTTCTGATAAAAAACTTGGGCGCAACGAAAGCACATTGATATCATCGACCAGTGTGAAAATAGTCTGTGGAGCACCAAACTCAGACCATGAATTAAGTCTCCGACTAATGCACTATTTACTACAGCTTTAAGCAGTATTTTACAAAGCCACCAAAAACAAATACACATATGGAAATTCTATGGGTGTTCTTAAAAAACTGAAAATGAGTATCAAAGGCACACGAACACACACTTGCACAAACACATATATCGTATTTCAGCTTAAATCAAAGTTGCCTTTCGAAAGATAAACACCTCCTTTGGTTGCTTGCTCAAGTTAAGGCCCGAGCTTCTGATCTGTAACAAGTGCTCTTCAACTTCTAGTTCCCATATTCAGGGGCATCATGCAGATGCTCAGTGTTTGCAAACCCGCTGTTTGCAGACTGAAAGCTGATAGAGCGTGTCCTCAAAAAATTGAAAACTAATCTGAAAAAGTTATGCTACAGTTCCACAGCGATATTCATGACCCCCCAAAAAAGTTAGCCTACCTGTAAAACTTTCATTTCAGGATGACAGTTGTTAGTTGAAAAAAATCTCATACCTGGGAAGGATTAGTTTTCTAAATAAAGCCTGAGTACAGAGGAGGAGCTAATATCCCGTCAGAGAAATGTTATCATTAAACAAATGTGACCGAAGCAGGTTTGGATTTTTCTCATTAGTCCAATTGAGTGACTGGATATTGAATAACAAACACGGTAAAAAATGGGTTTGGAAAGCTCAAAGAGTCCAGGCTGGATTCCTGCAGGCTGTGAGACTTAAAGTCAGTGTTTTTGGGGCAGCTACAAAGACAGCCTCGCTGAACCCCACAATGTTGGCTTTGGACCTTCGGTTCCTTCCTGTTCATGGAAATTCTCCTACAAAATGAAAAAAGTCTTTTAGTTGTATAAAAACACATGGATTGTGCTGGGCTTTAATGGCTGACATTGCAAGTTTATATTCGAAAAAATGTGTTCAGTCCGAATTAATTTCAACATCTGGTACAAAAAAAAAAGAAATAGGTTGAAAAAAATAAATGCTATGATAATTGAAAATTATGTTTCGTTTATGAAAGAACGAAAAGAAAAAAAGAAGCAGAAATATCCTCTTTTAAACTAACCTGTTTGCTGTGCACATGTTGGCCAAATAAAGAGGAAAAATACTCATTGAAGAGGCTTTCTGTCTCTCAGTTTATTGCCTGGTTGAGGGAAATCTAACGTTCAGCCCGTGGTTGGCCATTGGCGAAGAAATACTGACCTCTGCTGGACATAAGAATTCCTGAAGTGACACAGTTCAGTGGTAAACCTCTGAATTCCTTAAAGCCTGCTTAAGAGACAAAATCCAGAAGCTCCATCCACACTCCATGAATTAGGACAGTTTTTACAAACTTAACAACTGTCTTTAAGTGGATAGAGAGAAAACTGATTCAATACTTTCATAGAGAAAATTTCATTTCCACCAACTCAGCCCCAGTGTCACAGGCGTAAAAATACTAAACAGTATAGAAAATTGTATAGAAAATATATCAAATATATGAAATATATTTGGGATAATGAAGAGCTCTGTTTGAGAGAGTCATTACACTAGCTTTACAAACAAATAGCTCAGTTACATCAGTTGTGTGTACTGTCAGGCCTCTTAATCTTTGTTCTCCCTTCAATAGGAAAACTTTACAGTCTAATTTGTTCAATTTTCCAGCCCAATCAAAGAAAATATCTCTTTCATCCTTTTACTACTTTTGTTTTACTAAAATTAACATGCTGAATAAAAGCTGCAGAAATCTGACACTTCGTAGTGTCAAAAAAAAAAAAAGCTACATGGATTTTACTGATGGCATTAACAGTGGGTCTGTTGTACTCACAAATCTCTCTGAGTCACGCCAGTGTGACAATTCCCCCCACATGAACAACACCAGCATACAGTTGCATAACAAGGCAACTAAATCCAACCATCATTGTTTTTAAGGAAAGACCCCACAGGTGAGAAGAGCAGAGTTTTTATTTTTTACTGAAAATATGACAAAATGACAGTGGAACCTTCCCAGTATTCTACTTTTAGTAAGACTTTTTTTACCAGATTTCTGAAATGTCACTCTTAGATATGCTAAACATGCACCGCTTTGTATAACTACCAGTGGACAAATGTAATGCAGTGAAATAAACACCTACGTGTTTATGCTTAGAGCAAAAAGTTGCTGGTGTAATTGGGAGAAGTTATTAAAGTTGATGTTCTCTTTCTGGAAGCCAAGAGCGGCCTTACCTTCTTTAGATCACAAGTTATCTTGTTTCCGCACGATAAGTTCATTCATTTAGTTCTCTCGAAAAATCGTCCAATTGTGTTCTCATGGTTATGACGTCATAACCTGCTATCATGACAAAACGAGCTTTAGTTTCTTGTAAGCAAGCAGAGAAAACAAAGCTACTTTTTGTACAATGATATGTTGATGTATCAAGTTTTCACAAGAAATCAGCTTTCTGTTTTTCACTGATCACAAACGTTATCACAAGAAAACGAGGTTTGCTTTCTCTAGATCACAAGGCGACTATGGTCAGCTTGAAAATGAGTGGCTCCTGTGCTAACTGCTAATGCTAAATTACTGCTGCCATGACAGGAATGGAGGATCTAGAACATTAACTAGTGGTGTCATACTGTGGACATACTGTGGATACAAGTTTAACCAGCTTCACTTCAGCCAGTAGCTGTCTGTCAGGCCATCCCACCATTTGTAGACTTTTACTGGGCCAAACTAACAAAATATATCAAAACATTATCTCACAAAAAAAAGCACAGGCCTTGTAATCTTTAGATAATGATCTAAATGTAGCCTTTATCACAACAAAATGAGCTTTGTTATCTTGAGATTGTTAACCTTTTGATCTCATGTAGATGTAACCAAAGTTGATGGCTTCTCTCAGCTTCCATATTCTCAGGAGCACACGGTGCTTATGGGGAGCTCAAAAACGAGGGGTTCTCATGTTGTGTTAACACAGGATTCCACCATTTATCACTGCTGGGATGACAGTTATCAAGGATCTAAAGCATTAAGTGAAGTGATGCATGTATAGTACTGCTGCATTGAATTTAGTAAATGTCTGCTCTAAAGGCATAGACTGTGGTGTTTGTGGGCATACTGTAGATAAAGGTTTGACCAACTCTGCTATGCTTCAGCCTGTATTTGCCCTTAAGGTACCACAAACGCAACCATTACGAACCAGAAATACATATTAACCACTTACATTAATGTCAGCCTTGATTGTTTTCTAACCCTGCCCAGCTGTTTTTGGTTTCTAACCCGAACCAAGTGAAGATATTTTCTTGGCTGACCGGAAAGTGATAACATACTGTCATGATGTGTAAACTCCGTGTTAACAAGGCAACCAGCAAAATGGCGTCCATGTGGGCGATGGTGGCCAACCAGGAGATGACAAAAATATTTCAGTAAAGTGTTATTGGTGGAGCGAAACTACTCTATACACCTCTTTCCCCCCCTTTAAGAGGACTTTGTGGTTTCAAAAATGAAAGACGTGAGAATGATATTGGCTGAGAAGTGAAAACACTCATATGAGTGGCATTTCTCTTGTATGGACAGTGACTGTCGTGATGAACAAACCGCCTATATGTCCGTTTCAACTTGAAGACTTGGTGTTGTTTTCTGCCTCCATTCATGAAAGATTACAGTAAATAAAAGTTTATTTAATCCAAGAAAATATCTCTTTTTTTAGCTTTATATTTTTTGTAAGTTTTTTTTTCCAATTGATCTGAAAACTTGATCTGAATTTTTGAATATATGCAATAATGAAATTTCTCAAAATGATCCATAATACCTTTGCAAAGCTTTTTGCTCTGCTCTCCTCGGTGCGTTCACAATCTCACCACTAGATGACACCCATGTCACATAACACACCGCATGAGCTGCACAACTGCTCCACAGCAGCAGTACCTTCACGTCTTCCCAGCTTTCCTGCCATCACGCCCTGGCACAAATAGTTTAAAATGAAAAATGAGATCTTCATCCCTTGAAAACTTACATAAGCTATCAGGAGTTCAGCCAGTCCCAAACATCATCATTTTGTTGGCATGCTTTGATTAATGCGACCTCACTTTCAGTGCAGCCAAGACAACACATGGGATATTTACAAGTTGCGTTTCCTTGGTGCTACACAAGAAGTGGATGAAACGAGGAACAGAAACAAGCTGAGTGTGAGAAGGTGCCTCATTAGCTCTCCGAGCCCAGCAGAGTGGCCAGTTTCTCCCAGGGGAGCCGTTTCGGCTTCTGGGAAACTCACCAACAAGGCAGCAGCTGCAATTCTGCATTAACCTGATGAAAAGTCATCCTCTCTTTCCTTCGTCTCTTTCTTTGTTTCAACTGTTTTGTTGGCATGTCCCTGCAGACTGCTTCGACCTGGTTTTCAATCAATCTGTACTCACATCATTGCAGGGTTTAACTAGATAAAAGGGCTTCTGGATCAAGAGATCACTGATATCCATTCTGTCGACTAAGTGTGGAAGCTTGTGAGTGATGCGTGCTTGTGCAACTGGGATTTGCAAGTTTGGCTGTGTGGGCTAAATGTGTGTGAGAGGTTCTCATGCACTGACCTTGAACTTCTCCCTGAACTTATGACCAATGCTATGTAATGTTCTTTCTTTCATTTGGATTTTGTTATGACTGAAATTCGAAACAAATTGCAGTTGATCAGGCGTCATTGCTCAAAATCCAGAAACTCCTGCTGGCAAATATGAACTGTCATGTTATGCACCTCCAAGCAGCTGCAATGGACCTGAACAATGATTTAGTTAATTTAGCATGTAGACACCTAAAACCACTGTAATGACCACATTACTGTATTCATACGGTGTTACCATTTCACATCTTTCAATACTGCGTGGGAGAAAAAGCTTCATGTTGTTTTGTTTGTGTGTGAATGTCATGTGCAGGGGGGCGTGGGGTAAAATGAGCCCTCTTTTTTTACTATTGTGACCTCAAGATAAGACTAAATGAGGCAGAAGTCAAATGAACGCCTCTAACTACAATCTGAGTTTTATTGGGTTTAATAATCAGAATTAATCGACAACAAAGAGTTCGAAAGGTAAAAAAACGTCTCTTTTAAAAGTTAGTTTGATAGTCTATTCTTGTTTTACAAAGAGTCATATTACTTTTCTTAAGGATAACTTGCCTTAAAAGCTACTGAAAAGACCATATTTGTAATCTTCCCAAAGCAGAAAGATTGTTGCGTAAAACCAGAGAAATGCTGTAGTAGAGCGAATAGATACATTTAGCTGAAACTAATAAACACTTTGGCCAAAAACAACTCAAATACTAGATTTAGAAAAAAAATCATATTGGCATGATATAGCCTACATAAAATGCAAAATCTGTCCTTTTTTTGCTTTTTTTTCAGGCTGGTTAAATTAGCCACACAGCATTTGGTTCGCTTTGCCCCATAGAGAACATTTATGAAAAAAATAGCTGGCTTACCTATTCAGGCAAATATATAGCAAGATGGTTTGCATGGTTTTATACGCTGACAAATTACCAACATGCCACATGAATATTCATAGAATTGGAAAACTGACATCGAGGTAGATGGCATTATATCAGATCAAACTTTTCGCTTTGAAAAGCAGTTTTTTAAGAAAGCGGCACTCATCACTCCTCCCATGTGCTTCCTCCTTTCTTTGGCAGAAATGATTGATGAGTCCAAAATGAATGGTCACATGACAGTAAAAGCGCATTGCTGCCAAGATACAGAGGGGTGGATCAAGTTATTCACTGGCTCATTTTACCCCACTCTGCTCTACAGTATTTTTTCCCTGAACAAAATTCTTGGCCAAGATAGAAACTTCTGAGAGAAATTTGTCCAAAAGTATTTGAATGATCGTTACACAAACCATAAATCACGTCATTTGAAATGGTTTTAAAGCTATGAATATGGCATTCATATCCCACATTTGTGCAGTAATCTGCATTTCAGTAACGTGCATGATGTGACTCTTTTTGTATATGTGCTGCAGACTTCTGATGTTAACCATCAACATTCAGGGAGCTGCTTAGGTCAGGTTTCAAGTCACAAATATGTGCTTTAGTTTCAGGAGCTGAAGTTAATATACAATAAGATGCTGCTAAAGAGTGGATAGTTAACTTTGGATTTTAGTTGGACCGGACATAGAGAAAGAAGACAGACAAAGTTGATCAATTTGTATCGGAAATGCAACTAATTAAATGCACAAACATGATAAATGGATCGACAATCAAAAGAATTTCTTTGTATTAGCTTATATAAGCTTTGTATTATTGTCAAGTCAACGTAACAAAACTGACAATACTCTGAGATTTCATGTGTTTTCATGGAATCCACACAAAGACAAAAGTGAAAAAATACTTAACAGACATCTACTATATCATATACTCCAAAACAGTACCATGAATCAGACAAGTAATGATAGCCTGGATTTCCACACAGATTGATAACATGTCAATAAAAACCCAAATCCAGCTTTTTCAAATCAAATAGAGACAAAGATAAGAAGTTACACTCAGTGTAAATGCTATACATGCAACATAACAGTTTTCAGACCAAGGTTTTTAAGACATAAAGCAGTGAGAGGCGTCGCCCTGATGTAGACAGTTTTTCAAACATGAGCGTGCCAGAGGAGTCATTTTTAAGGAGGTCTGCAGGATCTGTTAGTACAGCTGTTTCATGAGGAGAGCTGGCCTAAGCTGTTGCTCCACAAAGTCTTCCGGTGGAGGAGATGTCTTCCTCAGATCGTCCTGTTATCATAAACGGCCATGTCTGGGAACAAAATACACAATTCATTATTTTATAAAAACACATTTAGATTCAAAAGAAAGATTGACGAAGAGATCCTGACTCAAAAACTGATTGTGGTGTTGCCTAAGTAAAATTGAAAATGGCTGGAGCTATTAACTCATAATGAAACCCAAAAGCTAAAGGGAATTAGCATTGCATCGGCATTACATCTCTGAATGCAGGTTCAAAGATCTGACAGAACACGCCTGTTGGCCGAATGTCATACCAGATTGACTGGGTGCACAAAGCTGTCCTGGAACCGGTCCTCCTGCAGAAGCTGTCTGAGGTGGGAAATGTAGCTGGAGGCGAGACGGAGCGTGTCCAATTTAGACAGCTTGGTGTCCGCTGGAACCCAGGGCAAGCTGGTTTTTAGTCTGGAGAAAGCTTTGCTCAGCACTCTCATCCTCGACCTCTCCCGGGCGTTGGCCGCGTTTCTCTGCGTCTGCCGTGCCTCCTTCTGGTGCGCCTTGGAGAGTCTGTTGCGCTCCTGTTTGATCCTCCTCTCCACGCCTTCATCTTCCAGTTCCTCATCCGAAAACTGGTTGGAATTGTAGCGGGTAATTTTCCTCGCGGGGCCCTCCAAAGAGATGGCGGTCCTTCTGTGACATGTCTCGTCGTCCTCAGCATCACTTGCAGCAGAGCCCGTGGACATGGCTGTCCCACCTGTGGCTTGGAGGCGCACAGGAGCAGCACTAGCACTAACACTGTGACTGAAATCTAGGGTCTGATTTACAATATTATTGGAACACGTTTAAAATGCTGCAGCCTTTTTTAAATTTCCATTTGGTAACCCTGTCACTTATTTCACCCAGAAGCCCTAAAATGCCAACAGTAGGCCTACAGTATCATACCAGCAGTCCCTAAAGCTGAGGCTATCCTCCGTGTTTGGTGACCCCCCTGATTTAAGTGTCTTGGACTCTTTATCTGTACCGTTTCCTCTATGCATTTCTCCTCCCCTTTTCTAGAAGTCACCATGACCTCAGAAGGACCACAACTCTGTCTCTTTGCGTAAACTGCTATAAGACTTAAATTGTTCCTCTCCAACTAAATAATTGGCTTAAGCCCTGTGAATTAATGGCTCGTTGGTCATTCCAGAGCATGTTTTAAGGCTGATTTTACAGCTTTAATAGCATAAACTCCCAAAAACGTAGCACTATAGGAGGGGATAATGTTCCTGACAATGGTTTGCACTTTGCAAAAGTCGTAGATGCAAATATAGTAAACATCTAGTCAGTTTGTTTTTACTGCAGATGTGTTGGGGTAATAGAAATGTCTTGAGGACCCTATCAAAAGGGTCTAATCCTTTACTGGTTTCACAGAAGGATTGAGTTTCTGCAGATGGAGCAGCCTTTCACACGCAGCCTGCGTGCACCAGCCCCAGCTGTTATCGGTTCCCATGACATCTGGAGCGCTGGCATGACAAGGGTGTGGCAGATGCAAGGAGGCCCCATCCTCATTCTCTTTGTATGGCAAAGATATTCTTTTCTTTTTTACTTTTTTATTCTGGCAGCTTAGGCATTTGTTTTTTGCCCTCCAAACCTCTCATAGGGCATTCTCATATGGAGAACCAATAGACTGCCTTAGTGTGGACTGAGATCAACACGGGGGGGTAATATAAGGATAAAACTGAGATTACTCCAGGCCTTAGGAGGAGTTAAGAGAGCAATTTAAGACATTTGCCTTTGCTGTGACAAAGTACTGTCTGGACATTTCTGCAACATAAGTCTTTATTTTAAAAACGTATCATGCCCACTATAATATTGCAAGCATACTGAACAAAGAATGAATAAATTAAAGTGAAACTTTGGTAAGAAACTGGAATGGCCACAGCCTGTCAAAATAAATGGAAAGTTCTGTTTGCTCCTCCTCCTAAAATTATTCCCAGAAACTTCCAGGTCACTTTAAGCTATTACACAATGTAATGTGTGTGAAATTTTTTGTTAGAAATGACAATATCAAGAGTCTGGCAAGAATTACTTAACTGCAGATGTATGCTTGCCATGCCAGGGTCACTAGAGAGAAACACTGGATATTACTGTTCTGCACAGAAATCAAGGTTTCACTGTACTCTAACTGTTCCCAGGATGGTATGAGATTTATTTTTGGCCTCAAATCTCACCTTATTAAACCACTAAATTATTCAGTCTTTAAAAGTTCAATGTACTTGTTTGTTACCTTTTATATGATGATGTTCCAGCTGAATTCTTTCATGCTAAAATGCCAGTCATTGATTTTAAAGTGTACAGCAGTTTTCCACTGCTCAGATTTTCCACTTTCACGGGCCAAGAATGCTCGTTAATCCAAGGACACATTCATACACTTCTGCCTTTTCATGCAATTTTTCACAAGACCAGAGATCAGCTGGACCTTGGAGGGATCCCTGCTCTGAGAATATCCTTGAACTTGACGTGATGTTGATATATTAAGTTGTGATGGTTAGACAAGTGGAGTTTCAGGCAGGTGTCCAACCCATCCTCTGTGGCTGCAGTCGTCAGCGAGGTGAACAGCCTGACAGACACCCTTGAAGTTGCAAGCTCAGGGATTCTGCAGATGGATTTACCCCTCATTTGATAAGCCTTTTCAATTTTCTTTCCCCCTCCCTCTAACACAGGAGGGCATCAGGCTATGTGACACATATTTCAACCTTCTGTTTCATTCACTGTCACCAGGAAAATGGTTGGGATAAAACCCTCTACTCGTTAGTCATTCTGTTCATATAGTTGCTCAAGTAAAAGAAAAAAAAAATACCTAAAACATCAGCGTAATTGATAGTTTTATGGTTATTGTATTTGCCCCGGGGATACTTAAATTGAGGGCCAGCAGCAATAAATAACACTTTAAACTTGACTTTAAGAGAAAACCACCATTTGCCCATCAGCAATAACTTTCAGAGGTCCTGACCTCTGATTGTGGTCTTCGCTGAAGAAGCAGAGGGACAGGTGCAGGCTCATGATGTCAGAGGCCGGACTCTGTTCCCTTCCCAACATTCTTACGAGTCCCATGATTTCCACTGAAGCTGCTGAATGGCACAAGCATGAAAGCCAGTGCACAAATCAGAGGCAGTATCCATCTTGTCCTGGGATGTTTTCGAATTTCAGAACATTCACGTATAAACCCGTGCCCAACAGTTCACATGTGCAGGTTACTGAAAGAGTAAATATGTCTACTGCTATCACTTTAAAACAGACTTTTGATATATATAATCATACCCCTTCGGATAAAAAGAAAAAGGAACTCACAATATCCACTGGTCATCAATAATTATAGAGCACTTTCTAATTTTCCATTTCAGAGTAAAGTCCTTGAAAAAATTGTTTATGAACAAATGAACACGTCTATCTAGCTCTCTGTCTATCTATATATTAGGTCAATTCAGTTTTATAATAATAAAAATTTATACATAAAACAATTCAAAGATCTTTTAGCTCCCAGACTGAAAATGTGTTTAATTTGATAACGTGAGACAAAAGAATAGATTAGATATATTTTACGAGTTCACATTTCACATAAAGACACATTACGGCATTAGAGACAACAACTGTGTTTGTTACAGAAGAATGGCAACACTTCATACATAAGACAAAATGACAATGATTTACCAACATCTGTGACTTACTGAAAACTAGCGTTATTGTTTCTGCCAACAATGGGAAATAACCAAATGACCCCTAATTCTACCATTACAATAGTTTAGTTCAATGGTGCTCAGCATTTAAGTCGACAGACACACATTAGTTTCAGTTTACTCCACAAATTCCATCGTTCCACATGCACATTCTGGTCCCATGAATTAGTTGTGACAGTTGCATTTACAGCTTAAAGGGTCATTAGTGAAATATTTCTCCATAAATGACTGGCAGATAGGTCAGTTAACTACTTTTAATGCCTGCGGCAGCATGCAGAGTGTAGGTAGAGAGTTCAGATCATAAATCTTTAAATAAATTACCAGATACATGCCTGTATACCTTAAGTATACAATTTACGCTTCTGGAACACTTTTACTTGTATAATAGAACATCAATTCACTGTGCAAAATTGTAATTGCTGTGTCTGTCTTATCCTCTTTATTTACGTGTGGACTCGAGGGCCCTTATGAGCGGGACCCACCGAGACGTGCCGTGGCCTCTCGTTTTACGCTGACTCGGGCTGGGCAACACGCTGTGTCTGATATTAAAAGGACCGTCGTACTCATCGGCCTCAGAGGTGATCTCCATCTTCTGGATGATGAGCTTCAGGAGGCAATGCTGCTTCTCCAGGATGCTTGACATCTCTTTCATCCTGCAGAGAAAATCATCAGCTAATGCTATTCAGAGATAAATTCAAGCAACCTAAGAGTTACACAGTAGTTAGACTTTAAAATGGTTATACTCCTAACTTATTTATCTGGCTAATTGTGGAAAGTTCTACCGTGTATCACCACTAGGGGCTGCTCACATATCAAAAACAATTTACACTGCTTGGGATCATTTACTACTAAAAGTCACATCACTTGTCATTACAGTTTTATGTATTTGGGGTCCCAAATTATATCCATTATCTTTTCATTAACCCAGGAATGAGCTTGCACACCTCTTATAGATTAGAGGGGACAAAAAACTGACACCCATGTGACTGTGTAAAAGCCACCCTTTCATGTGTTAGTGTAGATTCTCAGTCTTCCAAATCATAACAATCTAAATTGCTGGAGTAGAGTCAACTGAACTTGGGTTTTTTTGGGGCCACATTAGTTTTTCCTGTTTAACAAGGACAACTTATTTACCTCGGAGCATCTGAAAATGAATAGTGGTTTCAAATCATTCACACCATATACTTTATGACCGACACGTCGGTCAAGCAGCTAAACAACTCACTTGTGACAATCGCCTATTTGATGGTCAGGTGGGTCAGTGACATCAACAACCTCAACAAATCTCAAAGTGTGAAAGTCCCAGCAACAACTTATAGGCCTAAAATTTCCCACCTGTTACTTAGAACTGCAGAGGCCTTTTGGATGAGAGTGGAAACATCTTCAAGAACCAAGAAAAGAAGTCTAGTTGTCGTCAATTCAAGCACTTAAAATGACTGGTTTGTGTTTTACCTGGACTTCTGCTTTGTCAGCTCATTCTCCACAAAAGTGCAGCTCTTTGATTTGGACTGCACACGACTCCAGACTTCATTTTTTTCCTCCTCACCAGAGATCATTTGGGACATAAAGTTCTGTGAAATTTGATCGTGTTAATGAATAAGGAATACTTAACTGGCATAAGTGAAAAACACAAATCTGCATGTTGTGCGTAATATGTTTCAAGTAGACATTGAGAGTACCCTGGTGCACTTGCGATTGGGGTAGATGATGATGGAGGGTTTGTCAACTCGTTTCATAAACCAGTAAGGGAGCTTATCTTCGAGAGCAGTGTGGAGATCAATCTGAGATCAGAGAGTCAGACATTTAAGATGCAGTTCATGAGTTTTACATTCCTATCTCCCCTTCACTAAACAAATCTCCCCTTCACTAAAAATTAACTTTTAACCTTGTTAACATGTCCATGCCAGCTTTTTCATATGATAGATTCATACCTAATCTATAACTCTACTACTCATACACAACAAGAGTTTTTTTTCTTCAAATTGTAAATACTTGAGGAGCACATACATTTTTAGGGGGCTTCTGGAGTGAGACTTTAAACTAAACTTCCTATTATTTGGCACATCTGTCACATTAATCATCATAGCAAACAGGCTGCTGCTGCTGTTGTTGGATCTGATATGTTAACAAAATCTTTTTAGCTATTTTAGAAAAGGCTGCTGGCTGCACGGTGGTGTGGTGGTTAGCAGAGGGTTCCAGGTTCAACTCCCGGCTGGAGCGTTTCTGTGTGGAGTTTGCATGTTCTCCTCGTGTGTGCGGATGGATGGAAGGATGGATGGATAGAAAAGGCTGACACTTACAAGCTATCCATATTTACCTGCATGGCTATTCGTTTTAGGGCAGCATTTCTTTGTACTTCAGCAATGTCTCCAACCGCCAAACCAATCTACAACACAGAGAACCACCAATGCAATTCAAAAATATCTGAAAGAAAAGTAAAGAAAGCTACAAGATACCAGCTTTTGTTGAAAACAGAAGCTGAAAAACAGAATTATCGTATTTGCTAAAATAAAACACAAATCAAGTCATGCTTTCAGGAGATATTTACCATCAGGTTCACCAAGAGGATTGGCATGAGCATAACAAAGTTCACGAAAATTAAGTATGTCAGGACACCGAAAGGAAGCTCATTTTTCAGAAAAGCATCCAGGAAGTTGCTCTGGTAGTTCAATTCTCCAACCATCATCACAAAGGTCTGCATCACTGAGAGTGGCACGCTGTTGAATTCCCTCTAGTAACAAAAACATGGGAATGTCTGTGGGTTAGTGAAAAGAACCACTAGAACAGTTGAAATACAACACACAGCCACATTTTTCTAAAAGTTTGGATGCTGTGTTTAGTGTCAATAAAAACAGAATACAAGAATTTGCAAATTACTCAAACCCTATATTGTATGAACAGAAAACATAGTCAAATAATTGCTTGCATTTGATTTGATACCAGCAAAAGATTTCAAAAAGGTTTGGACAGGTGCATGTTTACCACTCTGTTGCAAATCCTACAGAAAACTGCAACCACTAATTTCAGCAGTTTTGAAAATGGAAAAAAAAAAAATTCATGCTTGGTATTTATTTCAGCTGCTCATCAGTTGAAGGCCCCCTTCGTCATTTCTTTTTGTTTTATAATGCTCCAAATTTCAATGGGTGACCAGTCTGGAGTGCAGGCAGGTGAGTTTACCTGGTTTAGCATCAGAGCATGGAACGCCAAGCTGAACGCCAACATCAGGTACACGAACAGTGTCACAATACGGACCAGTGTCTTCATGATCTCCCCAAACATCACAACATAGATGCCAACTCCCTCAAACCTAGGGAAACCGGTGGAATATGCAACCCGAACAACGTGAAAAAGACATCATGCTCAAATACACGCAGAATGCTGAAGTCTGAAATGTACCTCTGGAGATAAAGGAGAAATCCAATCCACGAGGTTAAAACTGCTGTCGCCCCTGCTTGCCAGTGCAATGAACCCTCTACATTGAGCATGAGGGGGATGATGAACAGAAGAGAGAAGATGGCTGAAAACCAGTCAGACGTGTTGGTATAATCCCTGAAGTAATTCCAGCGCTTTTGAGTGACCAGAAAAGACAAAACATAAAAAATAAAAACAAAAACAAACAACAATGGAAATATTTGAGCAATTTTGTCTCCATTCTCCTTGCCTACAATCATTGTACAGTAGAGCTTCACATTCCTGAACATGTGACTTGATCTGAGTGTTATAACAAAACGACTGGTCCAAAGTGTGGAGGGGACATTCTGACAGTGGCTATTCGGTAATTCCTTCAAAGCTAAATCAGAGGGTACTCATCCATCACACCTGTTTCACACAATTATGGTGTTTCTACTCAGACCTGGTGCCCTGCAACGTACCTGCTGTGACAACTGCACAACTTCTTTCGCTATTGAGTAGACGTTCATGATCAAGACCATCACCATGCAGAAGGACAAGAACACGTTTTGCTGTGAAATTAGGAACAATGTTAGATTTATATAAGACATTATATTCTCATGGTAAGTCTTTGCACCCATGCAATATACTGTAGGCATTTAAATAATCTGATATCATATCAAAATTGACTATCCTAGTAGTACCTCAGTGAAAGATATGGGCACCATGATGATGTCGTGCTCGCCTGTGTCAGTGACGTTCATACTGGGTCTTAGAGTCACTATCAGGTGGGTTAAGGGAAACAGCCCTAACAGGTACAAAAACATGTTGATCACATGAGCTTTGCTCCCATAGGCAACCCTGTAAACAAAGAAGAGGACATCCAGTCATGAAATTAGAAAATGAAAACCCTCGCTGTAATTTTGGAAGATTTATTCAAAAGGAAAGCTGTCATCCAACTTGGGTTAACACCCTGAATACACACCACTTCATCGCCAAATACTTTTTGCAGACGGGGTGGTTGAGGAGCTCAATTCGGTTGTACTTCACCATTGCCTGAAGAAAGTGTTAAAAAAAGTAGTTACTCCAGTTATTATCTCAGTGAGCAAAATGTAGAATGATTATCAGTTCAAGTTGAGAAGAAGATGAAAGATGATATAAGAAATATATATGAAATATCGCAATATCATGAATAGAGGATGACTATAGAATACAGGTAACACTGTGTATATTGCAAAAACAGAGAGCCGGAGGTTTGTCAGATTTCTGCTTTAACAAAGCATCAAAAAGTGTCATCTGCTCTTTCATCATCAGCTTTGAAAAACTGGGGATTTGGAGGGTTATGCAATTTAATTTCACTAACCTGCACTGGGAAAGTAAAATCTCTTTTGACAAAGCCAAAACTGTGATGAATACATGAGGAAAAGCGTCTTTTAAGACTGAATAGGCAAATCCTGATAGGACATGCCAGTGAAAATGTCTACAGAGCTTAATTAGCAGGTTTTACGTGGCCAGCATAGAATGTGGCTGCTTAGAAATTGCAGGGGAGCGGAATATTAGCATTCTTCTGAACTGAAATCATATTTGAGGTGAAAAGTTGCTTACATTGACAGCAGCTAGTGGCTGAATGGCTTTGAACTGGTCAGAATACTTCAGCGCTGAAACGGGAGCCTGGAGCCACCTGAAATTGTATTCAATCTAAACCACAAAAAGAAGAGTTTATTGTGCTCCTGGCAGATGCTTTACAATAAAGATCAGTTTGATATTTTTATTGTCCAGCTTGCAGAGAAATTACATGGTAGTCAGGGCTGTTGTGGTCGTCATCAGACTCCTTCACACAGCGGTCCAGCAGATGCTATTGAAAAAAGTTACAAATCACACTGACAGTGAGTTTTACGTCTTTGCTCGGTGCTCAATCAGAGTACAGGTTACATAACAAAAAACTGCAGGAAGAAATGACTTATTATGGTGGTGTGCACAGATTTATGTTGTTTTTTTTTTGCCACTAGCACACCTTGCAGGTCTCAGGCAGTGACTCAATCATGTCGAGTATGGCACAGTGTTGGTTACTGCCTGGAATGAATTTTCTCAAAGCTTCGTCACATCTGGAAGAGGAGAAACCCAGATCAATCTGAAAGTCACCAAAATACGCACTGAATGAAATCTATATCCTGATTAACTTGTGGCTGTAACATACCTGTCACTGTCAATCACAGCATTGACCACTTCTTTTCTCCCGTTTTGCACGGCCTCATGAAGGAATGAGGTGTTATTCTTGTTTAAGATGATCTCTGCCCCCTTGACCAGCAACAGCCTGGCTGCAGCCACGTGTCCCACTCTTGCAGCAATGTGGAGTGCAGTGTTCTTGCATGTCAACGCAATAACAAGAGACTCAGGATTTATTACAGCTATGCACAGTATAATTCAATGCTATTGGTAACTATTAGCCTGCAGATATATTCAACCACCCCATTCATGGAAAAGTAAGACCTGTCTAAAAATTGCCCCTTGAAAAAAAACCCAGAAGACTTCATGGCAATTGTTTTTGACTACATTGAACTTTTGAAGCAATAGTATTTCATACCCCATCCTCATCAGTTTTATCCAGTAATTTGAGATTGGCTGACAGCAGGATCTCCATCGTTTGTGTGTATCCTTCAGATGCCGCATGGTGCAGGCAAGTCCAGCCTTTGTAATCACTGTAAAAAAAAAAAAAAAAAAATTTCTAGGCTGTACGATGCACTGCAGGATTTAAGGTATGACTAAAAATAACGGGAAAAATTATGTTTAATGATATGCTTATGCATTTGTATGTGATGGTTATGCTCAAACACATACATGTTATCTATATACCCAACAACAAGTTTGGCTTTACCTGTGAAAGAGAGCTCCTTTGCGCAGCAACAGCTGAACCACCTTAGTGTGCCCCCCTGTTGAAGCCAAATGGAGCGGCGTCAGGCCCCGCTCATCGCCTTCATTTAGCAGACGAGAATCTGTGATGGTCTCCAATAATCTGTGACAAGTATTGATACGTCCATACCTTTAAGAAAAGAGGGATGAGGAGAGACATTGAGGAGAGGTACTTATTTTTCAGTGTTATTATCTGCTGATCTCTAAAACACAATGCCCACACCACAGGTCCTCTAGCTGACTGAGTATCTTCATCAGGGACACTTAAAGACTGCCTTTAGTCTTTCACATGCCTGTGAGGTCATTTGTACATGTTAGAAAAACATATCACAGGCAAAAGAAGACATTAGTATCAACAGTCTCACTGTCACATATTCAAACACTAAGACTTCATATGTAACAAAATCTAAACGGCTTGGAGGGTGGTGCTAACTTGTTATGTGCTGACATCAGCCCTTTATACATAACAGAGTACTGAAGGATGTGTTAGTCAGTCCTGACTTACATACAGAATGAGGATGCACAACAAAAGCATATCCGTCCCACCTTTAACTGGCACTGTGAAAAGCATATCGTCAGGTCACAGGCACATCTTATCCTGCCTCAACCAGTTCTAACTTCCAACTCATCACAAACTGACTGTTGATCAGGAGCCTGCTTTGTTGGTTTTCTGTGGCTGGGAAGCATCCTCTTTGGACGTTTTCTAAGGTAGGAATGCACCAGTTGCGGGATATGTCGTCTGGAAAATTAGGAAAATGTTGACGAAGCTATACAAAATAAAATGTTTGTTACAGAATTGCCTAGTATAACACCTGACATGATTTTATTCCACCAATTACTTTTAATGCATGATGAAAATGTGACAAAAATCTGAATGAAGACCAGACGTCAAAATATGAACGGGATTATAACACAAATCATGTGCTTGGGAGTCATCTGTCTTCCCTATTCTCCCCTCCAACCTTCTTAATCAGTTGTTGATAACTCTGCACTATGGAATTATATTTTTCTGCATATTCTCTATCAGTGCAACCAGTCCATTACTGCTGCAGAAAGATTACTGGCAATATGCAGCTGCACAGCAGTTCCACCTGCATGTTATACAAAAAATTGGGTACAACGTGCACTGAAAGTAGCTCTTGAGCAAGCAGTAGCATGTTACAAGTTAAGAATGAAATGTGTTGACCACACTGCTTTATTAGCGTGAGTCTCTACAGTTGTCTTGGTGCTCTCTTTTTGCTGTGTTCTCCACATCAAGGCATATCTCATCTGCAGGCTACACTCTAGGGTGAGTGTGCTGTGCTTGGAGTCTTTTTTTCCCCATCAAGAGGAAAAAAACCCACAAATGTGTGACATGTGAGCTGAGGCACAAAGTGGATTTGAGGAAAGTATGGAACAGAGGAGAGAAAAGGGGAGGAGGTTCACAAAGATTAGTCAGTCAACATGACAGCAACTCATAATCATATTATTGCAAATGCAATCAAAACTTCCTAACAAGGTTAAATCGGAATCTGGTCCAAGAACACAATCTTCCTGTTACAGGAACTCCTCATTTACAAATAGTTTCTCCTCTCCTTAAAAAGAAACAAAAACATTTGGCACTGTCTTGAGTGCAGAGGAAGATTGCAGTTCATTTGGTTTCAGACTTCACACCACTGCATACTAAATATGGCAAGGCAAACTCACATCCAGATTTACATTTTAGTCATTTTAAATTTGTAACGTGTGACCTCAGAAAACCATGGGGTGCCGCATTAGAGCAGGAGACTCTCTTTCCAAAACAAATCTAGTTAAACCTGAAAAGTAAAACACACCTTGGAACCCAAAAATAGCTCATAAATATAGATTTTGTATGTATTCATAAATGTATTCATAAGAGGAAAAATCTGAACATAAAACAAAGAGCCTCAGAGCAATTCATTCAATGAATAAAGGGAGAGGATCTGAACACCTTTGCTGGAACATCCATTCATTGCTATATCTTCACATAGCAAGTTGTTGTTTGCTGCTGTATTAAGGTCTTTAAATATTCCACATTTCTTCAGGCATGAATAGATTATTTTCAAGGAAAAGAAGACATAAAATATGTAATTTGTTTCAACATGAAAAATCTTTTAACCTGTAGGCAAAATAAAAGCAAAGGGGTTACCAATAATGACTCATGGTGCTATGGGAAGTCACGTGTTGGTAGCTTTTCAAGATGGTCGGAGGCACTTTGTGTCGGCATAGTCGTCCAAGTGGGGATAGATATTGAGTTTTCTACACAAGTTAAAGTATGATATCATAGCATGGTCTTCCTCATGCCCTCTAGCTCTTATACCTCTAAATGGATGAACACGATAGAAAAATCAATAACAATAACATTGACTGATCACTCTGTAATATTCATTTGTAATATTTTTCCACATTTGCCTGGCAAATTGAATTCTATTCTATTGACAACTCCTTCAGGTCACTGAATAAAAGGTGTGTCACTGTAATTAATCTTTCGAAAAGCTCTGGAGAGCAGGAATTTCTCACAGGATTACAACTGCAGGACGGTGTGACATTTTAAAATCCAGTCAGTGATCATTTTTCATCAGTCAACTGTTGTTTAATTACGAAGGCATGGTAAAGAAATCTTGGCTTTGATGAATGCACAAAGAATAAAGTCTGATTTCCAGTCTTTAACTTTCTGTGGGTGTTTTTACTTTTAAGAAAGGGAAGCATATATCTTCCTGTCTCTCCTCTTAAGGAATGATGAAAATCTATGTGGAAGAAATAGCAAAAGAGAGATTGGATACATTGCTGTGGAAAACTTGAAATGTTAGCAATATATAGAATAAAGAAAGTAGATCCATAGCCAGCCAGTGGCCCGTGTCAAAATGACAATGCACTTAGTCTTTAAAGAAATTTGCAAAGTTTATGCAACTCTGAGCAAAATTCAGGTCAAATCAGTGTTTTTTGGATCAACGGGATGGAAAGTTCTGCCCTCAGGGAGAAATCAAACTTACTGAGCAGCAAAGTGCAGAGCAGACTTCTTGTCCTTGGACTTGTATGCGAGGCCAACCTGCCCCGAGAGGCCCAGCATGTTCTTCACTGAGTCATGGATCCCCAGTCGGCAAGCGTAATGGAGTGGGGTGCAGCCCTCACTATCCTCACAGTTCAGCAATGCCTTCACACTGTTTTGCTGAAGTCAGACACGAAATATGATAAACATCTTGTATTCTTGTATAACATAATATTATTATTATTATTATATAAAACATTTAAACCTTCCCCAGAAAGGCTGTGACATTGTAAAATCTAAATCAATAACAGTAAACAAGGATTTGCTCATCATTTATGCTTGAATGAATGAATGAAGTAAAATGTTGTCACTGAGAAATTTGAGCTTTGTTTTTCTTTTTTTGCCAACATCACATTTCTAATAGTTGGCAAATGGATCTATTTACCACAGTTTTACTTCAGTGGGATTGATGTGGAACACGAGATGCTAAAAACAGAGACAAGGCTCCAGCAGTTTTAATCCTAAATCTGGAATGCAGGAAAGCCACTTGGCATTGTTCTGCTGAAATAAACAAAGACAAAGGGCATTGTCTGGGAAGCAGCAAACAAATAAAAAAAAAAAGGTTTCTACAAATCAACTGTCATCCATGTTGACACTTCACATGCGGTCGCTCTCATGACACTGGAGGTCACATATTCTTTGAATGTACTTGCAATTGTCTCAACGAGAGGTCAGAAAGGGATAATCCTCTTTCATTTTAATTTTGACGTCCCAGTTTTCATATTATTGAAGATACTTTCATGAATGGTCTTTTTTTTTATTCTATTCTTTTTGCCTCTTTTTGCTGTTTTGTCTAAATTTTTCCCTCAGCTGGGTGAAGGACACTATAGAATAAAGCTGACATGAATTTTTACTCGAATTTCTAGATACAGCAATAAACTGTTTAATCTTACAATGTTTTTCCACGGAGTTCACGATGATTTATAGATTCATATATATTTTCAATGCAGTGTCACCAAAAGCCTATACACATAAGAGTGTATGATATGCTATCTCTGTACTAGATTAAACTGAATAAAACACACATAAAGAGTCCCAACTTTGCTGGGGAAAAAAGGTTATAGCATTGTAGCATTGCAGAGACTGTATATTTGCACAGAGATACACAGAGAGCCCAGTCACAGATTGGCATACATACTGTCTTATTATGATATCAATAAAACTGCTATCACTTTAGATCAAGCCTACAATACCAAAAAGCACTATTTGCTTTGAATGTGTGTTATCATATACTGTTGGGCGCCAAGCAAATTGATCAAGGACTGTACACTAATTAGATTCCATTAACTTAATGACATTTTCATCAAAGTGCATTTGCAAAGCTGCAAACTGCACTCGTTGTGGGTACCTGCAGTATTTCCTCTGAGAGGTTTTTCAGACCTTTGGGCTGCAGAATGGCGAGGTGAAGGAAGTTACAGCCACTTATGTCTATCGCATTAACATTGGCTCCTTAAAAGACACGAACATATGCATACAGCCTGTTCAGAATATGCATTATATAACATCTTACATATTATATGAGTGCTGCTGGTAGTGATACACAACATTAAAGCTCACCTTTTTCAAGCAGCAGAGCGACAGTTTTCCATGCTCCACAGGAGGTGGCCAACAGCAAAGGAGTGTTTCCTTTACAGTCAGTGCTGTTAAGGTCTGCACCCTAAGGAGACAATAAACTAAATCTTTAAAACTGTCTTTGTCATTTTTACACACATCACCGTAGTTGTTGCATAGAATTATACATATGACTACTGATTTAAGTTTGGATTTTCAAAACTTTTCAACGAGCACCGCTCTCACCCTTTATAAGACTCTGAAAGACTCATCTTATCCAAGACCAGTAACACTTAAATTCTTTATTTGTACTCTGACTTTTAAAAAAGACAAAAAGCACTTATTGCCTACACCAGGGTCTCTTACTATGGATACTTCCTCAGTTGTACTGTCAGTCAGTTTGAATATAAAAGCATCTGCTGAGTGATTAAATGGAATCTAAAAGTTAAAATGGGCCGTTTTGCCCCACCACTACACACACGCAAAAAAAAAGAAAGAAAGAGAGAAAAACAGAACATTTGAATGTCAAAAGTACTACTTTGATTTGTGTGGTTACAGACTCCAATACCGATCCTGGATGCTATCACATTACTAAGAGCTCCGTCCTACTGAAATGTGCTTGTGTTTTGGAAAGCATACAATCCCAAAAACCATGCAGATGTTTCCCAATGTTTGAGTTTGGCAAGTAAAGCCCATCCTGACGTCCTTTCTGTGTTACAATGAAAAAGATTCTTGTACACTCTGGACACAAATAAGCTGCTACTGCACAATATTTCTTCTACATAAGTCACCAGCTGTGAAAATGCTGACTTTTTACCTTGAACATGCAGGTTTAATCTCATGCTTCTTACGCATTAATACATAAGTAGATATTAAGTGCACATTTGAGACCCCTTTTATCCTGTAAATGTGACCAGCTGACTCAAGAGAAAAGAATGGATAAAAATAGACGAATCATAAAAGCTAAAAATGCAAATTTAAAGATTGTTCCGATATTTCTGAATCTCGGAGTTGTGTGAAGTACTAATGAGTAGTCGGGGGCTTACTCACTGTAGGCAGCAGTTAAAGTGCCCACAGAGAATCTAAGTTAACTACACAGAACAGCTACACAGAACAGGGCACAGAAAAGCTAATTTGCACCTCAAAAATTTTATTGTGATTTGAGCAGTCACTATATATCACAATTTTTACACCATATCACTTTTGCATCAGGCAGTTATTATGGGTGCCCCATGCCATAGGCAGGGCACACATATTACTATTGCTCATACTTATTATTTTTCCGCTTCCGTCACGTTTTTCGGCGCGTAACTCGGCCCGCAGCGAAGGTCCGACTAAAATAAAAAATACATGGCTGCGTGCGCGCCGATGGGCAGAAGTGTGCTATTACTTTTCTCTCTCATTACTCGACCGGAATAGCGGATAAATGGGAAAAAGCGGGCAAATTGTCAATGGGAAAATGAATGGAGAAGGCCAAAAAGAGGCAGTTTGGGGCTCGAAGAGCCCCAAACTGCCTCACATTGGAGGCCTCTGAACTCAGCCATACAGCGTCACACACACATCATTCAAAGTTTGTGTGTGACAGGAAAGACTCAGCTTTAACTGTGGTAAAGGGCTTGTTAATAGCTTATACGGCTTTGACACAACGGCAGTTTACGTTTTAGGTGTCCAGAGGAGGTCGTCTAATGTCAGTTACACTGTAACTGTCACTCTAAAAATCTTTAAAAAACAATTTCTCGAACAAATGCCTCTCACGTCCAAAATATCTGCCTGATCTTGATAAATTATACATCAAAACGTAGGTATTTTAGTTGTCTTTCACCCAATGTGACTGTCATTGAGCTGGGCCTCACAGATTTCTCACAAATCCCCTCTGAGCGCAGAGAGGGAACATTCCATCCCATTATAAAACGGCCGAGCCCTGAAATCAGTGTGAAAAATCATTTTAAAACTGCCATAATAAAGGAGCCACGGGGGTTAGAAGAATAAAAATTACACCGCTGGCTTCCCCCGGGCCTTCTGGCGCTCACGGTGAAAGAATTATTCGGATACGACTTCTACTTTTCGAACAGCGAGCGTTTTGTTCCAGATTTCTGCCTCAATATGAAAACCCCATGATTTTAAGGGGACAAAGTGAGGTGCAGAATTCGGCAGTTGGCAGTTGGCAGGCACAGCTGTTGCCCATAGCAACTAATGCTGACCACACCCAAGAAGGCTGCCCTGTTCTATCACAGCTGATGAGGGCAGAATCAAGATGGCGGATGAGGGCAGAGCCAAGCAGGCTGGCCTGCTGTAACAGCATTATGCCAGCCTGTTTTATCTGTGCTCCTAATACAATATAACATGACAGCCTCTGTCTGTCAGCAGGCAGCCAAAACTGTGAAAACAGCTTCATGCCAGCTGCTCACGAGACAAATGCGCGCGACAGCGCGCACTGACCCAACAGCGTCATGCTAGCCGCTCACGAGACAAATGCGCGCGACAGCGCGCACTGACCCAACAGCGTCATGCTAGCCGCTCACGAGACAAATGCGCGCGACAGCGCGCACTGACCCAACAGCGTCATGCTAGCCGCTCACGAAACAAATGCGCGCGATAGCGCGCACTGACTCATATGCTTTCCATTATGATCAACACATCTATCATAACAGCGTCATTCTAGCCCTCACGAGACAAATGCGCGCGACAGCGCGCACTGACTCATATGTTTTCCATTATGATCAACACATCAGCTGTGATAACAGGTTCGTGCCACTCACGAGACAAATGCGCGCGACAGCGCGCACGGACTCATATGTTTTCCATTATGATCAACACTTCAGCTGTTTTAACAGCTTCATACCAGACGCTTGACGACACACGTCAGCAATTCCACTGTTTTCATTGGTTGTTGGATCGTCACTTCGCCCCTGCTTCTTCGAATATTCTTGAGTAGTCTTTCTGTCTGGCGAGCTTTGTTCAGGTAAGATCTATTTTTTGCTTGGTTTGGTTATATTGAACATTATCTGTCGTTGATCGTGGCGGAAATATGACCGTCCTCCAGTTAAATAAAGACGAGGTATTTGCTAATTTTCCTTCCGCCGATGTTTCGGTGTGGCTGCCTTGTTTAGCATGCTACACTATTAGCCCGCTGTCTGGCGTGGAATGCTGTGAAAGCTATGAATTTACGTTGTGGTTATATTGAACATTATCTGTCGTTGATCGTGGCGGAAATATGACCGTCTCCCAGTTAAATAAAGACGAGGTATTTGCTAATTTTCCTTCCGCCGATGTTTCGGTGTGACTGCCTTGTTTAGCATGCTACGCTATTAGCCCGCTGTCTGGCGTGGAATGCTGTGAAAGCTATGAATTTACGTTGTGGTTATATTGAATATTATCTGTCGTTGATCGTGGCGGAAATACGACCGTCTCCCAGTTAAATAAAGACGAGGTATTTGCTAATTTTCCTTCCGCCGATGTTTCGGTGTGACTGCTTTGTTTAGCATGCTACACTATTAGCCCGCTGTCTGGCGTGGAATGCTGTGAAAGCTATGAATTTACGTTGTGGTTATATTGAACATTATCTGTCGTTGATCGTGGCGGAAATATGACCGTCTCCCAGTTAAATAAAGACGAGGTATTTGCTAATTTTCCTTCCGCCGATGTTTCTGTGTGACTGCCTTGTTTAGCATGCTACACTATAAACCCGCTGTTTGGCGTGGAATGCTATGAAGGCTATGAATTTACGTTGAGTGGTTATATTGAACATTATCTGTCGTTGATCGTGGCGGAAATATGACGTCTTCGAGTTAAATAAAGACAACGTATTTGCTAATTTTCCTTCCGCCGATGTTTCTGTGTGCCTGCCTTAGCTTAGCATGCTACATTGTTAGCCCGCAGCCTGAACTTGAACGCGCTCGACGGCAAAAGCTTGTTCAAATTGAACTTGTTGGAATATGAATTTAATGAGTTTATTTCAGTATAAGGCTTGTGTTGACCAGTTATATTGAACATTATCTGTCGTTGATCGTGGCGGAAATATGACGTCTTCGAGTTAAATAAAGACAACGTATTTGCTAATTTTCCTTCCGCCGATGTTTCTGTGTGCCTGCCTTAGCTTAGCATGCTACATTGTTAGCCCGCAGCCTGAACTTGAACGCGCTCGACGGCAAAAGCTATGTGCTGGTGTCGAATGAGTCAGAATGTGAATGCATTGTGATTTGAACAGAATATGGCTTGTGTTCAGTGCTCATTTAGCTTATTTATCCATTTTTATGTCTATTTATTCATCTATTTATTCGTCTATATATTCTCAAGTCATGAGCACTTTTGAATTATAATCATGGTATTTTATTTGACAGTTGGCAATTATGTTAATTATTGTACATATCTTCCAATCAGTGAAATATGAACTTTGAGGATCATGGCTTAACTAGTAGAGTGTGATTCCTCCTGATTGCTGTACCGTGCTGGCACGGTGATGCTTTGACAATTAGTTTATCATCCTTGACCATGTTTTTGTGAGAAGAGTATCATGAGTTTGTTCAGTCGGAGAGCTACACCACCAGTGATGACAAGCTCAGAGAAGGCAGACAGGACAGAGACGGAGAAGCTTCAGTCAGACAGAGAAAAAGATGAAACTGAGGTAAATGTTGGAGTCAAAGGTGCAGAGTTACACCTCACACTTCACTCTGTTTAACGTGAATCCTTAACTCATAACATCACCAGATTGTTCCATTTATTCATTAGAAGTTATCATGCTTTTGTTTTTCTTCTGTCAGAGAAACCAAACACCCCCCCCCCCCCCCCCCCCCCCAGAAAACACTGATGCAGCATCTTCGGTTGGAGAAGCAGGACCTCATTAGATGTAACGCTGCACTTACAGGTGAGACTTCTACATGTATGAAGACAGTTTCAGTGCTTTTCATCATGTGTGCTTGGTGCTAATTTCATGATTGTTGTCTCCAGCTTTTAAAACATGAGCAACCAGCATGAATCCAGACTACAGTCATCATGCAGATGCTGCAGAGACAGACAAAAAGGTCTAAAGTAAGTACTGACACTTCCCCTCACAGCTCACATACAGTAAGGATGTCTGTTTATGATTAATGCTGTTAATGATTGTGTGTCCAGCTTTCCATCTGAGGTCCTGCTGAACCGAACACCTGCCCTTCCACAGGAGGATTCAAACTGCATCGTGACGTGTCCAAGGAGAAGAACTATGAAAAAAGGTGAGTGTTTTTATCTTTACTCAATACATTGATTGTACTTTGGATATTTTTTGTGATGAATCAAAAACAAGAAAATTTATCTACATGAAACTCAACATTTGGTTTCCTCTCTTTTTGTCTTATGAAGCAGAGAAGGACTCCCATCAGCTGCAGTGACCCAAACAACCTTGAGCAAACACAGATGTGACCGAGGACTCCGATGAAGACTGGAGTTTCTATCACCATAGGACAGAGGTAAGATTTGAATGTTGTTGGGTTTAATGTCCTCATGTCTTCCTCTTACTGTGATGGTGAATGCTTACAGATATTTCTCTACACAGGGACCCCCCCCCACACACGCAGAGCAGAGCCTGGAGGGACATGAGGATCATCAATTTCTGTTTTCCAATCATATTTGTCATTGTTTCATTGTATCTACATTTATAGACTGTGACATGTTAAAGTTTATCAAAACTGACTGAATTATAATGATCTGTTGTTGCTAAATAAACACATTTAAACTGTCAGTATGTCTGAACATTACTTTCTGTCCTCCTCCTCTGGGATCTCTGCTTCAACCCCCCCAAAAGGGGACTCGGTTGGCTAAAAGACCAGTAACTGAGCAGGTGATTGGCTGTTTAAACTCTCCTCCTTAATCAGGTAAACATAATGGCTGACACCATTTAAAGTGTAAAGTGGTTCATTATTAAGCCAGCCGTCTCTCCCTCATGCTGCCCAAAGCAGGCAGGTTTCACCACAGCAGGCCAGGATCTCAAATGTTAAACTATGTTTCAGCTTATCTCTGTACCTTAGTTTAATACTGAAATACCTAATGCTTGACTGGCAACTAGCAGGTCTCTCAGCACAGCACAGCTCTCATCTGTGTGTGTGTGTGGACGGGCAGAAGACGGGCAGCAGCTGGGCACCCATCAAAATTTCTTCAGAAATTTTCTAGTTAACTTTACATCTGTGTTGCTTCACATCGTCCCATGCATGGAGTTTGTGCAGCGTATCCTGCAACTGATCAGACGAGTCTGTCAGGAGCTGTGTCAGACATGATGGATAGCTTATTCTGGGAGTTACTTTTGCAAGGTGTAAAACATGGTAGGTATTTGTGCTTTTTTCTGGCTTTTCACTCATTTATACCATCGTATAGTTGGTATTTTGGGAACAGATCAGCAGTTTAGGTCACTCAGAGGTTTGTTTAGATGCCACATTGTAACCCTACCTGCTCTAAGGCCGAGGCTGAGACCATTCACAAATTCCTGAATCCTTCCTTCAAGATCATTTTAATGCAAACGCTACATGATTTTGCAAAGGATCAGATTTCAACACAATACCAGTTGGTTCAACTGGCAGATCTGGCACTCTCCAGCAGGAATAAGTTTCTCCCATTAAGGTCTATTGTTCTCTTTCTCCTTCTCCCCTTCAATAGATTTTTAATCAACTTAAACAAAACTTTAATGAGGAAACAGCTATGCCAAGCAAACATTTACATTCTTCATTGTTAGCCACAGCTAATTAGCAGAGGGATGCTTACCCAGCCATTGTGTATGTAATTAAGCATAGCAACACAGACCTTCTTTGGCTGAGATAATAGTTAAAAGTTAATTAAAAGTCTGATACAACAGCGAAGCAGTTTTAGCTTCACTACAGTGAATACAATGATTCACAATATGACAGTTTTTAAGTTTGGGTTGCTTTAAATGGCAAAATTTTGCCGTTCTCTCACTCCAAACTGTGAGCAATCTGACTGCAGAGAACACTGCATGTAATTTACCCGTCCTGCTTTTTAATCTGTGTTGAAGAGCAGGTACACACTTTGTATCATGCTGGTGGCTTCCAGAGGATGTCACCATTTTATAGTTCTAAAGCTAAATGCGGTTAACCCCTTACCTCCCAGTGCAGTGTTTGCTAACAGAATTAGTTTACATGAAATAAACTTGGACCCAACCTCCCTCCTAGCAACGCACTTCTGTTAAAACAGATGCAACAGATGGCGACAGATGGTCCACAAGCACTGAGCAGCAACTTGAACATCCACTGAGGCAAAGGTATTAAAAATGGCAAATACTGAGTAATGATGGTAGTGGGGACACACACACACACACACACAGAGTTCTAGTAAATTAAATCCAGTGAGCAGTGATGTTAGCAATCAGCAGCAATGTAAAACTTGTTGAGATGTCCTTTTGGTTTTAAAATGAGCGTTTACTGCATGAGAAAGCATGCAAAGATTAATAACATGAGCAGAGGATGTCCTGTGGTGTCCTAACAGGTGTGCAGTGTGCCGGTGTGTATTTGTGTGTTTTATTTACCAAAGAAATTAAGTACTCCGCCAACTCCGTGTGGTCAAATATTGTAGCCCTGGAAAAGTAAACAGAGTTGCAGTAAACCAGCAGGCATGACTCTGAGGGCAGTCTTAGTCATACAGTCGGATGTTGAATAAGCTTGATTTAATTCCAATTCTGCTGTGTCAGAGCATGATATAAGCGCCAGATTTTCCTTTGTGGTTACATCTTTTATCTTCAGGTTTGCATCGGTTCCCTTGGATGATGCACATTGATGACCAGTTCTTCACAGTCTGGCTATGTTCTGTAGTTTCAGAGGCAGGAGTGAATGATTTCAACAATGGAATGAATGACTGAATAAACATCATACCAGCTATTGGTCAAATTAATGAGGGCATTATCCAGCATTTTATTGCAGTGCTATCAAAATTAAAATAAGATGTAGAGAAGGACCTTTGTCCTTTACTCTGCTGCTGTCAGAGCCAACACAAATAACTTTCAGATTAAATTGATGTCAGAGGCTTATATCTATATAATAATGATGTCATTATCCATAATTATTGTCTCTAATTAAAAGTTATTATTTGATGATTTTTTTTTTAATATTGTCAATTATTACAAATCTACAAAGAAGTTTTTAATTTCTTCTTCAACTTCAACAAGGAGGTGACAAAGTATTTCTTTACCGATAGGTCTCCTTGATATGATGAAACAGATGGTTTCTAGCATGGTCTGTGATCTCAGGTGCTTTATAAGAATTTAGTTGCCAAACAATATAAACAACACCGATACAAAGATTTTGCTGAGACAAATCATTTCTTTCTCTGTTAGACTTAGTCGTGGTCAAGGCGACTTGACAGAGGAGTTGGACACAAGTCTCAGACATTTCCGCTTCGTCTGGGGAGAAGTGATGGGAATAATGGGTAGGACGGAGGACATAAAAGCGAAAGGCGTGACAGCGAGAGGATGCAGAGATGAGGAAGAGATAAAGTCTTAAGCAGAGATTTTCCGAAAAACAAAAGAGGTTTCTTATTTTCCAGAGAAAAAAAAAAATTGTTTGTTATTTGCTATCAGATAAGTCGTATCAGGCTCACATTTCTGTCCACCAAACAAAGCTACAGCAAGTGGTTCTTTGCTCAGTTTTGAAAAAAAGATCTCTAGATTTTCCAATGTCACATCTGGTTTGTATAATAAAAGACATTGTACCCATTAAATTTTCCAACATGTCAACATTCCTTCAGTTCCATCTGGATAATTGACAATGATATTAAGTCAAATTAGTAGGTTGCCAGCAATAAATCACAATGGAGATAACCTTTACCATATTTTGGGTAGCGGGATAAGGGAAACCCACCTGTGTAGTGGGGTCTGACAAGCCCCATCAGTTAGGTTGATGACATCCTCTACTTGGTCAACAGTGGAGAGCATCAATTTGACTACCTCAGTAGCTCCCTGGGTGCAGGCCAAATGAAGCGGTGTTGACCGATCGTTCTAAACCGCAAATGTGGAGACATCACGTGTGATGAGGGATGAATAATGAATGAAGAAATATCATACATATCCACAAACTTTGCTCCGTGCATATGCAGTGTGGTAGAGATTTAGAACAGAACAGAGTGGAACATGAACATATGCGAGAATTAGTATGTACACAAGCATATCATTTATCCTCCCACACACATACATACTGTACACTTCCCCAGTGTAACATTAGCAGAGTATCTCCCAGACTTGCAGGCAGAACACCAGGGGCTGAAACACAAGCCTTTAATGAGATAACCAGGACTGGCAGGAGGACGCCAGTGATGACTCCACTCAGCTCCACAGAGTAAGTGGAGGTAATTTGTATCAATTTAGGCAACCGAAGCTATTACTGTACTCACTATTCCTGCCGTACCTCTGGCCACGGGCCCGGGGCTAGACATAACGATCACTCCCAGATGGGTGTGATATAAGACTGACGTGTTCTAAAAGCACATCTAAAAGATTAAGACCTTTCGCCAGGGAACTGCTTTACAGGTGTAGGCAAATAAGGGTTTTGATAAGAAAATAAAACAATGCAAATCTGACGCAGCCTGCAACGGACAGATGAAAGATGGTTAGCAGCATTTCTAATACGTAGTTCCTAGGTGTTGATATATTTATCAGTGTTGACAACCAAAGAAAAACAGTGGCGACAACCAAATGAATGATTGCCCTTGTGATTGACTGTTTGAATGTTTATGGAAAGTGTAGATGTAAATTTGCATTTGTGTATCTGCTATCTGTTGGTGGTATGAGTACCTGTTGCTGGTCTATTTTGGCCCCAGTTTCAATGCAGAGACGGATGGTCTCAGTATTCCCACCACGTACAGCCAGATGGAGAGGGCTGCTCTTGGACTTGTCCAAATAGTTGATGTGGGACACTGTAGCATGGCCATTCTGCTCTCCTGCCAGCAGCAAAGAATTAAATAAACTATTACTCAATATTGATATTATACTGGATTCATATCAGGCTCATAATAAAAGTTTCTTAAGAGCTTCTCCTCCTTTGACTCTGATATAGTTTTATTTTGTTTGTTCTTTAGGAGAAGGAATGGTTGTTGAAAAATATAAACAGTTCAAGACTGTTAATACAGTACACACAAATACTCTTGCTTAGCAATGACAGAAACATCATAAATATTTTGTGCTCCCACTAAACCTCCGCCAACAACCCCCAAATTAACCAAACAGACCTCCCACTTTGAATAAACACACAGTCTGTCTGTGGCATTTGTTCTATGTATAAAGTACACAAGCAAGATTTAAGATGTCTCTCGAGGCTAAGGTGAACTCTTGTTATCTATCTTCTCAATGTACTGCTTGGCCTTGTAAAACATTTTCATCATTGTCAGCACTTTCAGTTTCTGATGATAGATCATTCCTTTTGTCATACCGGCCTTCAGAATGACTTCCATAGCCTTCTTTGCACCTGCGAAGGCAGCAGCGTGCATTGCGAAATGGCCAAGTTTGTTCTGTTGGCAGAGCTTCGCCCCATGCTTTATCTTTGACCAAGAGAAGAAAGACAAACAGAGGCAAAGCTTTATCAGATGCAAAGCCACAGAGGTCTAGCTGTCAATAAAGGGTCAGAATCTGTAATTGTGTTCTGCTCAGAAGGACAGTTATTGTTCAGGGATGCTACAGGCACAAACTGAAATACTAACACGTACCAGTATGCTGAGAGCCTCACAGTTATTGACAGAGCAGGCCAGTATCAGTGGGGTGTTTCCAAGGTCTCCCATCTGGTTGCAGTCTGTGGCACTGTAGGACAAAAGCAGCTGCAGAATGCAACAGAGATAACATTGAGATAAAACTTGAGTTACATCCAATCCATGCTCCCATCAGGTGTCCAACCTACAGTATAATTGGTCATAGCAAAAAAAAAAAAAAAGAGCAAATTTAAACACACCCTCTTTAATTTTTCAAGGTTTCATGTATCAGGTCACAGTAACAAATCACCAGGTCTTACATTTGGTAGATATAATCTTAAATTAACAACAACACATGATATATTACACCATGCCTTTATTTGTTTAACAAAAATGTAGGCAAAATGCAGAGGCAGTTTGTGAAAAATGAAGTCCACCTTTACTGCTTCCATGGGAATTAAGTGGGTAAGTAGCAGCCAGGCGTAGCAAATCAAATGCACTTAGGTAACTGATCATCTGTTGGTGTTACTGCCTTTATGAAAGCATTGTATTTCTGGTCTGTGTTAACAAAATGTCAAGGATAAAAGACATCAACAATGAACTTGGCTAAGCCATCATTGCTGCCCTTCAATCTCGGACAATATGAGAACATTTTCAAACAATTTGGAGTCCATCATTCTACAGTTCTTGGTTTAAATAAAGATTATATGCAAGTGGAAAACATTCACAACAGCAGCCAATTGTCCTTGGAATGGAGCTGCTTGCAAGTTCATCCCACTGTTAGACCATGCATTTCTTATAGAAAGTTAAAAAAAAAACCAAGAGCTACACGTCAGACTCCACAGGAACGAGTTAGATATCAAATTTCATGACAGTACAATTAGAAAAATATGGGACGAGTTTTCTTTTTAGCCTTTTCTCTTTAAGAGAACATGGCTTAAGTTTGAACACTTGCATCTGCATCTGCACAAAGGCTTTGCAAGCCTTTTGGAACAATTTCCAATTTCCTTTGGACAGATGAGACTAAAAGTGGAGTTGTCTGGCCATGTTTGGTGAAAACAAAATACAGCATATCAGTGAAAACTCCTCACACTATATGTCAGACACAGTGGTGGAGACATGATGATTTGGTCTTGTTTTGCAACCACAGGACTTGGGCACCTCGCAGTCTTACGAAAGTATTCCAGAGTCCATGTGAGGATATCCGACTGACATCTGAAGCATGGCTGAAATTGAATCATGCAACGGGGCAATAATCCAAATAACAATGATGTAAGAGTGGGCCAAAATTCCTCAAAAAGACTCTAATAGCCTCATACAAAAAAATTATCACTTCAAGTTATTGCTGCCAAAGCTGGCTCTAAAAAATATTAGAATTTACTTAGTTTTTCACACTGCCTCTGCATTTTGGCTTTATTTTAGTTGAATAAAACGACCACAGCCTCACAAAATACACTAGTGTTAGCTGCAAAATATAAATGCCACCCAAAATGAACAGGTGGCTCCAATACGACTGAGTAAACACATTTAATTCAGCTTTATTTTAGCTGGGTATGCCCAGCCCTCTCACCTCCACCAGGTCGTTATGTCCCAGGCTTACAGCCAGGTGCAGGGGAGACAGCAGAGCCATGTTGAGGATGTTGGGGTCAGCCCCCAGGTCCAAAAGAGCCTTGCAGCTCTCCGCTTTATGCTTCTCCACGGCCCAGTGTAGGGGCGCATTGCCCTGGTCATCACAGCTGTTCAGCTCTGTGACACAGTGGGTGAACACATGCAAATACACCCACACACACACATGCAAATGCATATAGATGCTGACAAACATACATTAAATAAGAGTGCCTTAAAGATTAAGTTATAGGGATTCCTGAAAGATGTGGCAGTGCATCTTATGTCATGATCGATGACAGAGGTGTGCTTACCCTGTGAGTCTAAGACAGTGGTGATATATCGGATGAGCGTGACGTGGCCCCCTGCAGCGGCGTGATGAAGGGGACTGGCTCCACATTCATCTTTCTCGCCCAGGACCTCTGGGCTCTTCTTCACCAAGTTCTCCAGGAGAGCCAAGTCACCCTTCTCCGCCAACTACATAATGAAAATGATATGGAATATTTAAAAACAACCCTCATACACTCAACTATTACGGCTGACATGTCTTTTAATCCCTTTTACACGCGTGTGATTTGTTTATTTATTTGTCAGTTTACACAATTTCAATTTTGCTCTTCACCTCAATGGCATTTAGGTTTGCCAGGATTGAATCTTCATCCTCTATCACGTACGTATAACAACTGGTCTGCCGGGCCACATCCCTGCTGAAGTTCATAACTTAGCTGAAAATTTGTGAGAGACAGTATCGACACATGTCCAGATGTTACACTCATGCCCATACACACAGTAAAGCACATATCAGCACCCAGACAATAGCCGGATACCAAAATAGACAACAAATCCACCAAAGTTCCAATCAAGCCATAAGACTGAGTGTACAGTATAAAGCCTGCTTAACCAGCAGAAGTTGTCGTGTCACGGAGAGGGCAGATAACACCTTAAAGCCATGGGTATTTTATTGCCATGAGGGAGACATGGGAACAGATGACTTTGTCTTTACCCAGAAGGGCATTCAGATCCACTGAGCGATTTGGAGGTTGAAGCCCTTTGGTTGAAGAAAGCAATTATGTTCCTCGCAGCTGGGGGGCAGCTTGTTTGAGTCCGTCCCAGGTGTCCTTGGGTGATCCTGGGTGAGCGAGATTGAAAAAGACCTTGTAATTGTGTTGCGCGAGGCCCTCACTCACGTCTAAAGGCCAAACAACAAATGACATTCTGGAAGCGCAAATTACTACAAGAATTTTCCCCGGAAATCTCCTTGACCTATTACAGTAGCGGTCCTTGCTGTTTTTGAGGCTAAAACAACAGCTGAGTTTGAAACTGTATGGGAGGGAAGTTATTTTGTGTAAATGTTTTGGTTCTGCTATTCACATGATTTACAGCTCATGTCTTCACAGTCGGGGACAGCTTACTGCAGACATTTAAGTAATCCAACATGGATCGGTGCCCCTCAACACTGGCTCTAACAAGGACTTTTCCACTTCTGGCTCCATTAAGGTGAGCACAACATACTCTAGATTAATCTTTGATAATCAAATCCAGACTTTGTGAGTTTTAGTTACTGAAGCAATCAGATTATGTTGCATTCACACAAATTAAAATGGTATTCCACATTTAATTGATTCTTATGCTTTTAATTGTGAAGCCTTGAGGATTCATCAATAAATCTATAAACAAAGTAAAAGCAAAATTATAAATTATGACTCACAATCAACTTTTCCTCCATTACTGACAACCATTCCTTGCTTCAAATCTACTGCCGGGCATATAAAAGTTCGTATTACAGAACAAATCAGACAACCTAATTTGATTTTCCTCTAATATGGTGAATTTGATAAATAACCCAGAGAATGTAATCATCCCCATCATTTCCGAGCAGCTGTGGTAAATAAGTGTGATTGCTTTCTGTAATTGACCCTGTCGCTCCTTTGTTTGCAGAAGCCAAGTGTACAGGAAGTGCATTAATGGGTGCTGCTGGACACATTTGTCAAACAATACAGGAACAAGTGGGAGATGTAGTCTATATGAATTGGAAAAAACTAACTGTAGTACCTTTTAAAAATCACAGAAGTGGTAAGTGTTTGAAGAAAAGGAAATATTCTTGATCAAGATTTGAATTTTGCAACATAATAACTCAAATCTTTACTATACGAACGTGTCAGGTATATGGAGCATTAAAATTCCAAAAAAAGATTCCAAAACTTCAACTACAACCAAACAATGATATCAAATGAATAAAATACTTGAGTCCACTTGTTGCATGTCACTTATAATAAGCACTGCTCCCAAGAAAACCATAAATCAAATACAGAAAATCCAGTCAGGCAGATCATTCAAACAATAAATCGACCAAAAGTATTTTTTTACAATCAAAAATATCCAAACAACATACAAACTGTCAAACGAAACTGTCCTCCTATTCTTACGAAAACATGCAGGCATTACAGATCAAACATTAAATGCAACTTAGAGGACAGCTTGTACTTACTGTATTATATGTGATGCAGCGACTGAGCTGAGCAATCTGGCTGTTGTCCTCACCACCAACAAAAGGGCTTTAAATAGTGTGGGGAGCAGGCAATTTCCCTGCGTGTCGCTTAATGCAAGCAAGATGCTGCCCCCTGTGACCAAATTACTCCTGTGATGTTTTGAAAGAGAGGCAAACAAGCTCGTGTTGTAATTTGAGAGGCAATTTGACTGGCACTGATTCCTTATTATATTACACATGACACTACTGTCCTCTTCACAATTAGCGCTAATAAACATGACGGCATGATGGACACTGACGTGTTTGTGTTTCTTCTTCTGCACAAAAACAGGTTTCCCATTTTCTGCTGCCCCTATTGTTATTATTTGAAAGGATGGTCTGTGTTTAATTTTTCATGAAACCACAGAGGAAATTATACCTAGGTGCACGTGACATGCGGTATACTCCACCATTTTTTCAGCCATTATTTGGTAAAGAAAGCCATTTGTGCTCAGGCCAGATCTTCCGCCTCTCCTCTTAAACCAAGTGACTCATGACATGGCAGAATGAAGATGACCTCTTAGACCTCATTGTTGATGGTGAGGATTAAGGAATATCGCTCAGGGAATCATTATCAGGCAGGATTATCAGATAAGGTATATCATTAACTGAGGATTACACCAGCATTTCTACCAGAATTAACAACGAGAGAATACGTCTCAGCTAGTGGGTTTTCCTGTAACCACACAAATTGTGTGTTATTTGTGGGACATATTTGACAGCAATGAAAATGAACTTTGATCTCAGTTGGCCTGTTGCTGCTTGTGCTACAAGTTCTTGCTAAAGGAGCACTTTGTTTCCACCGAGGTGTGTATTCATTTGCAGATCACCAAGAAGTCTATTAATTTAGATGATAATTCCTGTTTCTCCAACAAGTGTGCAAAACTCCACCTTCATTTTTTCTCCCCTCTCTGCTTCAAGTACACTGAAAATGTTTAAATTGTGCAGTGAAAAGAGACCACAGTGTGTGCCAGGAAGATGGATGAATTCAGTAGCCAACAGGCAAACTATATCTCCTATCAACAGTCCACAAATCTGGTTACAAAAAAGCCTGCCAGACAGGACAAACTCTTTGAAATCACCTCTCACTTTACATTCTGTTTCCCTAAAACTTGGAAACGAATAAAAAAATAAAACCCTTTCCCATTGCTATAGTAAAGAAGTGTTTTTTTTAGTTCCCTACAGACAAAGTCTATTCATAAAACAGAATTATGGCCAAACATGGCAGATGAATTGTTGCCATTCAGCATGATGTGTGCACATCGCAATAGTGTTGTGTGTGGGCTGGATATGTGTAGAAAAAATTTTATGTGCACATTGTCAGAGCAGTTTTTAGTGCTTCTCTGACTTTTCCTTTAATGCCACCTTGTGGCATTTTCAAGTGAAATGTATCAACCAATAATGGACTGATTACTATAAGATTTGGTTCAGTTATTTGTGTACCCTTTGAGGGTGAATGTTAACCACGGCTTATTAAGCACTATAAGATCCAAATGTAAAACTCTTCTGAACTCTGCTTCATCACAACAATAAATAACACATGTAAAACTAACGCAACATGCAATCCACTGCTGTCTCCTTTGCTTTTATGTGTGTTGGTATTGACGGAGCAGGATTCAATGCTGCCGCAGTTAAAGCACCTGTAGTTCAAAGAGGGTTTTTCACCATTACAGCGTTTCACCATCATTATTATAGACAAACTGTCGACGGGGCATGTCTTCCATAATCAATCTGTGTTGCCTGGAGACTCCCGATCGCATTAAACTTTGACTTTAGTCAGCTGATGCATGGAATCTGTGTGTCTTTCAACCATTACAAAGTTTATATAACAACAGAATATCTATTGCATGTATTTGGACAACAATTGTCCTCAGTTAAACTCTCAGTTGAACCACTGAAACCACAGTTCGGGGTTTATGGCTGCCATGTTATGGTCAGTGAACCAATAAATGATTACTTAAACATCTCTCTAATTTTGTAAATTATATTTAAGGCTTTTTACTGCCAAACACGAATGGACAACCAACATAATAAATGTCACCAAGCATATTTTGACCACAATCAGATTTCCAAACCTGCCACACATCTTTACACAGAACTAATATTTGCTCAATTACTGTTCTTATAGGTTATTGTCCAGGCAATAATTGAGGGAAAAGCCATACATGAAGCATTATGCAAGGTCAGTGTGACAAAGCATTTAAAGTATTATCTTTGCTGATGAGCTGCATGAATTGCCAGAGCAAGGCTGCATTAGTTGAATAAACATTGGCCGGAGAAATATAGTTCTGTTTGTCCTGGAAATGTGCATTGGGTTGTTAGGCCACAAAGGAATTGAAGGAGAGGATGAGGAAGGCCAGATGAAAATAAAGTGTGTATTTTGACTTAAATTGATTCAGGGACTCATGAAATGTCCCTACATGTGTAATAGTTGTAATGACAATTTAATTTGAATGTCATGTCATGTCTTTCAGAAGGAGGGCATGTGTAAGTAGCGGTGCTGTGACACCTACTACATATCCACTATGAATAATCCACTTTTTATTTCCAATTCTAAATTTCTGCCCTTGTTAGCATTTTGTGTGTTTCATAGCCAGGCTGTGCTCGTACAGCAAGTTTCAAATACTTGTGACACGTGGATAGGAACCACGGTACTGAATCTCATGGTTGCAGGTTTACAAAGAGTAAAAAGTGCAGGTTAATGTGTTGCCATACAAAAGTGGCTGAGGACAGCAGTATGCAGAGTGCATTAACGCAGAGCTGTCAGTCAGACGTTCATGACAGAGTACGTGGTGCTAGCGCGCGTGTGTGTGGTCCCAGTAACATGTGCCACATGGTGTTCCATCACTTTTAAGATGAGGTTGCGGGATGGGGAGTCGTATTGGGCCTGCTGCCAGACTGCCTTTTCACATTTTATCAGTCCCCTGTTGAAAACCTACTCAGCATATTTGAATTTTTATATGTAGAACCACTGAATTATAATGAAAAAAAGGAAGTCATCCATCTTTCAACAGGGGCAAAGCTTGTAGAATGGTTACTGTCTGCTCTTTGTAGTGATTTTCCAGCCAGCAGTGATCAAGAGCCTTTCAGACAATGCAAACAGCTCTGAAATAGGGATGCACATTTCAATATAGATATGTTTGCAAAGGGAATCTCTTTAGTCATACTGGGGATTAGATTCTTCTTAAGCATATAATTAAGAGCTCAAGGGCTTGCTTTTCAGGTTTAATTGGGATGTAGAAATATGATGGGGCATTTTTACAGTTTCCTCATTTGGAAGAAAGACGCATAGGATGCTTTTGCACTCAGTTGTCATCCCATGTAGATACCTTTTGCTTTTTCCTTTAGATTAACTTTTGCATATATACAATTTGTGTAATTTTATTTTAAAACATTTTAAAATGTAACCAATCTTTTTTTTTTTTTTTTCAAATATACAGTTTGTTGAGCCGGATGGGGTCAAAACTATCAAATCCATTGCAAGGCATAATAATGTTCAATGTAATAATGTGCATCTTCCGTAGTACATTGTTAATGACTCACAAAAAATGTTCAATAAAACTGAGATGCTTGCTTGTTTTAACGACCATTTTACTGCATCCAATCGCTTGTTTGAGTCTCTCAGTGTTGCTCATAAGGACTTATTGCTCAGATGATCTGTCTGTGAGTCACCCTTTTAGTTTTAGTACAGTCATAGCCGCAGAAGTTGCCCGTGATGACGGTTTTAAATTATTAAATTATTCTGAAGTTTTGGTTTCTTAAGTGATTCCTGTTTTAAGTTTTGATGTTTTTTTAAATTTTCCTTTTAATTCATGTACATGTATATATTATTTTGTGTATCTTCCAAGTGTGTATGTATTGTTGTTCTGTTCCTTCTGACCGGAGTTGCTATCTATCTTGGCCAGAACACTCTTGAGAAAAGAGAGTTACTACTTCCTGGTTAAACAAAAGATAAACTAATAGGATATAACAGATGCTTTGTTCTGAAAGCATATCATAAATAGTTAGTTTCTATGTCACGGGCCACAGAAAACTGCTGTAGTTTTTTAAATTTTATTTTTTGTCTTGTCGTCTCTCCATTCTTTTTCATCTCTCCAAGCCCCAGGCGGTCTGAGTTAAGCTCAGGTGAGCACAGCTGCATTGTCTTGAGACTGACGTGAGTATTATGACTGCTGGAACCCCCAGAGGTCTAAATCCTTGATCCTTGTATGATTATCTGTGTGGATTCGCACTGCTCAAATTGGAAAAACAATCATGAGCTACACAGACTGCCGCTGCCGCTTCTCAGACGCAGTATCATTTCTATTCAATCCCAGTCAGACCATCTGTTCAAGTTTAAGGCCATGCCCTCACACACACGTGGGAATTCACTTTTCTTAAATTAAAATTGCTGATATTTATAGTGATTATTTATTAATAGCATACTATAACGACACTGAACTAAGAGACTAACAATACCCTTATCTGCCAAGTTTATCAATCATGCATTTGTCGTAGGATTTATTCATATATAGCTAAAGACATATCCTTGTCCTAAATCACACAGATCCATGATAACAAATCCGGGCTAAAGAAAAGAAAGATGTGTCTTGCAGCTGTTTTTCTGCTCCATCCACTGATGCACCTGAAAGACCACTTCTCCCGAATCGACTTCTAATCCGCTTTGATAGAGTTCTTCCATCTGTCAATGCTGTGCCTTGTGCAGATGGCTGGAACACTACATTCCCACTTCAGTGACTGACCTGAAGGACTCTCATCCGTTGATTCACAATATCAGCGCAAGAATACTGAGCTTCGATTCTGAAACAAGCACCATCACAAGCAAACTCTATTTATTGTAGCTGACTAAAACTTACACCAGCTATTCTTATATTTTAGGAAACATCCAGTGCTGCAGATGCACTTTAGTTGTTCTACTTTAATATTATGAGCATGTTCTGTAATTGTTTTTAATGCAAAATAAATCTTTAATTACAATAAGAAAATGACAATTACATCATCTGATCAAGTGTCAGGTCGTGTTGAAAGCATACTTTCATCCCATGTCCTAAAAAGTTGTGAGGCTGTGTAAAATGTGAATGAGAACAGAATTTGGTCATTTGCTAAGTTTAGAAACCAATTGTTAATGGAACATAGAAACCATATTGACTGTTGAAAGTGAGATGATTAGCTGTTTCATCAAAATATTAGCTTATCTTGAATCTGACGACTCAAAAAAGTTGGGACAGAGGCAACAAAGGACTGGGAAAGTAAGAGATATTGAAAAGAAAATTATGGAGGAACATATTGCAACTAATTAAGTGAACTGGCAACAGGTCAAAAACACAATTGGGAATAAAGAAACTAAATTAGAAAAGAACATGGGCAGTGGTTCAACAATCTGCAAAAAGCTGTGGCTGCAAATTGTGAGGCAATTTCAGAATAATGTTCTTAAAAAAAAAGCATTGTTGAATATTCCAACAACTACAGTATATAATATAATCAAAAGATTCTGAAAATCTGGAGACATTTCTGTGTGCAAACAGAGAAAAACTATTCTGTGTACAGATTAATCAAATTTTGGAATTCTCTTTAGAAATGATGCACTGGATCTGAAATATAGAAGAGAGGGAAACATTTAGATTTTTCCATTTTAATTAAAAAAAACCTGCATCTCTGATGGTTTTAGGTTTGCATTGGTGCTTATAGAACTGGGAGGTTGATGAAATGCATAGATAGGTATTTTTCAGAGAGGGCCTTGCATATTTTATCAAGATCATGCTAAACCACATACAGCATTTATTACAATAGTGTGGTTTCGAAGTAGAAGAGTGCGGGTGTTGAACTGACCTGTATGCATGGAACAAAGTGTGGATCAATTTAAACATCTTCTAGTAAGAGTTCATATTACAAAAATTAGCTTCAGATATTCTGGAAAGCTTTGTAGGACTCTACCTGCAGGATGAATAGTGTTCAGTGCTTCTCTGCTGGGATACTACAAAAGCTGGGAGTGGATCAGTAAGCCGATCATGAGTCCAGGTTAGTTCCACTTGCTTGACCAAGACAAGGCTTGTTAACCCCAACAATCACGCTTCGATGAACTCAGCTACAAACAGAGCCGACCACCAGAGCAATGTGCCACCAGGGACGAAAGCGGTTTACAGTAACTACATTGTGTGATCACTTATTATTTGCCTTTGCACACAGCAAGGAATTAGCAGCTTCACAAAATCAATGAGCAACTGATTCTTGATTTTCTCTTTTAAGCTTCATGTTGTAATTGTGTGCACAAGAATTTGGTTGATGGTAATGGGTCATTGTGAACTACAGGAAGAGACTGAAGAAGAGATTAGGTTTGAAGGCTCGGCGAATAGTTTCGAATAGAGAAAAGGACAACCAGAAGATAGAGCTGAGAGTCAGCCCACCCCTTCAGGATGCCCTGTTTGCTCTCCCTTAGTTTGTGATTGAAGATGTGAGAGCTTGTGGACTAACAGGGATTGTGTGTAATGAACTGTCTCCACACCACTGCAACTATATTTTTGAAGGTCAATACATGGGTCAAAACAGCTAGATACTCTCCGAATTGTGATAATGAATGCTTGGCTTCACTGTCTCCCTTTACCAAAGCGCTCTCAACAGGGAAATGGGTTTGGACAGTCGTACTTGGTGCTTCACACTTCAGAATAACAAGGGTCACAGATACTTTTAATGGACTTTGATGAAAAAAAAAACTTATTCATAAAAATCTCTTTTTAGATTTTTTTGAGTAACTGCAAGCTTATGTGCCAGTGGGAAATGTAATTTCCCCCACATGTCAGAGCATACATGAGTACGAGTCAGACCAGCTGTCAAAATGAGCCACAACATTCAGCTAATGAGCATGACACCACCTTGTGGAGACAAAACAGATTTCCAACAGGAAAACAAAGCTGAGAGGAAAGCTCTCTGTGTATTCACAAGCAAAACACTGTGCTTAGACAGGCAGGCTGTTCAATTTTTAATTGGAGAAGAAGTGCTTATCTGAAAAATGTGCTAATATGCCTGTGGAGCGCAGAGTCCTGAAAACTGTGGCACCTCTCACTAATCTTGTTGGGGGGGGGGGGTTTCTGGCCTCCTGGATATAATTCATCCAATTTCTCTTCCTAGAACTGCTGCATCAAGGACATTAGTTTTTAAATGTCTTCCACTTTACTGTTTAGAAAGCAACAGCGCATCAAAACCTCCCTTTTTCACCCATCCCCCACCCCCCCAAATCCAATCAGGACCAATGAAGTTTAAATTGATGGTAAATCTTCCATCCTCGACACCTCGACTGGTGGCTACTGAAAAATAAGAAATGATAGGGGGAAGAAGGGGGGGGGGGGGGGGGGGGGGGGACACAGCTCGACATGGAGGAGGAGAGGAGAAGAGTGAGGATACATTGGTGGATTTATGACTTCTTGTTTAGAGAATACTGCTGAAACAGGCTCATAAATGTTTTTGATGGTCCAAAAAATAAATTACACCTAACATGTTGGCTCAGCAGACAGTAAATAATCTTAAAAAAGTTTAATCATTCTCTATCCTTCCCATGTATTTTGGAGATATCTATATGAGCCCATATATAATGTGTATCTGTCACCTTCAAATCTATGAGATGTTGTTGATGTTATACATTAAAGAATAAATGTTGTGCCAGCAATATTGTGAGAAATCAGCACAGCGGAAGGTTTTTGTTACTGCATCTGTGAGTCTATTGGCTGGCTTCTCTGTGCGGTTCTCTGCACCGCCTCCTCTCCCACAGCAAACAACTTCCCACATGCACAGGTCAAGAGACTTACTGTACAGGTGCTCTTTGCACAGCTCATTATAACTCACTGGGTTTAGAAAAAGAAGAATGCATGAAGAGAAATGCATGCACGTGAATATGTTTGCATAAATTCTTCTCTTCTTTACAGATGCATGTGTAATGTGCTACAACTGCATGCGCACTCTCATAAGATGCATTACCTTTGCAGCGATGCTTGTGTTGGTGGGGGTGCCTGCGATTGACCACTGTGTGGGACTACATCGGTGCCCGTGTGTGAGCTCATGTGAGTTGGCGGAGCTTTCCCTGGAGAATAGAGCAACAGAGCCGGCCTTGCAGTAAAAATGCAAAAGAAAAAGGGAATCATTTATTCAGTTGCTGGTGTACAAATTTCCCTCTGTCTTCAATGAGGTGTTCAGCTTTTATCTCAGCAGTTTTAAATCGTCTCTGCCGCCGCCTCACAGATTATTGATTTCTCCAATTTCTCTATCCTTAGTTTAGGACACCAAGATTGAGATCAGAATTTATGACCTTATCTGCGTGCTTTCAGCATCTTCTCATTCATGGCTTGGAGTCAGTTTTATACCACTTCCAGCTTTAAAGGACCACACTTACCAACCTCGTCGCATTGTGTATTTTTGTAAAAACCCTTAAGCTCAACATCACTGTAAAAATGACTCTTATCGGACAAGGTCCAGCCAGCAATTTCAAACAGATGGCTTTGTACCCTCTAGGGTTTCCATTGAGGATGAATTAGTTCAATAAAAAACCAAGAGGGCACTTAAAGAGCTGACAATTAAACACCTTGCAGAGATGGCAGTCCAGCTGTATTTCAAATGACTGAAAGCGTAGACTGATAAATGCAGTCATTAAGAAAGACAGCACTCAGTACCATTTCAATGGACAGTAAACACACATGCAAACCTTGCAGCAGAATGGGCTGACAGGCTCAGAAAGGATTGATCAAATGCAAATGCAAGATTAGGATTCTCTAAAGAGTGCGTTGCATTGTACGAAGAGAAATGTACGGATGTTTTCTTTTGATCTAAATTCATTGTGCTATAACTGAAAACTCCCAATTAGAGCATAATGCTCGAGTGAAAAATGCGTCAGCGGGACCTTGTCTCAACATGAGGGATGATGGCTCAATTGGCTTGAATTGCTTTGTTCAAATCAAACAGCTGCAGTTCTTAAAAGATAAACTTAAAGACTGTATAAAGTTAGGATGTTAATGAATATAAAAAAGAATTTATTTTCTGGATGATTCATCTAACAGATTGCCTGCTCTCCTTAAGTGACTTTTGGCTGTACTTTTTATATATCTGTGGGAGTGTTCATTTCCGGAGTCACGTCCAAAACACTATCTGGTGATATCTTTGGCTGACACAGCTATCTCACACTGCATTACATTCCAGTAACCTGGGGTAACCATAAAACATTAATTGAAACCTACTCACCATAATTAAACTGTATTAACTTAATTACACCAGCCTCTGTCACAGTAATCAAATAGATAGAGTTCAGATGAGCACTAACCTTTCCCTTAGGTGTGAGTAACAGGGCATCTGGGAGATAATATTACCGTCTCTGCCAAAGGCCCATGTGGTGTTCATTCAGAGGACTTTACTCCTCTTTTGTCTGTCTGCCAGACCCAGAAAGGTTTCCAGCCACAGGAGCTCCTGTGAGGAGTACCTGAAAGGGTATTCTTGGAACAATGACCATACTCCCCTGTGAAAGTAAGCTCACGCCTGATCCCTACACAGGAAGGTTAATGTGGGTGCAATGATCCAAGGACCGCCATCTGTCCTCCCGAGGTTCTCCTTTATGGTGACAGCAATAGCTCATCTTGATGCTTCTCATCATGACTCCACTTTTGGACAAGGACTTGGACCCATGTGTTGGGTAGAGGGCACGATAAGCTGCACAGGATTGCTAAGGTATGCTGTGTGATGGATGAGGGGAAGGAAATCTTAGCACTGGGCTTGCTTTGTCCACAGGGATTTGTATGTGAAGGACATATAAGCACAGTAGAAATCAGCCAGGTTGCTGTTTACCAAAATCAACCCTAAATCTTAAATGACGGCATAGTATACAGGACCGAGAACATTTTTACTTTCCTTCAGAGCGAGGTGGTTTGTTGAAAGGTGCAGGTCGGAAAGAAATCAAGCCTTAGGGGCAGGAAAAACCTTATTGACTTCCACTGATGGCTAAGTATACTGAGGGGGCCATAAAGAGCTGTGTGTAGAACTCGTGACATGCGCAACACAAACAGACCAAGTAATAAACCATTCTAAAAATGTTCTTGTCAGCTTGGCAAGTAGGGTTGTGTAAAAAAAACTTCTGAGTAGTCATGGTCTTACCTGCAGTAGAGAGAGTCAGAGCACTCTCAGTTTGGAGAATCAGGAAGTAATTCTGACAGAGTAGCTAAGCTGAGAGCTGCTCTGAAAGGGGCCACAGAGAAACACATTTTCATTATTAAACACAGCTCAAATATCTGGAGCAAATTCTATAAACAGTGAATTTTACACTACTTCACATTTGCCTCAAACTGTTATTTACTTTGTTACTTATTTCTCAATTGAACAAAGGCCATGCTGTTCCGTGCCATTGCATGCACAGGAACTGCCAAACGTGTCCTCCCACTGATGAGTTGAGACTAAAAATTCCCCCCTACCACATACTGCTGAACCAACCTGTCTGCAGTCCAAACCTCCTACTTACAGAAAATATTTGGTGCATCGTGAAACACAAAATACAACAACAAAGACCCAAGATGGTGAGTAGGTAGAATCCAATATAAGAAAAGATTGGGACAACATTCCTCTCCCAATAGTCAAGCAACTGGACGTTGACAAACTGTTGAAAAGAAGAAGGGATGCCGCACAGTGATTTTTATGGCCCTGCCCCGACTTTTTAAAAATATTTTGCTGCTATCAAATCCAAAATGATCCATATTTTTTTCATGAAATCATGAAATAGTTTAACCTTACATTTGATATTTTCTACGTTCTTTAGCGAATATAATTTGAGGTTGTGAGATTGGCAAATGATCGCATTCTGTTTTAATTACATTTGACAAAGTGTCCCACCTTGTATTGGATCGGGATTTTTGTATGTAAGAGTCAGAAAAAGACCAAAGGGGCATAAAAGTACACATAGTGAGGAGAAGCACATTTGATCTTTTTTTCTGAGGAAAGCAAAGGAGTTCCTTAAATTGCATCATTTTCTCAAAGAGAGCAATAGCTTGTCAAGAGCAGGATCTTTTTTTAAGAAGTCTGTTTGTGATTGTCCCCAAAGGGAAGGCTTTATTTTAAGAGATAATTTTATGCTCCTGGCATGGTATCTGAGCATGTTGCTGTGTTCTGATCTGCCCTCTTATTCCCATCACTTTCTCTACAATGTGCAGTTTCTTTGTTTTTCTTTTTGTACACATTTCTGGCCCTCAGTTTGCATTGTGATAATTCAACCGGCTCTCATGCTGTAATAGCTGTCAAGGTCCACTGCACAAAACATTGCCGCTTCAAAATGGAGGCTCAAAAATTCCACAGCTACTTTATTTTCCATATTGTTTCCTTATTGAGAATGGATTTCCTCTCTTACTATGTTATGATGTAGAAATGTTCATATTCTCATTGTGTATGACATCATATCCAAGTCCAAATATAACATCTCACTATGTGATGTTGTAGACATTTGCTCATTTGGCCACAGTTCTTTCACTATTCTACTTCGTTCTGACTTGCAATTCCTCACTTTGTCTTTCGACTCTCACTCATGAAATGTTAGGACATTTAACTATTCATGCCTCAGGGTTCCTGCCATGTCAGACACAGAACATCAGTGGGGATACTGTGCCATGTCAGGATTTCTAACTAGATTGTGACACTACTACATTTTGGACATGTGGACAAATGCACCTTTAAATGTTCTCTGTTAAGACTGGCTGGATTGTTAGATTAAACATTGTTTTAAATGCTTGATTGGTATTTCTGACTGTGGCACACTTGCAAGTAAAGAAACATCAGGACATTTTCTGTGAAGAATTTGTAGAGAGACAGTTACTTTGAGCACACATTCTGCCCTAACCCTCATAAACATGTTAAATATTTTAAAAGAAAGTTTATTGTAAGAATATATGTATCTCTTTAGATTTACTACATATTTTATCAACTGAACACAACCCTCTCCACTATTTTATTGGTATTACTACTAAAATGTCCAATACTTTCTCCCATCACCACCCTACAGCCACCTAACTGCCATTATTATACCCTTTGAGACTGTGTGTTACTTTGTGACTTTGTGGCAAAATGTGGAGATATATGCTGTACTTTACACCATCAATAAGAAATCTGAGGTGACAAATTGACTTACTGGGGGCAAATAGGGCAGTCAAAATCATCATGTATTTTCTCAGTTGCATGTAAGCCAAACAAATCCTTAGCTTAGGCTATAGATATATATGGATATATAATATTTGACAGCTCATTCTGCACCGATTGTGTGATTGTTTTGCAACAGTGCTGCGTTCATGTAGTCGACTACCTATTCAACATTCAACATACACTTACACTTTGCAGGATAAAAAGACTACAGTATCAAAGGTTTCTGCATTCTTAAAACACCTTAAAGTGCGGCTGTCTGTGGACAGATTTTGTCAACAGAAATTCATCACAACTATTCAGAATGCTGCCACAAAACATGAAAGGAAAGAGTTTAAGATCAATTTGAAGCCTGCATTGAGGCGTGTACATCATCAGACACAAGAATGCTTATATACCTAGAGACAATCTTGAAATATAACGGTTGAACATTAGTTTACATGCACTAAGTGCAAGGCATGAATTAGCATCAAACTATAAAAACTCCCATGGAGACTTCCAACTTTTTCAATTTCCAATGAAAATAATTTATATACATATATATATATACAGTGGCACAGATGGGATTTTGAACCAGGCAACGGGGATCTTGGAAGAGGTAATTCAGGGACAAGGCTCCAGGTAAGGGTTCTTCTTGTGGTCAGTGGCTTTGGGATTCAGGAACACGGGAAGAATGTCTTCGACAGGCTTCCTACTGGAAAAACAGTTGACTTGGTTCAACCCAAGACTAGACAAGACTTAGAATTTGGTCGGATGTACCGCTGTAGAGTCTACAATGATCTGGCAAATGGAGGTAAGCCCAGGGTATATGAACAGCAGAGCTTGATGAGTCGATAGGAGGGCCCCGGTTGTGGATCTGCTGCACCACCTGCAAATGCAGAAACTAAAACCAGGGTTCCATGATCAACTGTAGACTCAGGAGAAGGAACAGGCAAGAAATATGTTGACAGGAATAAGCTTTACAAGACTGTAGCTATTCTTCTTCAGCCTCAGCCAACAGGTCAGATGCCCCAGGAGACTCAGTACAGCAGAGCGAAGCATAAAGCACATATATCAAGTCCTCAGCAGTCCACAATCTCTTCCATAATCTGTGGGGTCCACCTTTTGGCCAGATTGTACTCTCACGAGTCGGACCAAATGCAGCCAGACACAGGACGGCAAGCATATGAGGAAAAGGAAGACTTTTATTACAGTTACTGCGATGAAAGACGCTGCATGGTTACACTGCTGGGTGATCATGCCATTATGGTTGTGCAAACAGAGCAGAACAAAGCTGAAACAAACTGCTTGGGATGACAAAGGAAACTAAAGAGAGTATGTACTGGTTGGTGAAGTCAACTGATGAAATGCCAGTGTGGGGTAATTATGCAACTAAAATATGACCCCATGGGTTGTTTATTCATGCGGGCCACCATGACTCACAGTCATGTTTGAAGAATATGAGACCTCTAGTGGTGATAAGAGCAACTGCATGTGAATTGTAAAAATAACATCAATGAAGGTAACTTTTGAATTGTGATTTTATTGCCTAAACCCAACCAGGAAGTGACATAAGTGTTTTCTGTTGTTATATTTAGTATCTAAACTCAAAGTAACAAATCAGTTTCACATGGTGGCCTTGAACACATGTCTTGAACTCATGAGCGACTGCAAGCACTGTGTTCCCACATCATCCAATCCCCCCCTTCTCTACCTTCTTATGAGGATTTTGTGGTTTGTTAAAGACTTGAGAATGACTTGTACTCCAATGTGTAAACACTCATACTTTACAGGATCTCATATGTTGTATGAAAGGGTACAAAGAAAAACAAATAAAAAGTGTTATGACCTTGGATTGAAGGAGTTGCTGCAAAAAAATAAAGTAAAAACAAGCAGAAAGAGAACAATTAAGACCTTGAGAGTTAATTTTAACACTAAAATAATGCTTGGTTATCCAGGCTTGGTCCCCACCTCTACATGTTCCATCTTGTTGTGCAATGATAGCTCTTGAGCATGCAGAGGATTAACTACATCAAGGACATAATCAGTGATCTCTCAGCATCTTAACCAACTGGTTTAAATTAGATAGAGTTCTAGAGCACACGTACCAAAGTCCATCAGCAGTTACAATTACTTATAAAGTTTAACATGAGAAATCTCAAAGGACATGAGCAAGATAAAGTGATGACATATCAACTTATTGGACACGGATCGAGACGCTAACGTGATAAATTGATTAATGCATTTGTTCAAAGTTATCACACAATCATTTACGTACACATGCACCGTCCTGTTGTTGATGGGGATTGCATGTCTATGCATCTTCTACCCTTACACCTAGAAGGAGCTCACTGTTGGCTAGTCTTCTGAATTTGACCGCAAACTCACATAGGCAGGTAATAAGATATGGGGCCTCCTCACTCGCACCAGTCTGACAGACACTCAGACCACGTATGTCTGTACACGTCTGTATGGTATAATGTCGGTGCTAATTGCAAACATTTGTTAGTCGAAGGCCTGTTTACAGCAGGACTCACGAGCTGACATGAAAGCATAGATAAAGCATTATGGATTAAGTAACTAACACACACAGGTAAAATACAAGTACAACTAAATGAGATTCTACAAGGAATCCTGAAGCATTTTAACATTAGGGCAGTTTCTGCTCTACTTGGCAGTTGTGTCGAAGTCTCTCAACTTTGCAGTAGTCATTAAACCAAAGACAAGATGCTCTTTCAAAAGGCAGCCTAATTGGACTTGCAACATATTATTTCTTAAATGCAATATCAATTTTACAACGGGTTATAACTCCACCAATATAAGGCTAACACCTTGAGCTAACAGCCCCCTCCTTTTCATTCCTTTTATGTTCAGGACACTTAATTTTACTAACATTAAAGTATGAGTCTTGTGTGTTATTACACACATTTTTAATAGACCTCACTCTTTTCTCCTCTCCATTCATTTGTACTGCAAGAAAATAACTTTTCCGTCATACTATCTCTCCCAAGAGGGGGCTAGTTTTTGGTTTCCTGTCCAAATGATTAATCCTTCACATTATGTTGTAGAGGGACCCATAACACTATAGCACTACCTGTGGACCCAATTACACAACTGACAGCGGTATCAATGCAACTCTCTGACTTATGGAAGCATAAGTATGGCTAACGTTGTTGAACCTTGCTTTAGAAAAGATTATATTAGCAATCTGTTATCGCTGCAAAAAGTTTAGAATGATGATATAAAAGTGTCACCAGCTTGCTGTGAAGTAAAAAGTTGCCCACCAGGTAGGTTTGGTTCAGATATATGGTGCAAAATACTGAATGAGAGCTAAAATCTCCTGTGTGTCCTAATATTTCTTTAGTGTCCTTATGTAAAGGCTGAGGCAGTTTGTTGTGTTTAAGAGAAAATGAACATAACAGGGCCTTTGGCTTCAAAAGAGTAAGACAAGTAAGGTGCAGAATGACAATACTATGTGGTGCAACTTACCTGCCAGCTACACCACCAGTGACTTCATTGCAATTCATGACATGATCTCTCCTCCCTGTCTTTCAGTTTAGAGCACAACACATAGTGATCACTGGAACAGACTGGAGGTGCTACGCATGCCCTGATTTGCAAAAAATGCTTACTCTCGTAAGCCAACTGTTGACAGTCGTAGAGGGTCAAAATGCCAGCCTGGGTGTTTTTGCTCCAATTAGACCAAGTGCATTATATTCATATTATCATGCTGCCACAAGCACTTTGTGTTAAGGAGCAGCACTCTGCATCTTGTCCTTCCTGCGAGGCAGCATTATTTGCACTGATGAATGCTGAGGAGTGTGGTGCAAAAGCCTGAAATGTGGAGGCTATACTGAGCCGCAAAGGATGCAGCATTCTCTATTCTGTAAGCAATGACGCTGAGGTGTGCAAGGCAAGGTAGAGTATAGGACTTGTGTGTGTGTGTGTGTTTCCTTCTCTGACTGTGGCGAGTGCATGCTTGACAATTTGATTATGAAAGCAATTGACAGACGGCAGCGACGGCAGCGACAGCAACAGCAATCCTAATAAAAGTATGAAAACAAAACAACACCCATTCAATTAGTGATCCGTGACCCAGGATGTATTATGCAAACATGACCAGCGGGACCTAGTGGTAATCAATCAGATCTGTTTGCGCCAGTGCCATGTATATACACATGCAAATAAATAGAAAAAAAGTTTTGGTTTTTTTCTTTTTTTAAAGAGTTCTTTTTAGGACATCATTCCGTCACTTTGATTGATGACCGTGGGGATTGACAATAAACATAAGGAGACTGAGAGGAACATGATATATTGCAAAGGTCCTTCATTGGATTTGAAGCAAGTTTTAGATGTTGCACAGCGACACGGTACAGGCTTACGCCGCTAAACCCTCGGGAGACCCCATATGGTGCAGTTGTCTTTTGTCCAAACAAACACCAAAGCATGTTCATTGTGTTCGGGGTATTTTTGACATGTTATGTATTGTTGGCAACTTTGTAGCTGAACAGGTGTGTTTGAGGGATGAATGAAAACGTGACATAGATTAAGAACTCGAGCTGTTGGCAGACCATTGTACTGAAGGCCACTGCCGCCCACCGTGGGTGGACGTTCACTTGGCCAGCAACTAAAAATAGCCAAAGAGGTAAAAAAAAAAAAGTGGGGCTGTTATAGCCTATTCTCTCTTTCTTGTTGACACACACATTTAAAAATACATGTTCACAGTTGTGTGACTTCACACGCAAACTCACACCTAACATAACTTTGAATTTGGCTGAATAATAGATTATTATATCCAGGCTGTCGACATATCCTGGAGGCATACAGCATCGAAGCAGAGTGGTACAGAAAGACCATACATTAATTAATTCATTCTAATGTATGTTCAATGTATGTTATGTTACTCCTTCTGGATGCTTGAATTTCCTTTGGGGTCAATAAAGTATTGTCTATCTTTCTATCTATCTACATTTTTTAACCTTGTACACCAATTAGTCTTTTCAATGCAATTTCACATAGCAAGAATTCACATTCATGGCAGCATTATGTTAAAAGAAAGGCGCTCCACATAGACTGAATGCTTAGTATTGTAATTTAAATGAATGTGACCTGTGCTCTTGCACTCTTGCAGAAGCTCGCTGTAAATCATAGCATTTACTTCTCATCTCATTTCCACCACACACATAAGCATCCTATGTGCAAGGCGACGTTTTCTTGTTAGGTTAAATCTGCTCAGCCTTTCCAAAGAAAAAGGTGTTTAGGTCAAACTTTTCCATGCACCCGTCCACAGCACCTTACACCCCCAGAGCCCAACACAGAATATTCCTATAGGGCAGCTAAAAAGGGTGTGTGGAGTACTCCTCAGTGATGAATGGATGACAATGTGTCTCTCTTCTGTGCTGACAGCCTCAGAGGCAGGAGGTGTGGAGGGCAAGTGTGCCCACAGCGTTGTTTCGATGATGGAATGGACACATTTTATGACAAATTGAAAGGGGAAAATACGGCCGGCTGTGACAGCTCAGGGGTGCAACAGCCAGTGGTGTAGTCAGGCAACTCTTTTTAGGCTACGATTGATGAGAATACACTTACAGTCCTGGTCTGAGTTATAGGCACCACTTAATTTTTAGCACAATATTGTAAATATCTTCAGAGATAAACCCACATGAGCCAATTTTCCCACAGATTGTTCTAAGTTCAAAAACAACAAAATGGCATTTCATAGTGAAATAAGAAATACAAGCACAAAATACACTACTTACACTATTTTATTGGTACACTTTGGGACCCTAAATGAAAAAAATAATGTTGATTTTATTGCAAAAATTTGAGCAATCCAAGGACTAACTATTATGTTCCTATTTAGCTATTCCAAATGTTACACGGCAATCTCCAAAGATTCTGAAAGGCCTGCCTCAACAGTTCCAAATGCTATCAAGAAGTTTCAATAAAGTTTTAAGATGCTCCCAGGGCAAGTGACTGAGAAAAAGATTCACATCTAAACAGCCCCAGGCTGACCTGGAGCAATCTAAAGCTGGTTGGGTTTAAACCCATAGCATGTGCTGCACAGTGAACTAAGTAGGGTTCTGTGTCTATAGACCAAGCAAGAAACCACATAAGAAATTAAAGGAGGAAAGCTGCAAGACTAATGTTTGCAAAAACTCAATAGATTAAACCCAAAAGACTTTAAGCGCTTCCCTTTTGTTTCTCTCCATGCACAGGATTTACACAAACAGCCACAGTATGACTGCTAGATGGTGATAGAAATATAGACACCAAAGGTTAATTGATCAAAGAGCTGATGCAATAATTCAGTCACACAAAACAGCTATGTTGGCTATGTAGATGTTAAGGTCTATCTGGCTGCATAGCCCAAAGTGTTCAACATGATGCTACTATTTGGGTTGCTGTGGCAACAACCCACACACACACACGCTCACAGGACTTTCAAAAGAATGCACAGCCTCATCTCTACAAACACTCGAAAAAATATTTTTTTAAAAACATAGCGTAGTTAATTGTAATTATAGATTTAAAGCTAGTAACTAGAGTGTTTCCACCCATATGGTGAGATACGGGCTGCCTCAACTCCCTGGTGTACCTGCATGCGGGGGGTGTTTGTGAAGGGCCAAATGCTGCAGAAGCTGTGGGGCCCAAGTTTGCTCTGTTGATCATTTTGAATTAACACTGCTGCGACCTCACATATCCATAGGCTAGCTGATTGGCTGTCAGGTTGATAATCATAATTAATGAAAGTGGACACAGTCAATTACCCCTAATCAGTTCCCTGCGGCTTAATGAACAACTGTGTCATCAGCTGGTTGGTTAATATTTCACATCTGTCAATTGGGGGTCATGGATATGCTTTTCTATACACCAGGCCTGGAAGACATCATGTTAAGTGATCTTGAGGTTCATGGGGGCAAATTCAACATTTAAATGATCTCATTATCTAATCAGTGAACATGAGGTTAACTTGGTATGAATACACTTGAATGCAAACTTTCACTCGACACCCATTGTCTAACCCTCTTACAACAACAATGGCAAAGACAGCTTATGTCTTATGGTGATATTTGATTACCGTAAATGCGCTGCTGGACAGAGGACGTGAAACGTGAATCGGCATGTTTACAGATCAAGTGAATACCAAAGGCACTGACCTTCGAAACGACAGAGCCCACAGAGATAAGAAATAGACTACATGCACACAAAGGCGTTGTTTAGTCAATGGAGCCATATTGATCACTTTTCACCGGAAGGAAGGAACATAGAAGGGAAATCAATTACTCATATGCAGAGTATAATCAAATTTCTGGAAAAGTGCTGAGCCAAGGGGAAATGCTCATTGACACATATGTAAGTTCTAAAGTGAAATATTGTAGTGAGGACTATTCATTTGGACTGAGATTGCGGGCTACATGGGGAGAAAAGAGAGTGGTAACAACCTGAGGAATATTAAGGAAAACATCATTTATTTATCTGCATTTATTCATTTCAGAGCAGAGAGTGGGCTGAACATTATATATTGATGCCAAATAGATGAGTTTTAAATTGGAAATACAAGGTGTATCTCCTTGCTATTTCACTGGCTCACTGCTCTCTAAAGTGGTTAAGAGAAAAGGTTGAGCTATCTTCTTGTCCTCTACAGATCAGGTTACTTGCTGTGGATCAAATGAAGATTCTCAAATGGTTGGTTTGCTACCTTTGAGGTTTGAGCTGCTTTGCTTGTATAATGGGTGGCAGCCAGGCTACAGTGTGTTGTGTTTGTTTGTGTCTCTATCCAGTCCTCTCACTCCCCAACCGGTCAAGGAAGATGGGCATTCTCCCTGAGTCTGGCTCTGCTGGAGAACTCTTCCTGACTCATCCCTACCATCGATCCTTGCATGCTCCGTACGGGGGATTGAGTGGAAATAAAGATCGGATGTGATCTGTTGGTTTCCTGAGCCACGCAACTTTAAAAATTAATTGTAACGAATTGAACTGAACTGGACTGATATGATGTTGATCGTGCTGGATAACAATAAACTGGGTTGAACCGGATCGAGATTGGACATAATTGGACTGCATCTAACAGGACAGGTATTGAACTTGTGTGTTTTCTCTTTAATCAAACTGAACTGAAGATTCCTCACAGCACTGCAAATATGAACGTGCAGGCTTTATTCTGCTCTTAGAATAAGAGGCAACACATTTCCTGCTCATTACATTAAAAAGTCGCCTGCGGTAAAGTGTACACCCATTAATTTGTTACCATCACTTTTTATGGACCCTGATGCATTTTCCAGGACATGAACTAAATGGGTTTTTTGAGTACTTCAGGGTTTCTTCTGAGTAGCTAAAGCCATAAAAAATAGAAAAAAATACGTCCACGGCTTTTAAGTAGAACATCTCTCTTGTTTTATTAGTTTTGTTTGCGCCCTCTTCGGGAATATACTACCCCAGCTCTGACTCCTTTTCACCTCTTCGCCGCGGCGCGGTGCAGCCTGTGTGCGCCCCTGTGCTCCTCTTTTCTGTAGTGTGCAGCGGGACGCTCCGCAGTTCGCTTATCCCGTCCGTTCACTCCCGCTGCCTTTTACGCGCTCGACGTCTGCAGCCACAGTGATTCAGTCAGCCTGTCCTCTTCAAGCTTCTTTTCTTTTTTTTTTTTTTTTTTTTTTTTTTATTGATAGGAGGGTGAGGGGGGGTTGGGGTGAGAAAGGCGCAGTTTCCAGTGTTCCGATGGCGAAACAGCACTGCTTCAGTTCAAGCGACCGCATCTAGAGGAAAAGACTGACGCTTTTTTTTTCTCCTTCTCTCTCCTCTTCCCGACCCGTTTTCAACACGATGTGGGACGCGCGTTCTGTGCGCGGCGTCCGCGGAGTGCTCTCTTCAGTCGCGGCCGCTTGACTAAACGGGGGGGAGATCCCGGCTCCCTTTTCATCCTCTTCTCCCTGTGGAACAAGAGGAGTTTGCATGCAAGAGGTGGTTTATCGCGGCAAGGTGAGACTGACTGTCTTCATGAGATATTATTTTGTCAGTCCAACATTACTTTAAACAGAGTCGAAAGCGAATTTGTGGGCTGTCATTAAATATTGTGTAGACTGATAGTGATGGTAGGTGGTTCTGAAGGCATCAAAACCGCAAGCTGCTGAACAAATGTAGTGTAACAGGTATGCTGCAGTGTTTTTGCTGTGTTTTTTTCCAGATTAGAATAGGCATACATTTCAGATGTAGACGTGATACGCTGCCGTCTTGCTTCAGTTTTTATACACATCACCATTGCTCCATTAGAACAATAAAATCAGCCTCCTTGTCGCAAATTCGTCATCAAAATCAGTCAGAGCCTATTTTAACTAAAGTCTCTTAACGACCTACGTGACGTGAAAAATTGTTCCATTCCTGATTAAGCTCAAGTTGATCATTAAAACACGCATGTCTATACTTTTTAAAACGTTGACTTGTTAAAAAAAAAAGAAGCTTTTAGGAATAAAAACCTTATGGGTGTGTTCATGTTCAGGGACTTTTTCATGATTACGGCCTGTTTGATTGTGATAAGTGACAGAAGACTCCAGAGATTGCTGTCACACATGCATCCTCCATCCAAATAGTTCAGACAGGGACTGAGTGTCAGAGCTGTATTTTTTTTAGCAGAGTAGTGCTCCAGCCAGAGTTAATCGCCTATAAAGTAACATTGCTAGACTACAGACAAAAGCAGCCATGTTGCCTTTTTAAACAAGATCATTGATTCTGTCTAATACAGCCTAAGAAATGTGATGAAAGGGATCGATAACACTGTGCAGCTGCTACTATTTTTGACTAATGACATGTGGTAACAGGTCCACATTCACTTGAGGAAGGATGCTCAATATTCCCTTTTGATGGTGGAATGTATTTAACCTATATGTCTCAATAACTTAACAATCTCACAATCTGTCTTTTTTGTTTTCTCAGCCATGGAGGGACTTGCCTAAAGAGGATCCAACATAGCTGAAAAGTTTTAGCTTTTTTTTTTCTTTTCTATTGCCCTTTTGTGTGTGTCTTTGGAACATCTCGTCAGAGGTCTCTTTTTCCATCATCATGGCTGAGAAGCTTGGACCAGCTGGGCTCAAGCCTACCAACGTCCATGCTGCGCCCTCTGTGCCCCCCGAGCCCATTGACATCATCCGCACCAAAGCCCGCTCCCGCAGAGTTCGCCTTAACGTTGGGGGTCTGAACCATGAGGTCCTGTGGCGGACCCTGGACCGGTTACCCAGGACCCGACTTGGCAAGCTTCGAGACTGCAACACCCACGAGTCTCTGATGGAGGTCTGCGATGACTACAGCCTGAATGAGAACGAGTACTTTTTTGACCGGCACCCGGGGGCCTTCACCTCCATCCTGAACTTTTACCGCACAGGCAAGTTACACATGATGGAGGAGATGTGTGCCCTTTCGTTCGGCCAGGAGTTGGACTACTGGGGGATTGACGAGATCTACCTGGAGTCCTGCTGCCAGGCCCGTTACCACCAGAAGAAAGAGCAGATGAACGAGGAGCTGAGGAGGGAGGCTGAGACGTTGAGGGAGAGGGAGGGAGAGGGAGAGTTTGATAATACCTGCTGCCCAGACAAGAGGAGGAAACTGTGGGATCTCCTGGAGAAGCCCAGCTCCTCAGTGGCTGCCAAGGTAGGGATTCTAAACAGGAAGTGTGATCGCACCACCTCAGTTTCACATTTCCTGCTCGCAAAACAAAGCTGAGCACCCTTTTTGGATCATAACACATTGCAGGCATACTTCTTGAAAAGCTACTCCCACATGTACTGTAAGCCATGAGTTCAGCAGCTCGAATCTTGTACAGTCAGTAGCAACAGTCCTAAAGGGTTGACGATAACGATTTTTCTAGGATACAGTGGAAGGAAACAGAAGATAGGGTTGAAAAAAGATGAGCAAAAAAAAAAAAAAAAAAAAGCCTTTTGTTGGTGTTTCAGCTTCTGGTGTTGCTGTGGTTATCAGGGTAAAGTGTATTGGTGTAGACTGGACAGTCCCTTGAAACAGCATGTCTCATGAAGGGAGAAACAAGCTCCTTTCCTCGTGCAGCTGTGTTATGTGTCAGCCTTACTGATTGGCTCTGTCTCTCTATGGGTATGACTGTGAGTCATGGAAACTACAGGATGATGTCAAAAATTTGTCACAAGTACATAGACAAATACAGCTCCTTGCTAGATTCAATTTGATTTGATTGAAGGCAGGGGCTGTCCATGCTCCTCCCTTCAACACACTCCAGTGTTTAGAAAACAGCTCTATCAGTCGGTACAATTTTCATTCACACCCATTCAGAGTTGACAAATCCTTCTCCAACTCCTCATTCAATCCTCACGCTTTCTCAGTCCTAAATTAGGCGGGTCAGCCTTGATGAAATCTAGTTATTGGCATTTTGTGTCAGTCTCCAGTATCCTTATCTCCTCACCAAGCGGTGCTGGGAAAGGATTGTATTCCATGTCTGCAGATCATAAACAGGGATTGAGTGTGTGTCTGCCTCTGTGTGTGTGAGACCTAAGTAACATCATCCCTACCATGAGAGAGATACAGCTTCTGACATCCTCTATGTGCGTGGTTGCCTGTGACAGTTTGGAAATGATGCCAGATTTAGTTTCAGACCACCGGTGCTAAAATTATAGTGAGATATTGATATTTTAAATGGTAAAAAAATACCGTAAAGACTCCAAGTGGATGGGGTTGAGCTCTTTTAATAGGTTGTTGTATGTGCTATTTCCTGCCTTCTATATTATTTCTGCATCATGGCTCGTTTTCCCTGAATCAGCCAGTAATTGTGATTGACAAGGATCCTGCCTCAGCATGATAACTGCATTTATCCTTTATAAGGAAGCTCTAAATGACGAGAAATAATTATAGGGAGGCTGCCAATATCTAAATCAAGGCAAACTCAGGTGATGGCATTGGAGTAATGTGATATGCTGTGTGAATTTAAAGTGATTTACCCTTCAATATGGTTATTTTAGACCCCAGACAAATATCTGCATTGCTGATCTGTACACTCTCATGTGGGGGAAGCCTGTGAATCGGTGAAGGGAAATTCCATCCTAATTCAAATTGCATTAACATTCTGCTGACTGCTCTACAAGGTTGTCCACAGCTGAAAGTACTGTTCATTTAGAGTTGGAGTGCCAGGGGCTGCCTGACGGTCTTATTGCAGCTCCTTGAGGACAGGGAAGCCTTTTACGGGGTGCACGTCGTGCAGTGAGATCCCTTGAAAGCCCTTGACTAAGGGAATGTCATTACTTAACTGGTGCACAGCCATGTGCTTTTATACAAAGCAACCTGAACCCTTTGTCAAGTACAATCAGAGTCTCATGGCACAGACCTATCCCCCATTCTCTCTCTTCTCTTCAATCCCCTTCTTTCTCTGTTGCACTTCTGTCTTTGGGAGATATTAGAGCCGACTCTGTCGCTTTAAGCCACCTATGACCCTTCTTGGCCCTTAAATGAATGTTAAGCATGAGAGCACTGACCTTTTCAGCAGGGTCAATCAAGCTAAGAGTTCACTTATCAGGGCTAAGCCTTCAGAGTATGGAACAAAAAGATGAGTAGGCACTACTAAAGCTAGCTGCAGAGAGCTGTAGAGAGGTGCTGAGGAAAGCCACAAGTGAAGCAAGAGAGATGTTAGAGAAGAACTGACAGAGGAAAGCCCAGAGTGATGTAAGCGATGCAGTCATGCAAGCTACGCTCAGGTTGCTGAGTTGGACGTTTGCAAAAATTGAATTTCCCAATGAATTATGAATGAAACGGTCGAAACAAAATGCGGCCTCTCCGTGTCACTGCTTGATCTTCGTCCAGTGCCCCATCGCGTGAGAGGAAGGTGGAGCAGGAAGATACTGTGTCTGGTACTGTCCGATGGTGGGTGGGTCAAAACTGAGAGTCCAGAGTGAGGAGTTCATGCTGTGGTTTTGTTGGTCCCATCCACACAAAATGTGCACAAACCAATCATCTACAGAGGAGTCATGAAGTTTGTAGCTTTCCTGACATTGCTTAACTGTGCTTGTGTAATGTTTAAATGTCACAAAAAGAAAGAGACTCATAAATGCAAAATGACAAGTTGCTCAGCAGTTTTGACTGTGGTGGAGGTTTGATTTTCCTTCTAGCTTTGTGTTGTTGCCAAGCAACATATGCCATCATGATGCTGTGTCCCATTCCTCCTTTTTTTATTGCCATTTTGAGCCCTTCCGAGCATATTCAAGTACCACAGCTGTGATGTCAGTGACTTCTATGAGCGTTAGACGCTTAGATGTCAGGGTGGAGATTTGGATTGGGCCAATGTGTATGTTGCAGGTGCAGAATTTCAACCACATGTCCTTTGAAAACGTCTCCTCTCTCGTGGCAGTTAGTTTAATGGAGAATGAGTCGTCTTTTGACAAATTGGGCAGTATTAGAGGGAAGTCATTTTCTTAAAAAAGAAAAGCGTTAATGATTAGGCTTTCATCATTTCCGTGCTGTGGGCTACAATTTCTGCAAATCCAGGAGAATGTGTCCTCCTTGGATATGTAGCCAGAAGGTCTTGTGCCGCTGTGACCTTTTTTGTTTACCATGAGTCACCGATGTAGTTGCACAGCAAATACACTTAATACAAACCCATACAAGGAAGCCATATCCAAATTGCCTAAAGAAATCTTAATAATGACTTTTGCCTGTGTATTACCGCATGGAAATGCATTATACCTATCATGCAGAGACAGATCTTGGGGTGTGTAACTTGTAGTTTGTAAATGCAAATGCACTTTGCGACCTGCTTGTGTTTTTCTCTCTTTTTCGCTTTGTCTGTTTTTCTAGAAATGTGATTAGATGCCTCAAATGCATTTCTTTTTAGTGTTAAAATAACCACAACAGTAAGCGTGTAATATATGTTGAAACCTTACCAGATGTTTCTTACACAGCTAGTGATTAAGTGAGAGCGTTAACATTAACACACGAGCCAGATCGTGTTCCCGGTATAATAAATTGATGCTATTACGTTTAGCATGGCGCTCAGTTTTTATGTGTGTAAAAGCTGCATCTTTATAGTTTTTTATTAGTTTCATGCAACGCTTGAAGAAAAACCTTTCAGTAAATTAGAGACGTGAAATAAAACCTCAGTTCATTTGTAACTGTTTCTGGCTTTTAGGTTTTCTTGTTCATTATGGACAGCCCCAGAAAATAATGGCAGAGGATTTGTTGCATTTTAAAGAGATCAATGTTTCTTTCTGTTCCCCCACGCACCCTGCCCAGACAGCCAGCGAGCCATCCAGCCCACCACACACCCGCACCCCCCCACACACCAGCTATGTCCAGGCCTGCGCTTGCTCTTAATGTGGATGTGCACCATTACTCTCCTCTTTATCTAATAAGCTAGTCTTGCTAGTGGAAATAAGCAATGGGCCTGCATGGGCGCAGCCTTGTGCTGTTTGGTCCTCCCACGCTTGGAAGCAGCCAAACTCACTCCACAACAGACACTGTTGATGATGATGACAAGATATGAGGAAGGTATTGGAGCTTGCGTCGCAAATGCCACTCTTTCTCACTGTCGCTGTTGCTAATGTGTTGCAGCAGCACATGCACAATTCCCTCTGCTGAATTTGTCTTGTTGTCTCATTTACAGAGTCATGCGCAGATTGGAAACGGGAGACTGTGGAAGTAACAATGATGTCAATGCATAGCTTTAAATGTGGCAGGAGCTTATTCCGTTTGCGTGCTGTTGTGCTGTAGCTCTGTAGCACTTGGCATTACCTCTTGTTTCAGATCACCGCAGCCAGCCTCTTACTCTCCATCCATCTGCTTTCTTCCAGGCTTTAATGCACTGAAGCAAGTGTTTGTGTGATGTACTTTCTGACTGCGGCCAAGTCAAAGATGAGGAGAGAGTAGGGGAAAAACGTGAGACCTTTAGCATTCAGTCAAACATTCTCTTTGGTGTGTGCCTCAGGGTCAAAGTCAAGCAGCAGGCCTGCTACCTGTGGTTCCGTCTCTTCATCGCCATATGAATTGTGGTCAAACTTTAGAGAGTTAAATCAATATTCACAAGCATTATGTAGAGGAAACACTCCAAGCTTGTTGGTCGAATGGATTTTAGTCACTTTTTTCTCTCAGACTTAAGCCCCTGTACAGAGGAGATGATCGTAACCCCGATCTTGTCCTTTAGCAAGTTATCAGGATGTAATGCAGGAGAAGAGTTTCGGAGGAGTGCAGCTTCTCTCCTCCTGTTGTCTCCTTCTTACATAACCCTTCCAACAGGCTACTAATCAGTACAGCCTAGCATTTAGGCACCAGCACCTAAATCCTCTTTACCCGCATTCATAATCAGATAAGAGAGAACCTCCTAGATTATAGGTGGCATGAGTTCTTATGGCCCCTGCATGGGAATTGAAGCAGCAGCATTTATCATTTGGATGTTCCAGGACACACTGAAACCCAGTCCGTCATCTATCCTGTCTTTCTTTTTTTGTGTATAAATCACCTGCATCATGAGGATTATCTTAAATTTTGGAGCATTCTGGTTGAGATTTATTGTAGAATATTGAAATCGAAAGGATTATGAATACTTTGTACTTTTTGTAATGTCATTTCCCCCCTCCAAAATGAGCTCTGGCTTAAGTTTCATCTACAAAAAAAAGTAGTGATAACCTGTTGTTCCGTCTCAGGCCGGCTTTCTTCTGTTTTTAGAGCTTTTGTTGATTTGGCTTTCATGCTATTTTCATTTAACAATGGCTGATTTGTTTTACACGCAGGTATTTTTCACCAGTTTGTTGAGCTGCCTACTCACTCTAAACAGGGATCTCCTCATATGGCCAAGAAACCACACTAGTGGTTAGTGGTGTTTGAATTTATACTGAGCAGCAAGTCTAACTTTCATCTGACAGTTACATTGCTTGTGTGCCAGAATTATGATACCTGTGCATATGGTTCATTCATAGAAGTTTTAAGCAATAAAATCTGTGGGAAATCTATAAGATCATGCTATTATCAGATCATAGTAGCTAGAGAATTTCCAGTGAATTTATCTACATTATATTCAGTAAGTTTACACTCATGCTTCAGATGTGCTTTTCATTCAATCAGATATACACTGCTTGTAAAAAATGTTATCTACGCAGTTCATCTCACAAAAGCCCTTTTTAATTTCAAATGCTCTCAAAACTGTGCTTATGTGAGATTATCCCCATACTATCAAGAGGCTGACTAGATTTCCCAGGTATCCTAGGGTCACATATCAAATGGGAAGAGCCAAGCACTAATTTATCAAACCAAAGCTTTGTATCTCTCAGTCTCACGTACAGGGATTGACGGGGAGCACTTGAAGTGAGGCAAAGGAGGCTGCTGAAAACAAAGCAAGAGGAAAGTACAAATCCGGACGACCCTTTTACTTTTACCATGTTTTCATCTTCAATCAGTGAATGCACTAAGTGCAAAATACATTGCTTGGGGTTTTTTTAATGTTAATTTTTACAACTAACCAAACTGCTGCTATCTTTCATAATTACTACCCGCGGGATCTTGCGTGCAGAGGAATTGCAGTCAGGGTGCTGCTCACATCTCGTGCTTGTGTCCCGAAAAGATCCTGCAGGCTCGTCTTAGTTCTTAAGCACTTTACCGTGTACGTGGTGATTGATGAACGAAGACGCCATGAAGTGAAACTCATGATAAATCCTAAATATGTTATCCTCACGATTAAACTGTGAAAACTGTGTGGAGGGGAAGGAAAACTCCCTCTTGTACAAATGTAAAGTGCAAAAACAACACCTCCAGTACAAGCCAAGGCTAATGAGTGAACAGATGGTGTGAGAGGACCGATGGCTGAGGTCTCAAAAGTAATTGTACTGTTATCCCCAGAACATACCCTTCGAACAATTTCTTACTAATCAAGCCTTTTACAACTGCTACTACAACTACGGAGCAATTTCATGAATGACTAACCCATCTTCCTACTATTTTGGCAATTAATTAATTAGATCGTAAAAGGCGGTGGTGACAATGCTGCAGACAAATTTCTAGAGTCAATGTGGTGTCCCATAGCTTTTTTTATCTTAACCAAAAGTACAAAACTTGACAAAATCAAATTTTTTATTGGAAAAAAAATTAGAAAAAGCTCTTTATTACATTTCAGTGTTAGAAACATATGCCTTTTTGTCTTGATAAAAGACTTATCGATAGATTATACTGAAAAGCTGCGAATTTGCTTAGATTGCCAAATAAATGAACCATTAGATAGTTTGTTGACAACAATCACATCCTAATTTTAATCACATTTTTGTTACTTTGCCATCAGACTAAAGAAACTTGCTTGTGTCCACATGATGGATGAAAGGCCAATTTCTCCAATTTTGTTTTCCACTGTTGTGAGGTGAGTTCAAAGACCAGTTCCAAATGCCTTTTCACATGAAAAAAGAAGGCAGGTGAAGAAACCAAAAGATTTTAAAGTGTCTGGTGGGAATGAAAGGCCCTTCGCAGACTTTTAGGGTACCAAAATGTCTATTTCAAACAGAAAAAGAGGCAAATCTGTAGGGGCAACCGAAAGACAAATTACAAAATAATCAAGACTAAATTAAAACATTAGGATTCTCACTTAGAGGGACACCAGGAACAAAAACAAATTGGAGAAAGATGGAGAGACAACAATGCACACAGTAGAGCTGCAGGATATAGAGAACAGGTGTCAACAATAGTGACGGTCAAAGGGCCTGAAACAGGAAATCAAGTAAGACAGGACACACAAGGTAGACAACTTTTAAAATAAAACAGGAAATAACTAAAACCTTGACGTCCACCACCTGCAGAGAGATGTATCTGTGTCTTCAGCTCCAAGCGGGTCCCTATCATCAACATTTCTTGCATGCCTTTTTCTCGATAGAGCTTCACCACTCGGCAACAGATATAGTCAACCTGAGCTGGCAGAAGTATGTAAAGTAACTTCTTAAAGAGAAGCTTGTTGCTTTCAGTGGTTCAGGCACATTACTGAAACATCTCCACCTTGTAAAGCAGTGTTAAGAGAAGGCGCTCATTTCACATATTTCAGCTTGGTGTTAGACTTACAGCATATCAATACAGCTGAATTTCCAGTAACGCTGCCCTCATTCACATATTGTTCCTATATTTGTTGTCGGACAATGAAACAAGTCGGAAATTGCGAATGAGAGCGCTGCTGTGCGGTGATTGTGGGTATATTTACATACATGATGATCACCAAGAGAGAAAGCTAGTAGCAACCGAAAGCCTCCAAAGTTTTCTCACACAGTCCACCGCCTCCTAATGCACCACAGTAACAACACAGAGGAAGCAGCTCACAGGGGCCTCTTGCTGTTGACAAAGCAGAGAAGAGAGGCAGAAAGGTGTTCCCGCAGTTGGCAGGGGAGTGAACTCACTGTTGCGGGGCTGTAAATCTCCCGAGTTGTCAGCACTGGCAGTGCCACTCTCCTCTTTTTACCGTGTTACATCATCAGTTGTGAATTGTTTTGCTGATGTGTGGTGGGAGAGTGTGTAAAAAGTCTCAATGTGTGAGATTTGAGAGCTCTGCATTTGAAACGCATAGCCACATTCAGAACAGGCGTGTGGGCATTAACCTCACTTAGCAAACCAGTCTGACTTGAAGTGCTTCGAAATTTGTCTTGAATTTCAGCAAAGTTTTCAGAAAAGCCGTACAACAAATTTGAATTATATGTGCATTTCAATTTATGCACAGATTTTGATAATAATCTGGAGGGAACTACATGAATCCCAGAGAATCTGTGATGTCCTAATCCCACTGATTAAATTGTGCTCTATTTTGACAGTGGCTTCAGTGTTTTATCACCTTTGTTCTAGTAGATACATCTACATTTGTTCCATTTCATTTAATCTTTTCCTCGAAGTTGATTTGAAAATATCCAAGCATTTCTAACTGTCGCTTCAAGCAATGATTCGCACTCTTTCATGTCCTGCTATTACTTAATACAAATTCCATCAGTTGTGCGTGTTATGCCTGTACAGCCAGCAAAAACCCCAAAGGAATGCAAACAAGCTAAAAGTCCCAGGTCTGACAGCGATCTGAAGGAGATATAAATCGCACTGAAGGCTGGTAATAAATGTGTGTGAACCAACAGAAAGCAACAGCGCTGGCATGTGCTGCCAGCTTGAGTGACACTCCGGATAAGAGGCTAATGTGTTCTTTCCTCCTCCTGCCCTCCTCATCTCCTGCCTGTACCCCTACTCACTGCCTTCACTGCGGGCTGACTGGAAGTTTGCTCACCCTCTGTCCTACTGTTTCCTCCTCCCAGAAGGCATAAGAAATAGGGGGAGATGGAGAGAAGACAAGGGTGGAATGCTATGAACGCCAGGTCTCTATTATGCTTTAGTAATCCCCCTTCACACACAAACCCACTGGGTACTCTCAACTCCACGCCATTCTTCCACATCTCTGCTCACACATAGATTAATACACACATGCCCTCAGTGTGAACAGTACACAAGCCAAACCCTCACAACCACAGTCCTCGACTTTCCCCTTTTAACTCCTGCTTCCTTTAATCTTTCTTCTCCTTTTTCCTTATTTTTTTTCTGTCTGCGTTTCCTCACAGTATGATAGTTGAGTTATGTTCCTGTTTCCAGGTCCATCTTGAGAGCTTTGACATGGAAGTTCATTGGTCTTCATTGTGATGTTTTTAGATCTGGCTCTTTATCAGTCATGTTTATGATTGATCACCAGTGGTCGGAGAGGTGGTCCCCAGGCATTTGGCCACTCCCTGTCGAGCTGCAGCACGGAGGTGGCTTGAAGCTTGTGGATGAAAAAAACCCAACATTGCTTTCATAGTGATAAATGAACAGAAACCAGAAAAAAGTGATACCGACACTCCTCAAAAATAAATTAATTTTTCTTCTAAATGTTGAGTCCTATCAGCCAAATGTAACCGATGAAGCTTTCAAAGGCTCTTAGAAAAAAAGAAAAGAATAGCGTAATCAACTTAATTTTGGTTGGTTCCTCAGAAATACTGTGTTTGCATAGTTTCCATAGTGACCATGGTGTGCCATGGTGACTTATTGACACCCAGGGAGCAATTCCTCTCTATACAGGCTGTGTGAGATGCAGAGCAGCTGGTACCTCAGCCCCCACAACCAACCCCTGATGCAAATCTATGGGAAATGCTTTATCACTACAGAAGCAGCACCTTTCAGGTCTCACTGACTAGAACTTACTCTTAAGACAACACGTTTTTCACTGGAATGATTTTCTTTTTCCCCAATTAAGAGTATTTTCTAATTTGCTGTTTGTGTCATTTCTAACAAATGGATCTCGCTCCACTTACAGTATTTCCTCTAGAGCAATTCCATATTTCAACGAGACAACACAGTTGTCCTTAGTGCAGTAGCTCCAGTAGTCTTCATCTGTTTGAAACTGTCTGAAGAGCAAAGAGAGAAGCAGTTAAAATTTTATTTTTTCTTTGTGCCCCAGCCCTCCGAGCCAATCAAAGGGTCTCCAGAGCATTAGCAGCAGAACGGAGGCTTAGTTTTGTAGGATGGAAGAGATTAATTAAAAAACTTTGCTCTGTGAAAGAGCCTCAAAGGATGTGTAAAAGAAAAGAAGCAGAGCAGACCAGTGAGGTTAAAAACGACTGAAGCCACTTGTTAGCCTCATTGATTGTAGGATACACTGTGATTAGTCATCACATTTTCTCTCATCACCACTACCTCCACCTTTACCTCTGCTTTTCCTCTTTTGGCTTCTCTGTTGGACCGCCTCCATTTCACACACCGTCTTTTCCTCACTCTCACTTTGCTTTTTTTCCCCCTTGTGTCGTCATGCTGTTGGCGTCACTGTGGGCAGAGCTGCCAGCTGTTTGCTGTCTCCCTGCGCCCCAGGAAGTGACAGAGAAGATTATTATACCTACTGGTCTTCGTTGTGTAATGTGGGCCTCCCGCATCTTTTGATAAGTGCCAGGAGTGCGTCAGTGCTGAGCACAGTAACTTTGCCTTTCTTCTAATGCTCAAATACGCCTTTGTTTTTCAGTTCTCTAATTTAGTCAAAGAAGTTTATACCCAGCATTCAAAGGAATGGCGATAGAGCTGGGTTTTCTGTCTATCCCACTCCTTCTATACATAAAATGTAATATATATCAGACAAACATATCAAGCCCCCAACTGGAATTCTCCATCTGTGTCTGGCAAGGTGACAAGAGGCAGTGATGCTGTCTCTTTGCTCACTGGCGTGATTGTTCTTTGCAATCAGCTTACTGCCAAGGTTGGAAGGAACCTGACTGGCTTGAGGTTGAACGGGGACAAAGACATACATTTAGAGCATGTCACCCATGACAGTGTTAAGAAGCCAAGCAGTGGGCCAAAGGAGCAGTGTCTGACACACCTGAAAGGTCACACTGCCTCTTGGTTTACACCACTGTGTAGAGGCAGATGTGAATCTTGTACACTGTCTACTCAAATGTATAGAAATAGGACTGTGTTTGAAAGTTAGTAAAGAGCGCTGTGCCTTTTTTGAGTAGACTGAGACATCACAGCACAAATTGTTTTGTGATGTAGTGCTGGCAGTTCAAGGAGGATCTGTCTTCCTTTGCGACAGGATCAGAGAAAATTTCTGGTCTTTTGGGTGCTGATATTTGGATGAAGCCTTGCCAATCGATAGGACAACACTTATTGACCGGTGTGCTGAAAGGCCCTCCTGTCTCATTTAATTTCAAGTGAGAAGCATCAGCGGTTATTTGCGTGTCCTGCTGCCTCAAACCCTAAGTCTTTCCTTTTTCACTCCCTCAACTTCAGGATATGTTATGCATTTATGTCTTGATTCTTTATTTTTTTCTGAATTTGGTCTGCCCTTTTTTTTGTCTTTTTGTAACTCAGTGACTCACTGTTTACACCCCTCTGTGATTGTCAACATCTCTTGAGTGAAATGTATTTGTTCAGTCTCTTCTTCTCTGTCCTTCATCTTCCGTTAGTGTCCTGCAATCATTCACCCGTGCTCCCGAATCACTTGTTTCCTGAAGTGCTTGAAAGAAAACAAGAACATAAAGAGCTTTGGGATGGATTGATTTGATGATGGGATCCCTCATGTGCTGTAAAACTAAATCATTGGAATTAAACTCCTGCACTGACAACAAAACCCTTTGCTACACTGTGTGCTATCATGCCAGAAAGTCAAATCAAATGTTTAGAGACCATGCCTTTATTTTATTGTGTGTGGCATCTTTACAGTGCCTTTGCTGTTGCCCACACAAACTATAAAGAGCTTGTGAGTATGTATTCCTGTGTGCTCGGGTGTTTGTGTCAGTACAAAAGCCAGAAATGCTGGTCGGTAATAGGGTTTCTATGCCACTGGGTTGAGTGTAGTTTTTTCTGACTGAAAATAGTGGTCACTAAATGTAACTTCAGCTCTATGATTACAGGGGAACCCTGTATTGAAGCCAGTAAATGTGGAACAACAGCTACTTATACTGCAAAAACATCAGAGAAGACTGGGTGTGTGACTGAGCCTATGTTGGCAGAACTGTCAATAATGGTCCACACTTCTAAGCACCTTATAACCTTGTTTAGCTTCTACAAAGTGTCTTTCTCATTCACCCATACACACTCATGCAGCACTTCTTATCATATATATGCTCTCTATGTGGACTCTTTCTTTCTCTGCAGTCCTACATATCAATATTATGGGGGGAATGTGGGATTCAGTGTGTTGCTCAAGGACACTTTGACACGTGGAGAGCCTGGGGATTGACTGCTGACCTACCTGTTGCAGGACAACCTCTTTACTCATTATACCATGGTCCCACCCACTGTAAACAACAAATGATGCCAAAAGTTTGAAAAAGTAACAGCAAGAGGATCGTCCTACAGCTTGTTAGTAACATAATTGGGCATAAAAAGAGCACCTTATAGAGGCAGAGTCTCAGAGGAAGCAATAGGCAGAAATTGGATTTGAGCAGAGCTGCACGCTTGTACATCACAAAGCAATCACAGTTTTTAGGGGCTTTTGGGGGGGGTTGTAGCATAAGGGATTGGGTATACAGCTAAGCACACAGCTATGGCATAGATTTTACAAAGAAGCATAAATTGAGCAAAAGCATGAGCCCACCCACATCCAAGACTATGCTGAGTGCCTACAAAACCTACACCACTCATGTAACCAGGATTGCATAGCAACTGGTAGACGATCTATAAAACAGGGCATTGGAAGTGTTCTTTATTATCAAGCAGTTGTAAAGTCTTTATAAACGCTTCTAGCAGGGGAAAACTTGAACCAGTGAGAGTAAGATTTATTTTGTGGGACAAGAGTTCCTTCTTCATTGGCATATGGCATAAAAGCTAAGTAAGCAAACTATGTTATTAAAAATATTTTGAACACTGAGTAACTGAGACACAATCCTAGCACTTCCGAGCTGCTCTTCCCTTTTCCATTCAAGATGATTAGAGTTGAAAACTTTAGAGAACTATATCTCAAGCTGTAGCTTTTACTTATGGTAAAGATGCAGTGTAAGGAATTTTACATTATTCATGATGTGGCATTCTGATTGGCTTGTAGTTAGTCATGAATAATACACATTTTTACATAAATAGCCCTTGACACATGGCTGGAGGGAAGAGGGGCCTATTGGCTGTAAGGAATGATAGATTTAAAAAAATCTTTGATGAATAAAGTTATTATCGATTAGCTACATTTCATGAAAGGGATTAATAAGAGCCTCCCTTCACTCTTTCTAATTTTTAGACACCTTTTTAAACCAAACCACATTTCTTTGACTGTTCCAGTTATTTTTCATAGCATTTGTTTTGTATGGTGCTCTTCTGACAATCCAAACCCACTGCAAGTCTTAGCTCTGCCATGCACCCACACTTACATTACTGGTGCTGGCAGCTTTCTCTGGCACTGGCCCAAATAAAGATTTTTGAAGTACACTTGTTTTGCAATAAATCCCTCTTAAGTAGCGTGACAATATCTAAAGGCCACCTAAGACTGAAGCATCCTCAGGTTTCGCCTCCAGTTCCAAAGTAATGAATAAGGTGTCTAAAGGCGAATAATATACTTAAGTTGATGGATGACTGTTGATACAGGCCAAAGGAACACATGCCTTTGTCACGTTCCCAGTGTTGCTGGTGTTGCCTTTTTATGTGATTGTTTTCTCCAGCTTGTTCTGTTTGAACCTCTCTAATACCTCCTTACAACTGCATAACTGCTGCCATTGTAATGTTATGCTACAGGTAGAAATCATAAAGCTTATTAAAATGCTACAAAATACAAAATGGACTCTGAAAATAGCAGCAACGCTGCCAGTCCCACCTCATTACACCACACAATTCAAAACTGAACAATGAAAAATGATCACACTACGAGTAAAAGCTGAAAATCTTATTTTCTCCTCACTAGCTATTCTTAAAGAGATTAAGAAGGTCTCATTTAACCATATAGCGGCATTATGAATGGGTAAAGGCTAATGTGGATTATTATATGAAGCATTAAATCTGTAAAGCATTTATTCATCCACCTGTGGATGTGAGAATGGAGAATGAGAATCTTATATTGAAATTATAACTTCAATATGTATTTATTCCTTTTCTTTACACACGACAACTGATGAAACCGTGCTCTTCAATCTTAGATTCAGCAGGATGATATGAAATTTATCAAGTGGTGCATTTCCAGGGTGGTCTTTAAGCTATGTAAGTGTATTTAGAGTAGGAAGATTCTTTGAAGGAGGCATTTCGTGCATTTCAGACAAACAAAAGATGTGAAAAACAGTTGAATGTTTTTGGTTTCAGCTCCACTGTATTCACTTCCAATCTAAGTAAGCTACAACTGATCGATGGACATAGATCTTTTTTATATTTTGCATGACAGTTTATAAAACAAGTTTTTTATTATTTATATAGTTGTCTTTGTTGATCTCTCCATTGTTGAAATTGACTTCTTCTCCTCGCTCTTATACATGAGTTTACGATCAGATTCACAGGTTTTTTTTTTACAGCTGATGAATCCCCTCAGTTTCAGAGGAATGTGTCTGGAGAGACGGCACACACTTCGGCAGTGGAAAGTTGGGTTACAGGAATGCTGTTTATGTTAATAGTTTAAAAGTTTGATAAATATTAATATCAAAATGTTTACCATTTTGGCGAGTTAAAGAGGGGCACCCGTTTAATCACTGCGGCATAGTTTGTCACAGTGAATGCAGAAAAGGAGGGGGCTAGTCCACATATTACTCTTTCCTAATTGAAAGCCAAAGTCTGTCGTCTTGAAAGGATTAGCTGTAGTTTAGAGAGATATAAATCCAGCCTCCTGTCTGTCTTACATGCAAACACACAACCCCAACCTGATGTGTTGCTACCCTAATCCCCTTCTGACGAAACCACAAAGTCTGAGGACAAAAATTAACAGGGCTGTTACTTAGCGTCAGCTCCTACATCCTCTCCTGCCTGTCATCTCGCCAGTCACAGGCTCATGATGCTGGAGAATCAATTAGAAACACTGACATATATCTGATTAAGGCTAAACAGGGCCAAAGGCAGGCTCATTAAAGCTGTTGTCTGTTTTAACTGTTTCTGTAATGGAGGTCGAAATAGAGGCTTATAGGGGTGTGTGTGTTCTGGGGGGTGGTGAGCGGGGTGGATTCTCGAAGCTTAGGACCTAATCTTGAGCGACAAGCTAACTAAAGTAGAGCTCAAATTAGAGTTTCATGTACATTTTCAGGCTCTAGAACCCCTCATGGCAGGGGTCTGTAGCTGCAAGAAAAAAATAACTTTACCCAACAAATACCAATAAAATTAATGGCCAGAGCACATCTGGCTTCTTTCCTGTCTTAGTTGTTTTTTTTTTCAGAACCATGGACAGCTCTGTTTGTTCTTTGTGGGGATTTTGAGACATTAGCCAATGTTGTTACTTGGCCCACACCGTCAGTTCTACTGTGAATTTCAGTTGCTTTGTGTCCTCATAATCTTAAACTTTGCATGGATAGGTTGGAGGATAATGAAGCTTGCTTGATATCTTAACAGTTTTATCACCGGTTACCAAGGTATGAACTGACTAAATAATTTAGTGAGTTAAGTTATTTCTTCTTGCTGTCTCGAATCTGGAAGTTTAACATGCATGTGACGGTTTTCTTCTGTAAAAGCGCCGCTTAGAGTTCACCTTTTCAGATGGGTTTGTGTGTTCATTTTGTTCAGATGCCTCTTCCTGTCGCTAACCATGTGGCTGGGACTCAGTTAATGAGAATAAAAGTTAAAGAGTTTTCTGAATAGGAGTAAAGATGAAAACTGAGCATAGCTGAAAATGGTAATGGACTGTTTCTCTTTTGACACAATGCATGTTGATATTCAAGCTTGCTATCGCTTATATTTCCAAAAGCTCTAAAACTGGTATAAAACTTTGTCTATTTGGATTAAAGATAAATTTACTATAATTATGCAGGATTTGGTATGATGTAATTATGTAGATTTAATTTCAGCAGCCACATCTCTGAGTGATTCTCAGTATTTATTTTGAAATCTCATGGCCTCTATCTTGTCCTTGACATATCTTGTCTTTCATCTAGGGGCATTGCAAGTATTTTTTGGAGCAGTTTTGTTTTGTGCAGCTGTCAAAGACTCTTCATACACATCTATGCTAATTTGCATGTATTTGTATGTGTGACTTAATAAGTTTGCATGCATGCATCTCTGCCTCTTGTTGGTGTATCCAGCATGCCTGCAGTGACAGACATTGTATAGTTTTATACCTTCCTACTTGTAGCCACAGTGTCCACAGCCTTCAGATTACATTAGAGCATGCTGGATTGCCTATGTGTACATCGCTCGTGTGTGTATGTGCATAAGAGTGCAGGAGTGCAAATGCAGCATACTACAGCCAGCCGAGTAGAACATTGCATAGACAGCACCATGCAAATCACATTGAAATTCAAGTGCTCTGTGAACACGTGGGGCTCCATTCACAGGAACACATTAAACACCCTCACAGTGGTGCATGTCATACAAATTTCCCTTTAGTTCTTTAGTTCGAGATTAAAATGAGCTCTGCGTGAGTTAACGTTTTGCTGAGACAGATTGTTTCTCTGAACTTGAATAGCATGATAATGAAATCTCCAATCTCATCAACCATGTATATCTGCTCCGTGCTCTGACAAGGCATTCAAGTCATTCATATCCAGTGGCACCAGCAAGGCTCTATTCTAAAGGGGGTATTAGTGAGGAGAATGTGCTTTGATATGAAATATTGATAGACAGGACATTTCCTTCAATTGCAACAAAGTTCTCGCAGACAGAGAAGAGGAGTTTTGGCTCGAGGGGAGGGAGACAGAAAGATAGAGCAGTAATAGAGCCAGAGCCAGAAAGGGAGAGATGAGCTATGCTATGACAGGCTAACAGACAGCAGCAGGTGGAGGAGCAAAAGCCTATCATGAAGAAGTGTGGTTGTCACAACTTCGCAGTGGTTAGAGTGGTGACTCTGTGACTGAAACAGAGGGTTTGTCTCGTCAGAGCAAGATTTTTCTGATAACTTCTGAACTCCATTTCTTGCTTTCTGCGTGTTCGCCGTGAGGCCATATGGACGACTAAACGCGAGGAAAAAAACCCACAATGCTTTAGTGTAATTGATAGCTCCTAAATAATTTCCTAATTCAGTTTGTTTCCTGTATGGTTCACCTAAAAGTTTCATCAATATGACTGTCAAATTAAATAATATTGCATTTAGGAGGCCGTGCTGGTGACTTCCACCCCTCTCTTGGTGTCTGCAAATTGAGGTAAATGTTTAATGACCGACTAGGTTCAGCCTGTGCCTCGAAGCATGCCACTCTTTGCAAAGCACATGTTCTGCTCTCTTTTAAAGAAAAAGCCTTTCCACATTTCCACAAACATGAATAGATGCACACAAATACCCCATCTTACAGGCTATAGTATATGACACATATTTACGTTGAGCTGAGTTGATAGTGTCAGGATCGTGGGAAAGGTAAGACCCAGATGCAGCTCTTTCGTTCAAAAAGGTTTATTCAAATCAGGGAGCACGAACAAGAGGCGCGGCAGAGCCGGATCATCAAAAATACTTAAACATGAAAAACACTAAACAAAACAAGGCTATGGAAAAACAACACTATGAATAAATACTGTGGCTAGATTAACAAGGCAGGAACCAAACTTATCGTTCTGTGGCGTGGCATGAATGGATAGTGAGGATTCTGCGGTGGCTGAAAGTAAACCAGGAAGCTAAATACTGTGAGGGGAGTGATCAGTGACATGAGGTGCAGCTGTGAACAATTAACCAGGTGACTTGAGTGAACTGAACGTGACAGGGGAAAAACATGACTTGAACATAACCTGAAAACATGATTAAACATAAACTGTGACATGACAAAAGACTGTTACAGAGGCAGACTGTGACAGTTAGAAAGTGTAATCGGGCATTATTTACAGTCCCAAAGTGAAACACCAGTTCAGTATTTCATTTCAGTTTTGCAAATACTGAACTGTCTACTAGATTACAATATACTCACCATTGTTTTTGTTGGCGATGATATCACAATTATTTTACATAATAATATCAATAAGGGGGTTTTTATTTTATTTTATTTCTTTAAGCGGGGCTGTGTGAAGTACAGTCAGGGTCTTACTCGCAGTAGAGAGCTAATCAAGCAGCTACTCAAGATGAGGCCACAGAAAAGCGTGTTTCACAGTGGTTGCCCAATGCAGGGACGGCTGTAGCTCAGGTGGAGGAGCAGACGTCTGCTCTTCGTCGATTCGATTCCCGGTCTTCCACGCCCACATGTCAAAGTGTCTTTGGGCAAAACGCTGAACCCCACATTGCCTGAGACCCCCGTCTATTAGTGTGTTCAAGTGTGTGACAAAGAAAAAAGAAAAAAAGCACTATTTAGCCTGTAACACTGAATAAACTCAGATGTGCTGTATGAGTGTGTGTTTGGATGGGTGAATGTGACTTTTAGTCATATTTCTTTGAAAGCTTACTGTGAGATTTTACATTTGATAATATTCAAAAGATGTTATAGCTTTACTTTACTGTCATCTAGTTGGTATTTTGGATTTAGGCCACCAGAATTTTGAGAAACTGCTGATCCGCGCCAGAATACGTTGGGCAGCCACCATTCATGCAACGATATGGAGCGACAAAGAACAACACGGACATTATTCTGTTGAGAAAATAGCGATAAAAAGGCCTGACGCAAAAGTGATGTGACGTAAAGTTCACCGTGTACATAGCTTTTGCTCAAACTGCTATGAAATCTTTGAGGTTACATGGCGAAAGTTTGGCCTTCCCGTTGACTGATTGACTGACTGAGTAGTTCTTAGCTTAGCTCCCTGTCAGGATTCCTCTCTGATTCTGAAACTGAGACAATCTGGCCACTGTCTGCAGCAGATGAGACAGTGCTAATAAGTACTGCGAAAAACAAAAAGTACAAAGGAAAATATAAGGACATACATTCAAACACGTTTAGCTGTTTTTGTTTACTCGCAATTTGACCAAAAAAATTGAAGGTGGAAAAAGAGGGAGCATTAAAAAGGAACACCTGGACAACAGAAAACAAAAGGACGGAATCCAACACGGTAAATATTTGACAGACCAGTCATCCGGTCCAAATCTTTACTAAAGTTTTAAAACCAAGCAACAATTTATATTCAAGGTACTACTTTCTCTGTCTTTCTCCTTCCTTCATTTAAAAATTCCCTTTTTTGTTGTCTGTTTGCTTCCATCACATGCCCACCCACTGTGCCTTGTTCATTTATCCAGCTGAGAAATCTACCCTGCATTTTATCTCATCCTTGCGAAGGGCACAGTATATTGCACTGATCATCCCAAACTTTGTTTTATGGTCTTATTTACGCACTCTTACACGATCCTGAGATTTCTTTTCAGGTTTTTAAGAGGGCTGGTTTGATTTTGTTTTGTTCTTTAAGTGTGGCCCTCTTTATGTGCATACAGACTCTTCCCCTGAGTAAATGCTGAATGACAACCTGACAGGCAAGAGTGCAAGTCATCACATCACCTAATCTGATGGCACTGCGGAAGGCAATTTAGGCAAATTAGCAAATGAGCCATGTGTGCGTGAGTGCTAATCTGGCATGGACATAGAGGGAGCTATTTAAAGTTCAGTTTCCACTGCGACAAGTCAAATTTAGCGCTGCTTCAGAAGTGTATGAATATCACTTTGTCATCCTGATAACTTATTCCTTTTTTTGTGTAGTCATGCAGGGGGCAAAGAGTGAGGGAAAGGAGGTGGAGGTTAGAAGGGGGTAAGAATGTTTTAATAAACTCATGGAACTGAGCAAAATTAAATTATTCAATAGTTTGGGGATACAGGAGTTGGCGGAGAAGGAATGGCCATGGTTAGCTTTGAAAGTAATGGATAGCAATTTGTGTTTATGCTTCTGGTTAAAAATATCTGTTTTCTAGAGAAAATGTGAAACTTGTCGGGGGTTAAAGCTGAAACAGCTTCAAAGGAGGTAGCGGGAGTGCTCGACTCAGATAGCCGGGTGTTTAAAGACAACATGCTCCCACGCAACTGCTTCCAAGAAACTTGACAATCTAGGGAGTGATGTTTACTTTATTTCAAAACAGACTTTTAGACTACAGTGGATGTATATGGGTTTTTGTCTCATTTCTCTCACCACAGTCACTACTCACAGTGCCACAGATATGCATTCAGTCAAGGCTTTTTGCTGCAATTTCCATTTGACTTTAATGTCATTACTTTCATATCCACATAATGGGCCTTATCATTGTCAGATGGAAGGTATTTGTTGGAGATGGGTGGTGATATGGACCTTGTGAACTGTTGCATGGAAAACAAGATGTAAATGTGGGGATGGGAGCTGCGGGGAGGGAAAAAGTGAGATGGAAGAAATAAAGAAGTTGGTGGGATGGCGGGTGGGGGCACTAATGTGTCCTTCATGGGGTAAGGCTGGACCAAAATGGCTCAGTGTGGAGCTAAATTGACTCCATTACAAGAGCACTGCACCAGAAAGCATTGGTGACATCACCCACACGTCCTAAGATAGGCAGTTAACAATCTCAGAAGGAATGATGGGAGCAGTGTCCGCAGGATGCAGCAACCACTGTGGTTTGGGCGTGTTTACTGCTGCTTTGCATGTTGTTCATGTGACACAGGGAAAGAACAACATGTAATATGATGTCCTAAATGCCTGCGAGCCAGCACACACTGTAAATCAGTAACGCTGCTGTGAGTTAATGCCCGCAGAGGAGTGCACCTGCAAGACATTTTCAATCCTCTCCGTAATGGCGTAGTTTCATATGCAGTTAAACTTGAAGGTACGTGTACCTGTTGTTTTATGGCTTTTTTTTTTTTTTTAAAGTCACGTGGTATGTGGTCTATGAACACGTGCAGTTGTGCAAAGGTGCACATGAGCAAATTTTATACACGTCTGTGTTGATGTGTGTCCAGATTGTGAATGCTGTAAAATTTTGGTTACGTGCATGTGTTAAAAATCTTAAAATACACAATTAAATATGTTTATGCTAGTAGGCTAGAGATAGCATTTGCATTCCAATCATTTAAGAATGAAAAGACACTTATCAACTTTCAGTGTTGTATCCTGGTAAAATTAGAGCTATAAATACACTAGACTACTGTAGTTATTGCTAAAATATTATTTTTATTGTTTATTTGAATCAGCTTTGTCTCACCAGCAGTTGTCTGTCTTTTAGGTGCAATGATAAAGGAAAATGAGAACCAGCAAAAAGTATACATTTAAATTGGTGCGTGTGTAGGCATGTTCACAGTTGGCATCAACATGTGTCTTATAATACGTTAAAAAAAACATCCGTTCACACTTTTCCAGTATTAGAGTGCATTCTCAGTGATGTATGTTGGTGTTTTCATCCAGATGATGGTAATCCCGAGTACATGAAAAGAAGACAACTGGGCTTCTTTTCTTGGTCATGGTAGAAACACACTCCAGAACCAAGATAAGAAGTCCAGCTGCCTTCCATTCAAGCACTTGACATTTTCATAGACCAATTTTGATTGGATCTCACTTCCTGACTCATTTGAAAATAAAAACATATGTATCTTATTCAACTGCAAAGACCAAATATCAGTCCTGCACGGCCTAATTTTTCAAACCTGTACACAATTATCCTAAAATCAACACTTAACCTGCCACAGTTTGTCCACGTGAGTCCTTGGACCTGATTTGCAATAACCACAATGACTACAAGTAACTCACAACTGCAAATGGCTAATGACAGACGTAGCTATCTGACCTGGTGAAAAATTCCACCTGATGTATTTTTGCTTCTCACTGTTGCAGGGCACATCAGTTCTGTTGATTCCTGTTTTCACATTCTAAAGGAACGGGTACCAAAAACTGGGGACTACATTGCCTTCGAGGGCTTTTCTATTGTTTTCACCTCCAATAGGAGCACTGAAGTGAAATAACAGTTCGCAAATGAGTAAAAATTTCCAATCTCTCATTCTTCTGTCTCATACTGGCTCAATATAACCTGACCTTCAAAGTCAGCCCATTCCTTTAGCTGTATTCATTTATTTATTTAATGATTTATTTTTTGCGAGTGCCACACATTGACATGTTGCCAGGACAGTATCAGGTCAGAGGTGTGTGGTTAACACCAGTTCCTTCACAATACAACCGTAATAATACATAGAGGTTGTGCAAAATAACAATGTCATACACTGTTGTCTTGGTGTCACCATGTCACCTTACGTGTATCTTTACCATTACACTGTATATAATTGATGAGCATATAACGTTGCATGTGTTTCACAGTGAGCGGGTGCAGTTTTTGCTCAACATACTGGACCATCAACACTACACTAAAAGCAGAGTAACTTAACACCGAATGCAGTTAAAATTCTGTGTTAATTCCTCCCTGCCTGCTTAGATGAGCTGCAACACATTGGTATCTGCATCAACTCTGTTGCAGTGTCAGATTGTTCAAGCATGGGCTTAAGAGAAGGTCATGCTACCACAAGGCATGGAAATAACATGCCACTGTGTCAAGTTGCTTTCTGTATTTGTTCTCTAATACACACGTGAGTTTAATGGCCTCATGACAAATATGTGGACAGACTGGGTTAATCTCTTGTTTCTCATCTTCCCAAAATGTATAACGCAGTCTATATGGCAACCTACAACTTACTTCTTTTTTCTTTTTCCATCCTTTTCTCCAACTTGACGCTTCACACTGTGGTCCAACTGTTGACTCATACCACTGGGGGCTCCCTATGAGTTCAGTCCCCTTGTGTTATTTATAGAGTCAGAAAAGACAAGAAGGAAGCTGTAACCAAGACAACTGCAGATACTTTCACACTTTTCACTGGATTTGGCAGAATGCAAAAGAAAGCATGCAATTATGTTTGCTCCCTCACTGTGATACAGCAGCATGATTATAGAGAGAAAACATGCATAAGCTGGTGAATACGTCCAAACAGAGGCGAGTGTGGAACACCGTGTGCTGCACATGGCGTAAACAGCAGGGCTGGCCTCTCTGTAATGCTCCTAGTGTATCAAGTTTGTGCCACACTTATGTAAAGCACTGCTGGCATTGACTTAGCCTGCACTTTCCATTGTCCACAACAGTCATTCTTCAGTTGTCAGTTGCCTTTGCATTAGGGATGAGCAACAATCAGGTAATGAACAACGAACAAGGGGAGAAAAATATGGTATGCACGATCGAGCAGCTGATTAAGGGAGGTTAGTGGAGTAATTATGCAGCTGTGTGCAGTAGTTAATTAAAAGGAGCACTTGGCAGATCAAGCGTGTTCGACACGTAAAGCACAAGATGGAGGCGCCTTGCCACAGCTCTGGCCTGGACAGTGGCAATTGGGCAATTGCAAAGTCTCTGGACACTTGCCCGAGCCTACAGTTGTGTCCATCTTGCCCATCTCCAATCAATCCTCAGCCCTTCTACAAAGCCAGAGCACCTACTATCTAATTGGGATCGAACCAGGATCGATTTCCATCTAGTCTTTTTTTTATTTAATTTTCTTATGAATAGTAAGTGAAAGGAAGACCAAGAAGAGAGAGACCCTATCATGGTTAATGCAACAGAGTAACATTGTCGTTTGGTCTAATCTCTCTGCTCCTTTCTTTTATTGATGGCTTCTTCTAGAGGAATTACATGGCTGCTGATTTCAGTTAGTTGGGCTTCATCCTTGAGTGACAGCCATAGATAATTTTGTACAAACCCTCTTCTTTAGAAAGTCATTGCGAAATGAACACCCATCTTTCCAAACAGAAGGCATATTTACAATTTCATCTGGGCTACAGTGAAATGTTGCCACTAACTTGTTATCACTTCATGACTTTTGATACTTCAAAATGGATCATAGTTCTCATTATTTTTTCACAGTAAACTTTTGACTTGGAGTGAACAACAACAATCAAGATTGGGTTGGTGGGTCGTAACTTTTGTGTCAGAAGAATATAGAGGGGCATTTTGTTCTCTGGAATTCACTTAACCTGTTTTATCTTCACTAATTTGATCACCTCCCCACTCATCTTCACCTCCTTTCTTTCACTCATTAGTTGGGTAATTATCCAACGAAGCCCCAAGACACAGAACTGGAGCTCAACATTCGGTAGAGTAGGCTCTGTTATCATACCTTTATTAATTAGACACATCCTGACTCAACATTTGTTAAATACTCTAATGTTCTTTAAGCAAGTCACCCTGAGGGGACTCCTCATAGTGGCTTCCCTGTGTCTCTGCTATCTGTGCCACTGCATCTCCTCATTTGCTAATAACACTGTGACCCAGCTCCAGCAGTGATTCCTCTGACCCCCATCATTGCAGGGCAGTGCTCCATCATCACAATTAAAGCTTTATGTTTAAGGTCGACAGGTCCCCTGCGCCATAGGAGGTGAAATGAAAGACAGAGCGTGTTAAAAGACTCCCATTGCAAAGCAGGCGCTGAGGGAGAAATGGACAGTGGGCTGGTTTCTGTTGAAAGGGTAGGGGGATTATCTGTCCTTGCGTTTATGCTAATAAAGAAGCCTCTTACCTCAGTATCTGTGAGAAAAGCGATGAGGTTATATATTCATGAATAGAAAGTAAAACTGCCAGATGAAGGGAAACAGAGAAACAGAGTTCATCTTTGACAACAGAAAGCAAAAGAGACTGAGGAAGAAAGGAAGGCATTGAAAGACAAAGGAAAGGGCAGATGTCTTTTGATGGAGAACTGGTTTATTTCTGATGAAAAGACCAACTTTTTTTGTTGAGATTGACATTGTCCAGATTTGAATTGGGCTGACTCGCATACCTCTGTACTGTTCTTGAATGACTTTTTTCCTTATCAAAGAGGACTGTGCCTAGCAGCAGAGTTTCTTGACTGTCAGTTTATTTTAAATGAATCTATGATTGGCATCTGACAGGAAAGGCGAATAGGCGATATTTCACATGCTTCCATTCTTGTTTTAGCCTGCAAAGGCTACATGACTTTGCTTTTATTTATTGACATGCCTGCTAATAAATATTTTATTTTTTTCAATACATTTTTTTCATACAATGTTGTGGTTTGAGTTTTTCGGACAACCATTCATAGTTTAAAGCAAGAAAATGAACAAGCCTCCATGGTCTAAATATATCCAGGTGGAGGTTAAGTGTATTCTAGGGTGGAAACAGACAGGGCTGTCCCTGTGGGCGCTCTGTTCCAGCTTTATTTTTGTGTCTTGACAGCAGGACTGACTTCACTGTGCTCTACCTGTCCCAGGAATGTAGCAGACTCCCCCTCATCCTTCTGTGGTCCCACCCACACAACAGCAAGTCAACATGGCCGTTGGCAAAGTTAGCCTTTCCGCATCATAAAAGAAAGCACACACTCAAAGAAGAGGCAGGGAGGGAAAAGGGAGGGAGAAGAGTGCAAGATGATGTTGAGGGATAAAGTATGTGAACCATAACCTGTAAGATTAGTAGGGAGAAAGTTCAAAGAAAAGAAGGGAAAGAATTGCTGTGGTGCAGAGATGCAGGCGAAGGAAAGAAGGAAAATAGAGGAAAAGATGAGGTGATGAATACAGTAGAGACAGCTGAGTCACTTGGCTTCTGTCTGAATAATCAGATATTGTTATTCATGTGGAGCAAGCTGCTCCACACTGCCATGGGCCATGTGCAAAAGCTGAATGACTGTAAAGAAAGCGGATGACAAGCTAATGGACTTCTGTGGGAGTGCGAGGAAGCACTCACAGGCAAACTATGTGGATGTGCATGTTGTTTACTTAGTGACATTTGCAACATCATCGTGGCTCTTTATTGGATGGTTTTTCATTTTTGTGAGCCTGTCCGAGTAACAGAAGAACAACAAGCGAGAATAAGAGAAAGGACCTTTTACTTTTCTTTACTCTACCTGCCTGGGAGTATAAACCTGCTCTCAGTGAGACGGTGTTGGACGTTTTAGTAGCAGTTTCTCTTAGATTAGATTCGATCCTCCCGTCTTTCTTATTTACTTCCCAGAGAACAATAACTCCATATTACACAGCCACACCAACTCTCTGAGATGTGCACAGATATATGTACACCCACACTTCCATGCAGAAACATGTGAAAGCTCCCACAATATCCTCCACAGAGAATTATTGAGATATTTATAAGCAGGTCATGTAATACTCCATGCATAAACACACCTTTGGTCTTTTTCATATGTTCATACACCAAAGAGAACAGCCACAGATGTGTTGTTTTACCATGGCAAATTTGAAAATATCCTGACATTTAGAATTGAAATGACCCCCTGAAGAAGGTCAGAACCTAGAGCTTTGAACTGATCCATGTGGCAACAGTCATATCTATCACTTTCTCATCCATTATAAATCTGCACGTTGCTTCTCTCTCCCCACCTCTCTGAGATGTTTTATAAACTCCCAGCGCATTTAGTGCTTCATCCTCTTGATTTAAGCAAGCAATGAGATGGTATTGTATCTTCCTTTCAAGTCCCACAGTGCTGCAGACCATAAATTATTAACAAATGTAGGGGTCTGATGTTGCACTGAGGAGCTGGATAATACATGGAGAGTTTGTTCTTCTTTGTATTGTGTGTCTCCTCTGAAATAATTGCTTCCACATGCAGGCAAATGAGGTAAATATTGATTTTATCAGCCTATAAAACTGAATATTAAATAGAAACTGAATATTTATATTGAGATCAGCAATGGATAAACTAGCTGGAATATTTAATCAGTTAATCTCTGCATATTCCTCACTATAATGAATTTCCACTTGTGTATTTACACATACTCTTAATGTTGTGTGTGAGAAGTTGGGATAGTTGTTTGCTAGTGACATGTTGAAAATGCAGCTTAGCAAGGAGCTAGCTCACAGTTTGTCGACTACTGCTAACAGCTAGCTAAAGAATAGTCCTGTTAGCTTGCACTCTGGAGTTCCCATGCACACATGACACATTTTAAGTGTTATACCCAGATTTAGAAAACATCTGCTTCTGATGTTTTCTAAATCTGGGTATAACACTAAATGCCAATATCCAGTTGTTATAAACCCCTTACGGGTAGTACGGTAGATCCCGCCTATTATTTGGGCCCCCATTTGGATTCTCATAGTTTTCCCTTTTTCCTGTTGTTTTCCCATCTAGAAAAGTGGGTTATCATTTTGTTGCAGATTTCTGTTTTCACATGCTGTTTAGTTAGGTTTAAACAATAAAAGCACTCGGTTAGTTAGGGATAGGAAAAGATAATCTTTTGGTTAGAAATTTAACCTTTCACACACTGACATTTTACAAATACCTATTTAAAGATCTGTGGGAGAAACAATCTGAATTGCTGTTAGTTTTTCCATGATTTAATGGATGATAGCACACTTGGTGGCCTACAAGCATGTGTATGCGGCAGAACTAGGGGGGTAATGACAAAGCTAATGTGCTGATAGCATGCATTGGTTAAAACACTTTTTACAGAATTGAATTCAAACAGATTTTAATATGCATCTTTCACGCATTCGCCCTTAAAGTTAAAAAGTTATTCAAGTTTCACCTGACAGTTCTCAAATGACCATAATGTTTTTCCCACTTACTGGCTTTAAGTATTTCAAAGTAATTCTTTTTGGTGTTATTTCTTTATTTATTTTGTTTGTTCCTAGCCTTAGAGCATAAGATCATTAACGCTGAGATCCACCCTGAGTCTCCAGAGACCTCAATGAATTGCAGTGAAATAAAGTGCAACCTGCCTCTACCATAATAGTGTCACGTTGCTGCCTTCTCTGGAACAGTGAAGCACTTCTGATGAGTTATTTGTTATCATCATTAAGCTCAGCAATTGGCTTGTTTGGGGAGTTAATGCAGTGAAGGGTTGAAAATTGGAGGATAAAATTCGTAAATGAGTTCATAAAGTACAAATTCCGTCATGCATTTGATGCCGTTTGCCAACCCATTAAGGAGAACGGGTGTGGCAAATAACTGTGCAGACTCATAGTTCACGCTTACAACTGAAATTAATTTGATGTCCAGGTATGAAGGAAGGGTGGAGGAGTCGTTACAGCATGATGGCCGTTCTATCCCATATTTTCCTCCTCACAGAAACCATTATTCTGTTTCATTTGTCCCATGAGGCATACAAGACAGCCCTTTGATTTATGGGGGCCTCATGTGCATGTGCACATCTCTTTCTTTTCATCCTGTCCCTGCCTTCTTTTCATCCATCCATCCCCCCTTTTCCATACCTCCTCAGTCAGTGTGCTGTGCTTGTTCTAACTGACAGAGACAGCAGAGCATTTGGTGAATGATGTGTTCTTGCCTCTTTTTGGATGACACATAATGGACATCATGCTTGAAGCATTTGCGATAGATAGGAGTAAGGAGTGGGTGAGAACAGACTTCTATCAGTCACCTTGAAGGGCAAGAATGGATGGATGGATGGATGGATGGATGGATGGATGGATGGATGGATGGATGGATAGATAGATAGATAGATAGATAGATAGATAGATAGATAGATAGATAGATAGATAGATAGATAGATAGATAGATAGATAGATAGATAGATAGATAGATAGATAGATAGATAGATAGATAGATAGATAGATAGATAGATAGATAGATAGATAGATAGATAGATAGATAGATTGTTTCTCCTTCCTCTGACTTATCAGTGTTTCACAAGAAGACAGTGTCTAACCATTAGCAGGGTCTATCTCTACCGACCCTCTCTGTGTCCTCTCATCTGCCGGGGACAAAAGGATGACAGTAATTAGCCACCATGTTGAGATTGGGGTGACATTAGCCTCAGTCTAATTTAACGCGAGCTGATTATATGACATTGTGACACACCTGAAGGGTTTCATCACTGGACAAAAGGGACACGAGCAGAATTATTTAGGGTCTGCCCAAAGCCTGGCCCTAATGAAAGCACTGATTGCCTTTCTTTTTTTGGAATTAATGGCAAATACCAGTAAACAGTTTCTGAAATCCAATGCTGTTAGTAGTCCTGTCATTGTGCAGGAGGTGAAGCGATGTAATGAGGTTCAGCATTGAACTTGAAATAACCAACACATTATAAACCGATCCCCACACTCAGAATCCATCAAATTGCTGGCTTTTAAGAGATGCAACATCCTCCGTGTGGTTGTTTCTCAATGATGGGGATTAAATTCAGTTGATGTGAGTTTGGCAGGCTTACTAATGGTCAAGAAGCCCTGCTGTCATCCTCTATTACAATTAAATGTTGTAATTTGTTGTACTCTCCATGTAAGCCATCATTAACATGAGCAGCTGAATGATGTTGTGTTGCTGATGGCAGGAAACAGTACAGGATCTGTTTGGTGCTCCATCACACTTTTAAGGCTTTTTATTGATTCCCATACAAACACGCGCACACCAGGAAACAAAAGTTTTGTGAGATATGTTTGAGTACATACAGAGGCTCATCCCTGTTCCAGTTGTGTGTCCCAGGGGATATTGACTTTATTATATCGCCTCTGACAGATCCACCCACTGATAGCCTTCAGCTACTTCAGCGGCCGGTCACAACCGTGTTTCACTTCATTAACAGGTCCATTATCCAAGACGAGGCTTATCAAGACTGGATAGACGGTGAGCATGAATGTGTGTGCAAAGGTTTATGGAGAAAATTATTTTTTTCCCAAGTGTCAAGGACTCAGTGACTTTCCTCACATCCAGCTTAAAAGTGTCTATTGTGTGTGCTTTTTTATGGTGTGACATATAGGATGCACCAGCCCATTCAACACACAGCACAGCAGGTGCGTCACCGCATGAAAGAACCTGTTAACTGAGACAGAGAGTTTGTCTGTGACTCATGATGAAACCCATTTCAGTCCGTTAGATGAGCAAGCCATCATCATAATGCTGCACCATTGTCCATCTCCGCAGCGATTTGCAGATCCAGTCTAGTAGCCCGCACCAGCACGTAACTCACGGCAAGCCAGTTGTGATTTATCCATGAAAATGGGAAAATGATTCATAGCTATACTTTATCCTAACCCATGCAGCGTGCATGGAGTCTGGCACGCTCCATATAAATGCCTGCATTCATAAATCATGTTTTGAATATGTATCGATTTGCTTTTATGGTAGAAACACACATTATTTGTACACCTTGCAGAGTAGTGTAGCACACCGTACGCAGATTTTAATGCATCTTACGTATGGACTACCTCATACTTATTTGTTTTGTGAAAAATAGAAAAGTGGTTGAAAATGTGAGGCTGGTCCACTTTTAGGATGTGCATCCCATTAAAACATGCATTAGCATCAGATTATGTGCAGTGGCTGACCAAAATGTTTTTGCAGGCAATAATGATAATGATAAACTGTTAATACCGAGAGGATGCTGCTAATTGTTGGACACTGAAGCATTCCTATAGTCTGTTCTGGGAAATAGCAATAGTAAAAGCTCTTTGAGGTTATTGCCATTATCCTGGAAAGCTTTCTCACCACACATGCCCCTCCTCACCCGCTGGTATGACATGAAAAAAAGCTCAAAGTACTCAGAGTATTCAGAACTTTGTACATGATATATAGGCTACCGTTAGCTTTATCACTTAAGGCAAGGCAAGGCAAGGCAAGTTTATTTGTATAGCACAATTCAACAACAAGGAGATGCAAAGTGCTTCACAGAGACATTAAAACAGAAGAAATAAAAAGCATGATTTAAAATTTAAACAAAAGAAGGAAATAAGAACAATGGATAAAATCAGAAAAAATTATATATATGAAAGATAAAATCAATAGTTAAAACATGATTCCGTTTTGAAACTCAAGCTTATTCAAATGCAGCTGCAAATAGGTGTGTCTTCAACCTGGACTTAAATACACTGAGTGTTTCAGTTGATCTGAGGCTTTCTGGGAGTTTGTTCCAGACATGTGGAGCATAGAAGCTGAATGCAGCTTCTCCATGTCTGGTTTTGACTCTGGGAACTGATAAAAAACCGGATCCAGATGACCTGAGGGGTCTGGAAGGTTCATAGTGGGTCAGGAGGTCACTGATGTATTTTGGTCCTTGACCATTCAGAGCTTTATAGACCAGCATCAGAACTTTAAAGCCTATCCTCTGATGGACAGGCAGCCAGTGTAAAGACTTCAGAGCTGGACTGATGTGCTCCACTTTTTTGGTCTTAGTGAGGACTCGAGCAGCTGAGTTCTGGATGAGCTGCAGTTGTCTAACTTACTTTTTAGGCAGACCTGTAAAGATGCTGTTACAATAATCAAGCCTACTAAAGATGAATGCATGGACTAGTTTTTCCAGGTCCTGCTGAGACATCAGATCTTTTAGCCTTGATATATTCTTAAGGTGATAGTAGGCTGACTTTGTTATTGCCTTAATGTGTTTGTCCAAATTTAGGTCTGAGTCCATCACTACAGATTAGATTTATAGATTGAAGCTCTGTGGTGACTTTCAATCGTTTATCTTTGGCTCCAAAGACAATTACCTCAGTTTTGTTTTTGTTTAGCTGGAGGAAGTTGTGGCACATCCAGTCATTAATCTCCTCAATGCATTTTCCAAGGGCCTGTACAGGCCCTCTGTCTCCTGGTGACATTGTTATATACATCTGTGTGTCATCTGCATAGTTATGGTAGTTTATTTGGTTGTTTTTTATAATCTGTGCCAGTGGGAGCATGTAGATGTTAAACAGAAGAGGTCCCAGGATGGAACCTTGGGGAACTCCACATGTGATTCTTGTCTGCTCAGATGTAAAGTTACCTATTGACACAAAGTACTTCCTGTTCTCTAAGTATGTTTTGAACCAGTTTAGTACAGTTCCGGAAAGACCAGCCCAGTTCTCCAGTTGTTTGAGTAATATATTGTGGTCAACTGTATCAAAGGCAGCACTGAGATCCAGTAAAACTAAGACTGACATTTTTCTGTCTGTATTCAGACATATGTCATTAAACACTTTGGTCAGAGCAGTCTCAGTGCTGTGGTGCTGTCTAAAGCCTGACTGGAAGGTATCATAGCAGTTATTTTGTGTTAAAAAGTAATTAAGCTGTCGAAAAACCGCTTTTTCAATGATCTTACTTAGAGGGATGTGGGTCAGACTGGTGCGTATGCCATCTGACATTAACGTTATATGATGATATGATGAACCATCAATCAGTAAACCTGAGTCCTGGAGGACTCTGTCTAGGTCTAGCTTTATTAGTTATAAAAAAAAACATTTCTGGGGTTATTAAAAAAAAAATAAATGAAAGTAGAATTTGTTGTCAATTTTTACATTGCATTCAAATACACGACAAGCCACATTCCCCCATTTCACACACACACATACACACTCTCATACAGCACTTAGTCTATATAATATTACATGCTAGTTCCGTCACACAAATGCAGTATCCTCCCAATGACACTTTGACATATGAATGCAAAACCCATAGGTTCAAAGTTTAGACCATGAGTAAGGAGTAAGTTCTTACAAATGTACAGTTTTGCATAAACGCATGCACAATTTCATAACATCCTTACATTTGTAAATATGGGCATTCGTTTGGACTTCTGTCTGCATGTTTTTATGGCGTGTGTGTTTCTGAGAAAGAGGGACGGTTGGGTGCAGTATGGTTGAAGCTGTTGCTGGTCTCTGATAGTGTCGTGCGTTCACCAATTGTTTGACTGATGCTGATTTAGTTTTTGATTTAGTTCAGTTTAGGGCCGCTGAGTGTGTCAACCATATACACTACATGTGAGTTTCAGAGTTCTGAAAGAAGTTAGGAGATAGCGAGAATGTGAAAATGCTAATGTCTCTGACAGGAAGCAGTGTGCAGGGTGGAAGCCCGGGCTTCATTTGTAAGTGTTGAATATGCACAAAAAGTTGTTCAGTCATTAGCATGTTTATGATGCAAAAGTTGTAATTTCACAAAATATACTTGAGTCTGAAATGGCAAAGCTGAATCATTTGTTTTAGCAAACACTTAGACTTAAAGTGTGTTTTGCTTGTTTGCTGCATAGGACATTTATGAATAACAAGTAGCTTGAATGTGTAATAAGCCTCTCTTGCACTTTTTAGCGCACAATAAAGGAACCTCTCGGCTTTATAGTGGCAACTTCATCTGTTATAAAAGGCCTGTGCCTTCTTCCTGTGTCTCAAAAGATGACTCCAAAAACAGACATCGAAGGGAAGGTGAACTGCTCCGAGTTGAACCCCTTCAGTGGAAGCTATGCTTTGTTGTTGTGCAGCAAAGCTCTTCCTGGCACTGACTTTGACATCCTACAACTTCTTCTAGAGTTGCAGGATGCTTCAGCTTGGTGAGCTGGAAAGATCAGCGCTGCGATGACATTCTGACACGTACTATTGCTTCTCTTATGACAACCAAGTGACCTGTGAACTACTGTTCGAACTGTAAGAACTATAGCAACCACCATCCCTGTTTCAAATGTAACCCTCCTGACTTTATCCCAAGTCAAATCTCTGATCTCTGTGGCCCCACACACTATTCACACTATGCACACATTCATGTGAGCATAGTGTGCATGATCCACGATGCCATAGCAGTGGATGAGAAGAAACCTTGTTCGATTTTTTTTCTTAAAAGCAAACATTGGAAATTAAATTGAAATTGAAATGCAAATTTCTTTTTCTATCTCCCATTGATCACCTCAGGACATTTTAGTTTTTAGTTTTACTGTGGGACTATGCAACCCCTTGTTTTGAACTAGAGGGGTTTTGGTCTTGGTCTTTTTAACTGTTGGAAGAAGTACCTCGATTTGTAATGTACAGCCTGTAGGAACTAAGAGCAGGGTGACTGATAAGAGAGGGTGACTGGTTTGTTATGTCGGTGCAACACTGACAACTTCAGTTAAAAAAAATAAACTTTGATTGTTTGAGTTTGCAGAAATCAGCTCTTTAAATTAGCCTTAGTTAATAGATCAAAACTTGCACTGAACTCCAGGCATTATTGAACCTTTGTGTCTGAGGAATACACCTCTTGACTGTCTTGGAAAATAATTTTGCTCACAGGGCCTTGATGTTTATTAAGTTAACACTGTCATATGAGCACATTTCTAAAAATGAGATATCATAGCAATTCTACCACAGCTGTGGTCGGAAATGGTATGAACAGAAAGACAATGAGAGGAAATCTCCCTGCGTTCCAGAGGCAGAGCTGAGTTGTATAATATGTCAGTCACAAAGTGAGGCAATGTGAGTGAGAACTGCGAGAGAAGAATTATGATAACCTTGACGCTAATGAATGCAAGACCCCAAAATGCCTCCTCTTCCTTTTAAACCCTGAGTTTTCCCTCTATGTCAGCCTCGTCTCTTTCTTTTGCCTTCTTTTGCCTTGAAGGTCATCGTCCTCGTCCCGAATCATGTCTGACAAATATTCGGAGCGACACAAGCATTACGGCTCAAATTTCAGATGTCCTCCAGATGCTTCACAGCTCTTTAAGCCAAAAAGCCAATTCAATTAAAGAACAATAGGAGCCATAATCATACTCTAATTGCCTCTGCATCATTAGCTTGTTGGCAGAGTTGCTACAATGTCTTGGTGTGTTTTCCCGGAAAGCTGCCTAGCCACATAACAAGAGGGGATTGTACCGGAAGTTTTGAGTGGAAATAGAAAAACCCACTCGGATTGAATTACTTTGCCATTACTGACCACTTAACAGTGGAGGCTTTAGCTTTCTTTCAACACACTAACATCTAGGTTATGAAAGTCTTGATGGTAGGCACTCTCTTTCGTGTGCTTCCTGGAGACAGGGGTCTGAAACAGAAAGCAAAGAAATAATCATCAAGCCATACCATCTTCTTTTGGGACTTGAAGCTTGAAGTGGAACTGCAGTAAATATTTCATTGGGTAACATTAATGTTTGATTCATATTCTGACTTAATTGACCATGAAGATGGTCCTCTGGGAGCACCGGGGCAATAGTTTGAGGTTGAGCCATTACCAATGAAGTTTTGTGATATCAACACTCACGCTCGATTTGTACCAACACACGCTTACGCGCAATTATAGATCTCTAAAGGACTGAAGGAGAAAGAGTTATAAGCAGCACCCGGTCTGTTTGAGGAACATTGCTGTAATTACTGGAGCTGCAATTTCCAAACAGTAACAGTTCAAATCGAAGGGTGTGAGCCTCTTGTTTACTTGTTGTCAATATGAATTTCATCACTGAAATTCTCTCACCCTGAGTTCCTAGATAGATTTGTGGCATTCATTTCTGTAATTCCAAATGATCTGTAACACTGTTTGCATTGTGGCTTTTTGCTGTCTAGTGCTTGAGCTTTATCATCCAGTGGAATTAAGTTAAGAAGTTAAAAAGTAGAGGAAGAAGTTAAAAAAAGAGGCTTGAAATAATACAAAACCAAGTAAAATTGTCTGAAAAAAAGAAAATAGGACAAACATCACACTTCCAGTAGATGGGACACAAACAATAGTCCACTATGACCTATCATCTCCACATTTGGACTGTGTGTGTTTTTTTATGTACAGACACAAATAAAAAAAACACAACTACAGTTTGTGATGTAGTTGCATTATAAAAGTGAAAAAAGGGATCTCACCATTTTAAAATGTGAAATTTTAATGTTTTTCAGATCAAAGAAGTGTTTAGAAGGGCACTATTCCTGGATTAGTACATTGTATTTTCTTTTCTTTTTTTTTTGTTGCTAGAATGACATCATTACAAAGGTCACACCCTTGAGAGGAATTGATATCAATTGACATTAACCACAGCATTCGGTGGTGCCTGCTGATAAGGCGAGCGACAATGGTGACAAAATGTAATAGTCCTGGAGTTGTAATGTACTGAATCCTTGATTAGTTCTGTCCTTGTTGTCATTGTTGAAATGGTGATAAGATTAAATCTGTCCCAGTGTCATAGTGTTAAAGATGTTGAATAACCTCTATGAGCATCGTCATGCCTGTGCAGAGGCCCACAGAGCATGTACACTATGACTTTTTCTCTGGTCAAGCAAATTTAGAGCATGCATGTCTGACTTTTCCTCAACCACTTGCTGTTAGTGCACATAAGTGGGATCAAATAATTCAATCATACAGCTATTTTCCTAATGTTAGTGGCAATGTATCAAATTCTGTATAGAGTTATTCCTGCTGTATTTAAAAGATGACATAGCCACTGGGCGTGAGATCAAACCAACGAGGAAGCGCCTGAAGGTGCAAAACCACTGACTGCACAGGGCTCTGAAACGTCTCTGGCTCTAGTAGATTCCCATCGAAAAAGCCTCATCTTAACTCTTGAAATACTACGCAAATGCTTTTTTTTCCCTATAAGACTCTGGATTAACCTTTACCACAAATTGGGAGCACCTGCACAAAATTTAGAAGCTCCACTTAAATTAAAAAGGACAAAAAAAGAAAGAAAGAAGAAAAGGAAACTTAAAAAGACTCCTTGATACTAGACAGATTAATTAAACTAATGCCAACCTGCCCTTTCACTAAAATGAAAAACTTGCACAGTAAAGCAGAAATTTAAGAGAATAACATGATTGAATTAAAAAGAATATTTTTAATGAATCAGCATTTTCTGTCATTTACACATGACTTTGCCTTGTTCTGTCTGGCTTTTTCAGTGGTTATACGCTAAAGATAAAAAAGCATCAGACAAAAACAAATGAGAGCTTATTTTTCATATGATTATTAGTAGCATCTCAGAAAATGGTCACAAAATGCAACTAAAATGTCACAGTCTGGAGTCCTGCCGCAGGTCGTTATGGTTTACCTGATTTACTCCTTCTGATCAGAGTACTGTTGTTTATTTTTATAATTCAATATGATATTTGATAGGCCTTAAAAATGCATATTTTCATCCAGTTTAGTGTTGTAATCCTCTCTACCTCTTTTCCAAATATGGCCATTCAGGCTCCAAAAAGAGCACAATGGTGACAGTCTAACCCCAAACTAAAGGCTTCAAAACAGCAGTTTTAAAGCCAGTCAGTGCCATCAAGGGGGCTTTGTTCACCTCCTGTATACTCTCTGTGGGAGCTTATGATATAAAAATGTATTTACCCTTTCACAGCCTCTCCTTTTCCTCTGGTTTTGATGCATTTTGTGCCAGTGGGTATCCTGTGATGAACTCAGAACTTGCAATACCCCAAGTTGCTTTGACTATCAAAGCAAATGTGTTTGCCCAATTCTCGTTTTCAGGATCTGAGCCACCTACTTTTTCTCCTGAAAGGATCTCTTCACTAATTAACTGCAACAGGGCACTCTTGGGATGACGCTTGTTAACTGCTGTGCAGGAGTATGGTGTGTTATGAGTAGGCCAGCGCTGTTGACCCTTTGCTTGCTGTAACACGTTGTTCGAGGCAGTCAGGTCAGCATGCAAACACACTTGCTGTTTTAGTTATGTAAGTGCTGGTTTTGGAGAATGAATTTTTGATTGGTGCCCTTAATACAGAGGGAGCGCTCAGATGAGGAGGCGGTCAGTAGGCGGAGAACAGTGAGCTGCATCTCTGTCCAGTGCCTGGCGGTGTGCCAACCAAAGGAGAGCTTTTACTGTACCCACTCTTCTACTCTTCCATCTACTCTCCAATGTTTTTTAACGCCCGTCTCTTCCTCTACTTCCCCTCCTCAATGTCTTTGCCCATCATTTTCCTTTTCTCTTAAGCAGCGCTGTTGTCACTCCTTCTTACCTTTGGGTCACTCTTTTGTTAGTTTCTCTCAAACTCAGGTGCAGTCAACAAAAAGTCTGGGGTCATTTGTTTGTTTTCCAAAACAGTTCCTTGCCTAACATTGTGTGAAATCTATATGGGAGGATTTAAGCACATGGCTGGGCAAGTGCTCATGTTTATGTATATGACTGCATGTGCCTCATAGCTCAGGCAAGACGTGGGGGTGTTGAGTCACATGTATGAATACCAAGGGTTTATGCGTGTTATTTTAGGTTGTCTCTGAGTTGATTATAATATGCAAATGTGTTGAGTTATGTAAACATTAATAACAACCTGTGCAGTTGATGAGCTACAGTAATATCAGAAATCCATCAATGCTAAGCTAATAATGTTAAAGATGATAAAAGCATCAGCAGGAAATCCCTATAGGTCATAGCCTTCTCTGTGAAGAAAGAGGAGGAGGGGGAAAGACAGCAGTGACGGCATGACAAAGCTTTCCTCTGTAATTACCTTTTGTTACTGCTCAAATCCTGCCCAAATAACAGAGCTGAGCCATGCAGAGAGAGGAAATGAGCCTCAAGCCCACATTCAGTTGTAAAATAATAAGTACCTTTCCACATGCTCCTTATGAAAAACCTAACAAGTTCGGATCCTGTAAAACATTCTTTTGTGATTCAACCTTTAGTGGAAATCTACATCAACGCTAAATTAAAAAAAAAACTAAAAAAAAAACATTCATAGCTATTTTCATGAATAACCATTTCGTGTATTGGTCCTGCTTTTTCCATCCTGGAGCTCAGTGGTGTAGCTTGCTGGTCAGTGCCATCCTGGAGCTCAGTGATGTAGCTTGCTGGTCAGTGCCATCCTGGAGCTCAGTGATGTAGCTTGCTGGTCAGTGCCATCCTGGAGCTCAGTGGTGTAGCTTGCTGGTCAGTGCCATCCTGGAGCTCAGTGATGTAGCTTGCTGGTCAGTGCCATCCTGGAGCTCAGTGATGTAGCTTGCTGGTCAGTGTTTCCTCAAAGCAGCAAATTTGGTTCAGACAAAAAAAAACAAAACAAAACAAGAATTCTGAAATAGTTTGAGTGTCCCTGTCCTCATCATCAGAGTGAGATTGGGACTTGCTTCAGCAAAAGTGTAAAACGTTTTAACTTAAGACACATCGAAACCATGAATCAGAGCGAAAATAACAGTCTTATCACAATAAGTTAGTGATGCCTTGTTCTTTCAATTGCATTTATACCAAGTATGTTGTAGCATAACTGAAGCACAACAAATACTACATCTATTTCAGTCTTACTGTAGGAGTGCAATGTGGCTTTTTTTTTAAGACATAAAACATTTGAAGAATGGCCTCATTGGTATTGCTGCATAACAAATATGAAGAAGCCATCACAGGTGGATCACGTTGGAAGAAGTTTAATGCTGTCTTGTCTTTGGTATTTCTGATGGTTCAGAAACAGAGATTTGTGTTTCTTGTGGTTTTTGCTCCACTTCGTCATTAATAGCTGGAATCTTTTTCTTCTCCCTGATGCTGTATGGGAATTATGTACCTCTAAATCTAAAAGTCTAAATCCTGCCTTTCTAACAATTCATCACATATTTGTGCGAAGTAGCATCTATAAGATGCAGAGAACCCTCCCATTATAGATCAGGGCAACTAACCCATGAACTTATTTTATGTTTGTACCAGAATGGTGCCCTGTAGTTAGCTGAATATTATTACAATCAACATTAGTTCAATGTGCTCCATAAATGTACTGCCACTGGCCAAGCCTTCCCCTTTAAGAAAGCTGCATTGTGTGTAACATGACTGTGACAGTTTTTGTTTTTGTGAGGTCAGACGACAGAACAGATTGGCAGTTCGAAAGTGCATGCAGACAGATGACTCACAAATTTGGACTAAGTGTTTAGATGAGCTCAGATTTCAGAATAGATTTTATCTAAATGTTGTTCTCAGAGTTAAGTGTCTTCAGAGTGCAACAAAGGTACAAAAAAAGCAACAGAAATGCACGTTTTCTTCACAGAAACACACAGCTACTGACTGTAACAGCTGACATGGAGGCTCCGAAAGGAGATGAGAACAATTTATTCTTTTTTTGTTCAATGTATTTCTTTTCCTGTGATCAAGACAACTGGAAGTTTATTCTCAGTGTTCCAGTGAACATGAGCAAACTGGCCTGGTTATCTCAGAGAGTCAAAAGCAGCAGAAACTGTGCCATCCCTTCATGTTGTCGTGACACGCCTGTCCTCTGGGAGGTAGAGATATACTGGAAGTTTTAGCCCTCACATAATTTATGATACAGTAACACATGTAACACATGCAGTGGAAAAGGCTTCAGTTGGCTTAGTTCAGCAAGTGCAACCACACTTAAAAAAAACTCCTTAAAGATGTTACTTTTAGTGTTAAAACTGTATCAGTCTCTGGCATATCACCAGAACTAGCCTTGACAATGTTAGCTTTAGCTTGGTAGGCATGTGATATCCTTGGCTGGATGGGCTCAGACAGCACCTAAAATTGCTTACTTAAAAAGTGTAGAGTGATTTCATTTTCTCCCTGAGTGGCATACTGGTTGGCAAACAACACTGTGGTTAAATTTCTATCGTCAGCTGACTGACTGAAAATCTTATACTGCAGCCAACAATAGGCAGCCCCTTGGATTGTAAACAGTGTTGCAAAGGCTCATGGAACCATCAGTATTTCTGTCATTAATTCAGCAGAATTCGACTTGTGGGACAGCTATTTTATGTTGAGAATGTGTTATGAATGTCAGCATGGTCAAGGACATGGTTTTATTTGAGTGTCCATTGCTAGTGTTCAATCATAAATATGCAAATATGCACATTAGTAAATCTGGTTCTCTGTGGTTTTGAAGCATATGACACGTAGGAAGTACTGTTCAGGGTTTAGGCCACATCCTTCTCTAAAAGTCTATAACGCTATATTCACTTACGATATTGGTGATCTTTAATGTCATTCTTTTTAATGACAATAAAGAGGGACTTGTGCTAATGCTCTAAAGACAGGTTGCTTTAAACGCTTTAAAAGCTAGTTATTATCCAACATTTCACTCTTGAACATCATCCAGAGGAAAAATAGGAAGACCTTATGAGTGACGGTTAAATAGTTTGTCTTAACAATCAGGCTTTTAAGAAAAAAATACGAACAGTTTTTCTGCTTTAAATTACTGTAAATCACAAGAAAATTTGAAAAATTAGGTTTATACAATTTCTTATTACTTTTTTCAGTTAAAACCACAATCCTTGAAAGTGGTGACAAGCCGGTAAAAAAGGACAAACCAGATTAGATGTTTGCTGCAGCTTGTCTACTCAGAAATCTACTGCAACTTATGTCACCTTTTGACTTCCAAATTCACTTTCAGCTGTGCATCGGACACTTGGACAACCATGACGCTATGCATTTTCTTCCTCTGTGTTTTTTTTGGGTTTTTTTTAGAGGTCACAGCCTTTGAGGAAGGGTTGCAGCTGTGCACTGGCACTTATTCAGCTCTCCTCTCTCTGTTCTTCCCCATGGGGGAGGTCATGAAGGGAGGTGGCTAGGCTCACCATCCTAATGCCACCCTAATTGTTGCTCCCAGGTGGGTTAGTGAGAGTTAGGGAAGAAGCGTGGAGAGAGAGGGATTAGAAGTAGGGAAATAAGGATACAAGGATGAGTTCTCTCACAAAGAGATGAGCTAATGATAGCAGCGCGGACTCACGAGGAGAGCTGAGTGAGCTGCAGTGTTCCCATCCAGCCTGCACGGACAGGTGGATGGGGACAAACGTGGTCCAGAGAACCAAGCAAGGGTCACGACAGCAGTAAATGAACATGCATGGACTATGAAGATGTAAGGAGAGGGAGGAGATGAATGAAGGACAGAGAAGTGGACAGATGGTGAAAGGTCACCTTTCACCATCTATGCATACAGGGATTAATGTTTTTCCTTATATGCAGTTTCACAGTGTTCAGCTCTGCTTCACTGTATGTCTGCAATGTTTGGTGTTTGTTATTTAGGATGACAATACAGCCTTTAGTAACTTTGATTAAACTCACTCACAAGACCCCTGGAATTGATTTTCTTAGAATCCAGATTAGTTGAACACAGCTTGGAAGGAATCTGTTATGTGATTTCGCCAGCATTATGAGATGTTTTATTTGAATATTATTTTGACATTTAGTTGGATTTGTGGTGTGAGGTCCCAGTGGGTAAAATGTGCTCCACTTGCGCTCTGGCATTTAGCAGCTGCCGTGGTGGTGTACCGTATTTACTGACTGCAGGCCACAGTGACTCTTTGACAGCTGTGTGTGTGTGTGTGTACATTTAAAACCAGAGTTGAGCTTGTGCGTGCGTATTCCACCTCTGTGTTAAAACTGAAAGGCTCGCAAACAATCTGAGATGTTTAAATTTCAGTTTTGTGCTGTAATTTTTTTGCGTGCTCAGAATATTTATCAGGAAATGAAGCCTCCTTTGCCCTTTGCACAGTTTCCACCACCTACACTGATAAGAATATTTACATAAAAATGAGGGGTCAAATGACTCTCTGATATCGTAATTAGGAGTGATTGATTCTCTGCACCACTGTTGTTAATTTTGTTGGGATAGGATCATTATGCAAAGTGAAATGACTGCATAGCATTGAAAGTAACTGTGAGCGTGTGAGTGGAGACTCATTAACTTGAACAGCAAAGGTTTTGTGTGAATGATTTTTCTCGAGCCCTTGCTCCAAAATCGAGTTATTCTTAGCTTTGGTAGCTCCAGGCAACTGTTGCCATGCATACATATCCATAGATACGCTTGGTGGCTCAGGCTTTTTTTTTGTTTTTTTCCAGCAATGGTGAGGAGGGTGAAAAGAAGGTGGCTGGTGAAAAGAACCCTGGGGAACATTGATTTCCAAAGAGTGACACATATAGTAATAGTGGAAAATAAATTAGTAGCATGCGGCGAAAAGTTTTTGGAGTGGTTGTGGATTTTTTTAAACTGGTGTATGCACAAGCATTTACCTGTGCTTGTGTTGTGGGTTCATCTGTGTGCACGTGTGAGAACACACACATAGCGGCTTAGTTGTTCCTCTTGGCCTGGTGTGGGCAGATGTTTCTGAAAGGCATCCCAGAAAAGAAAGCTTCCTCATGTAAACATTTCAACAATACTTTAAGCTTCTTAAAGTCTTAAATGTCATAGCTGTATTTGAATTGCGTGGCCTTCACTTACTTGTATTCATCTTCTATATTCAAAACTCTTATCATCTGAATAGCTTTCTTTTAATTTATGTGCATAAAGGAAGCTACGTTATTTGGGCTTGGAGATTAAACTCGATAATGGAGTAGATAATAAAACCGTGAAGTGTGTTCAGTCAGAGGCTTCTTCAGCTCTGTGAAAACAAAGAACGGTAGGCTACAGGAGGTCATTCCTGACCACAGTAATAACTCTACCCAATGACTTTTTTATAATTACTGACTGTTAACTACTTTTGATTTGACTTTTTATTTAATTTTTGTATTTATGCTGCAAAATGAATAAATAGATAAATAAAAAATGTTATTCAGTTTAATTTAAATATACCAAAAACCTGATGTTTCCTGACATCAGGTTTCAGGAGAGTAGCCTGAATGGAAAAATATTTCTCTATTCAGAATAACTTTGTAGTTTAGGGTCAAGATTACCAGAACAAACCCGTAACTGTCGGATTCATCTCAGTATTCTTAAACTCCTAAGCTGACAGTTTGTTCTTTTTGCAAGGGCAAATCAATGGACTGGTTGACTTCTGACTACATGGCACTTACATAAGCCCTCACAACGTAACTGACCTGAAATGCACTAGACCTGCTGTCTTGAAAATAAAAGGATGGCCGATTACATTCTCTTTTTTTTGCTTTTTCTCTTCTTATGCTTTTTTTCAGTGGGAACTCCCCCTCTTGAAACTATAATACTATTAGAGGGGTGTTACTGAAGTAAGCCTTATTAAGCCAGTCTACAGACATTCAGATTTAGTTTTAGGCACTTTTTTGGTTGATTGTACACCTTCTCTAAAGTAGACTTGATGGATGAAAGGTGCATTGACGGACCTCTCCCGGGTGGAATAGCCAACGATCACAAATGAAATGGGCAGGAGAGTAAAGCCTTTTGTTAGCCTTGGCAGCAAAGGTTAGGACAACAGATTGAATTTCCTCAGCTTTGCTTCGTCTATACACGGATTTATCCCAAGTGAGCCATAAGCCAGCATTCTTACCTCATTAATTCTTATTTGGAAGTGTGTGTGGTTTGTGTGTGTGTGCGCACCAGTGCTTTCAGCATGACATCCCCATTGCCCCTTCCCATCAAAGCACAGTAGCAGTGTTTTTATCGAATGTTGGTTGCCCAGGGAAGTTGTCCCTGCCAACTTTTAAACTAATTTATTGGATGCTAATCAGTTGAATTATTTATCTTTCAATTTCATGTAGAGTAAGCTAAAAAGAAAAAGAACAGAATGCTGCTTGGAAGTTACGTGAGAATGTGAGTGTGTTTTGCTTCTCCAGCAATAGTATATGTTTTACTGTTTGTGCTCTGCACCATCAAAAAGTACTGAAAAAGTACAAAAAGTACCGGTTGTAAAATGATCATTGTTCTGGGAATAAAAAGTACATTAAGTGATGCATCTGTTCATCTCATCACACTGTTGCTGACAGTTCGAAATCTTGCATTTAAGTTCAGAAAACAAAACTAGAGTGACAGTATCTGCACCCTTAATTAATGGTGTTTTCCTGAGTCAGAGCTGATTTTTATGTTCTCCTCGTGTTTCAGGTTGCTTCTGACAAGCGTATCATCATTCAGTAAGACAGTTCAGTGCTGCCTTTTATGCAAATCAAGCTGGCATAGAGAGTCATAGCTATGTCAACTCATTTAATTCAAGCTATTTATAGTGCTGGTTGTGTCTGTATTATTTATTTCCTATTACAATTGATTTAAACTGAAACAGAGCCAAATGGAGAGATCCAATGCTATATAAAGCATAAAATCATGTCAGTATAATCAATAAGATTGCTGCGTGCTTTGTTTTTGCTTATGGTACTTCATAAGTTAAATACTGATACAATCATTTAAAAAGTACCACCAGGGGAAGGATTAATAGTAATGCTCCAAGTATGTATTTGTGACTGTTTCCACTTCAGTATATTGTAATGATGATATATGGTCAAATGTTGAGCTGTGTTTGTGTGTCTAACAGGATTATATATCTTGGCGATGTTTTCTAGTATTTGAGACTGTAATAAGCTACATTTCTTTATCAGGAGTGAGTCCAACTATCCCCTGTAAAAGATAAGAGAGCAAGTCAATGCCACTCCCTGTAAAACTCAGCGAAGCCTCCCTCAGAGCAGAACCTCACATAAACCAGTTGAATGCTAAGTTGATGGAGTGTGGAAGGGTTATTCCAGGGAGTTCGGCCCATAGTCTTTATGAATTTAATTGCTTGATGGCTTTTAAACGTCATGCTTGAAAGACTAATGAAGTCAAAAATTGAAAAGACCTTGTGAACATATTCAACTTTAAAAAGATCCCCTCTTCTGGTACTCTGATCTGACTTTTACCAAAACTGATGATGCTTTACACTGTGAGATCTTAGCTGTGGGAATACATTGAAGGGTTAGGGTTAAGGATGATGCTTTTACAAGTGCAGTAAGTACACTGCAATATAGTTGAGAGGTTCACAAAAACAGATTTTCTTTTTTCAAATTAAAGTAGCAAAGACAGATGCCTCAACTCTCAGTCTCTAGCTTTAGTCAAACCATGAAGACACCGAATCTTAATATTACATACTGCAGCTCAATAACATATTTGGTTGGTCATTCTCTTAATTAGGGTTGTTGAACTATGTTGGAAGTGGTGAGAATGATGATATTAAAAGAATGAAATATCAATATTATGTTAAGAATATACAAATGATAGCATAGATAAAACCACCCTCCCAAACTCGTTTTACAAGACAGTCAGCTAAAGCATGCCTCTTAGGCTGCACAAAAACTAGGAATGATGTACAATCAGTCATGCCAGGATCACTTCAGTCAACTGACCTCAATCCTATGGAGCTTTTAGGGGATATGCTTGACAGAGGGGTACAAAACCATGCATCCAACAAATGTAAAACTGCCCTGGGAATGTCTTTGAGCTGCTTGGGTGGAGAGTGCAGCAAATATAGATCCATCTTTTTTCCATAGCAATTTTATTCAACTGCGGGTCGAAAAGGGTATGGAACCCATCCCAGCTGCCATTGGGAGGCGGGGTACAGCCTGGACCAGTCGCCAGTCCAGTCACAGGAAATTACCCTTAAAAATTCACTGTGGATTGTTAAGAATTTGTTTAGTTTTTTTTTTTATTTCTATTCTGAATTTTTATCATCCTCCAACAACAGCACGGTTACCAACCATATTCTTTGCATTTGCATCACATTGGCCAATTTGTCATATCTATCATGCTGAAACTGGGCTAACCAGTCATTCTGAGATGCATGTACATTTTATTTGCAATTGGCTGTGGCTCCTGACTCTGATGCCACCTCCCATGCTCGGCCAGGGTAATTGCCATTTTATCAGAGTCAGAGGAGACAGATGGTTCAATGCTTACCACCGCTAACAGCTTAAGGTCTAGGCTGAAGCTTTCAGAGCTGAGATTCGGAATATGTGTAATGGAGAGCACAGCATTTTTCTTTACGAAAAAACGTTCAGTACTTCTCTTGAGTTACCAGTAGCAAACGTGTTTTTCATTTTACAAGTGGTTAGTGTGGAACTACAGCCTGCAGGTCGCACTTTCAAAAGCCCACACATCAGTCAAGCAGAATTTTTGGGTCAGAATCAGTGAGAGATAAAAACCTGTCCCTTATCTGTCAATCTATTCTTTTTCTATGACAGACGCACAGTGTGGTTAAAAAAAAAAAAAGGAGAAAACACACCTGCTTAAAGAAAAATAGAAATATTTTTGGTTACTCCTGCTTTTAAAACATTTTTTTCTGTTATTGTGATTTGGTTATCAGCTTTATTACACAGCCCTACTAACTATGGTAATCAATCAAACTTACAGTTTTTTAGAGTGAACTTTTGGCCATGACAAGAGCTTTAATAGACAAATGTCAGTAGGACTTTGATAAAGTCAAATACAGTTAAATCACTGTGGCAGGTTTTATCTGCTGTTATGTGGGTGGCAAGGTTATTTGCTTTGCTTTTAGAATGTATGTTGCATACTCTATTTTATGTTATGTATCCAACCATATCCGGCAGCATCAGGCTGTTTAACAAAGGGTAGGATCTTACCTTTTCTTGATTAAAGAAAGATTTAATTTGTACGAGAGATAAAGCTTGATGGACGAAGCAAAATGGGGACTACTTCTCCCTGAGCTATGAAACAATGAGAGAGTATGAGCAGATGAAGTACCTAACCCTTGGGGCTAATAAAATCGATTACCTCATAGTCACACATACCCTGCCAGCAGCATGATACAGGAAAAGGCAATAGAAAGTTGACTATACAAAGAAATATGACTGTCATAGCCCATATTCCGGATACTAGTTCATCCTTACAGACTGTAATGTCCAACTGTTTTTGCCAGTTTCATAGGGAATGATAGATTGTACTGCTCAACTATGGACATGTTATCCATACTGTCACACTAGTGGCGGCTGGAAACTGTAACCATGGCCACCTCATTAAAGGAGATTTGGCTAAGAAAGGAAAATAATAGCCGAAAGGACAGTCTAATAGTGCTACAGAATATCACACACACTTGCATATACTCATAAATACACCTGCACAATCGCAAGCACTCTTTAAGAGTTCATAAAAGACTACCATGATATTAAATTTGCTTTATTTTATATTAATTTCATGTGAGGTCATTAGAGCATGCTGAGGCTGTAGCACTCGGGTCCTTATGTAGCATGGCTCAAGATAATACAGAATGAAAGCTCATGCTGAAGATTCCTGGGAAACACTTAGGTTTTTCTCCATTAGTATCATCTTTTCTTGGAGCAAAAAGCTGAAAACTCAATACACCCACTCTGTCACTGTTCCTGGAATAGCTGAGGTAATATTGATCACGATATTCTCTGGCTTTTTGGCAAGAAGTGTTATTCTGGAGGACAGAGCACTCAAATAGTGTTCCCCCAAAATACCAGCTGGAAGCCTTCATCCTCTTTGATGGGACATCTAAAATAAGCCAGCAGTTCAATTAGCCCATTGGTTTTAATTGTACAAATGGATATGCTTTCTGTTACTTGAATCATTTCAACATTGTGTTGCACACAATTATATGATGAGTCTAATTTGTAAACCAATATGCGATGTAATGTTTGATAACTGTTTTCATCGATTCTAAGAGCTTCAAGAGTAAATGACTTCCTTATCTCACAGAAACATAGATTGATGTCAGTTTAAACATGCTGTCCCTTTTAGAAGGTTTATTCCACAGTTACTCCACAACCAATATGCATTGAAAATGAGAATGGATGAAAAAGCTCAAGCAATGTCACTATTTGGGTAAAGTTTATTAAACCCCTCTGGGTAAAGTAAGACATTTATGTGGTGTTTTGCCATGTATGATGTCCATATTATCAGCAGCAACATAGCAGCAGTGTTACTGTCATTTACAAAGAGATGTAAATGTTGCCACTCTTGATTTTGTACAGTGCAACAATTCTGTAGGGGAGATTTTATAAGTATATTTCTATTCATTTCAGCATGAAAAGCAGCATGCAAGGCAGAGGCCTACATACTCTTGACTCATGCTAATAGTTAAAAGGAGCTAAAAACACTGATACTACAATGGTTAGCTTATCTTAACAACACTGGAACCATGAGAAAACAGCTTATATGAGCTTCCCTGCAGTTTAACCTGTAGATATAAGTGGTCCATATGGGTGGCCATAGCAAAAGCAATGACCTCCAATTTTCTCCTAATGGCAGACAAGGACCTTATGTGACCACTGTATCTTGCCACTGTGTAGAGCCTGAGCATGTGCAAACGATTTCTTGTTTCACCTAAATCTGAATCTAAAAGACACTGAATTATTTCTTCTACCAATGGAAACTCCATGGAGCCATTTAAATTCCTTCATGTCCATCACTGAGCAATAACAGTTACGCAAAAGAATCGGGGGGAAAAAGTTAACAAGAAAAGTAGCTTGAAAAGTATGTTAAGAAAAAACAGCTTTTCCTTTCAGAAACAGGAGTAGTAGTTGTAGTACAGCCTCCCTCTGGCCTCACAAAATGTTGTCCAGATAACGACTTAAATCTGTCATTCCCTCAGGAGGGATTATAAAGTGATGTACTTCTAAACCCTTGTCTGAGCACAGGTCAAGGAGACAAACATACCTCTCCACATATGTCCGTCCATCTGGAAATAGGCCGTGTCAGTCACTAGTTATTCAGGGGTAAATAACACAAGGAGGGTAATATTTCTACCTGTCAGTCTGTCCTATCCTCCCTGTCTGACATTATATTATTATTATTAGCACTGTTGCCTCACAGCATGAAGGTTCCTGGTTCAAATCTCGGCTGGGTCTTCCCTGTGTGGAGTTAGTTTGTACTCTCTGTGAATGTGTGGGTCCTCTCCAAGTGCTCTGGCCTCCTCCCATAGTCCAGAAACATGCATGTCAGCTTAATTTGTTGCTAAGAATTTAATTAAGTTGTGTAAGTGTCTGAGTGTATTAGCTTTTCTGGTGGTTTGTCTTTTTTGTGTCTGTGTTGCTCTCTGATGAATTGACGACCTGTCAAACTATTTCAATAATAAACTTGAGTTGGATAAGTAGAAACATCCTCTTCCACGGTGACTCTGCATCTCACAGCGTGGGAGTGGAACAAGATTGTTTTTCTGAAGTGATAAATTCAAAATACATAACTAACTACATAACTATGAGCAAGCCACATGGCCATTTAGAAGTTCAAAGAGTGGCGTGTGCAAAACAAATGCTGCAGCTGGAGGCTGATTATGCTACGTCATGCTGTTTTCCTGTACCAAGCTGTTGTATAGACAAGCTGTTCAGCCCAATCTGTGTGAGACCGGAGGGTAGACTTGGTGCTGCACTGGGTCGCATTTGGATGTCCAAACCATGTGCGTGCAAAGTCATTATCTGCATGTGATTTCTGTTGCTAGCAAACTTACAATGAAGGGCACTATGACTTCTGTTGAGGGAGGTGCTCGGACATGAATAATTCATAATCATTGAACCGTTTAGTGATGTGATTCTGGACGTGGTCACTTTTGCCATTTAGTATAAATCTTCTTCAATACTTTTTTTATGCATACAAACTTCAACCACATTGACAAAAAAACACCTTTATCTGCTACAATGTAACTATTTGTAACAGGCTGAACCGTGAGGCAATAAAGAAAGGGTCACCTTGTGTTTGGCCTCAGCTGATAAGCTGCAATGTTGTCTCCTATGTGATGTCATGCTCTCCAAGGACCCTCTGCAGTTTACAGCATCTGATCAATACACTAAATCAGACACTCTGATTGGAGCGCCCTTGGGAATGAGCACATTTATGTGAGTTTCATGTAGGGCTTTATTTTGGGTAGGATGTATTTTACTGTGTGTGTTTAGCAGAATTTGGTCTAACATGAGAAAAGGTCTGTGACTTTAATGTGGATCTGTGTGATTGCTCATACATGTATATGAATATATCTCTCTTTGGTAATGCAAAGATTTACCCAAGTATATAGGTAACACAGATAATCAGCATATAAAATTAAAGTACTTCAAGGTAAATTAACTGGATTTGTTCCAGTTGACATTTCAAGGCAGTCAGTGATGTTAATTTGGTATGAAATTGGGATTTACAGGCAAAATGTCACTTTTGAAAACCATAACATTTGACATTCTTTAAAGAGTTCTTCAGCAAATTTTAGTCGAAGTGCTCCATTGTTGAACTGACTCAGAAACAGTGGCCAGAAACCTTCAATGAGAGTATAGGAGAGGCTTTACTGTTGTAGAAGTGCACACATGGGCATACATGCATGCATGTATGTTGGTGTGCCTGCACCTGCAGCTGCACACAGGTATGAATGCATATTGGCTTGCCAGTTCAGGTGTAAGCAGGAACGATAGAATTTCAGTCCCCAGAGCTAGTAATAGCAGCCTTAAAGGTTCACCTTCAAAACTCCAGATTACAAACAGTACCTGCCTCTTTCTCGCCTATCATTTCCTCTGCTCTCTTTATTCTTCTCTTCCACTGTTTTTCCAGCAACCTTTCCTGTAAATCATGTATGTCCTCAAAACCCACCACCTCCATGTCTGGGAATATCACAGCATTGTAGCGAGAATGATATATGTCAGCCCATTTAGCTATGAGTTGTGTCACTGTTTTACAAACAAGATCACTGCTCTGCAACATTATCCTTAACACTGCTGTGTAAAACCTTGTTATAAAATCAGCAATGTGGAAAACTGCTATCCAGAAATCATTGGACATCAGGGACATAAGGGCTGATCATAACTTTATGTCCCCGTAGACCGATATTTTTTATTTAGCTCATTTCATCCTCATTTCACACAACCAGACACACAGGCCTGTGATTTCTCCTGCTAGCTTCTTCTTATTTTTTTTATCTCCTCTATAAATGATAAACATAATTCTCCACTCTTGCCAGATGAGGACTTCCAAATCCACGGCAGGATAAGTTGCCATAAACAACCATCTAACAGCATTTTTGGATATTTCATCTCAGTCTTAGCAGCGATATGTGTAGCTGAAGGAGACGGAGGGCACTCAGTGAAAAAAAAAGGTCGAGCGATTTTGAACGGTATCTGGGGAAAGGAGGAGGGAATCTTGGAGCCAAGCAAAATAAATGAGGGAAAAATCCAAATCTTTCAATTAATCTGCTTATCTTCCCTGTGGGCAGATGTTGGAGAGACTGCAGCAGGGCACAGGTCAGAGCAATAAATAGACAAGAGGAATACAGAGCGGGAATAAAAGAAATCACAGCTGCCTGAGTTGTTAACAGACATCCGTGTAATCTTCTCTGCCCTTCCAGCCACCTTGTCTAAATCTTTCCTCTGTTTATTTTTTGCTATCTGCACCGAGCATCTGGTTTCTGGGGGATACAACAACTCACCAGTGATGCCAGTAATATTAGAGTCTGCCTTTGTGCCTTAAAGAAGAATACAGTCACGTTGAAGACTTTTCAACTCAAGATATATCTGTATATATAATTAATTATTTGTAATGATGTTTTTTTTTCTCGCCTTGGTTTCTGATTAGGACAACTACTTCCTCTACTGAATCACAACCAGAATCAGTGATGTCTATATTCCCACCGTTTAGCAGCACTATATAGCCTATAGTTTATTTGCTTCAAACCAGTGAGTGAAAACGTCTTTTGCTTTGCTGATAAATGTAAACCTACTTATGTAGACTTTTTTCAGTCCTGCGCAATATCAACAGGGCTGCGTGAAAACATGCACTATATAATAGCATTTTTTTTATGTTGAGATGCTGAAATTACTTATCTTAGCAAAATGTGAAAATATATCTCAACACATTGGTGCTAATGCCTTCATGTCAGCTAGTTAAACGTCATAGTTTTTTCTAGTGTGGTGACAATTGTTCAACTGCAATTTCATGTATGCGTGGGATACATGATACACACATGTAATGGGATATTACAGTTATATCTAGCTTGTGTGGGATTTATTTTGCAAAAAAGAGGGAGTGCACACTAAACTGTTGAATTAGAAGCAAAAACACATTTCTCTATAAGACACTGAAGTGCACTTGCAGGGTAATTAATCACAAAGCACAAAGGAGAATTGTTCTCTTCTTCACATAGCAGGTATCACTTGACACTTAGAAATCAATCAGAGGAAACAAAACCATTCCTTGTATACTGATGAATAGCAGATTATGAGCCACAATGTGTGTTGAAGTAGGAAACTCTTGTCCATTGTAACACAGGGTTGGGTATAGTTTTACCGAATGGGGTGGCTTTGTATATCTTAGGTAGCCTGTCTTCTTTTGCTGTAAGCTATGGCTCAATTTGCGTTCCAGAGGAATTGAGATTGTTCAGCAGAGGCTTTAATCAACACTGCCATGCTGTCCACTATCTGATAAACAGGCCATCTTTATCTCAGGTGGACAGTGCTGACAGGAACATCAGATATGAAGGGAGGGTGGACAGGAAACAGAAAGAATCGGCAGTCAAATCTGAGTGAGCATATGCTTTGAGACCATCAAGATTACGCTGTTATTTATTTATGGAGCTGTTTCAACCAACAAGCTGCGTTTTGTTTCAAAGATGGCTTCATACGTTACTTGAGTTGTACCAAAACTGTTGCTTTCTCTAAGTTGAGCAACAGGGCCTCACATTATACCTCAGTCTGCAGAAGAGGATTTTACTTTTTCTTTCATAAGCAATGAAAATGTGATCTTTGAAATAGAGTTCCCAAAGTCATAGATCTGCCAAGAGCTTACCGTATATAGATATTATATATTTGGCGTACTATCCCCTTTGACAATGTGAAGGCAATATACAATGTGAGACGGCTTAGGTGTGACATTGTTTTTTTTGCTGGAAATATTCTCAGGTCTGTTTTCTTGGTGAACAAACTATATTTAGGGCATGCAAGGGGTGTCATAAGCAGAAGGGGCTTATAGCTCTTAAGAGAGATAGATTAATCCAGCATTTTTCTGCCCAGTGCAAATGGAAGTGATTGATTTGTCTATTATATCTTGTGGGAAATAGAATTACATTTTCTGCCCTGGACTGTGGAAAAATTCTCTTCAGTTTTCCATTAATATTGTCCGGTATCAACCAGCTTACATGTTGCATTCTCATTGGGGATCATTGTATGGATTAAAGAAAATCTCAGTGTGCATAAATCTTTTCATCAAGACAGTCATTGCTCCATCACAGTGTAATCTTAAAACAAGTATTTTTTGCATCACCACATGCCATCATTGTTATTTATAGTCTTCATTGCTTTTTATAGGAAATCTCTGCAGGGTATCAAGTCTATCATGCTCGACAGTTGTAGCACTTTGCAGAGTTTTTTTGCTACATCCAAATGAAAGACTTATCTGTTACCACTAATTCGATTCTGGGTACATCAGCACCACATGATCAGGATGATTAGACCTTTTGTAAACCTAGTCTGACTTGCAGAGGCTGCAGTTTTAACCCATTAGAATCTGAGATGCCCTTTACATGGGACTTACTCTGTTGCATCAGGTCTTAATGGGCTGCCATACGAGACAGCAGGAAATTCTATCGCAAAGCTCAGAGTCTAGCAATGCTAGCTGCTTGATAAGACTGCATGGATACTAACCTTTTTAAATGAGCATTTTGAAACCAAAAGGATCTCTTTACATGCCTTAAAACACCTGTCATGTGTTCTGTGTACAACTGTGCAAATGTTGGAATCTCTCTTACAGACTGCTAATTTCCTAAGTGGTTTGTTAATTCTACTAGATTTGTTTAGTTTTTTTTTTAAACAGAGCACCAAGCAACAAACCTAAAACACTTTTTGCTGACAAACCATAGCAGGTTTTTATTAAGGAGAACAACCTTTTCCTGTGACACCCCTGTCTCTCAGTCAAGGACAGCAGCATATTCGGCTGTGCATGTAAACAAACTAAACATGATGCAAAAAAGGAGGAATTCAGCTGTAATCCATTCTGGTATTTTTTTAAACTAACGTTAGTTTACAGTAGACCAAATGCAAGATGCTATACTTACTAATATTTATTACTATTACGTTTTTATAACACCTAATACTTGTAATAACCATCTACCTATGTACATTGTGCATAAAACTTTATGCTACTGCTCATGAAAAAGTCAGATCTCTGTGGTTCAAAATTAGATTTTTTTCTTTTAGATTTTCAGTTTTGTCACTGGACCAAAGTTTTGGACCCAACTGCCAAATATTAGACTTGCGGGCCATCTCTGCCACCCTTATAGCCACATTAAAAGGATTGCATCAAACTGCGTTGCGCTTTTTCAAATTCTAGCTCTACATCCTGTTTATCTATCAGCCGACAGCTACATCTGGTCTCTCCGCTCTGTGTGTTGCCATGTTGTGTTTGCTAGCACCACAGCTTGCAGCCTTATTAAGCACCAACAAATTTGTTCTTGACACTAATTACAGCTTCACAGAAAGTAGCGCAGTGGGCTAGACAAATGAAAGGCAGCAATCTCCCCATCACCGATGCCTTTTTGCACGCACAAATAGTGAGAGGTGTGGCGGAAGAGGGAGGACAATAACGGAACCTCTTCTTTTTGTTGGATTAAAGCTGGCCTTTTCAAAGAAAGGAGGAGGAGGACAAGAGGATGGGAGGGAGCAGAGGCAATGTTATCTCGAGGGATTTCTTTTTGTGTTCATTGATGGTTGAGGGAAGTTTGGAGGAGGTTCCTTGGACCTTAGTACTTTATACATCACTTCAGATGTGATATTTTTATGTAGGGGTCTGTCCTCCAGTGCTGTTCCCCTTTTATTTCATGTTGTCCATCTAGCAGACTGCTATGAGCCACAACAACTGCTGTTCACCACTGGATGTTTTTCACTGCTGCTGTATGAAAGCAGTCTGCATTTCTTGTTATAGACCTCAGTCCCTCTCTGTATAGGTGTATCCCCAAGTGAAATGATACATCCTGAGAAGCAGCAATGGCTTGTGACTATGCAAGTGTCTAAAAATGGAACAGCTCCCCAGATGTCAAGTTACTCTCAACCCTCCAAACATCCACTGCGAAGTTTTATGGTGGCAAAATGTTGGCAGGGGTAATGGACTCACTCATAGGACTTACTACTTTAGTGGAGTCAGGATGCAACTGATGATGAGGAACGTGTGTGGGCGGCCCCACCAACGCTGCTGCAGATCAGTGGTGAGAGAAGCAGGCAGGAGGAGCTGCAGTGCGCACACACACATAAATACAGATACTAACTTGTGCTCCTACACTCAGCTGTTGCTCTGCAGAGAAAAACAGTGAGGGACACAGAGATGAGTCTGTGTGTGTCTTGGAGTGGAGATGATAAAGTAGACTCAAAGCTTGTTTCTTGTCAGGGATCATAAGCCAGGCGATGGGATGCCTGAAGCATTTAAGCAGCTGGGAGGACAGTGGCCTTTTTCAGGAGGGCTAGCATGCTTGAGCCGGCCGCTTATTTACAGCTGAGGGTGGCTGAGGGTCACACAAGGGTTGTTATGGTTTCTTTGAGTTTACTTTGTTGTATTTTAGATGCCAAATGGGTTGGAAATCTCACGTAGACACCCAGCACTGAGTTGGAGAGAGTTTAGACAACCTCTTGGAAGTATTTCAAAGTCGATTTATTTTACTTTTCTGTGTGCAGTAACAACTGGCACAGCTAAAAAGTGCTGATACCCTAAATGCCAACCTCTGGGTAGTCCAAGCAGGGTAAGACAGACATTAGAAAGGATTTAGAATATTTAGTAAGGCTTTTTATCCAAGGTCCAGAGGATGCGCATGCTGTACTTGAAGCTTGGCTTGACTGACAGCGGATCTCAGAAGCACCAAATATGGCGTGGACGCAGCCTGGAATCTTGAGGAGATTCTGTGGTCCTCCCACATGAACTCCCATCTGCAGCATTTTGCGGCTACGTGTTACTCCCCACTCCTTCCAACCAACACACACTCATACTTGTGTATGTGAGTACGTCCAGTTTTCCCCACCTGCTACAGATCTCCTATTAGAGGGTATCTGCTCATGTCGGTGGATTCTCTGGAATTTACAAATAAATCAAAGATGAGAGGAAAAAGAGGGGAAAAAACGCTTTTGAATGTGCAAGTGTTTCTTAACAGACATGAAAGAGGGAGTGGCGCAGGATATTTTCACTCTTTTCCCTCAGACAGACATGCACGTGGCCTCGTCACTTCTGTTCTCTGATTCTCATTTTTCACATATTTCTTTCATTGACTCTCTTGATACTGTACTTTTTTATTGTCCCACTATTATCTTTTATTTTTCTTGTTATGCTTTAAATTGAGACATCAAAAATCATTTACTCTGAGGATTGTTCTTCATTCATAAGTCACTCATAAGCGCCCACCTGATGAATAAATTCAATCCAAACATATTCCCATTTTATATGTTTCTTTATTACTGTTTAAAGTAAACAACCAATCCTCAACCATTCACCTGATCCACTGTCCAACCTCCACAGCCTCCCTTTGGGAGCCATGAAAGTCGTTGAACATTTATACTCCCATAAATAACCAACGTGCCCAAACTGCTGACCCAGAACAAGCAGCTCCAAATAAAGATAAAGTAAGTGGAAGGTATTTGTAATGTGTCTTTACAGAGGGATCAGCATTATGTCTATGTGTCCATTAAGATCAAAGTAATGGTACACTTGGGGAAACAAAGCAAGCAAGCAGCATTTGTTTCTTTACAAAGGAAATATTAAGGGAGATTGATTTCTGAATGAACATTTCACCAATTTGTGTCATGAACCCTTTTTTAATTGGTCATTTGTCTCTGACAGTCAGCATCTTTTCCCCTAAGGGTTCACGGGGGTTAACTGAAAGATAAGATTTTGAATAATTACAAATGATGTTGGGTGTGCACTTGCTTGCATGTTGAAGTGTTTTTTGCTGCTGCATGCAATACTGCATGTAGGCACGCAAGTGCTGAAAGTACGACAACTCCCTTAACCCCTAAGGCTTCCACATGTTCGATGTTCTCCGTGCTTGACTCATTTCCCAGCCTGGCCTCACACATCATCACACTCACATGAGAGAGGAGAAAATTGCTTATTTAACCTGCGGTCCTCGGCGAAGCCGCATGCTCCATATGTGTGGTGCCACTTGCTATCATAAGTATCCGTCTTGTTTGCAATTTTAAACTTGAATGTGGCACACAGGAGATTGTCGAGCGTGAGTACTCTTAATCCTCCTACAGATGACTTCAGCACCTTGTCTCAGTCCCTCTCTATCTAGATGTCAGAAAAAAATTACTGTCACACAGTGTCAGTCAGTCACAAGTGTTGATGTCTTAGGATTTGGGGCTGAAATGACATGAATGGCAAAAGGTGGATGGCAAAGAGATGGAGGAGAAGAGATAAATCATCTGCATTAAAAAGTGGAAGGGCGGTGTTGTGGGGGCACATTATGGGACACCCAAAGCGTAGCTGTAATAAAGTCATTATCATTACTATTTGGACATTCCATCTGATCAGACCACACTGGATGAAGTCGCTCCAGATGACGCCAGCTGGTGTTGACAGTAAGAGGAGTAAATCATAGTATGCGGTGTTAAATAATTCACATTGTGTGCTTTCTGATGCACTTGTTGTAGGTTGTTGTTACTGTAGGATTTTTTTCTTTAGCGGCTACGACTGTGAACTGTGAACGTTGTGGAAACAGAGGTACGTTATTTCACAAAGAGGAAACTGGGAGGCAAAAGTAGAATAACATGCTGTGCCACGAATTTGAAATATCTTACAGTTTTTCCAGGTTTTATTGGAAAACTGCTGCACTGTCTATAACTGTCCTTGTTGGACACTTTTGCAACTCAGATTTATGTGCAAAGATAGAAGTTGTGTCTTTTCAAAGGTTAAGTTGGGGTTTTGATGTCAGGATGTAGTGCAGAAGACCTTCATGAGTCACAGACCAGTGTTTCATTGGACGTAGCTTAGGTCGTTATCTTACCTAATTGTGTGGCTGCCTAGCGGCAACTTACTTAAAGTTTACCATACAAAGATTCATCCCAAAGGCTCTGTTTTAGCTCTTGTGTCTTTGAGGCTTTCTTCTTAAAAAGCTCAATCTGCTTTAGACTAACTAGGCACAAAGCAGAAGAAATGCAAATGCCCTATGTGATGATGCAGATAAGTAACGTAATGGGGTAATGGGGAAAAAAAGATTGACTACCAATGAGGCATTTCAGAGTTAGATAGCAGTTGGAGAAAATTAGAAGATTTGGGGATTGTAGCTCCACCGACTTTTTCCCATGCACAAAAAATCTGTGTAACACAATGAAGGTAGAGAAAGAAAACACATGAGCACAATATGACCTTTTAAGTAATGTCTTTGATATGAATTCTGCATTATCTACAAGCAGATATCCTTGCAAGTCACCACCTTGCACACAAAACAAAGTAAAAAGGGGTCCACTCATAGAGAAACACAGGGTAGCATTAACCATTGTCCATTTGCCATGAACTGTAATTGCTATGCACTGTTAATATAGAAGGAAAGAATTACAGAGGTATACTGTCATGAAGCGTAACAAAAGGATCTGAATGTTACCAGAGGGTGATGCTAAAGAATCTAGCATTAATGTGGCCATCTTGCCCAAGGTTTGCTCAATCTAACTGCTCCTCCAAATTCAGTATTGTTTTCTGGGTTACATTTCCTTTTCAATCCAAATTACAGCATACATTTACGAATGAACATGATGGATGGATGCAAAATTTCAAGGAATCAACTAGATACACCGCTCTGGTCTTTTTGCTTTCCTCTCTGCTGTCATGTACCAACATCCGTTATCATTACTGTCATTTTTTTCTGACTGTAAAGTTTGTAATATGTGTTTCAATAATTAGTTTCCTCTGTTCCATGGAGAATGAATGGGAGAAAAGATGTGGGGAGGGAAGTCATGGAGAAGAATAAGAGAACAAGTGTGGTTTCTCATAAAACAGAATGAGATGGAGTAAGCGAGGGGATTGTTCCAATGGGAATGCTGTGATGGAATGCAATATAATCTGGCTGCCAAGGTTAAAGCCGCTGTGGTTCATGCAGCAACTGTTCTTAGTCCACCAGTGACATCAGAGTGTGGACTGCTGTCCCCAGGCCTAATTTAGCCACAAGTGCTGGCAGCCATGAGATCCACTGTTCCTGTTTGTCATGCGGGAACCACTGATGCCAGCAATGACATCATCATTCAGATGCCCAGGAAAGCTTTTAAACCAAAGCTATGCACACACACACGCACAGAGAGAGAGAAACATAAGCAGCAGGTGATATGGACTCTTACAGGAATATCGTGTTTACACATGACAAGTGTAGAAGATGTTATTTGTGTTGTACTGTCATGCCATAGTCCAAGCAGAGTTTCTTCTTTATTGCAGATGTAAAATGGAAAACAGTCCTTTGAGCCTTAAAAAAAATAAATTAAAAGCACACTAAGGTAAAAGAAAGAAGACTCACCTTACCACTAATCTCTGAAGTCCACTCGAGCTTTAATATCATGGCCTGCATCCCTTCTTAAAATCACCCCACCCAATTTCGGAAACCCCTGTTCATCCAAGTGAAAATTTCAACCAGGAGTTTCTGAGTAAAAGCCAACCACTGTGAGGTTTTACGACTGAACTTGAAAAGCAGTCAATATTTGAACATTCCTCGTGGGATTTTCTAAGTGTCTTGGTTGCATTAGTGGTCTGTTTTAATGCCAATAAATTTTGCAGCATGATACTGAACAGTCAGAAGAGGTCGACACAGGAAGCAATAGGCTTCTGACGCTCTAACGCTTGCACTGGTTGCAAATGGGTCAATAACTCAAAGCTGCATGATTTACCGTGCGTTCTTGCTGTCGTATATATATTCATACCCAACCAAAAAAGCAGGCATGCAAAACTTCACTTAGGCAGTGATAATGCTTTTGCGTTTAACTCTACATGACCTCTCTTTGAATATTGCATAAACTGACATTGTTAGATCTTAGAACAAAGGTCTTGTAACAGTATAATGACTGCTGTAATTTGAGTTTCTTTTTGGAAGCCAGCGGCAGAGGTTTACTTTCATTATATTGTGCATCATGCACATTTTTCTGCGTTTGTCTTTTAGAGAGAAAAAGAGCCTGGTGTTTCCTAAGACTTGCCCCAAGCATATCAGCCGTGTTAAGCTAAGTGTTGTGTAGAGTGGTCATGTTTGTTTGCTCAGCGAAGAATCACTTTGAGAGGTGTTAGCTCGATGTGCATCACCAGCAGGGCGAGACAGAGGGGACTTATGTTCCTCTATCCCGGTTTAAATTATGAAGAGCAAGAGTTCCCCTGCTGTTCAGGGGACAGCCATAATAAATTGTTTACCTGCTGCTACACAGCCAAAGGCAGCGTTGCGGAAAAAGAAGAGGATCAGTGACACCTTAAGAGACACAGCCAATTATTTTGACCTTTGAGTTTCTCCAGCTAAGGCAGCTAAAGCAGCAACGCAGTGTGAGGTGGTGTTCAGCTATCTTGCTGCTCAGATTTGTAGAGTCAGGTCAATAAGTGAGAAATAAAGGCTCAAAAAGCAGGCCAATTAGCACAGGCCTGAAAGTCTGAAAACTTTTTCGCACGCTCAGTAAGAACCAAAGATACAGTTATAAATTATACATACAACCCATTCACCAAATGTAACCATTAAACTTTTCATGGGACTAAAAAGATTTCTGTCTTTAAAGGAATTACTAACTTTGGTTTCACAGGATTCGGGTCTCTGTAATCATAAATTATTGCAGACAATATGTTTATATTAATTCATTATTTCATTACATGAGAAGTCCATTGAAAGAAATTGTGCTTAGAGTAAAAGCAAGATCTGCCTGTGGAGACACACTTCTTCTTAATCAAGATAGAATTTACACTAGGTTCCACATTAGCCACTTTATTGTTTTCTTTTTGTGGCACATGTGAGTTATTAGGCTTTTAAAAATCTAACAAGTCCCTACAAGGTGAGAGCGTTTGCTTTTTATTACGCTGCACCTTATAATTACAGTGATTAATAGACACTTGCTGGCACTGTGTTGATAGATTTGTGTTTACGATATCCCACATCAACCATTTAAAAACATGTAAGCAGCTCTCTTCATACAGGAATATTTGGTGAGAGCAACTCTAAGTGGTGATGTATTAAAAGCTGACAGCTTTTTCTTATATATTACATATCTTACATAGTTTTCTTGTCCCTTTTTCTGGCTGCAGATAATGGATAAGTGGGGCTTATTAGCTGTTCTCATTTTCCTCGACTTGAACTCCAGGTTATATTGTTGCTGTTATGTCAAACATCTTCCTTTCTCCGGAGTCTGATTTTATGTCAGACAGACATGTCAGACAGACCTGCGCATAGTTTTTCGTAACAGAGTTAACATCCCCTGGCTTTAAAGCTTGTGCATCCACTTCACAGTACACCAATGTCACACAATGGTACTCTCAGTAATAGGATTACACCTGAGAACACCACTGTGTCAAGGTTTAATTGTTTGTTCATTCTTCATTGGATTTTAGTGTGTGCACAATATGCTACGTTTTCTCCGAATGAATCATTGCAGTATTATGAGCTCCTATTATTATTTACTCTGTTGCTGTATTTTTGTATCTTTTGCTGGATTTTTCCAAAGGCAAACTCCAATGGCTTGTTTCATCCAACCAAATGGTTCCAAGGGCCCAGTTATAGTCTAAGTAAAGCAGAAATGAGTTCACAGACAAATGAGTGGTCAAACACCCAGATTTGAATTATTAAAACAGTCATCAAGTAAATAAGATTAGGTCTCAAAATCACAGGAAAACGAGCCGAGCGCTCTGCTGTCTGATACTTGAGGTGTAGCCGTACAACACCCTGATTGACAGATCTCAGATCAGCTCAAATGAAACACTCGGGGCAGTCATAGCGCAGTTCATTTTAACCAAAGCAAACTCAGCTTCTCTCTTCAGAAAATGGACCCAGTTTTTCTTGTTCACAAATTTAGCTAAGGCAGATTAGTTTCTAATCTGATGCTAATGTACTTGAATCATTTACCATGTTTGAGTGTTAGAGGTGCAGTTAATTTTTGCTCATTTCATATACTCAATCTCACTGTGTCGTGGATATGGGATTTTAAACCTGCCCTAAGAATGAGATAGATCCCGGTAAAAGTTATACAAATTTATCAGCTCTAAATGTGCAAGTCAGTAATACCACGTTTTTTCGTACACCTTACTTTTCCATTCTTATCTGTCTGTAGTTTAAGACTACTGGTATGAGACATGTATTAATGACAGTATTAATACTTGCCTCATGCATTCATGTGCACTTAAAAATTTGTTTCCTTTTTGAAAGGTAGTGTGTCCCCTGGCTAAACTACAAGTCTGCCCTCATGTTTTGAAAAAAATTATAAATGATGGCATGAAGGCAGATTTGTAAATCTTAAAGCAAATCAACCACATAGATGCATGAGAATCCACTGTCCATGTGTTGGTGCAACACCAGAGGTTCCCTTTTGCTCCTCCTACTCCTGCATGCACCTGCAGTTTGAATCTTCATGACCATTCATTCCATTCACTGTGAGGATGACTTAGGATAATTGTAACAGGATTTTAATCTATCTTTAGTAAGGATATAAAGAGGTTGTAAGCAGTTAGTCATTGTTTCCCTCACATGAGAGGTAATAGACAAATAATCGGATATATACCTGGCTTTTTTCAGCTGCTTCCCTCTGCCTGTACGGAAACACTCATTGTGTTTGCGGAAATGTTGTGGGAGCTTATCGTCTTACACACAGAGATTTGATAATCCTATACCTGCTGCAAAGTATCTGTGCTGATTACCTGATTTGGCTGGACCATAAGCTGGATGGTCACACTGACTCACAACACACTAATGTGTTTGTCAGTGATGGCAGCTGACACACGTACAAAAAAGTCATGACAAGATGAGTTTTAAAGCAGACAAATCACTCCTGTCGTTTTCACCATTCCACTGAGGGAAACACAATGTTATAAATACTGACCGAGCCTGAATGGGTGTTATACTGAGTATCCTAGACTGTGGTATCAAGTACATACTTTGCATCAGGAGAATGTCTGGCTGGAAAAGTGAGCTTATACCACAAGGTAAAACTGTCTAGTTGCTTACACCGCAGCTGCTGGTCCGGTTTTCCATTGTGGCCCTCAAATTAAGTCTCCCGTTCCGCCTGGTCAGACTCCCAAGTGCTTGTACCTTTACCGTTTAGGTACATGGTTTCAGTTCATTGGATTGTGTCAGAAAGACAATAACTTAAAGCAAGCTGTTCCAGGGAGGTCTGCAAACCCTGTCTGGCTTTTCCAGCATAAATAAGCTGCCTGTCATTCACAGGATTTGACATTTCTATTTTATATCGACAAGCAAAAGAGTTCACCTTGGCCTCTTGTGATAAAAATGGAGAGATGTCTTAAGGAAATTTGCAGTTGGAATTGTTATACAGTAGTTTTCTTTCATGTTAGCAATAATTTGTCATTATTCTTTGCTCTAAGTGGAAACAGTTGATCTTGCTGTTTGTGAGGCCTTATTGAGAAAAGGTGTTTCGTTCTACTATTACGTGCACTCAACTCTTTTTGAAAAAAGCTTAAACCATCTCAGACCAGGCTAAAAACTTTTCATGTTTGCATTTCCATAAACTTTTTTTTCTCATTAATCTGCAAAATGAGCACATTCTTGGTGAGCTCCTGGCTTTTGACTCTGCATTATAGTACTGAATATTTGATCATTTTTGGTATTACATGACTTATGATAACTTCCATTAAAGAAAGATCTATACTCTAGTTATCGCCTTTGCCACTTCAGTCACAGTGAGTGCAGTCATCTGCTTGTTTGTGTGTGTGTGTGCATTTTTGCTTGTGTGTCCCCATTTGGATTAATTAAAGGAAATCTCCCGTGAAGAGTAGGGGGCGTCCCAATCTGGCCTTTTCAAGGACAGGCACCCTTGCAATATATCCTGTCTTCCACTACTCTACCACCCACTCGGATTTACCACATACACACACAGGCATACCTCACTCAAACGCCATGGAAACAGAAAACCATTGCCGCTCCCATGCCTGGTGATCAACGTTCTCATTTGCAGTGGAACAAAGGCTGTGAAACACTGTTCGTTATTACAGCTCCCTTATCAGTGCTCCCGGCCTGCCTCGGCCACGAAGCACCACTGAGCTCAATTGCTCAGTCATTCATACCACTCTTTTTTCAATGTCACATTTCTGTTGTGGTGTGTTGCTTGTTCTTTTGTTGCTGACAACCACTAAGTATGATCCAGCATGAGTCATTTCAGAAGTAAACATCATGGCACATTGCGAGGGAGAGAGCAGCATGTGTTGCTCTGCGGAAGAGGTTGCCCAAGATAATTGCTGAAAATACTCTAAGGTGTGTATTTTTATATATATATATATATATAAATATTTACATACGCTTGTGCGCAGATGTGGGTGTGTACTTTCAGAAGCAAGATAAGATATCAAAGGCACAAAATCTCCTGTCCTTGTGATGACAGCTGCCTTTCAAATGTGATAACCGGGGATTCCATTCACAAGTTTCTATGGTTACGGAGACAAGCGTCAATATGTTATTTACACCATGCTCGCTAAGCTTCTCTCATTCCCTGGCAGAAGACAGCAGCATTGAGGTGTTGAGTGGCAATTGAGATAAAGAGATTATATTATTAATTGGAGTTATACTGATTTAGGAGCAGAAGCTTTGGGAGATAAATAGTGGAAACAGGACAGATGAAACTCATAAAAAGTGTCTTTATATTTTCCTTAGTAGTTTTTTTTTTTCTTATTTTTTCTGCTTATTGGTCTTGCTGTCTGTTCATTAAATGTTTATTTACTCATTTACTTACAGGGCTGCTCTAGTGCCTGTCTTGATTCCCCTCCCATATCGGCCTCACTCATGAATATATTCATACAAGCATCATCAGGGTGAATCACATTAGAGAGGAAACCATGTTGTCAGTCTACCAGTGGTAAACACACTTTGGCTCACACTTACCCCAGTTTCCCAGAGGAAAGACAGAGAAGCATGTTCACATCTATCAGGCAAAGAGGAAAAAGCAAGAGTGTGCGTACATGTTTGTGTGCGTGATTTAGGGTTTGTGTGGCATATTAGTTTTGATGATAAATTGTTTGAAACCGACGATGATGCATGTGCAGGTGTGTCCTTGCAAGGGAAGCCGAATAACAGTAAATCAGCTGAGACACAGTTTTGCACTGTCAGCACATAACTTGAAAGAGACTTTGTGAGAGAAACAACTGTGACTGACAGGATGTTCACATCTGAAGCCAGAAGTCAAACAGCTCAGATTTTGGAATGATGGAATTGAGGAGAACACTTGATGCTGAAGTGAGGAATACAAATTGATTCGAGCCAATTTGGGCCTAGGATTGTGTGTTCCTCTGTCTTGTTTATTCCTGATTAGGATTAGCTGACTCCTTGGGGACTGATATCTTTCTGCATTCCCACATGAGTGACAAGGGAGGACACAGGGAAAGTGTGCTTTTTATATTCAGCATGAAGGATAGATGGTGTAGCTGAGGGATTATAAAAGCTTGAAAACTTTCTATAAAACCCAGCATGAAACTTTCTCCCCTCTTCCACCCAACCTCCTGGCAGCAAAGAAGAAAATGAAATTACAAAGTGATGAAAAGATTTCACTGACTGTATTCAGCTCTAGAGGGAGGAGGAGCTCCCTCTTGTGGACTGAGGCGCACTTCAGTCAGCTAAACTAACACCCACGTCCCAAAATATCCATAGCTTTTCCGCCACTACTTTAAACCAATTATTTAAGTCATATTGTTGCCAATCATGACAGCAGTTTTAGAAGCTCACGATTGTTGCTTTGAATTCCAGTGTGACTTCCCTTTACAGTTAAAATCTGTCTCCATCGTCCTGCTGCCAAAGGGCTTTGCACAGATCTGTAAAACTCTCAAAACCGCAGAAAGAAACTGTGTCTTGGTCACAAAGCTGCTTTCCACGTGTTAGTAGTCCTGGGAGACATCTCCATGGTTACACAATTTGACTCAGACAGTAAGCTTTTTCTTTTTAATGTGAGATTCCAGTGTTTAGAGGTGTAGCGGCCTGCTGAGTGTGATAATGTATTTTGAAAGGAAACTATATTGCAAACAATACAGAGGCCAAGTTGGAAGAATTTGTACAGTATGTATCTGAGCATTTGTATGCATGCACTTGCCTGTGTGCATCTGTGTGTGGGAGGTGCAGGAAAGAGTGAGTTTCTCCTGTGAGGTTTTCCCGGTCTTATCTGTGAAGGAAAATTACCCGGGAGATGTGACTTTTAGTCTGAGTAAATTTCTGAAACGCACTGCACACAGAGGCTTTTATGCATCTTCACCACAGCTACCCCACACTCCTTTTCTGCCTCAGCCTCCAAGCTCGGATGGATGAGGTTATCAGGAGACTTGGGGGTAGAGGGGAGCAGGGAGCGTGTAGGAGATCCTTCTCGTGTTGTTATCTGCACACAAGCAGGAAAAGTGCTTGTACAGCCAACTTCCCTATACGATCGTTGCAGTACTCAGTGCATCATGAATATTAAGTGTTACACGGCCCATGTTCCCTCCTCCGATCTGGGACTCGAGGAATTGGTGATTATGGCGTCTTGGCTGGTGTGATTAAAACAGAGATCACCACTCAGGCGCAGGGACTTGAACACTTAGAGGTAATTATATTTATCCCTGCTCATTGCTTTTCTCGCTCTTTCTGACACACATAATAACACATACCCCTGCAGGAAAACAAGAACTACTCAGATGGAAATTATTCAAAGCATAAGAAAATGATCATTTTAATCATGCGGTTTTCCTCTGGTATTACTGCCTTTCATTCTTTTTTTGAATAATTATTTTTTGCATGCTGACGCATTAAAATGAGCATGTGGTTTGATGTGGAATTTGCATATATATAAATAAACTAACTTTGGGTCTTGTTTGGTCTGGTGAGCATCATGTGTCAAGGCAAGGTGCACATGAAAGCCAGGAACATTGCATCGTAAACATATGCTGAGGGTGATTTACTTAATCTGACTGTGATTCTAATGTTGTGGCTGGTCAGTGTGTCCTGGAAAATGCTTGTATGTACATGTGTATCCATATGTGTGAATGATGCAGAGGGCACTAGCTGTATCTCTGGTATGCTTTCTGTTCTCTTCCCTCAGGGAGTATGTGACAGACTCATATAGGTTAATAATGCTGTCACAGTATGAGGGCCAAAGGCTTGTTCTGACAAGAAATGTGCACACAAATTGCATGTGCACACACGTTTTTTTTCATTGTACAGCCAGCAGTGAAAGGACATACAATGGTTTAAATTGCCATCTTATGTAAGTATATATATATACATGTATCATCAACAAGATTTATTGCCATGGTACGGCATTGCTAGAGCGGTTACATTGCAGCTGATGACAAGAGAAGACAAAGGCGTAGAAACAAGTCAACTCTCAGCTCTAACTTTCTTATAGCTCATGGCACATTCTAACATATTTTACCAGTCACCGAATTAATTTTATTGGATTTCCTTCCTCTATAGGCAGTTTCTTTTGTTTATTACGAGAGGTGTTAAGCTTGTTATGAATTGGTATAATTTCAACAATGAAGTCTACTCTCATATCTTTGTAATTTTGGCAATGTAACAGGAAAACAATATCCTGCTCTCACTCCTCCAAGTTTGCTAGTCTATTGCATTTATCTACCTAACCTGTTTTAATCTACCTGTTTTTCTTCCTGACATTTGTCCTGCAAAAGTCTTGGGCCGTAATTGGCTGCAAGGGGGCCAAGAGGGTAATTGTGTCAGACAAATTACTGAGTAAGGACAGCGAGAACCGGTGGAAAAGTGCAATAAGGACTAGTGCAATTTGAAGTTTGCCAGAGGTGAAAGAGCTCAAAAAGTTAATTTCACTAAGACTAATCAAGACACTGACTTTAAATTCTGTTTGTTCTTAACTTTAAAGTCTTTAGGCACATTGTGCATGACTTTTCACTCTGCCCTTCCTCAGAGGCCCAGTCTCTGCGGGAACCACTTTTACAGCCAACGATTAATTCACAAAAGTGCTGACTAGGACACAGGAATAGCACAACCACACAGTATGATATCTTTTCTTTTTTTCTTTTTCAACACAGTCATGAAGTATTGTTGAACTGCAGTCATATCTGTCATGAAGACCATATTGGCAGTAGAAATCTGATATCAGGGGTAAAGGGCTATGTTACAGGATGCACAGAAGGATGGAGCAAAAATAGGTATCTATTTCAGTCAGTAGATGGCTCAAGGATTCTGATGGAGCTTTAAATAAGGTCATCAATATACTTGATTGAGACGCAGGGTTGCTTAGTTTCCCATAAGTATGAGTCCAGAAATGTCTCACCTATGTTGTGATGTGACCTTTAGCATTTGAAGTGCAGTTGTTAGAACTGTGACTGAGAACCTAAATTACCTTGAAAAAGCTGTGCTGGTCAGCACTGCTTTGTGTTACTATGGATTGTATGGGTGTAGCTCACACCTACCTCCCTGTGTTAGCATGACTAGCTTAGTTCCCATAAGTAGCAGAGCTTTTCTTCGTAGCTATTGCCAGATTCATGTTAGACATATATGGAGAATATATGCAGTCATTTTTTGTCATTGCTGACATCTACCAGGTGTTTGTTGTTGTTATTATTGTGCTGACTTCATCCATGGCGACTTAATTCCACTTTGTAACTTGTGTCATTTATGTAATTGGAATGCAGTGATGTGGTTAGATTCTTATATAAAGTGCCACTCGCAAGTTTAGAGTTAAGATCCCACTTTCATTTTGATTCAACTGAGTGATTACACCTCCTTCAATTTGTCTTTGCAGCAGACTATGGGCTGTTATCACTGCAGCCAGGAAAACGTTGGCCTTGAGATGAAAGCCACTGCATTCGCTGATTTTGGCAGTTGTGGGACAACTCTCTCTCCGAAACTGTCCTAATGGAGTGATCTCTGACTTGAATGCATGGGCTCAGACTCAGTTTTCTCCAGGCGTGGGATGTGGCTCATAGTTTTGTTAAAGAAAGGGTGCAGCTTGGTGAACAACTGGCTGGTTGCCAGAGAGTGTGAAAACCAAAAGAAAGCCCCAGGCACAGAATCTCAAAAGAAGTCAGATTCTCTGTACTGTTTGCTGCTCTCAGGGCATTATACATTGACACATTCTCTCCCATTGCCATCATTACATTGAGTAAAAGATTACCTCAGAAGGATTTAAGTAATACATAATTTCAACCAATGCCAAATTAGACATTGTCAGTGTGCCATTTTCCGCATATAAGGTTTCAACCTGCTAATTGTTGGTATGCCGCCTCTCTATAATGTAATGGAGCACTGTTGCTGAGCACTGGAGCACTGTTGCTGACACAAAGTTATATCAGTTATATCAGTTATTTATTGGTTTCTGCATCTTTTTCCAACTGTCATATTGTGGCTAGAAATTAACTAGCTTGCTCTGTGGTAACACACAGTACAGGTGGCCTGCAAGTGGATGAGAAGTGGTTATTGATTAAGGCTCCTCTCGTACGCTGTCAGCCCACTCAACCATTTTTTGTGTTGCTGAGTGATCTTCACACCCTCGTCATAAAACACTGGCCGATACCCTCTGGTTTCTGCTGTTGCGTGCCTCCAGCAAGAAAAAGAGGAGTGTACCAGAGAGCCAAAAGGGCTCTTTCCAAACCAATCAACGAGAAAAATCATTTACATGCGGAGTTGGTCTATCACACTGATTGTGAGGCACTTTGCTGAGATTGACCCTGAAATAGTGACTTTAATTACATCATGACAATACTCCTGGCAAAGGTTGCCAAGAACATAATATGTTTTTTGCTGACTGATGACAAATTAAATTCTAAGTGACAGAGTTTGGTGATTCTGCATAATGTCGAGACAGATGGGTAATATCCACTGCAATTACTGACTGCACTGAGAGCTGTCAGAGGTGGGAGAACAGCTCAATAGTTTTCTTGAAATCATAAGAAGTCATTGTTATGCACCTGGCTTCCTCTGGAGTCTCCAAAGCTAGTTCACCAGATGGATGCTGAAGTGGTTTCTTTTCATCGGATTTTGTTGCAGAAGGTTTGAGACATATTTCAGTTGCATTCATGTTATGTCAATACTCATTTTAGTTTTGTCATTTTGTTTTATTTTTATTTTTTACTTGCAGTGCTTTATGAACTCAATTATCTTTACCACAGACTAATGTCTTTAGAATCGGGCCCCAAATGGTAATGACTGTGGCATTCTTCCAAACTTCTCTGAGCCTTGGAGGATCTGCAGAATAAAGTGGTTGATGGCCACCAAATATCACAATCCATTTCTGTGTCTCTGTCTGTGTGAAGTCTGTTGGAAAGCGGCCACGGTGAAGGCCTGCGAAATCTTGACAGAGCAGTGCATAAAGGCGGGGGAATCTCCCCTCTTTTGTTATTGATTAATGTCGGGCCTCTGGAAGGCTATATATGCAAGTCATACTCATTCATCCATGCTTTATAAATCTTGTTATAAGTATCGCCGGCAAGTTCTTTAATAATGCCATTATTGGTAATGGCTCACAGCATTTGTACTTAGGAGTCATCCTTTGCCATTTGCATCCCCTGAACTTTTTGCAGCACATGAAGCCAGTGATCTGAATAATGAAGCGGGAGTTGCTTATGACACATTTAAACTTAGAACAGTTTAAATTACCAAAATTGTTTTAATGTACTGTGATGGACTGGCGACCTGTCCAGGGTGTACCCCGCCTTTCGCCCAATGACTGCTGGGATAGGCTCCAGCCCACCCACTACCCGACCGACGGATTGACGGTATAGAAAATGGATGGATGGATGTTTTAATGTATGCGGAAAGCTGGTACTGTGTGCAGGCCAGCAGCTGTGCATGCCTAGATGTGGTCATAACACTGGAATAGATACAGTCCCAGAAGATGAAACACCACACAAGTCCTGCAATCAATTCTCATTACCATAGCCATAATCACCCAGATTGATTCCACAGCAAAAAATTATCATACCTAAGGAATGGCTCAATTTGTCCAGCACAAATTGATGACATAAGTGCAAGAGTAGGAGGGGGTTTAGTGGGGGCCTCACAGGTGGATCATGGTCCATAAGAGCTCTGAGTACAGATATCAATAGGGGCTCGCAGGGCTTGGCACAGTGTCCATAATGTGATGTGTACACAATCGATAGCATCCCCAGCACTGGGAGATGGGTCGCTGGAGTGTCATGGGTTGTTCCTCTTCCTCACATCTTTCCACCTTCAAAGTGCGGAAGGAGGCAGAGACGAGTGGGTGATGCAAGAAGTGAGGCATAACTGCGACCACAGGGCTGTCACTGATGACAGGACATTTAGAGAGGAGTTAGTGCCCCTATTGACTGCTGCTTGTGAAGAGGAAGAGGAGAGTTGATTCCCATAATGTTGAGAGTAGTAGGAGAGATTACTGAAGGTGGCTGAAGATGAAGCTCAAAAGAGGCTCAGAAGAGACATTTGAGAGGACTCTTCAGGTTGTGGCTCTCGTGGGTCTTCTCTGGAGGGTCAACACACTTTTTTATCTCGTATCTTTGGCTGTGGAATGGGAATATTAGGGTTCATGGCTGAAGTAGTATCCACTCTGTCAATAAAGTTGCATAAATCAGTACTTATTTTTAAGCTGTCCCTTTAGGATTTGAGCCACCCCTCAATCGTCCGGATTATCTGTCTTTTCCTGATTATAACGTGCCTAAGAGTAATAAACAAAGTACTAAGGGAAGTCTTCAGACAGTTGTGTAAAACTAAGCCATGTGACTGTGACATATTCTCCCTCTCCTTGTCCATCTGTCTTTTATCTCATGTTAAATGTCAAACTGATGCAGCATTCCAGCACAGTCCTGCAAAGCAGCCTCTGCTGCCGTAGAGGTGGTGGAGAAATAGGGCTTTGGCTTAAATGGCCACATACAATTAAAGCATGTCGTACATCCCTAATCATCTGAGGACATTTCCATCCCATCTAAGCCAATCAAGTCTCATGACCAGCCTGTCTGTGAACTGACTGTGACATTTTCCTCCCGAGGTCAAAACTTCACTGGCACACCATGAAAGTAAGGTTCCTTTAGTTATTTAGTTTAGAATTCACCACTTCATATTAAAGCTTGTCTAAAAATTGAGCACATTGAGGAACACACAACAGCATTTATTTCTTAAATAAAGTCATGAGATTTGATTCTAATCTCAACTGTTTTACTCTTTGAACTTTTGGCAAGAGAATAATGATTATGAAACAGAGTTAACCATCAAAAATCTTGTTCCATTTCCGGTCTGTTATCCTCTGGGTCATCCTTTGACCAAGTGGCTTTGCTTTACTTGTTACCACTTTCTTTTTTTTACAATCCACCGTGCACAACAGTTGTTGCCATACTTAGTGCTGCAGCACATGCAAATGTATGGGAATGGGAACGGAGGCTGAGTAATTGATCCTCTTAACTACTCCCACTCAATTACAGCACAGGTTAATGCAAGCCACCTCAAATTGTTCATCCTCATGCTCAAATGGCACTTGTGATGTGCATGAGAAATGGGTGTGAGGGTGTGAGGGAGAGAGACGGCAAGGGTGAGGGTCAACGAAAACATTGCACCAGCACTCTGGTGTTCATTCAGCTGTCCATAGTGCATTTTTAAAGTGTGGAACGGTAGCAGATTAACTGTCTCCTCTGAAGCATTTAATTGGAGTCTAAATAAAGACTAGTTGGCCTCTGAAGTATGTCAATGAATCATATATACAGTACTATGCTTCATATTGTGCTTTATCCAAAGTCTTTATTTTAGGCTAATACAATTTCCCACTCATAAGCTTTTAAATTGAGCAAAATCATTATTTTATGCTCGTGTCTTCTCTTGTACCTCTTTCAGTAACACAGACAAAGGTTTGACAGCAGGATGTAAGCTTCTAATGAGCTTGCCAAAAAGTTCAGGGGTACTGAGGCAATCTGCGTTCTTACTATGACTCTACAGTCTTTCAGCCCCGTGCCAGGGCTACCTTAGTTGCCTCACTTAGCTGCTAATAGGTTTAACCTAATCAGTACCAACATTCATTTAGTGATAATACTTCCCACGCTGAGCCATGACACCAAACCCCCTATTTTGCTCTCTGATTGCATTTATTCTTCACTTATCACTTAGCAGAAGGATTTTTCCCTGTTATTAAAAAAATTCTTCATAAGCTGTTAACCATAATTTTTTTCAGGGTAACAGTACAAGCCATCATCTAATGGGTAGAGCAGAGAAAAGGGTGTGTCTTAAACAGTGAAAAATCCTTGAGCTTGATCTCCTCTAGATAACTGCTAATATATGATGGAAACTAAATTATTGAATTCTCAAAGGAGGTACTTTAGAGTGTAAATTTATATACGATTAGGAGTGTGTCCTGCAAGTCAATGTGGTTTCTTATTAGTATTCAGGATGCCTTGTTTTCCTGTCTTGACTGAGTCTCTTCAATCTCTCTTCATTAGTACTTAATAGGTTTTATATTGCTCAGGTCACAGAGGACTTTTCACAAAAGAATGCAAATTTTTCCATGCACTGGATTTCAGTAAACGTGATGCTGCAGTCATGTGCTGAGTGTGGGAAGGAGATGTTTCACCTGTACGACTGCGGACACTGAGTTCAGTGGGGTTGAGTTGCAAGGGGAAAAAAAAAAGACATCAACTAATCCCACAGATGAAATATTCAGTTTGTCACATAACATGATGTGACAGTCAAGCCCAATCCGCCCCACACATTGCATTGCTCACACACTCGTTTTATAAATAACAAACCTCAGTCAGGACATCTTAGGCCAGATTTAATCAATCGTGGTCAATAAATCCTGGTCGAGATAAAGAGAGCTGCAGCTGAAGCACAATCTCGTTCAGTGCTGACCTCACAGGATTACGCCGGATGTTCTTAACCATCCCCTTACAGAACTGAGGGCAGAGTAAAGGGTGTTGCTGTTTCACAAGAACCACCAATAGTTTTCAAGCACAATATGTGAAGGTCATTTTCTTTAGAAACTGAAAGCGAGAATAGTTTATAGTTAATAGGCAGAGAGAGTTTTAGACCATTGTGTGGTGGAACCAAAATCCTTTTACCCTTTTATTTGGTGTAAATGAGGTCTCTACAGAAACATTCATTTATTTCCAAAACAGATTTCTAACCTAGTTTTTTCCACCTTCTTAACTATACTAATTATTCAGTGATCTCTCATGCAATGTTGCCCTACATTCAAATATCCTTATGTACAATACCCAGGCAGTAATCTTTGTAGGCATAATGGGCTGCCGATCTATATTCAGGAACATACCCACAGTACCTTTCTTACAAAGATCGACACTCCTTTGGGTCAAATCATTCACTGTATTCTTAACACCTTTTAAACATTATTCATACATCTTTTTTTGGACTTAAACCAAAATAGACTCCCCTGATTATAAATGTATTTCTGGTCTGCCACAAGCAACTGAGCTATGAAATGTTGATGCTGCAAGACAAATCGCAGCTGTTTCTTGATTCAAAATCTGTATTTAGTGTTTTGTGTACAACACAAACATTATTTCCTCATGTTGAACTAACATTTCTCTGCTCTCTTTTCAGATTCTAGCCATCATATCGATATTGTTTATCGTCCTCTCCACCATCGCCCTGTCTCTCAACACCCTACCAGAGCTCCAGGTCAAGGATCAGTTTGGCCAGGCTACTGACAACCCCCAGCTGGCTCACGTAGAGGCCGTGTGTATTGCATGGTTCACCATGGAGTACCTTCTTCGCTTCCTGTCCTCTCCTAATAAGTGGAACTTCTTCAAAGGCCCACTGAATGTCATTGACTTGCTGGCCATTCTGCCCTACTATGTTACCATATTCCTAACGGAGTCCAACAAGAGTGTACTCCAGTTCCAAAATGTGCGTCGTGTGGTGCAGATATTCAGAATCATGAGGATATTGAGGATCCTGAAGCTGGCCAGACACTCCACAGGGCTCCAGTCATTGGGATTCACTTTAAGAAGGAGCTACAATGAACTGGGCCTGCTAATATTATTTCTCGCCATGGGTATCATGATATTTTCCAGCTTGGTCTTCTTTGCTGAGAAAGATGAAGATGCCACCAAATTCACCAGTATCCCTGCCTCATTCTGGTGGGCCACCATTACAATGACTACAGTGGGCTACGGTGACATATACCCGCAGACTTTACTTGGAAAGATTGTGGGTGGACTATGCTGTATAGCAGGAGTGCTAGTCATAGCCCTACCAATTCCTATTATTGTCAACAATTTCTCTGAGTTCTATAAGGAGCAAAAGAGGCAGGAGAAAGCCATCAAGAGGAGGGAGGCTCTGGAGAGAGCCAAAAGGAATGGCAGCATTGTGTCAATGAACCTAAAAGATGCCTTTGCTCGGAGTATGGAACTGATGGATGTGGTGGTTGAGAAAGGAGAGGACAAAACTTCCCTCGACAACCACCTGTCGCCAAGCCGTTTGGGCAGCTCAACCAGGCATGCCTCCTCCGAAAGCAATCTGAGATCACCAGATAAAAGAAACCCAGAGTACCCCCCACAGAGCTCCCCGCATCGTATAATCATCACCACCACTGGAAGTCCACAACGGGTAAACAGGACACCACAGCACCTGAATGTTCAGAGACTGGAGGACATGTACAACCAGATGACCAAGTCACAATCCTTCACCAATCTCAACTCTACAAGCTCCATGAGCACTCTGAGCACAACTATGACTGCCCCTGCCTCACCGAAGAAATCTCTCAGCCCTGAATCGACATTGAAGGAGAAGGTGCAACTGGAGATGAAGGAAGTCCAGCCCTGTGCAGATGATAACTTTGCTGGCTGTTCAGGGGGCTCTACAAAAGAGGGCTCCAACTTAGTTAAGAAGGATGCTGAGCCATGGCAAATCAGACACCCAATGGCCCCACCTTTTCTAAATCTTAGCCACCTGAGGACCGACGATGACCAGACCTCTCCTGGAAACAAAGAAGGCTTCTACGAATGCGTTAATCCAGGTTATGGATCAGAAATCAATATCGAGGAAGGAGAAAGCTTTAACAGTGCTGCAGAGAATATCCAGAGCTCTCTGATAGGAAATGACCCTCTGAAAATAAAAGGGTTGGAGGTAAACTTCACCAAACCTTCCATTGAAGGTCCTCTAACTCCACCTAGCACTACCTCTCCTGGAGACATCAGCTCCAGCATCCTGGAAGATGAGTCTCCAGTGGGAGAGATGTCACCACTCATCCCCAGTTCAGAGGAGCTTCTCCCAGTCATAGCTGAGGACACCTGCTCCCCCAAGAGGCTGGTGGTAGACACCCCACCAGGTGATGAGGATCAATCCACAAAGAACAACGAGGAGAAACACCTGATGGAGGAGGCGGGTGCTGCGATCGCGCCCTCTTCACCCAAGACAAAAGCACAAAATTGCACCCAAGGTGTAGTTGGGGCAGACGAGGAGGGGAAGGCTGACAGCAATCCAAGTGGACACAAAGTAGAGAACCACATGTTTACATCCGATATTCACCTGATACCTGGGGATGGCAGCCTCTCGCCAACCTGTGAAACCAGCATGTGAATATAAGGGAAGCTTTGAGTCACGAAAGACCTGCTACAACCTCAGCCTGGCATGCCGGGAGCAGAAAGAACAGTCAAGGGTGCTGTTGTAGTTGAAAGATATTCTTGCATGGCATGACAAGTCTCTTTTACTTGTGTTGTTGTGTATTGCTGAAAAAGAAACTGCAGTGCTTTGTGCAGATTTGAGAAAGATTATGGAGCAAATGGTGGGCTCAGAGAGGAGAAGGAGGCTGTGGAAAAATGGGAAAGAGAAATGGGAATTCATCAACCAACGTAGACACGGATTCTCCTAGTGTACATAATGACAGTCTCTTTTTCTAGCAAAAGAAGGAAATGCACAGAGGGACTCATCTGTAAAAAGCATGCACTCAAAAAAAAACAAGAAAAACAGAAAAAAAAGTCTGATATTTTACGGTGCTTAGTTTGCTGAAAGCACTCCACTGTATATACCAGGACACGTAAGGCAATGGCAATGCACAGGATGGTGAAAGAAGACTGAAGGTACAAAAAGTTTTAATGTGAAAAAGGAGGGGTGTGGGTTTGAATCAACAGCCCTCAAAGTGGGTGTTGCATTGTAGCGACCTATTAAAAAAAAAACAACATATCATTACCTTTTGTGGAAATGCAAAGTGTTCCCATGACAACCCTGTAATGTTTTGGGTTTTTTTTTTCTTTTTTTTTGTTGTTGTTGTTATTGTTGTTGTGTGAAACACTGTATGAAACTACAACATTGACATTATTGCTTTGAGTTTTCATAGCAGCTGATCTAATAATCTCTGAATGAAAAACACCTTTATTCCTGCAAAGCGCGCTGCAGTTGCCAAGTGTGTACGCAATTAGTGGAAACCAGTAAATATCAGATACAACGGCTACGGAAAATATTTACCATGCAATTTTAGATGTAAGTACCCAGATTCAGTATCCCTTTTTCAGCTGTTTGATTCCATCCAAATCACAGGAAAGACTCTTATTTAATCTCTGACATCAGATATATACTTCTAGAAGTAGTTTGAAGAGTAGGATTAAATAAGTAGGAAAATTAACGTAGGTAAGTGAGATTCCACAAAATGTTAATTCAGCACCTTACATCTGGTCGGTAAGACATATGCTTTACTATTAGTATCTACTCTGGCAATTTAACCGGGATCGACAGTCAAATGACTGCATTCCTCCTTATATCAGTGGACCAAATCAAGCACACTTACGAGCTTTTATCTATCTCAGCTGCATCATAACATATATGGTAATGACATGTATTATGACGATAGTTATTATGTTTGTTCCTTATGGTTTGTTTACTTGCATCGTGTTCATCCTCTGATGTCATTTGTTCCATACTACTGCAAATTTACCCGATCCTGCTGAAAAGTTTAGGGCATCTTTATGTTTCTTCTCACGTATCTTGTGGCGTCTCGGACTGTGATTTATTGTGTTTTATTGTGAACAAAACTGTTTTCAGTCTAACTTAAATCCAAAGGAGTTTCTCTCTGTCTCTCTCTTTATCTTTTTTTGTTTCTTCTTTTCTTGTCCGGTCTTCTCTCTTCTCACTGTTGTTTTACACAGACTGAAAATACCTGTTGTATGTTGCCTTTGATTCCAATTTATCGCTGGAATATTTGTTCATTGACTCGGTGTGACTTTTCTCAGAGTGTGCCCGGAAGGTGTTTGTGAAAGCCGCACAAACCGGAATAGCAATGAGAGGAAGAGGATAGGTACATTATTTGCCGTTTGATTAATTGCTTTCTTCTTCTTCTTTTTTTCTTCTTATGATTATCATGTCTTTTAGTTAGTTAGTTTGTTTTTCACAGAGAGGTGTGGAATGTGCAATACTGCATACTGCAATCTATGCAGGCCAAGAATTGTGGCACTTTATTTTACGTCCTTGGGAATTTGTAAGTGTACAGGCAGAAACTACTTGTATTTTTCAGATGTTATATCTTTAATATGAGGTAAAACAGTGTTACACCTACCAGAATCTCACAAACAATGCAAATGAGAATTTGACTTTTAATTTTTCTTACTATATGGCTGGCAAAATGCTGTCAGGCACCTTATAGCCAGGTATGAATGGACCTCAAATTTGATTGTTTTGAAATAGGGATCCAAATTGACCACCAGGGCCTTTTATATTGCTGTTAGATTTACATCAAATCTAGCAAACATCTGTGGAAGCTATTAATACGATCTAATTTCCATGGCCACAAACAAAGGATTTTATGTTTTTTGTGAATTAATGCTGAAAATTATTCTATTTTTTCTAAACCAAAATGGAGCATGACCACAATTTCCTGCCATATGGTGGTTGAAATGATGCGTGCCTTTTCATAATACTGTTGTTTATGAGAAGGTAGCAAGTCATTTTGCTTTGTTCATATAGCACTGTACAGAAAATTCTAATTTTATAGGAGAAATCAGGTCTTTATGTAATAGATACAAGTAATGTTATTGAGTTCTCAGGTTTTCTACGACTCTCTGATGTTCTCATTGGATAGATTTATCTGTTTTTTGTTTTTTTTTCTTTAACAGCTAAGATCAACTGGCTACTTCTGTACTTTTATTGAAAAGTATTGTCAAATCCACGTCAATGTCTCGGCTCCTGGACCAAGAAGCCGGAATATATATTCTTCCTCCTGGGTAAATCTGTGTACCGCGTTCAGTATTCACCCCATCAGTCTTCAGCGAGGCAGGAAGAAGTATAAACAAAGCGAAAGGTATTTGACCATGAAGCAGGGAGAGTGACCACAGCCAGGGGGAGGTCCCTACTGTCCCAGAGCTGATCCATCTGATTACACCTCTGAGTGTTCCAGTCCCCGCGGCTTCAGAGGCTCAAACCCCAATGGCGCACTCTCAGGAACAGAGATCAGACAAGACTAGGCAAGGATAGGAAAAGAAACCGTGTCCTCCCAAGTAGTTACATTACATCAGTGATCAGTTGTGGTCCATATTTTCTCTTTTCTGTGTACATACTGTATGCCCAAAGTAGCATAATCTGACTCAGCATTCAGAGATTCACGTGAGACCTCATGGAGTTATCTTTGTGAAATGGCCGACCCCTCATCAGAGACTAAGATTCTTTTGTACTCTCCGATGTAAAATGCGGGGTCAGCGGTGGTTGTCGTTGTTGAGATTTTCTTTTTTCTTTATTAAGGGAGGTTAAGTTGTCTTCTGTACCTGTGCTTTCAGTTTTTTTCCTTCATCCCTTGTTTGTAGTGATCATGTCTCTGTGTTACCTTGGAGTAATCCTTTGTTTTGGCTGATAGAATAGAGAAACAAGGGAGCTGGAGTGATCAGCTTATATCCCGTTGGGATGAAGTTTGTGTGGAAATTCGTGTTGCGAGCTGACAGCAAAAGGACCGTGCTCTGTCTTACTGTCTCACAATGGCATATTCATCTGTGATACTGTACAGAGTGGAAATGTTGTGTCTTTATTTTCTCTGAGAGAACGTATATTGTCCGTGTCGCTCATTTGTGCTCACTCACTAAACCTTTCTCCCTAAAATGCATAAAGCAACATTGTTTGTTCACATGTCTCTGTATATTATGCCTCTTACCTTTGATTTTTGATTTTCCTCTTTCTTTACTCAGCTTTGAGACATTATCATTAGACACATTCTGAGCTACAGACTGTTTCTGTACAAAGCGACATCTTTGTATGCATGTAGTAGACCGAGCAATTATGTGACCACTGAACACTTTGTTATGGTACATGTCTGTCAACATTTCCGTCAAGCATTGTTCCCCATTACATCTATTAGCATTATGCAGAATAACAAATAAATGTGTATATAACTCACATGTTCGTGTCTCATGCTTTCTGCTCTACAGATGAGCCAGTGTTTGTAGGTCACACATTTGCATTTGATGGATTTCTGCACACTAAGTGTCCTAATGAGGTACACAGACGTTAATTTATGAATAATTTCTATTTAAACCACTTTAAACTGAGACGCAAGGTTCTTGTTGGGTCTTTTTCTAAATCCAAAGGAGCAGTGCCGTTTGGGCCACATTTTGGAAAATGCCATTGCAGAGTCAATACCTTACTCTAATTTTAAGGACAGTTGCCAGTAAAAAAAAAAAAACCTTGTGTGCCAAATACCTGTTATATATTATGTAAGACATATGTGTATATTGTACTGTAGTTTAAGCACATAACACTGTAAGATTCTGAGACCACATCGGCAACTTTTAACAACCTGAAAACTAAAGACAAAAATTCCTATCTAGATTTTCTTGCATTGGAATGTCAGTTTGAAAGAATTAATTAAAACACTCAATGTTAGACATTTGCTTTGATATGTGCCTGTGTTGGGTTAACTAATTTTGCTACCTCCATGCCCATAGAGTTTCAACAATATTTCGTTAATTGCTGTTGGTGTTTTGTAGATGCGTGGCATATGAACTTCACACAGTATTTTAGACAGATTAATGTCAGAGGATTAAAATTAAATCAAATTGATCAAATAACTAGAATGATCAAATATTTAAAAAATTATTTTTTTAGAAAGAAATTACCCCTCTCTTATTACAGATGTGTGCAACACATCACACTGTACTTACACAGTACATATCAATCAGTTAGAATATCAAATGAAAATATTGGCTTAATGAGCGTAAGTTAGGAGTTTTTTAGTATTGTTTTACATCAACCACCCTTTTTACAATTGTAATATGTAAGTAAATGATGAGTGAATTTTATTCATTAAAAGCGCATTAAAACCTTTGTGTCATCTTACAGTGGATAGTTAATATTCTTCCCAATCGACAGAGGGCGCTGCAGTCTGTACAATGAAGACAAACTAGCAACAACAACAAAAAAAATAGAAAAGGCGCGCGGAAAATGAACGGTTTACAAAAAGGATAACGTCATTTAAAAAAAGAAACAAATATGGACCGCGGAGAAAACGAATCCTCTGCAGATGCAGATAGTACGAAAGAGAGTATCAGTTTTTCTCACGTTACCACAGTCGCTACAGAATGGATGTTGGACTTCATGTTTGTGAGTTTGTGTCGGCGTTTCAAAGAAGGCAAACTGGATGAGTTCAACGAGACGCTGAAAACGTTTGAGAGTGAGTATTTCAACAGTTAAGTCGTCAGCTCGCCGTAGTTCCGTTATGTTAAACCACGCCAGTGCAACTGTGTATGCTTTTTTTTTTTACTATGCCAAGAGATGTTGTGTTAGCTTCATATTTAGTTTAGTTTTGTTTAATTGTTAGCTTGTAAAATTAAAAACAAAACTTCACGCACAAGCAAGTGACGCGTTTACGCTCCGTGAGTTCAGTGCAAATGTGTCGTTGTATTTGGACGGGCTACTGAAAGGACAGAGAATGTGTTATAAATTATATGGGGTACAAGTTTACGTTAGGTGTAAACTTGAGGTGTAAATACAGAGTTGATGCTCTGCTGTTACTGGAGGCCCTTTAGCTGAACTTTCCTGTGTTCCTGTTAAACAGACCCGGGTCGCTACGACAACGCACAGTAATCAGTTCCTACTGCTAAGCAACGTCATAAACATAACTAATCATTTTTAAAAAGTGAGTTAATAATACCGTGGCCCATCCTGCCATCCTTTTTTTTTTTAGTTGATATTTTGATGTTTTTGTAACCTGCGCACCTGCCACGGAGAAAGTATGTTTTGTGTTGTGGTGCTGCGAGACTAAGGTGACTTTTGCTCTTTCTCAGCCATTTCTCAGAGACCGTCTCTGAGAGGAAACTCCCATGAAGAGAAAACCTTGATATGTGCCTTCCTTGCGAGAGTCATGCATGGAAAACAGCTGGGTAAGTCGCTGTGGACATACAGAAGTCGAACGAGACCCTCAACAAGTCTTGAGCATATTTGAAACAATTATTGATTTTATGAAAGGACATTTCAAATTGTGTAAGCTGGCATGGGAAATGGAAGGCTGAAATGAGGGTTTCAAATTGTACACTCTGTAGTTTTCTTTGTGCACACACTAAAAAAAACAGTAACGATGTGCTTTTCTCCAGATGTCCTTTTTGAAGAAGATGAGTCTGTTATGCCTTTGATGTCTGCAGCCAAATTATGGCCAAACCTAGAGCACACTGTGGCAGATGAAAGTTTATTCAAAAACATCACCATTCTTTTGCTGGTCCAGGTAAATCTGCCGTATGTTGAGGTATTTCTCCATACTGTTGTTATTATTGCTGGAAGACAACAACATCATTATTTGTTTTTAGAATATAAAGACATGTCTCTTAATGTGTCCTGGTGTGAAAGAATCATTTTGAATATAATCATAATCTCCTCTGACTGTATTACATTGATTCCCATTACTTGTTTGCTTCCTTGTGTTTGAGGTTGTTCTCACTTTTGAGTGTTTTTTTAAGCTTAAACACTTGTTCCATCCCCAGTCTGTGGCAGTGTGCTTGGAGAAAGGCCAAAGATCTTCAGCCTCCTCTGTCCTCAAGTGGTTTGAGAAACACCATAAGTTCCCACAGGTAGGTTTTCTCTCTCGTCTCTTTTCCTTTTCACAGGCATGTGCCTGTCCTTGCATGTTTGGTGTTCAAACAAATAGACATGGTATTTGAAGTTGATTGTCTTTTTTTTTTTTCTTACTCGCTTTTATAGAACTTAAGAGCGAAGCTGTCAACTGTAGTGGCTCAGAGGAAACATGAGTCTTACCACCCCTTCCTCATGAACTTCAGCTTCAGCCGCCTGCAGGAGACGCTCCAGTCCTACTTGGATACTTACTTGGAGAAAAACCCCTCTGACTATCTTCTTAAGGTGCAGGACTTGACTAATTTGAGTTTGTCGTATGTCCAAACCTGACAAATGCATTTATTATCTAGCTTTATTATCTCTTGTTCAGACTGCTATTGCCCTTTGTGATTAAGGCTCTCCTTCCACCTGAAGGTGTTGATGTGTCTTCATCACTCATAGTTAATTAACAATTTGTCATGAAATTAGTCGGAAGGGCAAACTGCTACACTCAGCAGGGCTGTTCCCCAGGAGGACTAACAGACTTGTTTATTTGGGATTTTTTTCATGAGTGATTAACACAAAAGCTGGTGACCTCAAGGAGATTAGACTTGGAAGGGTATTGCAATGCGCTCATTAGTTTTGTTCACAGTGTCGCAATAATGAGTTTTACGAGATTATAAAAGGGTAACATTTAGCTGTGGTTGACAGGAATGACACGGCAGTTTCATGTGGAGGTTTCGGTGTTGGAATGAATGCAATATTCACATTAACAGTAAAAAAAAAAACACCAAGAATTTAGTGAAGAAGCTTTAATTATTGTGGGTTCTCCAAAAGCAACACTTAAAGTTAAACTTGTATGTACCGGCTCAAAAATCTAAATTTGGACACAAAAAAATCTTTCTCGGGGAATATTTGGATCTTAAAGCGATATTGAAGTTGAGTTGTTAGGCAACGAGGCTAAAGCTGTCTTTAGAAACGTAAAAGCGAGGCATTCAATCTCACGACCACTACCAACTGTTCGGCACGGTGATGGCGGGCTCATACTCTGGGGCTGCCAGCTGCTGATTACTAAAAGTTCATGGAGGGATGAAAGAGAAGGGTTACCTCTGAGTTATTAAACATGCAACAGGCGCACTGTTGAACATCATACGGTGTTTCAGCAGGGCACTCGCTCCAAATGCATTTGTGAGATGGATAAAGCAGGCTTACATTAAGGTTCTGGTAAGATCTTGATCTCAAGCTTAGTCAAAAATATGTGGACTCTGTCTTAAAGAGAGAAAATCTTCTCTTCCAGAAAAAGAGCCAGCATTGCCATGACAATCATGTCCACGATGAGCGTATGTTTGGCACTTTACATAAATTGATTTACCTTCGTGACTGTGTTTGCGTGTAATCAGGCGGCGACAGAGGTGGTCCAGTCCCAGAACACTGAGGCTTTGGAGGACGTGGCGTCGCAGGACGTCTCTCTCTCAGAAACGCCCAATAAATCAACACAGAAGGATAGAAAGTAGGAAACGGTGCACTCACACCTCCATTTTTCATTGAAAATGTCATGATTTCTTTCTGCTTTTTGTTGAACAATACACCGCAAATTATAGGCCAGCAGGAAGAATGGGGCGCTCCTTGTTTAGTGAAGCGTTTCTTTTCAACAAGTATATGTATTGCACATAAGGGGATTTTTTTGTTGTTGTTGTAAAAAATGATTTTGGGACACTTTGACAGAACAAAACGGAAATTACTTTCTACGAAAATGACCGACTTGTGGACGCCCGATTCTGCCAAGAAGCCTTTCGTTTCTTTGAAGCGACTCTCCAAAACTGGTATGCCTTAATCTTCCCTCGTTACGCTTTTATCTGTTGCAACAAAACTGGAATTCTGTCTTTCTTTCTTTTCTTTTTTTTTAAAGTTAACCTGCACGTGTTTATAAGTATGAACAAAAGCTAAACCCTTATAAATCTCCTGCCATCAGACTTGTTTCAGATGACGTCCAGAAGGTCACTTGAAACCTCCACAGCACAAAAAACAAGAACAAAACCAAGGGTAAGTTGGACCGCACGGGTCATTCTCTGGTGTGTTTGGTTGGATGATCTCAGATCTGATCCTTCTTTTCCGTTGAGTGCAGAAACATAAAGTCTGTGGGTTTTTTTTTTTTTTTTTTTTTTCAGAAATGGACCACCCAGCTGGACAAATATCTCGAGCACGGTGTTAAACGTCACGGCATGGGGAAGTGGTCTCTTATCTTAATGGATTATGACTTTGATGGACGCACAAGCACTATGCTTAAAGACCGCTGGAGAGTTTTAAGGAAGGCACATCAAGTCGACTGAAGAGGAGACACTCCCCCTGTAAATAAAATCAAAATTGTGTTGTGATTGAATTGTAATTGCCACTATTTTTCCAAGCCTTTTTTAAAATAAAAAAAGAAAGAAAATATGAAAATGGCTGGCATAAGTGTTTGAACTTGTCTTTAATTTTAGTGAAGCGTGTTGCACCCAGCTGCTGCTCTGTTTGTACAAAAAAAAAAAAAGGTCATACCAGCAGAGGGTGCTCAAAACAGAACTATTTGAGTGTTTAAGTGCCCATGATGGGGAACAAATAGTTAATATTTAATAAAAAACAAATGTTTTTGTTTTTTATGAAACAGAATTTGGAGTGATCGGGCGCTGCGTTTAAATCCTTTTTTCCGCAGCATGTTGGAATCCAGCCTCGGCCCTTAAAAGTCTCTCCTTAGGAAATCGTGTGGTGTGAAGGCGGGTCTTCTTGCGACCTGAAGGTTCAGATGAAGACAAAGCTGTGCTGTGGCGGGCAGGTGCACTGCTGCGTTTTCTGGACCTTCTTCCATGTTCCGCTGCACCGGGGGTTCCCCACTGCCTGCCAGTGGAGCACAGCTTCTCTGCAACACAGCGACACCACATGATAGTTATGCTTGTCTGTCTATTCCAAGTCTTTTTTTAAAATTTTTTTAATCTTTTTATTTACCAATTGATTGCTATGAGGCGAGATAGCTGTTGTTGCTAAAAGACTTGTCTGATATATGATTGTAGCTGCTCAAAGGGCCTGGGTATTCCTTTTAATGGTTTGGGTTCATGATTTTTATTTTTTACAGACTCTTCTACAATGAAACCATGCTGTAGATGCAGTATGAAGTTTTGTATTGTCCTTCTGATATTTGCAACTTTGTACCAAAAACGGAGGCATACGGTGCTCTCAAGCCTGTATATGTCTTTAAGCATCGACGGTGTGCGAGCTGACAGTTCCATACTGGTAATTCACCCCCAAACCATCAGAGATGCAGCCTTTAACTGGGTGCTGCCTCTCATCCTTAATCTACAGGATGCTGTGTTCGTGATTTCCAAAAAGAGTTTACCCACTTGCCTCTGTCCATTTTAAATGAGCTTTTGCCCCGCAAATGATTTCCTTTGTTTACACACAAAGATTTCTGGGGTTACATATGTGTAATGATATTGATCTGATTGCTGAACCTCTGGCCAACTTTGGCTCTGTGAGACTTTACATCTCTAAGGTGCTCTCTTTAGACGTTACTGACCTGTTAGCTAATATGTTTCATGAAGCAGCAAATTAACTCCCTTTTAACATAAGTTATGCGTTCTGTCTTCTATTGTGAATAAAATGTTGGTTTATGAGATTTCCAAATCATTGCATTTTGCAATTCTTTTTGGAATTAGGTTGTATTTTCTGTAGGTCCTCAGCTGGTTTAAAAAAAAAAGAAAAGAAAAAGGGTTAATAACGTCATACTTGTTCGATTCCTGACCATCTCCTTGGCAGCTGCCGCTATTGTTTCGCAAGGCGGGAGGCTCACACGCCACACACACTTTAAATCCTTCTGTTATGTACCGCATCCAGAGTGTGTGCGGCCGGTTCTCCACTGTGCAGGATGGCGTTCGTGATTCCAGTTTGAATTCAATGCAGAACCTGGTTGGGAGAGGCATGGTCACTGAAATACACTGCAGTATTTGGACCTAAGACAAAAAAAAGCAACTCAGCTTGACACAAGAGGAGGGGACCACCACCCTTTAACTGCTAATTGGTGTAATGTGACAATAATTTATCATATAGATAACTCTGGACTGCTCACAAAACCCCCCCCTATACCCAGCCAGACTTTTTGCATATGTGCTTTTCATGTGACAAGCCTGAATATTCAGTTCTTTAGTTTCAAAGGATTGTGGCCAGCCTCTCTGCTTTGCCATATTTAACGGTCTGTATACAGACACCCAGGTGGGCAAACACAGGTATCCTTGTGTACAATAGATAGCTTTCTTTTTTAACTTTTCATCTCTTGAATTCAGACACCTGAGGACAAGAGCAGTTTGAGATTACAGAGAGAGGCTTTATAGAAGCCTGATATGAAAACCTACCCAGGATCCAGGGGGTTTCCGTAGCTGTCATGCTTTGGCCTTCCTTTGCCAAACTCCAAACTGCTGATGAGTGCAGTACCTTGTAATTGAAATGAATGAATTATTTTGCTATGCTAAACAGAGTGATGAAGATGAATAATCACAGAAATGGATGTCTCCCATGGTTGGCCGTACCGGAGTTGCGTCCACAGTGGCTGCCCTGGTAGTCTCTGTACTCCCTGCAGCCTGCTTTTTCCTCCAGGCTGGGGCAGGGCTCGCCACTGTTGCTGGGCTGCCGCTCTATCTGACGGACACGGACTCTTACGGAAGACTCGCAGGTCTTGGTGCAGCCGCTCCAGAAGCTCCAGCTGCTCACAGCACAGTCCTGAGCTGGACGTTGGTGCCCAGTAGCATGGGAGAAACATCATTACAATGTTACAGTTGAAAGCAAGCGTTAGGCTTTGAACTGTTCTTGTAGGCTGCATAATTATGTTGGTGAAGTGAAACTGTGATGCACAGCTAAGTTTCCAGGAAATGACTTTAGATCATTGAAGCATTGATAGTTACTTGTGGTATCAGGGTTCCCTGCTCTGCTACAAGTGGTTTGAGAGTAAGCCAAGTGAAGTGAGCAACCTATTCAGCCACCAAGTCCTGTGATTTTTCTCCTCAGTTGCTCTCTGTGCTTGCTGATGAAGCTTTGATGTGTTAAGCGTGTAGATTCGGTGGCTACCGGCCTATAACGCACATTAAGTACGCTCTGCTTCTTTGACTGGAACTGTAATTGCTACAGCTGATTGACAGAATCGCATTCTTCGAATATTTGTACTAATTCCATTATGTGGGCCAGACCACTGAAATGGGGCTAGAGACAGAGCTGGCTGGATTAATTGATTGTATGAATCCTTGCAGTTTTGTGATGGAGAAACACAAATATTGTTAGAAGATTAAGAAAACAGAATAAACCACACATAGTTAGGGTTAAGGTTCCAATTTTGCATGCATGACAAATTTGTGGTATGTACCCAATCCTTTCGGCTATGTAATTAAAGGTGCAGTGTGTGATAAGCAGCCCCAGTGATGACTGGATATTGATAAATCTTCCATATTGATTTTTATTTTTTTTGGATCTCTGGAAAGATCATTTCAAAAGATTTTAGCAAGAGTTTGTGTCATCCCAGAGTGGTGGCATAAAGTTAACGTGTACAGAACCGAGGGGATTCGTTCCTCATTCTCCAACCAGTCTCTCCATTCAACACTCACCTGGGCACTCTGTGAAGTAGTCAAAGCAGCAGTCTTTGGTTTTGACGCAGCTCTCGTCACAGTAGCACGTCCCGTACACACGGTTCATCCTCCAATCTATGGTTGAACAGCTCAGGTCTCTGCCCCGGCAGCACTTCCCTGAGCATCCCCCAGTCACCAGGTGGTTCTGTCCTAGAGAAGCAACCACCAACAACCAACAAGCAAGCTTAACAGAGGATCCCATCATAAGTGTGGGTTGTCGGGCCAGTAGTTGACCCCTGAAATGAAGCTGTAGAGCCTCGGTTGCCCCGCTGTGTGATTTAACACACTCTTCTGCTTTAAATGTGTTTATTCCTACTCTTCTTCGTTCACGCTCATGATCGTGAGAGCGAGAGGTCGGAATACAAGCCCAGCCAAGACCGAGCTCTGCCACAGGAGCCCTTGTGACCTGGAATTCCTGCGTCTGTCTCCTGTGTCCGGCCCGTCCACAGTGTTGCCCTCCAGACACCGCTTCGCTCTGCAAAAGCAGCCAACAGTTCAGAACAACCAGCACAGATCAGACTTCCATGTCTAATGTTGTGTGCTTGCTTTCTCCTCAGACCTGGAGTCTCTTTCCCTGTTGCCTGCTGAGCACCTCCCTCCAGTCAGTCTTACTCTGGACTGAGGCAGTAGGACAAGGGAGGGGTGAGCTGCTTATTGTGTGCTTTCCCTCCTGCTACTGTTCTTTCTTACTTTCTAACCTGCCTTGTTCTTGTTTACGTGTTCTTTTTAATTCCTTTACCACTTCCCTTCAGAATAACTGTGACCCTGATGCCAGTCTGGCACAGTTGCTCACTGCCACCCCAGATCTCTGAGTCCCAAAAGGAAGGGAGGAATGTGAGCATTTGGCAAGCCTCCAATCAATTGTGCCATAGGGCCCACTGAGAACTCTGAAGCCACCATTCTCACCTCGCTGCCTTGTTCAGTGTTTTTTTTTAACACGTCAGGCATGATTTTGTCTGTATATCGCAAATGTATCTTCAGCTAAACAAAAATTTTAGATAACATGGTTAAGTTTAAGCTAGCAGTTGATTAGTTTAGCTTAGCATGAATACTAAAAATAGGAGGAAACCGTTCGCTCTGTGCAAAGGCATACAACCTCACCTCTTAAGGTCACAAGTTAAAACTGTAAAGCTTACGTATTATACGTGTATAAGTCACACAACAAATCTTGAGTTATCTAACATAACGAAAGAGATATGATGAAAACACAAATGTGAAGTCTCTGAGAAGAACCGTTAGCAGCTAACATAAAGGTGAACAAGTGGAGAAAGAGCAGATTAGGGACCCGTCAAGCTCTTCCTCATCCTTAAAAGTGACATGGTTTGAAGTCGTCATCTGTTAGAACAATTCTTGGCAAATTCGTTTTATCGTGCTTTACCTCAGTCTGCTGTTCTCTATTATATCTGAAGCCAAAAAGGTTTGATATTCTTTCATTTATGCGAGAGGATCAGTTAGCTTTGCACTGAAACAGGAGCCATCCTTTAAAATTTAAAAGATCACATCTTCTTTCGTATTTATGTAACACCAGAGTTTTTCCACTTTTGGGAAAGCATAAAAAGGTTCGGCTAGTCTTTTTTTGTCATGCTGTTTGTGAACAAAGTATATGTACTCTGTATTTCGATAAGTCTTGTGCTTGACAGATTATGAACTTTACAACTTAGAATGACACAGAAAGCAGTTTTGTGGCATCTCTTCTTGAGATTTCAGTATGTAAAAGCTGATGACATCACACAGTGCTCTTTCACTGCACTCACTTTGCACAAAAAAAAATATATATATATATTGAGATCACTGTAAATTGTGTAGAGAGCTTTCTCATAAATACTGCAAGCATATTTTAGGTAAGACGAAACAAATTGGAGAGCACAAGCAAAACCCATATTTCACACTTAAGGAGGTAAGGAGCCTCACTGTCTAGAGATGTGGACTCTAAAGCAGGTCAGCTTTTATTGAAATAGATCTTTGTTCATCTCATGGAAAAATAAACGATGCCACTGCAGGGAGGATTTGCAAGGAATGAGCCATTCTGCGCCATTTACCATAGAAGGAGCGGACATTAGTAATAATCTGAATACTTTGCTATCTTTAAAATTAGGCTTGAGCATAGTGGGGTCTCCTTTAGTCCTTTGATTCCTATTGCTTTGGAGCAGGTAGGTCAAGCGCTAGTAATAGCCTTCATCTTCATCACAATCATCATTACCAGGCATGTGTGTGAATCCGTGCATTTTAAAGTTGAGCAGGTTGCACCCAAAGTCATATCAGATTTTAAAGTACTTGACCATGATTTGGATATTTAAATCCACAAGTCTATGACAGCTTGTATATGCAAGGCTATACAACATTTACATAAGCTACGCACATGCAGTTCAGCACAGTTGTACTGATGATGTGATCTGCCCACTGATGCAAACGTACAGCTGTACAAGTTTGCTATGGCTTTAGCACGTTGGAAGTGCACATCAAAGCATGTGTGTTTTACATCTGACAGACTTCCAGCCTGGACCTCCTGCCCTTAGTGTGCATTTGTCAGAGACAATCAGCCTTCCCATTATAACACACCCTGCTTGGCGTCTTCTTGGTGTAAGTAACTGGAGAGGAAAAGAGCCTGTGTTGGTGTCTCTCGAGATGTTCAGTAATTGTGTGCGTTTGCACAAGTTGCCAAAGACTCAGTTCAGACCGATCACATGCACACGGGCACGCATGCGCATAAGAATTTGATCAATTCTTATGCATGAGAGCAGAGGTGGGAAAAGACAAAGAGAGACTGATTGAATTAGGTTTGGAATGAACATGACTCCACTTCATTCTCTGGATGTCAAGGAGATGGCAGAGTGACCTGTAGCTCAATCACGCCTATATGGGGAATGCAAACTGTGGCTGTCACTATGGCAGCACCTAACCTAGGTTGCTATAGTTTCAAAACACTTGTTGACATATTTAAGAGTTCCCTTTTTTTTTAACTCGCTCTGTTTTTGTGAATTTACACTCACTCCGACACCCTTGTGAGATCACATAAATAACATTTTTCAAACATATAGAATCTTTAACCTAAAGAGTAATTCAGACATGTTAGTCTGTATTTGTTCCTTCCTGATTAGCACCATTATGAATGGAAGCCTTTGTCCATTATCCTTTGAACCCAAAGTGGCTATATCCTGCATGCACATTTGTGTGTTTTGGAGGTTTTGAGTGCACGTGAGTGATTTACACGGCCTGTTCTTGCATAACTGCGTTTCAGTAGGTCTGTGGAACCTGGATTTAGTCGTGTACTGGCAATTTACCTTTTTTTTTTGCAAACAATGTGCCTGTCTGTGTCAGGGCTGCATGAGTCATTATTTGATTAGTTAAGGGGTTGGGTGTTTGACTTGGCTTGAGTCATCAAAGCAAAGTTTAAAGGATGTTGAACAGAGAAGGGATGGTGAACAGGTGAATCCATGAGATAAAGGCATAAATGTTGAGATTTGCTGCAAAGAATTTTGTGTATTTATGGGAATTATACACAGCATAGAAAACCCATAATCAGGAAAACTGGGACAACATCCATCCATCCATTTTCTTTAACCACTTAATCCAATTTAGGAGAGCTGGAGCTTGTCCCAGCTGTCATTTGAGATGCAGGGTACACCCTGGACAGGTCACCAGTCCATCACACGGCCACACAGAGACAAACAACCATCCACGCTCACACTCACACCGAGGGTCAATTTAGAGTCACCAATTAACCTAACATGCATGTTCTTGGGCGGTGGGAAGAAGCCGGAGTACTGGGACAACATGGAAAATGAAAATGAATCGAAGGAATCCAAGATATTTTGTGTTTGTCCCATGAAATTCATTTGCATTTACTTCAGTTTTTACATTTCAGGCCTGTGACATTACAAAAAAAAAATATATAGATCTAAAAATAGAGAAATAGTTTGCATCTGTCTCCCCCCACAGTGCAGAATACCATTAAAGTAGTCCAAGAATCTGGAGCACTTTCAGCGTGCAAGAAGCAATTGCACAAGCTGAAGTTGATGAATGCTCAGACGGCACTATATCAAGAACTGTCACCCGTCATTGACAGATATAACCACATCGGCAAGGGTTTACAGTGGGAAACCTTAGTCGAGCACTACAATGTGGAAATGCATTCACTTAAAACTTGAATACAGACCAGAAATGGACTCAGAGTGCTCCAAATCAATGTCTAAAAGGACCAATCAGACCGTTATCAGCAACAAGCCCAAAAGCAAGGCTCAGGCATGGGATGGTGTTGTATTAGTGCGCTCGGCAAAGCTCATTTACACTTCCGGGATGGCTGGGGTAATGCTAAAAAGTACATCGAAATTTTAGATCAATATAGGCCGCCAGTTTTTTCCGTGCTTTTCTCAAGATACTTGGTAACCACATTGTGCGCATATTACAAAGACGTGGCTGAGGAATTCGAGGGTGCTGGACTGACCTGCCTGCAGTCCTGACATGTCTTCAATAAAACAAAAAATGTGTACAAAATGTTTCAATGGAAAAATGTGGCATCACCAATGGATAAATGAGATAAAACATCAAAAATCTCGAAAGTTTTATACTGGAAATGAAAATGAAAGGAAATGAAATACAAATGATTTCAAAATCAACACAAATTCTTTCATATTTAAGATTGTACATGTTTAATTATGACTTACTTGGTCTTCACATCCAGCTTACAGCAGTGTATGTTATGGTAAGACATCCAGTACAACCTTGTAATGATGCTCCATTAATTACAGGTCATTATTGCTTATGGATAATAACACACCTCTCTCCGGGATCCAAGCAGCAGAGAGGACTGATGACACTGGTGGCCGCTCTGCTGGCTGGTTAACCTTGGAGTAGCACCAATACAATGACAACAAAGACTGCTCTTTTGATGAAAGTTTTTCTCTCGCCTGAACTTGACATTGTCACTAATAACTGTCCGATCATCAGTCACCTCTCGTGGCAGATAGTTCCATATGTATGTAAATCAGTGCGGACAGTAGATGCGGCAGGTAGATGAAGCGAGATGTGTGAGCGGGGAGCGGGACTGACCCCTGCCACGGTGAGAAATGAAACATTAGGTAATGATGATGAGTACGAGAGACAGGGTGCATCCATCAGTGCAAATTCCATAAATCATATCATGAAATGTCAGAGCGGTACGAAGGTTAGGCCCCCAGACTACTGTGTGTGCATGTGTGTGTTGCACTGCCAAGGGCAACGTATATATATATCTCAAAATGCAAAAGCTATATGGCAGGGACCTGCATTTGAAAATCATTTACTGGGATTTATTTATTTTTTGCTCTTTCTTCTTCTTTTTTTAGCAAACATCACCTTACTCATATTTCTCAATAGCAGATTTTACAGTAAAATCTTGCTGAAATGATTATTGGTTTTGCTATCTTGAGGGTTTTGACCAAAAGGCCCTAATAAGTATTTGTGACCCAATAAGCTCTGATGCAATTAATTTGATAGAGTTCGGGCCCCCGTGTTAGCAAAAAACAAAGATCTGACCTCCATGTGCCCTGACTGAATACACACACAGTTCCTCTTGATGCACAATGCTTGTTTGCTCTAACATTTCTTTCGGCTCACTGTGTAATCTTAAGACACTTTTTTGGAGCCCACACTGGTTTCACAGCAGAGGGGGCAGAAAGTATCACACAGAGACATTGGGCCTCTGTAAAGAAAGACGCTTTATTGGCTGTCCGGATGTCTTCTGATTGTCGATATAAGGTTTGAAAAAACTGTGAAAGCTACCCATGCATACAAATTAAAAACTAATATAGCTCAAAATCAGAAAAAATGTCCTGTTTGAAATCATATGTTAATTCACTTACAAAATGTTTCACTGTTTCCCACCAACAGACTTCTTCTGTCTGGGTGTTTTTGTGGCACAACAAGAATACCGATTCGCAGCATGTCCGACAGTCCTTGATCTATCACTGTTAAAGGAGTACTTCATTTTTGGAACTGGGCTTTCTTAGGTGAGATAAACTGTATCACTCTCATGTCTGTCAGTTACACACAAGGCCACAGCTGGCAGCTCGTTAGCTTAGAACAGCACAAAGGCTTAAAACAGGGCGACAACAAGACTGACGCTTACATGTCCCTATAAAGCTGACTAAAGAACTTCTGGTTTCCTGGAAACTACTCAGAGCTGCTGCTGCTTTTACACTTCAGGGTTGTTGTTTTTCTTATTTTAGAATTAGAAATAACAACAGATACACATCATGTTAATTAAGGTCGGCAGATTTTGCAGACATGCTACATGTTTCATCCTCCCGACAAGAAAGCAAATAATAATAAATAAATCCTTTAAATCTCCGGCAATATTGGTCATTACAGATCTAACTGAATACTTAAATCACTGCAGTTCATTGACATGTACCTAGCAAACAACACATGATTCACATATTCAAGGTTACAAAGCTCCATCTCGGGACTCAAGCTGGCTTTTGTTTCCTCTCATAATGACCCAAACATATTTGGGGCAAGTTTGATTTGAGGCGTTGGCAAAGTTAGGATTTGGCAGACAGGCCACATTCTCCGATCCCTGCTGATAGGGTCTACCGGCATGCCATCAAGTCAGGTGAAACAGTAACACAACCAAGCTTTTATTAACCTCAGCTCTGGCAGACCGGGGTACATACAAATCCTACAGTTAAAAACACATAAAAGTTTGGTTACCATTTTGAGCAAAAGCATGGGCAACAAAGTGTTTGGTATTAGAGAGGAAATTATACCTGGATGGCTCTCAACGTCATAATAAACGGTTGTATTACCAGCCTTAAAATCCCTAAAAACTTTTTTTAACATTTGATTTAAATGACAACTGTACCTTTGGTCCCAGCGGTTAAAGACCATGGAGCTACAGTGAAATGATAAACCACTTGTGGGTAGGACCCAGAACAGCTCCTATTAAAGGCCTCATTGTTGACTGTTTGTTCCAGGTCATTTTGTTTCACTACACTTGAAAGGGACGGTAAAAAACCCTGCAAGAAGAGGGAGAGCCGGCCTGCGTTTGAGCCTGAATGCAGCCCCTTCACTTAGCATGAATAAGGGGATGGCTCTGTGTTTCTAGGTCACTGTGTGTTCCTGAAATGAACACCTCTCTATCCAGAGGGAGGAAGGTATAAAAACAGAGCCTGACGTTTGACAGCATCTCCGTCGTATTTAATAGGGAGTTTTGGGATATGCTACCTGAAATTAAACACAGCAGGCAGCTTGGTTTCAAAAAGATATCTTCAAACTATCTTCATGACATTTCCAGTCTTTTTTTCTCTTTAATCAATCAGCAATGTTAAAAAAAGGAACAAAAAAAGCATTGAAAGAAAGATCTTTGATCACTCTCTTGAAAGCTTCTCCTTTGACTGAGGATCTGAAAGCTTTTGGACCCATTTGCCTCCACTAAATCTAAATGATCTCAACAAGCCTGCAGGACACTGTGAAAGTGACAGTGGTGTTTGTGAATGAAAAACCAATAGATTGTTTTTTTACACAAATATGACTTGAAACTTGATCAGATTGTCTGATGTAGCTAACGAGAACCCAGTTAAACAATAAGACTAAACATTTTTTGATGGTGGTGTGGTGGTTGGCCCTGTCCCCTCACAACAAGAGGGTACCTGGTTCAAATTGCAGCTGGGGCATTTCTTTGTGGAGTTTGCATGTGTGGGTCCTCTCCAGCTTCACCCTGTCTTCCAAAAACATGCATTTTAGGTTAATTGTTGGTTGTAAATTGACCCTAGGTGTGAGAGTGCGTGGTTGTTCGTTTCTGTGTGACCCCGTGATGGACTGGTGACACTTCCAGTTTGTACCTTGCCTCTCGCCCAATGGCAGCTGGTATAGGCTCCAAAGTCAGCTGTTTTGCTAGCCGGTACCCCAGTTCATATAATGAACAAGGATCTAATCAAAGTCTGAGCATCACAACACATTTGTAATTGTTATCATGGGTTGAATAAACTGTTGAAGCTCGTGAGGCTGGAAAAGGCAACAAAATGACCTCCAAAGACACTGAAATCCAACAATCAACAGTAAGACATGAAGGACAACGCTGTATTCAAGAGATAAGAATCTTACTCCATCCGTGAAACTTAGTGCTGGTTGTTTCATGGTTTGGGCCTGATTTCCCATATCTCAGCAGGATGGATTGGAGCACCCAATCTGAAGAGGAAGTCTGGTAAGCAGTGTGAGAGTGATGCAAATGGCTCCACCTGAGAATGGTAGAAGAAGGTTAAAGTGAATATTTTGAAAATGTACCGACTACAGTTGAATAGCTCATTTGTGGAAGAACCTGAAGCGAGGAATCTGATTAGGTTTCTCTTTCTCTACCAACATGAAAGTCAATGTTTGGAGGTGCGTACTCTTCTGGTGTGTCTTCAGCTGTGTCCTATAGTAAGCAACACAGCACAGGACAGTAATACAGGTGCCACTGACCGATGCTTTCAGTTGAAGCATTGTTTCAGGATTGTTGTTTTTGACACGAGACAAATTCAAGTAGCCAATGTCCAAACTGAATCATCATCAAATTATTAAAAAAAGAACACAAACTCAGCTTCAGATATAAGCGAGGCTTCTCTTTGTCTCCAATCTAAAAGACAGATGCTATGACTGCTGTCTTTGTGAAGAACAATGAACGAGACTATTCAGAGACACGAGCTGCAGGCAGAAGCAGAACTATGTGCTATGTGGGAAAGTACCACATTCTGAGATCTGGGGGCACATTTTTGTATCTGTTTTGTGGATCCAGAATGCAGATTATGTTTCATCGCATGCTTTTAGCCATTTTCATTGTCATGGTGGTTGATATGTAGTGCATGTGCCAGAATCTGGGTGAAACTGCCTTTATTAGACTGCATTGCTGAAGGGAGAAAAATCAATTAAAAGTCTTTGAAATAACAAAAATAAATTTATTTCATTTCAGGAAGACATTTAACAAGGCACAATAAGGGTCCTCCTAAACTATGTAGTATGTACATATATATTTAACTTACTAACCAAAGCTGAGATATGTTTGTATTGTCTGACAGACTGCTGTAGTTAAGGACTCCAGATGGAGAGCATCTGCAGTATACCGATCATATAGAGAAAGAGAATGTTGTGTTACTTAACAGCCATTACAAGCCTTTAGAAAGATAAATAAAGCATCTTCATGCAGATATCGAGAGGAAAAACTATTGAAAACTGTGTGATGGAGGGATTTATGGAAATCATCATCAGCATTTATTATTAAAAGCAAATGTTGCTATTTACCAAAGTCAACATCACATGTAACCACGAGAGTCAGGAATCCCAAAATGTGAAAAGCAGCCACGTCAGGCAGCCAATCAAAATCACAGAGGACAAACACGCAGTCAGAACAAGCCACTGAAATGAACACGGGGCCCTTAATGTTTTATTTCGTTCTGTTGTTGGCACAGACTCAAACGTTTTTATCCGGGACCGCTGTGACTCGGTGGGAGGTGATTGTCAGGATGGAGGTTTTCGAGATTTCCTCAAATTCTTGAGCCTCTCTTGTCTCACCGTCTCCCCCTCCAATGAGGACAGTTCGGATATCCGGTGGATGAAAGCGCGAGAGGCTCCAACCACCGGGTCTGGAAAGGACTGGCCTGGATGGAAGCAAGCGAGAGAAAGAGGAATGGATGGAGAAGATGAATACACTATGATATTTGCACCAAAATTACAACATCGGTTCGCTTTGTGCATTTTAGTGTAAAAGTGAAAGCAAACGAAGCATGTGTGACTTTGAAATCATCATCAAAAATAATCATCTGTCCTGTAATGTCATATCATTAAAATATCTTACTTTTCTGATTGTCTTTAACAGTCATTGCTTGGTAGGAGGGATAGTTCACCTTAGGCCTGCTGAACAGAGGAAGAGCTAAGAAATAATCGAGAACACCATTTATCTGCGTGGTCAGGTTTAGTTCAGAAGGCCAAAAATACCTGCTGAGCTTGCAGCTCTCAACTGAGAAGGTGTTCTTGCCATTGAGGACTAAAGGGGAGGGAATGGGACCGGCTGGACTGGTGCTCACCTCATATCTTCCAGGGTAACTGGAAGACGGGTATAAAAACGTCATTATGCTAGCATGGTTCAAGTAGACAGGATTTAGACAAGCACGACCTCTTAATCTTTGATTTCTATATTCTGTGCAGCTGTCTTTACAAATACAACCCCAGCTCCACAAAAGTTGCAGGATGCAGAGATTAGCGAATGCCCCAAGCCTAAATTTGGTTCACAGAACATCACGGCAAATGTTGAAAGTTGAGGAAGTGAGACATTTGACTTCCTTGTGAAAAATATCAACTCATCTGAATTTGATGGCAGCAACACGTCTAAAAAGTAACGGACACTAAAAACAAAGCAACTGGATCAACATATTGCAACTAATTAGGATGGGTTAGGTTAGCAACATGTCAGTGACATGACTGAGCCTAAAAAGAGCACCTAAGAGGGTTTCACAGAGGTAAAAATGGGCAGAGACTCAGCGAAAACCTGCATCTGCATATAGTGGGACAATTTCAGAATAATGTCTCTCAATGTAGAAGACCGAATATTCCATCGTGCACATACAGGACCTTATAGAATCAAAAGATTTAGGGAGTCTGGATATATCTCTATCTATATCTATATCTATACCATTGCCATGTAATACCAGAATTCCATCACGCAACGAGGAAGCCATGCGATTCAACAACGTCACCGACTAACCTGAGCCGACACTCATTTAAGATGGACTGAAGCAAAACTGCTGAGAGGACACATGAATGGGAGATTCTAAGTTATTTTTGGAAATCGTGGATGCCACGTCCTCTGGACTAAAGAGAGGAGTGAACGTTTGGATTTGTTATTTGCTCTCAACGCCTGCATAAAGTACAACAAAGAAGAGCCAACATCAGACATGAGTGGGGCAACATTCGTCTGCCAGAGGTCCACCAAGTGGCCTCCTCAGTTTACAGATGATCGCAGACTGTCGTTTAAAGACGAGGGGATGGTTTTGACTTTGGTAGCTTTTTTTTTAGACATCTTACTTCCATCAAATTCAAGATGAAGGTTTTCTCTGTTCTATTGTGAATTAAGTATCGATTTATGAGATTTGAAAATCATTGTATTCTGTTTTTATTCATATTTTACATCCTATCCCAACTCTTTTTGGAACTGGGGTTGTATACAAGAAGAATAAAGCCACATCTAGTCAACTGATGTTAATTCACTGGTTACCCCAGGGTGAAGGACTGGCCTGCAGGGCTGCGGGACAGCTCCTTAGAGAGGCTGAAGGGATGCAAGTTAGCAGATCGGTGCACACGGTAGTCTCTTGGCAGTGGAGGAATGACAGTTCTGGTCCTCTCTAAACCCACACCTAACCAAAACAACAATAAATGAGCCTTTCAGTAGCTGTGACATTAAGGGATTAATTCTTAAAGAAAGATGGCAGTCGAAAGGCAAAGTAACATCTTTATGCTTCTAATAAGTATCCACTGAAAGGGATCTGGGCTTTCTGTACATGACGACAACTCCACCTGCTGGCAGTTAGCTTACAGGCTGGCCACACACCCCAAATCTGACACATTTCTGAGTGTGAGAATGAAAAGACGACTTCCACCGTGTACTCCTTACATGTTTTATCGAACAGAAAGTGCCTCCCGCAGATGTCCTTCATGTGGTCAATATTGTCCGAATCCAGTTTGCCATCTTTTGTTAAGCTCGGAGTCCTGTATTGACTGAAGAAAGAAACAAAGAATATAAGATGAATACCATCTAGAATACAGAGACGACCTATGGCCGCTGAACAGAGCAAATTCAGCATACAGTTTTATAATTAATGTGCGCTTACAGTTGAGCAAAAACATTAACAAGACTCAAGATGCTGGAAAACATCTTAAAAAGCCAGAATATATCTACAGCGGATTCTCCAAACAGGCTACACTAAGATCAGGAGGGAAAAGTTTGGAAAAGGTGCATGTTAAAGAAAAGTGATGACACCTGGTCATTGTGTTGAACGATTTACTGTCAGCTAAACTGAACCAATGTGGACTGAGCAGTGCTACACAACAAATGAATTAATACTGAGAGTAAAGGTGGAATATTCCTGATCTCAACCCACTGGAGGTGTGTATCATTTATTGAATGCAAATCTAAAGGAGACCCGCAATCATAATGCCAAAGGACCCTGAAAAAAATTGCATTTCATTTGTGGCTGTTCACCTGGGCCCACAGGGGGCATTTAGCCCTAGTTGCTCGCTCAAATGTAGAAGCGAACACCCTTCAATTAACGTCGATCCCGAACCGTTAAACCCACAATCGGTAGCAACTGTAGCGTGAACGTGTTTTAGTGAACGGCACAAATAGAAACGAGTCAATATGAAATTATTCCCGAAAGTGTAAACCATATTATGCTAGTATAGGTACCGTTATAGATATTCGGATAGGTTTTGTTGCCACACGGTCTTTAGACGTGACATCATCACTGAATGTGGATATTTGCTGTGAAACTTCAGTGTTACATTAATGCAGAAACACCAAACCTGCCCGTATCATGTGGGCCATGTTGAAGGATAAATTCACTTTTTTTTTTTTCCCCCCCATACGTCTTACCTTCCAACTACGAAGCCGCTCAATAAGGCTTTCCCGTCCCTGGACCCTACAACAGACACACAGTTCACATATTATATACATTTACTGCACGCGTTTAACGGACCGCTAAGCTAGCTGCCCGCCTCTGAACCAGTTCGGTGCGTTTATGGAGCACGCTGACTCACTGCTCAGGGGTGGCATCACAGGAAATTTCCTCATTTGATTTTGCCTGAAAACTTCTCGTCCTCCACCCGCTCCCATCCCCAAGATCCTGTAGGTCGGATATCCAGGAGCATCGGGGCCCCGCTGGCTGCAACTCGAGCTTCCCTCGGATATTAATGCCTTTGCGGTAGGTATCGACGCGTTTACCCGGTAAGTCATCATGTTGGGGCTGCCACGCAAACACCTACCGCTGACATTGCCTCAATGTAAAGGAACACCTCGCCATGGTTAAAGGTTACTAGGTTAACTCCAGCTATCCCTGAGTGGTAATGCTAGGCTGCTGGGCTCTATGGTAAAAGGCTAGAGTCACTGCGTCACTATGGAAACCAGCTTCATCATTGCCTGCAGTCTGTCACAATTTTCAGTTTAGATCAGCTAGCAAAGAGCTTAAATACTTCCCAATACATTTGTCCCCGAGCCATTTCTGTTCTGAGAATTCTCATTTCTAATAACGAATATTTATTTTGGCCCTTGATAGCATTCACCCTAAATACCTATTTATTTTTATACAAAACCAAATCACTATGTAGACATTGAAAGTTAAATTCCTCATCGCCACGGAATTTTACAGGTTTTCAATATCAAAACACTAATCAGATCCCACAACAGAAGAATGACTTGAATGTGGTGGGTTTTCTTCTGTGTAATGTGCTACAATAATTCTATAAATCAGTGATAACTGCACATAAATGAGACAGCTGTTGATGCAAGACAAAGTCACACTGACAAAAGCACTTTTTTTTCATGTTTTTTTATTGTACATCGAGTCCTTTGAAAAACCTGAGAATTTGAGGAAAGAAAAAAAAAATTGTTTAGTAACAGCAGTACAATGAATACAATACATCTCTGAAATATAGCCAGTTTTCAGAAAGATTTCAAGCTCAACAGCAAAGATGTGGTTTCAGACATGATTGGCTTATTTACAGCTGGTTTTCAGCACAGTCGATAAGATGGGGAAAAAAGAATCTGCATCATTAACCACATCTCAGAGTTTGTGCTTATTTGTAAGACCCACGCGCCATTTCGACAACTCACCATAACTTTAGTTCATCCTTCGGATCAGTCTGTTGATCTGGTCCTCCCTGTTGCCAGCGTCACCTCCCTCCACAAAGTGTGTGGTCTTCTTGTTCATTCCACCACGGGGTGACGACAGCTTGAAGGGCCACAGGAAGTTGTTGGCGGGCTTGAAGTTCTTGCCAACTGTGTAGATCTCATGGATGAGGTCCTCAACGCTGATGATGCCATATTTACCTGCAGATTAAAAAGTAACAGATGTACAGTCAATTATAGTCACTGCGCAAAATGAGCATTTAACAAAGTCTAAAATGGAAAAACAAAACTATTCCGTTTAACATTTTTCTTGAGTACTGCAGTTTCCAAACTCAGGCCAAATTCAGTAAGTCAGTAACATCAGTTAAATGCTGGACCGGCATGTGGTTTCAGACACAACTGGCAAAGTTTCAGGATTTTTTTCACCAAAGTCGATAAGACGGGGAAAAAAGTGTGCATCATAAACCACAAAGAGCCAGGTCTTTATTCCAAAGTGTGTTGAGGTGAACCATTTAATGTTCATTTTAGGATCAAAAAACAATAAACGGTGAACACGATCAAACTAATGAACCTAGAAAAAGCCTCTCATTCGCTTCTCTCCAATTAATCTCCAAATAAAACTCAACTGGTTATAAAAAGCTTGTAAAAACAGGATCTGAACAGATGTTTTCATACCGAGGGCCTTCTCCACCAGACAGTTGTCTGTGAGGGCGATGCGCTGTTTCCTCATTCTGCCATGGCCACGCTTGTAGATGAGCTCACGCACAGACTTCAAGTTGGGGTATCTGAGGAACCAACGCGAAGAGCATGATTAGTTTCAAATAAAGTTTGATCATTATGTGACACAAAGGCCATTTTTGCATAGCCGTTATTAGCATACAATCCTTGAACTTTCATTGGTTATTAAATGCCCCAAATTTGTGAAATTTTACATAATAAATACATTGTTTAAGTCGAGGTATTTACCATCCAATCCCCTCTGAACATGTGGTTTCACTCAAAAAGACCAAATTATATTCAGTGACTGCAGGTGCCTGAACCAGAAGTTCATGCGACAGCAAAAAATTACATAGAATATTTTACTGACCAACTGCATCACGCTGTGCACATTCACCAACATAAAGTTACATGTGTGGCATCTGTCACCCAGATGAACCCATTTAAATGATTGTAAGTACTTCCAGCCATGTTTACGCGAGTCAAGGCAGATGCAGTGAAAAGCTGTCGCCCCTACTACAAAATCTGCACATCTACAGACCACTACAGAGTAGGCAGCCACTTAGAACTATACATTTTGCCTTCTAAAATAACTAACGCATTTATGTAGCAAACGCTATACTGCAAGTTTTTACACCAGTTAGCGTTTGTGTCAGATGGTTGCATGATTTACTACAACACCTAAAGAACATCAGTGTTGTGCAGGCGGTGTGCAGCCGCTGCTCAATTTCTATTAAGCCGATAAGAAAATATAGTGCCAACGTAAATACCCATCTATGGCCTAAGTGAAGCAGTGTAAAAAATCTAGTGTCGCATTGGTGAACCCTCACTGTTCTCCTGTTCTGACTGGCTGCCCCGTTTGAATCCCCCTGCTTCTCCAAGCTGAGAGTTCACCAACTGTTGTTTCCTGCAGGTAATACACTGATTATAAGTACTTCATACAACCACACTTCTGCCGATAGTACTACATGGCAGTAGTCAAAAGTAGCTTTTTTTTTTGGTTCTTACTCATTTCAAGTCCTCCAAGTTTTATTTTAGTGTAACCATGATGTCTGATCTCTATAAGACAGACACTGGGTGGGTTTTTCTTATTCGTCTTGCACATGTGACCAATTATTCTTTGAAGTAAGAAACTCCTACATTAACTAAGCCATTACTACAACAACTGGATTCAGCCACAACACAATGAATAGCAATATGCTTAACACATGATATTAAAGATAATACAGATGTGCAAATAGTTTATGACAAATATTAGAATCATAGAAATGTGGTTTCAGACAAAACTGGCTAAATTTCAGCTGGTATTCACCATGGCCGATATGATGGGGAAAAAAGTTAAGCATCATTAACCACATTCTACAACTTGTTCAACTCTGCGTCAATGGTCCTGGATTTTCAGCTCAATGTTTCTTTGTGAGCTTAAAAAGGTTCAACAGGTACCAGGACGAGAACACATTTGATCAGATTGTGCAGCCACATCTAGCATTAATAACCTTACCCCCAAGCAATGTAAGGCTCTGCAATCCTGAGCATGTTGATTGAGGCCTTGTTCAGCTTGACGAACACACCGTTGAAGATCTGGCGCAGACGGAGCAGCTGCAGAACTTTGCGGACCTTCGGGCTGACACCGTTGATACTGGAAGGCAAAGATCACTGTTGATTAGTTACTTGGATGATGAGAATTTGAGCAACCCAGTAAAAGGCACTGACGGTGGTTTCAGAAAATAATTGGCTTATGTTACAAATCTGTATCACCATAGTCGATAAGTCGGGGAAAGAGCATACATCATTAACCACTCAACTGTATCCCAATACAACACATTTACATGGATTGCTACTTTAAACCAATGTGGCAACAGTTCTCCTTTAACGGTACATTGCATTAAACGTGTCACAATATTACAGGTATACGAATAGGTTTTGTTTTTTATAACTAAATATCAAAAATTACTTCAAATTCTATTCTTAAGATTTAGTATGTGGAGTAAAGGACTGAAGGAGAGGATGATCAAGAGGCTGTCCATATAGCTCAATTTCTGCTGTCAATTATCAAATATGAACACTATGAGCTGAAAGGTATTGTGCGAAAAGTAGCAATCCATGTAAATCCAACCACTGTCATAAAGTATGAACAACTCACCCTCTGATCCTGACGACAAAGGCTAGTTTGGGCTCGGATGGAACATAGTAGTTTCCCACTTTGCGAGCCATACGGGCAAGGCGGATCTCACGCCTGTACATCTGCCTGTACTCCTTGTGGTACTTCTCAGCCCTCTTGTAGATCAGTTTCCTGGTCACCTTGCGGACCTACACATTACAGCAACACATTTTCGAACAGTTCGTGAACGTGTCCGCTACCTTCTTCCATGCAATGAAAACGCTGAACTACAGACATGCTCCTTCTCTTACCTTTTTGTCAGCCAGGACCTTCTTGACACGCATGGCCTTTATGGCGGCGAAGGCCTTTCGCCTTTTTAAAAGGCTCTCAGGGACCGCCGGAACCTTTTTTCTGTAAAAACATTACCAAAAAATAAGAACTTTAAAAAAAGCACCACGTTGACGGTGTCTACAGTGGGGACAGCTAACTTGTTTGAAGTGTCGTGTCTCATCATCACCGCTGCTAAGTGCCTGTTAGCTTGCTAGTCTTACAGTTGCCGGCTTCCACTGAGATTGGTATAACCGAGAACGATAAACTTCGCTAGGAGGTAAGTTGGTCTAGCATTAACTCAACCACATACTCACATGGCCCATTCTTATCTTTGCTCTCATTAAAAAACATACAATGCATTTTAAAACCGCACGCAGGCAGGATACACTGCCATGTTGTACGATGCTATACGGACACAAATTCTATAAAGTGAATCTAACAGTCAATGTTCATCATCCGTGATAATACTGCAATTAATACAGTGTATACGAAATAAACATCATATCTGTGCAGTAAAAATGTTTAAATGTGGCCGTTTCATTACTGGATGCGTTTAGATTTTAAACAGAGGGAAACACTCACTCTGCGTCCGCCATTGCGATCACCGAGAAAGAGAAATTTTCTTTTGCGCATGTCTGCGTTAAAGGATTTAGGACCTGCACGGGGTGTCCTTCCAGCTGCCTGACTGCAAAGTTTTCATGCCAAAATAAATATTTTATAATAAAATTAAATGGCTCACAAATTGAAAATGTCAGATTTGGTAAGCTAACTAGTCAACAAAATAAGCAATAACGACAATGACAACATCAGTAATAATAATACGAATGATAATAATTATTTAAGGTATGTTTATTGTACATTTCTATTTTGACAGACGACTATTTAACGCGTTCCTGGCGCGTTTTCAACACTGACACTGACACGTTTGAAATGCTACTCTTTCTATCTTAACGATCCGTGTGACAGTCACGCCCTCGTCAGCCAGCAGAGGGAGCAAATGCCTCACCTATCAAAGCAGGATTAAAAAAAAGCATCCGTGGAGGGTCGCAGAGGGTTGCCTTTGCAGTCATTCTCACTGAAGATGCATAACAAGTATAGTTCTGTGCAGCACAGGAACTGCGACAGTTATGAAAGCCGTACATAATGTGATGTAAACCACTAATGGTGTCGACTTTGGAGGCGCTTTACAGTTAAGGATGCATTAACGAAAAAATGACTTTGGAGCTGATTCAAAAGTCAGACTTGGCTACAGCTTTGCCATTCTTCACTTTATTTGGCAAGCCCACATATTTCCTTATTTTCTTTTGTGTGCAAACTGTGGGACTATCTTCCCATTTAAAATCCAGGTGTTTTAATACTTATTTCATCTCTAACAGAGTTCTAGAAGAAGCGGGGCATCTCTTCTTGTATTGCAACAAAATGAGTGCGGCGTTCACTTGCAGCGTCTTGAGGACTCTTCTATCAGTCGTTGCCACTCTCCCCCTCCTCATCTGACACGCCCACCACACAAGGACAGGACATCTGATAGGTTGCTGTCAGATGTTGCACAACATCGGAATGATGTAAACAAGAAAAAAGGCAAAAAACATTCTGGGGGGGGGGGGGGCTTCACGTTAAACGTTCTTCAGGTGTCCCTGCTACTCACGTGAAGCACATGTCTAAGTGCCTCCGAGCCAGTTGCCTTTTGGTCATTTCAGAAATTTCATTGTCCACCCTACCTTGCTGACAGCACTTGCACGAGGACCAACAATTAGTCAGCGCTGTATATTGGACAATTATAATGAATGAATAAAACAAAACTATAATGAGAAAGGGGTGTCCTCTATTTGCAAGATATGGCCTGGGGGAGGAGGGGGGACAATTAGACCTATATTCCTTAGCGAGGGTAAGAATTAAGACGGGAATGGAATCAGTAAAAAAATTGAATAATAATCACATCATGTTATTCGGGGTCTTTTAATGTAATCTTACGCCAAATAACTTGATCAAAATGGACTAATAGAAAAGAAAAAAACAGAAGCTTTTAAATGAAGGAACAGTCAGTCGCTCCTTGGGAGGAGGGGGGAAAAAGCCCCCACTGCAACAGATTAGTGTTAGAATATTTTAGCTTACATCACCTCTAGAGTGTAGTGTATGGACCCGGCGCTTCATTCTGACAGGCGCCCAAGTCTCATTCCTATTGGGTCTGGCGATGATGAGTGAAGTGAATAAATAGCGAGATGCGACTCCGAATGAGATGAGTGGTGGAGCAGCAACGAAAGGGCGTAGGACAGCGAAGTCATAGTAGCTGTCTGTAACTGACTGCAGCTGTGCGTTATAGTGCCAACTGGACTCCGACCGAGCAGCGTTTCAACTCGCTTTAAATCACAAACCGGGCTCTTGCACGCGCTTTTTCACCACTTTTTCTGAGTCGGCGTCCCTCTCCTCCACATCATCCCCCTTTCCCCGGCTTGCGCTGAGACCGAAGTTTTGTCGGTGTAACCCTGCCCGTGTGCAGCAAACAGGTTGGAAGAAGGACACATAAACCCCCCTCTCCCGTCCCCGGCTCGCCCTCCGTTGCTTATTTGAATTGATAGAAAGCTTGGCCAAGATGATGATAATTATTGCGGAGTTCTTCGTGGTTATTCTTAAGGTGCTCTGGGCTTTTTTAACAGCCGGGGCGAAGTGGGTCGTGCGACCCAAGGAGAAGAGCGTAGCGGGACAGGTGTGCGTGATCACCGGAGCTGGAAGCGGCCTCGGGCGGCTGTTCGCGAAGGAGTTCGCCCGGAGACGAGCGATACTGGTCTTATGGGACATAAACAGCCAAAGCAACGAAGAAACGGCGGAGATGGTGCGGCAGATATATCACGAACTGGACGCTCCCATCTCCAAAGACGGTAAGTCGGCATTTTAGTCCTTATTCTGCATTGCTCCAGTGGAGGAATTGTGGGCACAGTGTTGAGGGAAGAGTTGCACGCGATACAATATTCGCGTGAAACTCTTTTTCAAGTTCTAACGGAAACTGCCAGTTTAAAAAGTCCCACTTTATTTATTTTTTCCCCCCTCCCCAAAGTGAGCACCACAGCAGAGAAGTGACTTCTCAGAAAAATAATTTGCATGCAGTTTCTAACGGAGCTTAATTAACCGACCACACCTGAAGCAGCCTATTTAAACTTTTATTAAACCGCTCCTGTTCCCGTGTTTCTTTCCTCCTCAGGGCCTGTTGGAGGGGTGGAGGAAGTCCCCGCTTTCCAGCCTCAGGTCTACACCTATGTGTGTGATGTGGGGAAGCGCGAGAGTGTGTATTCTACAGCCGAGAAGGTGCGTCGAGAGGTGGGAGAGGTGGACATACTGATCAACAATGCTGGAGTCGTCTCAGGTCATCACCTTCTGGAGTGCCCCGACGAGCTGATCGAGCGCACCATGGTGGTCAACTGTCACGCACACTTCTGGGTGAGCTGATGTGAACGCCAGCTTAAAGCTAAGAATAGTTTGATTTGTACGTTTAGTCGTGCAGTATGATGGCTTGGTGTGTCGGTTTCACTTTTATTAGCTCGGAGTTGCCAGTTGTGTTTACTTTAAGGCCAGGGTCGCAGGAATTTTTCCACTCTGACTCGCTCGGTTCTTCATATTCTTACCCCCACCCAAACTGAAAGAATCCAAGGTGTGTACATGTGTCCCTCCGGGAGAGAGAAAGAATGACCATAAATAGCCATCTTTCAAGTTTAGAAGCTCTACTCGATCGTTTCACTGCCAGGGGAAAGTCATGGGTTTGTCTGTGTAAATCTTGTGTTTGCTACGCTTTGCCAGCCCCAGTCAGAGATGATCCTCGAGGTATGTCAGCCCTTCCTTCTCGACTCCTTTTGCTGCACAGATCTGCACAAACCTGACATGTGTGATGGAAGCAGGGCTCTGTATGCGGGTTGGATCTGCCTTGGATCAACTCTGCACATTTTGTTGCCAGGTGGGGATTTGATGTGCATCACATTTGGGTCTGGCTCCGTTCCTCGGGCCTTTCTGTGCCTACTTATCTCGGAAGATATGTGGACTTGGAGTGACTGTGTTGCACTTGAGATAAGCACAAGCTGCAGAGCTGAAGGTGGGTTTTGGGAGAGTGTCTGTCTATCAACCGAGGTAGACATTGTCCCTTTTTAGGCTCTCCCTGCAGGCTCTTTTTATAGAGGGCTGCGTTCTCGGTGATGCCACAAAACCGCAGTGATTTGAAGCTCTCTAATTGAGCATGAAAATCTCTTGTGTTGTCAGACAGGTTGTGTACTTCCTCCCTAATGGATACTCCATTCATGTGCCTCTGCTGGCTATCTCCAATGCGCTTTTACATCCAGGATTTGGAGTCAGGATCCAGTGGTTATGTGTGTGTGTGGGGGGGCTGAATTGTGATTCTTAATAGAGGACTGTGTTTGTGTTCCCCTGTATTCTATGGAGAGCGTGGTTTCTTTAGGGATGGGTGGAGTGGGGGTGCTGGGTGGCAGATGAAGAAGGATTTAATGAATGGCGACAGCCAGAATGGAGGATGTGGTTCATTAACGACACAAGCTAGATGAATAGAGCTTAGGCTAACAGACCTGTCCGCTTTCCTCTCTTACAGACACTGTACAGTTACTCGCTGCATGCAGGTGGTTCACTTTTGAACAGCAGGTTTTGAAGGGGTTAACTTTAGGTTTATGATTCATAAACTTATACAACAACTTGGACAACATCTGATAACTTTCATGACTAGGGCTTAGCCATGTAGACTTTTAGGTGGAACGCATGCTTCCAATCCCCCCCCCAATTAATCACTAATTAAATTTTTCTTGAAGCTGAATAGGCCCATTTTCATTTGGACATTTGATTTACAGATTAGCAAAATTGCTTGTTCTGTGTTTTAAGCTTTTATTAGATTTTGATGCTTCAGCCTGTGACATAAATGGCTTGGGGTGAATTATCTTGCTGTGAAGGCGGATAAAAGCCACCACAAGCTCTTCTTTTCCTCTGCCGGTTATTGGAATGTCTCGAACACCCAGTTTTTCAAAAGCAAGACAGCCGAAGTTGAGGTTTTTTCCGACATCTAATGGGCAGCACTGGATGTACAAAAAAAAGAGTTAAAGCGGCAGGGTCAGAGTTCAGACTTCGAGATTTGTATTCTGTTTTCATTTGCTGGGACATTCTATATTGGGAGTATAACGAGGCTGAAGACCGGAGCAGGAAACTGACTGTAACTGTTGTGTGCGTCTGTCAGAAGTTACTCAGTCCAGACCCCACATTTCTTTTTCTTCTTCTGTCCTTCCAGAAGCCCCTCAGACTCCTCCCAACCTGTTTGGGAGGTAGTGGGTGCAGCTGCACAGGAGTCACCAAGTCCAGCTCTGTTCTTCCAGCTCTGCACCCCCCCCAATACACACATTATGATGCTTTTTGTTTTTCTTCTTTTAGGCCTTCATGAGGCGGACGAGGGGGGGATTGTCTGACGCTTTGATTAGTGCAGCTGGCCATCTGTAATGTTTGCGGCTCACTTTTGAGTCATACTGGCACATGGGATGCAGAGTTGTTTTGCTAGTGAGACCACTGTTTGTGTTTGAGGATTAGAAGGTATCTAGTGACATGAAAGGAAATCATCGCCAGCATCTTGAGCCGTTTAGCCAACAGGTGGTTTGCAAACAATAAACTGTTACTCCCCTCCCTCTCGTGGAAATCCCACTTCTCTTGTACAAGGACATGAGTGCTTGACATGGCGGGAAAAGAGCAGAGGAAAGAAAAGGGGAAGGAAGGAAGGCAGTGCCATCCCATCTACAGGCGAGGCGAGAGGGTAATGGTAAGCTACTGCTGACCCACTTTATCTGACAATTGGTTTCTTGTCTGTGGATCAGCTTGACAAGATGCCAGGCGACAGGAGCCAAGTTCCGCAGGCCGCATTCCTGCTGTAGCCAGAGAAAGGAGGCAGCCAGGCAGAAGGGTCCTACTTGACTGGTTTCATAAGGGCCCCTCCTTAGGCCCTGTGCACCTGTACTGCCTCGATGAGGCTAGCCATCACTCCTCCCCTGTGCATGTACCTGTTTGTGTCTTTTGGAGTGAGACTTGGGCCGCATTTAGTGCTCATTTCAGGATGTACTGGTCAGATTGAGATCAGGGTGAGATCAAATTTGGCAGATTTAATATTTTAGTAGTCGCTGTTGTTGGTGCAGCTGGGTTATGTTTTGGGCTCTTTATATTGGATCTTGAGCTTCTTGGTGTTTAGTCTTAAAACATTTCCTCATTGTTGAAGCTGCTTTCTAGGTAAATTGGATCCTCTGGAAACAACTAACCAGGGTAGAGTTTCAGTTAACTGCAGCAGAGGCTGACTTATTAGCATGACCACCACAATGTGAACGGTCTGCATCAATCATCCCTGATGACCACTAAAATTGACCCAGCCCACTCAAGTTCCATGATCTGCTGCAGCACCAGTCGAGCTCTTGTTCTCAGGCAGTTTTTCTCTCCCTCTCCTTCATTCTCTCATCCAGGAAGAAGTCAGCCCAATTAAATGGCCATCTGGTTCTACACAGAGGCCAATATTTTTGTTCATATTCCTGTTGGTCAGGCGTTAGCACTAATGCAGCCTGACACCCCAGCTGCAAGAAGCTTTGTGTGGCTTAAATGCTCCTGGGGGCACGCACCAATTAGGGGGTGCAGCGGGCAGGGCACCCCCACTTGGGCCAAGGAGGCCCGGCTGTGTCAGCGGGTAATTTAGCGGAACAAGGGAGCGTTGAGACCCAATTACGGCAGCTCTGATGTAAGACATGAGCCCCTGGTTGCCTTCACACATTTTGTGTCTGAGAGGTCAGTGGGGGTCATACCCACATGCCAGAGCTGCCATGAGAAGCAGGACATCACGGCAGGGTGGAAGAGAGATGGGACGGTGGGTCACACTCGGGCCCGTCTTCAAGTCGAGGGAATGATCTTTCCTCTATTGGTTCCAGTTCTTCTAAGAACAACCACTCAGCAAAACTGTCTAGTTGAATCTGAGTGCTGGCTCTAATTGTAAAACATTGTGCCAGATCAAGTCATTCCTCGTTGTCTGAAAGTGGGAGTGGGAAACGTTGGCTCGAGTCCGGTATGGGCATATCTTAAGGTAATGTATCATTTGAACGCAACTCCCCTTCCTCATCCACTGCCATTCTGGCTCACAGAGGCCTTTCTCAGCGTTTGCCCAGGCCTCGCGTTCTCCCACTTCCCTCTCTTTGGGGCCCCCATCATTTAAGGAGGCGAATATTGCAACGACCTGAAAATTTATGTTCTGGAAAAGTGCAGATGTTTGGAGCCGAGTCAGATCAGTTCTACCTGGCTGTAGAATAAACTCCAAAACGATTAGGTCATTTTTTTTTTTTTTTACAGCAGTCGTTCTCTGTTTTAGGTTTGACTTGTTACTTCCAGTTTTATTTACCCCACCAAACAAGGAGAAAGACATCTGTAGAAAGAAGTCTTAGCAAAGATTACGCTGTAAGTCGGCAGGTCTGATACGGTTAATCCCTTGGTGCAGGTTTAATGAGGCTTCTCCTCCCCTACCAGTGGTTTCTCAGCTGTACAACATGGTACCATGCTCTCACTGGCTCTGTGCTCCCCTCGTGTAAATGTTTATGAAGGAGGCTGGATAATTTCTCTAGCCAGGCTTACAAACTGTACCAACTGAAACTGTTGCCTTTTTTTTAAATTATTTATCGAAAATGAGGAACCCAAGAGTCAAATGAGTTTTCAGAGCACAAAGAAATATCTTGAAATTGTTTTTCTTTCTTTGAGCAATTAATAAGAGCTTACAAATCTTGGTTTTTATATTGGACTTTAGGCAGCAAATGTACTCCTTGGGATGTTTGGCATAGATTCTAATCGTACAAACATACAGACAGTTTTAGAACCGGTGGGAGTTGTGCCCCTGGTGTTTACTTCGTCACCTCAGTAACATTTTAAGTGTTGCAGGCTACGTGTATTGTTGTTCACCATGGCAGCGCATATCTGACTTAAATTATTAGCTGGGCTAGCAACAAAAGGCCTGCTGGTTCTTTGCGGACCTCCTAGTGGGAGAGTGATTGGTCAGTTCCTAACGTTGCCGTCACATGTCACACCTGCTGATTGGCTCATGCTGTGTCCAAGGCAGTCCCAAAGTCGGCAGACGAGCAGAATGAGGAATAGAGTCGTAGGATGTTCAACTGTAACCTCCAACAATCCGTGTTGTAGTTCTCACCACATCACTAAGACTTATTGGCGCAGCTGGTGGAAACACACGTGGCATTGCGGTTAAATCCTTTCATCACGGAGGTCTTCTTGCTCACCTTTCCGATTGCTCCGCTGACTGCCGCTTCGGCATGGCGCAAGGCTGTGGAAGGAGATGAGATACTGAATTGCATTGTTAGAGGTGTTGAGTGAGCGGAGGCCAGCGATTGGTGTTGTCACCAACTCTTTAGTGCATGGCTCAGACAGGCACCAGATCTGTGTGGGAAAAGAAGAGATTTTGAAGCAGCATCACACACTTGACATATGTGCTCCCTCTGTGTAAGCCCTCATCCTCCTCATTTTCAACATCTAATTCGTAAGGGATAAAACTTATTTTAAGTCTTTAAATGCTATACCTCTACTACTCAGTGGTTTGTTTTTTTTTTTTTCACTCCCTCTGTTATGAATTCTCATTCAGATGCCTCTTTTTGTATCACCATGGTGAAGTGAGAGAAACCAAGAGGGGGGAGGCAGAGAGGATCAAAGAGTTTTGGCACAGACAAACTGCACAAGTGAACTAACCTTCCTCTTTCTTTCCTCTTGCCCTTCTGTCTCCTCTGTCCTTCCCCCAGACCACCAAGGCGTTTCTCCCCAAGATGCTGGAGCTGAATCATGGTCACATTGTCACTGTTGCCAGCTCCCTCGGTTTATTCAGCACAGCTGGAGTGGAGGTTGGTATCATACACAACACCACATGCACATCCCATCGTTCCCACCGTCCAAAACCAGTGCTTTTCTCCACAGCCGTCAGTGTGCCAGTAAGCACACTGAGACCAGGGAGGTTAGGCCCCCTTTCTCTAGTTGTCCCTCCACCCGTTAAATTAAGGAACACAGATGAGCATTGGGAGTCTCGTATAGATTGCTCTATCTGGAGCAGTGGGGGTGTGGGGCCCCTGTTGGGCATTGGCCCTGGGGCCAGAATGAGCTGACGGCTCCCCAAGGGAAAGAGACATCTTCATCACTACTGAGTGAAAACCAAGTTTTTCACAAAGCATTCAGCTCACAGTTGCTTTCAATGGAGTTTAAGTTTTTGTTATTTTAATGCATGATAAAATGTTGGGGGGGGGGGGGGTAATTTATCTCCATAACCACAGAGAGAGTAAAGCAGTACCCCCACCCCCCTATTTAAGGTTTTGATCATTTTAAAAAGCAGTATTATAATTTATCCATCTGGCTTTAAGTCATGATAAATGTGTGACAATCCCTGTGGTCAGCTAGTTCATTTCCCAGTTTTAAAACTGGCTTTTTGTTTAAGCTTTCACCTATAATATTGTTGTCTTCATTGGCACTAAAGCATGTTCAAATTTTGTTGAGCTATTATGGTTCCTGGAAATGCCTTGGATGAGATTTCAGACTTGCGCATTAGTTTCAGGAAACCAAAGCCTGCGCCTGTCATGTGGGTGCAGTCAAATCTCTTTATCCTTCTCGTGTTTATCGACGTGCATCTGTGTTTGCCCAAGACTATTTTATATTGAAAAAAAAAGATTATTTCCACTGTGAACCACATCAAAACCTTCCCGCCTAGCAGAGCAGCCTCCTGATGCACTGGAGAAGAATGCTAATGAAACCGTAGAGCAGCAGTTAGGCTCACGCAGGTTTTTGTGGCCGTATCATTAACGGCACGGAGAGCCCGAGGGGCATGTTTGATAATGTTTTCTGGTCCCTAGGTGCAGGCAGAGGGGGTTTACAGGGCTAATCGGTTCTCTTTTTTCCCTTTAGGATTACTGTGCCAGTAAATTTGGTGCCATCGGGTTCCACGAATCTCTGAGCCATGAGATTAAAGCCTCGGAGAAGGACGGCATAAGTATGACTCTGGTGTGCCCTTACCTGGTCGACACGGGAATGTTCAGAGGATGCAGGATAAGGTAAGCTACAGCCCAAACCAGCCACCGAAAATGTTTGTGTGTCTCAAAAAACGCATTTTAAACTTCAAAGCAACCGCTGATGGTTTGCTACATTTTCTAAAAAGTGAGTTGTACTCCATAAGTCAACACGCTACTTAAACAAAGAGGGCTACTTTTTGTTCCCAAGGGAAAACCTCAACAACAGGTGCACCTGGTCTACACCCCACCCCCTCTTCCCAAGCTGCTGCTGAAATAGTCCTGACTTTGTTTGATGGTTTGCAGTCTGCAGGTGGCTTAACTGTATACTCCCCCCAGCCCCCCCCATCATTTAGGAGTAATCACTGTTGCTGTGCACATGCACTTTGTCACCAGTATTACTTTTTCCACAGACTGAGCAAAGCCCTTCAAAGGGCCCAAAAATCCACTGTAGATAAATGAGGGGGGGTGAACCAATTGAAAGCCTTTTCCACCCCAGTTACTCCAACTTTGGTCATAAGAGGATTTTTCTAATCATTTTTGATAGTTGTACTAAATCTAATAGCATTTCTCTGTATTTTGGTCAGATAATTAAGTTTTTTCTTCCCTTTTTCAGGAAAGAGATTGAGCCCTTTCTGCCTCCACTGAAGCCAGAGTTCTGTGTGAAACAAGCCATGAGGGCCATCCTCACAGACCAGCCGATGATCTGTACGCCCCGCATCGTCTACATGGTTAACTTCATGAAAAGGTAAACTGCTTCCTTCGTACAGCATCCTTTTCTTCCCGTATACACCTTTGTAACACCTTGTTTCCTGATAAATATGATCTGCAATTCTCTGATTTATGGACTATGCCCCCTAGTGTGGAGTGTAAGGAAATGCATTATTTTACTTTATTTTGCGGGCTAGATGAACTTCACTCCAGCAATGGGAGAGGCTAATGTTAACATTTTTCCTGTCCAGTGTTATGGAATCTGGATGGGAGCAGTGATAATAAGACAAATGTAGAAAACGTTAAATGTTTCTACATCCATTTATTTTAATATGAGAGCGTAATCGGAATGTTTAACAAGGGTTACACCCCACCATAACATTGCCATCTTGCTCAATCAGCCTTTGTAAAACTGTACGTATGAATATCTTTCATTGCTAATCTTGTCTCATTCTGTCTCCGCAGCATCCTGCCCTTTGAGGCCATTGTGTGCATGTATCGGTTCCTAGGTGCCGACAAGTGCATGTACCCTTTCCTGGCTCAGAGGAAGGAGGCAATGAACAACAATGAGGCGAAGAATGGGATCTAGGGGGCGCCGCTTGCAAAATGGGCATTTAAACTTGCAAGCCTGAGGAAACAACCACTGAGGATGAAAATGGGGAAGATGAAAAGAAGAAAAGACTGAATCTGGACTGGTGCACTTGCATTGAGCAAATGCAAAGGTTTACCATATTGTTCCTCTGGAACAAAGAAAGCTGTGTACTACACAAAGGTTTATTTGACTTTTTTTGTTGTTGTTTTGTTTAAAGAAACCAACATCTATATACTGTCACTAGTTTTGAAATCATACAGAAAAGGTATCCAGTAATTAACTATTTACGTAATGTAGTCACCAGCCTTATCTAGTGTCATTGTGGAAATATACAGTATGTTACTGTACAAACAGTAATCTTTTTTCACTTTTATTTTTGTAGACATGCACTGTAATTTCTGATTTTTCTTCTAATGCAAGTTCTGATTTTTCTTTTTTTGTTTCTTTTCTTTCTACACTGCCAGGATATTCTGTGTAGGTTTAAGACAGATTTCAAACTGCCCAACATCTCCCACACAGCTCTATTTGAGTCCATCTTGCACAGCTGCAGTTCAAACTTTTGCCATTCTAAATTAAGAAAATGTTCAGTTTATAGTTGACCGCATTCCATTTTGTTTAAAAGCTTAATTTAGAGACGTGTAGCATACTGTCATGTGGCGTTCACATTCCAAATGGAATATTTAGTGGCCGGGTTGTGACTGACCTAATCTTAACGGAGTTTTTCGATGTCATGGGACTCAAAGGTTTCTCAATGGACCCGTGGCCGCTCTGTTTCAACGAACCTCTCAAATGAAAAGTGCAAGAATGTCCCTGGTGGAATTGGCATGTGATGGATTGAGAATGTATTGCTTAAGGAGAAACTAAGAGGACATGGCTTTTTTTTTTTTTTTTTTTTTTTTTTTTTTTTTTTTTTTTTTTACAAAAAGAAAAGAGGGGGAAAAAAATCTCCCATGAGTGTCTATTTTCCAAAATCTGTGGTGTTCGTATTGTAAATTGATCTGTTTCCAATATTGTTTAGAGAAAAAAAAAGTTTAACTCCAGTTGAAACCGCTGTCTTGACACTAATTTGTGGTCAAGGGAAACGTATTAATGACTTTAGACTCCTCCCCTCCCCTCCCGACACCCCCACCTCCAAAAAGAAAATAAGAAAAAAAATTGTCTTTAGGGGTTCTCCCCCATCCAGTTAAAGTGAAATGTATATGTTTAAATGTTGTAAAAACTCCAGTGTCCCAAAATAAGTGTCCCCACCACATTTGATGAATTAATATTTTGTATATATATTTTTTTTAATCCCTTATGAGTTTTTGAATTACAGCTACAGTACATTCCAGTAGGCCTCATTCCTTCAGTCACAGCAATGAGCCTAAATTTTCTACCTCTTAATTTTTGCTTTTTCTTTTTGACAGTATAACACAAGTCTTTTTTTTTTTTTGTTATATTCTGAAGATTGCTCCATAGCAGAGCAAATGTGGTTCCACTGTTTAGTGTCTCTGCCTAACTTAAATTAATAAAGTGATTTAGATTATTACATGGTGTGTTGTAATGCTTATACAGACTTAACTAAGTCAATGGGAACACTGGCAAAGTCCGCCCCCGCCATTGCTGGTGTTTTTTTTTTGTTTTTTTTTTGTTTGTTTTACATCAACATTCGTGCCTTCAAGGCAGTAACCCAGCTCACAATTATACTGAGTCACTGCTGTGCAGTCCTAAAGTGAAATAAGTGGTTATTCAGCAGAAAAGGCATTTGTTTCACTAATTTTGGTTTCACTGTGAATCACCAGAGTGAGTGACAGAAAAGAGGACCTTCCGCACTGCTTATTAATCTCTTGTTCACTTCTTTCATTGTTAAGATGACACCCACCCAACCCTTTTTCTTCTGTGTACGATGAGTCTTTTGACTAGTATCAGTGTCACTGTCCTCCCACATTGTGCCGAAGTGAGTCAGACAGCCCTTAGATATGGGTGTTGTCTTAAGTTTTTAAAAAAAAAAAAAAAAAAAAAAAGTTCTTTACCTTTGTGAGCAAATCTACTGTGTATTGGCTAAGGGTACATAAAAATAAAACCTTAGGCAAGAGCATGACATGGTCATGAGGTCGGTTTCGGGCATGTCGTCACTAAATACAAAAGTTCTCGTGTTGTGAGTTACATAAAAGGTTGGCAGCAGGTCACGGTTGATAAACTGATGTGTAATAAAAAAAAAAAAAGTGGGCTGGTTTGACTGTGAAAACGCTCCTCGGTGCCACTACCTCTGAGAAAACCCACCACTGTCGGAACAATGAGATTCCGACCATTCCTACTACAGCTGTTGGTTTGCTGACCTTTCACTTCCCCTGAGGAAAACAAGAAGAAAGACCAATTTCCTTATTGGTGTCAGCAAAGATGTCATGAGCTAGATTTGAACTCGCCTGTTCGAACTGCTAAGTTGTTTTGCGCAGAGTTGGAATTGCCTTCATTGACCACGTCGTTGGCATTTCTTTGAGAAATTGGAGATTTTAGTGACTTGAGATCCTGATTTTTATTAATCACTAAAGATCCCCTTAAATGTCAGACATGACTATAACTGGACAAAAAAAAAGGGGACTGGTTTTAAGTTAAGTTGAGTCAACATGTGTGATAACAAATGTGACTGAATGTATTTAGAGGACAAGAAAAAAGGTTTGCTAAACATTGAAACTCTATTGAAAGTGGTACAGAGACTACATATTCAAATGCTGACGTCGAAATATTTCATTCCTTTACTTCAGAAATATCTCCTGAATTTTCGGCCTGTAAGACGTTTCACAACGGCTGGGGCACACTGTGTTGCATCAACACTTGTGTTAACGACACCGTGTGTGCGTTTAGGACCAGAGGAGACCAACCGCTTTAATTCTGGAAAAGAAAAAGAAAACACCCCACTGTTTTTCTGTTGCTGCTCAATACGCCTGTTCAGCTCAGTTGAAGGCAGCCCTTGTTGCAATGCTTAATTCAATAATGAGCCAAAATTCAGTCTCTCTGAGACCCTTCTTAAACCCAATCTTATTACTTACCTGTTGCCTATAAACCAAATTGGTTGATCCTGTAACAACTTTTTTTGTTGTTGCTGGCATCAGGTTGAAACTAAGCATGGATTTGAAAGAACTCTCTGTTTAATGTTTAATTTGAATGTTTTAATGGTCAACATACTAACGGACAGGGTTTATTTGAGCTGCAAAACACTGCGTTCTGTTTCCACTGTTGAAAATGTGACAATTTGAATGTTCTTCCTGTTTGTGTGCAGAAGCCTGAAGACGGGGGAGTCTTGCATTTAAATGAATCTGGGATGAGAGTTAACCAAATACATTAAATGTAAAAAAAGGAGAAGCACTGTTTGAGGGTCTGCCCGCCTCTTCTGCAGAAAATTTTATGAATGCCAGAGTCATGAACCCATGCCTGAAGGCTTGAATGGCAAAGCTTTCACAACTCTTTGTCCTTTCCGCGATCTTCCCTCATCACTGCTGGCCCTTCAGAACTCGCTCCTAAGACTGAGAAAATCGACTCAGCCTCATGCAGAACACAGAAAAAAAACATTTTCTTTGTGTGGAATCGACTTAATGTCCTGACTAAGAATATTTAAGCTGTTAAACTGGTCTGGGAGCAGTGATTGTCCTCACACCTGTCTGTGTGACACCAGACACTCATCTCTCCGCAGAACAAATCCACTTCTTTTTTCAGAGACCGAGAATATGCTCCGAGGAGCTTCGAGAGGAGCACGGAGATGTCAGAGCTCCTCTGCCGTGACTAATCGGGGCTGGATAAAGTTGCTCAGTAACAGATTAAGTCTAATATGAGGGAGAGTCCCACTGACAGTTTCAATCCCTCCGTGTACAGCAGCTATCGGCACCAAGCGAAGCCACTTCCAACTACTGTCAGGACTCAGTGCAGCTCAAAGGGCCCTTTGTGCTTTTTCATAAAGTAGTCGCAAAAATGCTTTGACACCTCCAAAAAAAATATGAAAACTTTTAGGATTCTGGCCTGAATTGTTACTTGGACATACATCACTATCTATAAGATTCCCCTCACTCTTTTTTCCTCTTAATACAGCTCTAATTAAGAGGACCTCCAAGGGGTTGATGGGACATAATTCAGATGGAAAAATCGATGACGCTGGCATTTTGCTTTTGGTGGCACAGGCGAGCTCCACAGCCCCATTGATTTTGTTCTATTTTGGGCACGAAAGGCTCACTTTCCACATTGGCAGGCCAGAGACAGACCATTCATCTTGGGTCTGACGCGGCCCCAAGCCGGTCTGACACTACCTGAACAAGCTTCTGGAATAGAGATCTGCCGCTAATGTATGTGAACAGCTTCGGCGCCCCTCGATGGCAAGCAGATGTAGCTGCCAGCTGAGTCCATTAGTCAGTGCGGCCGAATTAGAATGCTGCTGTCCCATTCGCTCATCCATCTCGCTAATGGGGGAAAGCCGAGGGGCTTTGGTTGTGCACCGCCAGTTAGTGCACTTGTGGACAGCAGATGTGGTGGAGTTGTGTGTAGGAACCAAGTAAAGGAGAAGAAATGATGTAACATAAATGATAAGAGGCGTACTATCTAGTTAAACATTACGTGCCTCCACCTGAAAAACACAGAACCGTCCTTCACTGCTGCTACAGAATGAGGTCTGTTAGCAGGAGATATTAACCAGATGTCATGACATTAAACATTTTGTAGTCATTCATTTGTAAGGCTGGGTTGTTACATAGCACAAGAACCAGGAAACAGCTTTTGCCCACAGAAAACTATTTATTGTGTTGCGTAACTAAGACGGTTGAGACGCACGGATATGCAGAGGTTGCCTGAAGTCCCGAACCCCCGGACGGTTTCAGATTGGTCTGAATCTGACCAGACAGTTTATGCCTGGAACAATCGGAGCTCATCAGGCGGCTTCCATCTTCCGTCACATCATCAATAAACTTTAATGACCCGGAGTTACCAGAAGCCACATGCCCGTGCCATCACACTGCTGCCACATGTTCTACAGATGATACCGTGTGCTTCCGATCATGAGCCTTCTTAAGCCTCCTCCTTGCTTTTCACTTCCTGCCACTGGTTCAGGTTGATTTCAGCTTCACAGGCCTTTTTCTACACAGGGGCTGATATTCACGAATAAAGAAAGTGTGGTTAGATTGTCGGCACCTCGAGCATTCTTCAGACCATATATACACATATTTTTCAAAAGAATACTAGAAGATAGAGTTTTTCTCCTGAATTTGCTTTGTTATCATTAGTTTTTCTAATAATATAATCTTTCATTCTGGGTGTCATAAATAGCTGCAGAGCCATGACGTCTGAATGACTGTGGAAGACCTGACTAATCCAGGCTTAAAGACATGGAGTATATGGACTGTTCTGATGCTCTGTGACGAGACTGGCTCATGTGCTGCATTAGGCTTCTAAAGACGCCACACATACCTTACTTCACCTGTACGTCCGTGTCTCCCCTGAGGCCATCGTCACACAACACAAGCCGTGTATTCCCACGTTGCAGATAAGGCAGTGGTCGCTGGTTCTCATATCACAGTCGTGACGCTGTTCTGTGTGAGCTGCTGCACGTTTTCAGCTCGTTACTTCTTGCCACTCAGCAGTTTTGTTCTGTTGGCAGTTCCAGAACCAAGACAACTAAATCTAACAAATTCCTCTTTTTTTTTTTTTAAAATCATCTTTACTCAGGAGCAGTTTAATATGTTTTAAATTTGTGTTGCTGTGTCCGTTCATGGTTAAAAACAGAAATGAGAAGTCAGTGAATGAAGTCAGTTTTTTTTATATATTCCTGAAGCTTGTACATGTTTGCAACTGAAGAGGAATCTTTTTTTTATTTACCTTTACTACATCTTAGAGCGTTTATAATGTCTTACCTCATGGAAAGTTTTCTTAACTTAATTTCATGCATTCATTTATTCATCTTTCAATGGCAATGCAAGGATCCAACTATTATCTATGTCCTCTAAGTTAGAGCTCCTGAATGGACCGACCTATTGATTTGGTTCCATTTCCTCTCTGGTGGATTTGTTTTCTTTTTTGTTTTTGTAGTCTACGCATGGCCTGTTTCACTTGCACCGAGACCTAGTTCGACCTCATGTTGAGGGTTCACAGCAACAGTTTAAGACCTCTTAAGGTGGTCTGGACTCTGCACGGTTGAATTAAAAAACACTGTGTACAGGATTCCAGTTTCCGTTTTCGAAGCTTGTATACCTGGAATATATGTGAAACAACGTAATATTTGATCCGTTTGATTGTGTTGATTGCAGTTGTGGTCACTGTTTCAGTGAGATGTTGTGTTTACACCTGTTAGGAGAAGTAAAGAAGCGACAAAGAAACAGACTCTTTTCCCACATGAACTGAGGTGTTTTTACTGCATTTCAGTAACAGAAACAGCCTTATTACACATTGCACTCACAGCGAAGAAGAAGACACATCCTCAATGTCAGTGGACAAAGTGATCCAAAGTGGCCTTTAGTGGGAGGGGGAGGGGGGGAGTCTACAGTTTGGCCACAGGCCCCCTCCACTCAAAAGGTGCACTCCAGAATTGCAGGCATTAAAAGCACCCAGTTGATGCCTTGGCAGGTCAATACAACACACACAATGGGTGTAGATGTGATCGACAAAACTGTGGGGAGAGGGGACGGGGAGGGGGAAATGCACTGACACAAAATCACTGGAATGGAGAACTTCTCATTCACTGGAGAACATGCAGCCCGTACAAAACTCTGGAGTTTGGACTCTACGTTAAAAGTTTACTGGCATCTAGCCGATGTCCATTAGATCTGGCCTCTTTTTCTGGTTTAAAACTACAACTGTGGTGGCCCCTTCGCCTCCGCTGTTGTTCAGGTGACGCTCCAGTGATGCTATGCCAGTGTGGGGGTCATGTTAAAATGGGACAGGTAGAAACCCACAGGAAGGAAAGGCTCACGCTCAGGCTTCCCTCCTGGGCGCTCAGCACTTCTACTGATTACACCAGTTTTGTCCTTTTTGTCCACATGAAAAAAACTTTTCTGTGTTATCTTTTGGAATAGGATACTCTTGCAAAGTCATACACATCCATATAGATAGATGAACTCTTTTTTTTTTTTGTTTGTTTTTCTTTTGTCAGCATACGGGGTAAGCTGGGTGACTATATATGAAGACAACAACTACAACTTTCACAGCACTGGCATTGGTTAATTTTAAATACAGTACTCAAGCATTGTTAGATTAATAAAATTACAAAAGAAAAAAACAAAAAAAAAAACAACCCAAAACATTATACCCCCGAAAATATAAGCTACTGTACGCAAGTTGGTTTCTCCCCTAAAATGTTTCTTTTGTATTTCAATGGCATGATGTACATATTTGTTTTAACCATACCAACATTTATCCAGAGGGAAAATTGTCTATGCAGCGTATCACTTTGGATTTCCCTTGATTTCACACAGTACCATGCAATTATTTCATTAGTTTGTATTTCATCTATTTATTTTGTCCTCTAAATTTTGACTGAAATCATTAAATGTGTTAAGATAGCGTTGTCTTCACATAGACTCAGGTAATAGTGTTTTAGTCGGCCATTTCTCGGTGCACATCCACCCTATTGCATGTTGACAGGTTTTGCAGGATACAGTGGCAATCGTGGGGTGGGGATGGGTGGAGAAGGTGGGGTAGGGCTGGCTGTGGGTAGTTGGGGGACAATGTGGGTTGTGGGGCGGGAGGGTTAGTCGGGTATGTGTATGCCGAAGGAGGGGATCGGGGTTGTCAGCTCCTAAACGACAGCCTTTGAATCCTTGCAGACCTGAGTGGTGGTGCCTGAGTTAGTCTGTTTAATGTCCATCCTCCCTCCCACATGGTTCAGCGGTCTGAAAAGACAAATGAAACTTTGTCAGTGGGGGTAGGGGGGTGTGGGGGATTTTGTCCAATGACTTGATCAATGTTGCAAATGGTCTCTCTCTCGCTGGGTAATTTGTTTCCCGTGTTCCTTGGGAAGATAACGGGATACACTTAATCAGTGATTCTTTGAAAATGAGTGATTCCTGTAAAAGCTCCCAAAGAGGGACTAAAAGCGCTCTCCACTGGTGCTTGACCTTAATCTGTTTCACACTAACCGTTTTATTTGGAAGGACCGCAAATATGTTTTATGGCACAGGGAGGGACGGTTTATGGGTATGGATTTGCATTTCATCGTATTTCATTCTTGATAACTGCAATAATCTGAAATCAAACAACCAAGAATGTGTCATGCATAAAGTAGGGGTTAGTGATGTGTTTGGAGAAACAACGCTTACTGAGGTGAACGCATGATTGCTGCCCCTCACATCTGTTGGTGACGCAAATGAAGCCGTAGTTTTCCCTCTCTTTGTTTCTTTCCTCTTTAGCTCTGAAGGAGACACAGGGCACCTTTCCCGGGGCACACCTACTATGAAAATACTCCAGAATCGCTTGACAAAAAAAAAAAACCCCATGGCGCTCCTACTTTCCTGCCATATTCTCCACTGTCATCCTTCCTCCTTCCTTCCCTCCATTCATTGTGATGGAGGAGATAGGGGAGAGGCGCATGGAGAAAACCCTGGTGTCTGTTATGATTGAGCCTTGGCTGTGATAGCCATCATGCAAAATATGAAACACTGACAGGGACACAGTGCATGTAAATATATACGCCTACTGTTGTTTTCCTATGGAAGAAAAATGTCGAGCGGAAGCGGTGGACGTGTGTGTGGGTGGGGACGGAGCTGATGATGGGCATGCCTGAAGCGCTGAAGATTTGCACTAAACTAGTTTGGCACACACACGTATCGCACTCCTCACTTGACAATCATCTGTCCTCCCTAACTGGTCCAACGCTGAGTAAATGTGAAGTGGAAAAGAGCGGAACTTTTGGCGCCACCCGTGTCCTACCGTACCTTGATGGGGCCATCCACTGGGTCCAGTCCCTGCTCCGACAGCTGTTTCAAGGCACTTAGAGCAGCCTGAGAAGAGAGGGAACAACAGATGGTCGTGTGAGTGAGGAGGGAGGGATAGTGGGAGACTGGGTGGGAAGAGAGTGAGTGTCACCCTTCAGCTGCTTTTCAAATAACACTTACTCTGGGAAACCTGATGCCAGCAGGACACTTTCCCTTCCCTCTCTGTTGTTTTTGGCTTCTCTCCTCTGACTGTTTATCTAGCGTTATTGGGTTAACATTTCCATTTTATGTTTTGGCTGCTCCGCATTTTCCTAAGTCAATCTGACTGACATTTGTATTCATGGTGACCACGGCTAAACAAAGAGCAGTAGGTCTGAAATGCCCATAAATCACAAAAAAACCAACAAAAAAAAACCACTGATAACTCCGAGGCAGGCCAAAACCAATGCTAAATAACAGCAAGTGGGGTTAAACAAGAGCACGTGTGCTGTTAATTGCATAATAACTTCATTTTGCCCAATTGGTAGCTCAGAGAGGGAAACCTCGCGCAAAAATGACATGTTTAAGCTTCAGAGGTTGAACAAATCCTAAACCAGAGGACATCTGGTTTAGGATTTGCTGTTTGCCACAATTTAGGTCATAATTACCACCAGCCAAGTGCGGCGCTCCACTGAAATGCCACGGCAAAAAGGAACGAGCGAAAAAGTGTGTTCTATCTACGTTTTCAAGCATAGATTGATAATCCCATGATGTAATATCCTTCCCAGCGTGCCAACGAGAGGGGCTGCTGGGGATGTGAGAGGAGCCAGCCTGCTATCATAACATATACAACGTGCGAGGGAGGTGTAGCGCAGACACACACGTTATGTAAGCCGGTTCTGCGGGACAAAAAAAAGAAAAGAAAAAGAAACTGACCAAATTGTTTAAGTGTCCCAAGCAGAGCTGCCTGATCGTAAGCAGTTTGCTTATTCAATCACAGCGCAGATATTTCCTCCATTTAAGAGATCTGCTCCAGATGTATTCGGCATCTCTTGCACCGTGGGCAGATAGTGGAGCTGGAAAAAAAACTTCCCCTCCTTGGTCCTGCTAAGCACGGTTTGACATTTCTTGTACTCCTCACTACATTTAGTGTTTGCCCGAGAGAGAAGCCTGTTTGCTTTTTTTCTTTTGTTCCTCTCAGATACGTTATGTTGTGCCGTAAAATGGGCTGTAACTTAAATGGGTTGTAAGTTAATTTTACTAAATTAAACGCAACCCGAATGCAATAAAAACCAAAAGGGCAGCATTAGACATGCTCTCTTTTCCGTTTATGTGATAGTGGCTGAATGAGGTGGCTTCGTGTCTGAATGAAGGCACGCCTCAGTTTTCAGTGAGAGCCAAGATGGCAAACTACCCGATCTGTAAAACCATCAGTGATAGTATAGAGACATAGAGTCAGAGGACAACAGCTAATATTCACGGGCTTCCGTTGCTGTTGGGGGTGGAGATAAAAGATATCCGGGTATACGCTCACCTGCCTGCACGGGTTATTGTTTTAATGGAGCTAAAGTTGGCCTTCGATCTGACTTCTCAGATCTTAACATTCAGATTCAACATTCGATGCAGATCCGGTCCGTGCGACGGTGGCCGAAACGAGCGCGGATCCATTGCATTCAATCACTGGTTAATCAGAGTTGAGATAAGACACAAGTGGTTCTTGCTCAGTAGGTGAGTGAGATGTGAAGACTGGCTGAGATTACTTCATTATAAAGCCCACCAACATTCCGATGCTCTTCATCCTCATTGCTTAAACTGCAGAGTTACACGATCCAGACAAATAAACAACTCTCCCGAGAAGAATATCTCACCGGGAGACTTCTTGTCTGATGCTTTTACACGCAGAGATGTCTCCACGAATGCTGATTTTGTATTGAAGCCAGACGTATGAGAACACTTTTCATGCTCCGATCCGGTAAAATTAGATCTGGACGCCACATCGACACGCGTCAACGGAACGCAGCGTGTACGGGAGGAGGGCACGAACAATTATCGCTCTGCCCAAAATCATTTTCAAAGCCTCCAACTTGACACAAGGAAGAAACATAAACCAGGAATCATAATATATGACTGACAGGTGCAAGGGTCAAAATCTGGTTTGTATCCATCAAACTGAGAAAAAGAGAAGGGCGGGGGGGATGCTGATGCTTACAGGTACTAAAAAATAAAAAAAAACCTACAACAACAATGGATGGAGTGATTTGAAAAATTGATCCTGTCAGGATACTACTTAAGGCCTTTCTCCAGAGACCCAGAAATCAGCCGAAGCCCCGCAAAGTCTCTAACAGACAATTTATGGTGCAATGTGTGGTTTTTTTTTTGTTTTTTTCACTGCGAAGCTCTGACACCCAGCAAGATTTAGAGGCTGAATATACTTGAAGAGATTTAAGGTGACAACCCGGCAGAACATGACACATAAAGGAATGTTTTCACAATTACACTGTAAATAAGCATTCATCAAATCAAGAGACTCCTGAAGTAACAGTTTTTTTTTTCCCTTTTACACAAGCATGCTGTAATAGGTCAAGGGCCACATACTGAAATGGGAAAAAGTATTGAGATAAGACTGAAACCTAAAGCAGGCAGGTTAATGTATGACACATGATCAATATCACACCTGATAAACAGTAGACACCCTATGGTTTTCCTCCATAACCAATAAATTGTAATCGCAGGCACCTTCCCCGATAAACTTATTGTTTGTTGTATTTATTCAGTCGGCTTGAAACTCTGTTCTCCCTGAGTAAATAGCCAGGGACCATCTGTTGGAGTTGGTGGGGGAGCTGTGGCCGGGGTAGGGGCTAGAGATAAACAGCCATAAATCAGAGACTTGACAGTGGCAGCGCTGCTGATATACGACAGGCAGGCATAAGGGCCCAGCAGCTCACCGAAGGATGCGTAGCCTAAGACAAATACTGGGCCTATCTGTAGGAAAGGCAGCCAGTGAAATCATTATTTTTCTAATGTGATAAGTTGGCCATCGTTAGAGGCCGCCGCAACATTGATGCATCAACACTGGAAGAGTGTGTTTAGTCTGAGGCCAGGAAGAGCAAGGTGGAGGTGCTCCATCTCAGTCATGTAACAAAGAGACAGGGAAAGCAAATGAGCAGAGAGGATGCTGTCCGTTTAGTTGCTAACAAATTAAAGAGGAGCGGAACGGCTTTGACTTTGAGACTTAAAAACAGAAACTTTCAGGTAAATGCCAGCCTCTTAGGTATGAGCTGTTCTGAGGAGATGGGTTCAAGCGCCTGAGCTGCCACAAACATGGCGGCTGGAAGTTTGTGTGAAAGTGGAGTTGCTGCTTTCCAAAAAGTTGGTGCCACTACAATAACAACAGTCCTCTGTGCTCAGCTGTGCCGTATGAGCGTGGAAACGACTCGTCCAGCCGCCGCGGTTCCCCGTTTGGTAATTCATGAAGCCTAAATAGAAGGGGCTCAGAGGCGTGTTGTTTGTGCTGGAAGATGCAGAGCCTCAGAACATCAGAGGGACAACAGTGTAGTGTTTTAGAGCAGAGTGCTGTAAGGATGTCCACTCAGAGTCCCATTTCACACACGCATCCTAATTCACAAATAAGATGGGTTGTTTCAATGCCACTCTGAACACGTTCTGTGAAAATGGCTGATGCCAAATAAAAGGGGCTTCTGAAGCCTTTTGATCATTCTGGGGAGGTAGTTTGGTGCTCAGTGACACCTGAAGGGTCTGCTTGTGGAGACCCACCCCACAGAAACGTGCGCGCATGCTCAGATGACGAGACTCAAAGAGACCAGAAGGCCGTTTATGTGAATGTGACCACGGCCACGGTTCCAATGAAGGAACGATGCAGAATCTTTGGTCAACTGCTAGAATGTTTTGCTACAACGCAGCCTTAGAAAAGATTCACAAAAAAACAAGTTTTACATTTGCCTGAGGTGGCATTTGACCTTTTTTTTTTTAAAAAGCACATAGATAACAACTTGTCGTACAATTACAGTTACAATGTATCAAACTGGGGAAAAAGTACTGAATCCTGCAGACTTATGACCATTCTATGCTCCTGATAACTCTGTACAGCTTTGTTTATTCACTTGAAACCAGGTTATGGCAAAGTGCATAATCTGCATTTTAAAAGTTCTTTTCAGACTCGGTCACTGAGAAACCACTAAGACTCGGCCTCCTTCCCTGCACAACCACCAGAGCAGCACTAAGTGCTCTCTCTTCACCTATACCCTTCTTTTGTTTCTACTTTAGATAACAATTCGGCTCTCACCATCAATCCAAGACTGGTAGCTATCCCGAAGTACCACACAAGCACTTCATACGTTAAGCTCTTCCATCGATCTATCTAGTCGTTACTAGTTCAAAGGCTTCAACAAGCAGTGGTCGAATGTGACAGATCTGAGAAGGATCTGCAACCGCAGCAGAGCTCCTGATGTGGAGTGACAAGGCCGGCTCATTTTTCTGGGCCTGCTGCGCTCTTAATGGTTTCCCTGACAGAGACTTCGCTTCCATCAGCAGCTAAGCCAAACAAAGACTCGGTCCCCCTGGAGTCTGCAGCATCAACCTGACAGATATGATGGATCATTGAATCACACTGACCCTGACAAATCAGAGCCCTGTATCAGCTCTCACTGCTGGACTACTGGGTTCGAGCAAAGCAGTAAAGACATTATGGGAAACAATCTAAGGCTGGAAGCGGTGCAAAAAAAAAAAAGAAGCCTTGTGGGAAAAGAATCCAACAACAGGATGTCTTGATCTGATATGACGTATTGGGGTTCCGATCAAGGTGTTTTTTTGATTGATTGGCATTGTGGTCGAAGAGTACACCTCAGATCCTTTGATCATCCTAATGGAGCTGCCCAAAGAAGCTGTAGACAGATGGTGGAAACCAGCCAACATGTTGGGCTGTCTGAAATTTAAAAAAGCAAAGGCTGATATATGTGGATACTGAGCATGGACTGCATAGCGGGCATACAGTAGTTATGCTGTGAGGAAACGCAGCATAACTTCGACACAGTATCAACACCCAATCTTAAATTACTCAGAACACTATATCTTGGACCAAAAAAATAAATCTTGATAAGGACAACCGAAGGCAAACCTTTAGCGTTTGGGTCTCCAGTAATGATCAGGGCCTTGGCAGCCATTAACGACAGAATGGAGGTCCAGATTTCCAGTCTTGCTTTTTCAAATCTTTCTCTCCACCTCCTCTGAATCCTTTTTTTTTTTTTCTTAGACTAGTAGAAGGAAGGTGTGCCCATTTCTTGACTTTTCAGATAAGATGCTCTGCTGGAGGCCAGAAGAAAGGTTAAACCACTGACTCAGTCTGAAGAGTACAGAGTAGTATTTCCTTCCTCATCAAGCAGATCTCGATTCCCAGGGTTTTTTTGGCGGTTTTTTTTTGTTGTTTTTTTTGGCTCTGTGCAGTCCAGCTGGAATAATCAAACCCTTTCCCAATCCTAAGTCCAGGCCAAGACCATCAGTGGTAGCCTCCCATCTGCGCTTTGATCCTACGTCATAGTATAAGTAATGTGTTTGGATGTCACCTCATCCAAGGGAGCAAGCTCCAACAGGAAGGGAAGAAGTGCTTCGTCCAGATTCTGCTGGTGGCGTCTTAAAATTTCATTAGAATCCCTGAGCTGTACTGATGAACTAATGAAGAAATGTGGGCAAATGTGACAGAAACGGCAAGAAATCATTAAGACCATCTGCAAAGTCAAAATGTACTTTTGCTTGATTGACAGGATGACACAGCCTCAGTTGTAGTTGCTGTGTACATTTATTCCATTTTTTGTGCAACATGCACCATCGGTGAGGCAGTTTTAACTCGAGGCGAGACAGACTTCCCTGTTTCTACTAAGTACCACTACACCACAGTAAAACCCAAACCACAGCGCTGTTTCAAAACACTTCCAGTTTCTGCCAAAAAACCTGGGACAACAATGGAGGGGTGGACCGTAACCTAAACTGCTCCCTTTTATTTACTCAACTGTACAACAACCACTTATCGTTTTCTGCACAAACAAGCTTGCTTGTGAGAGCTTACTAATGCTATAAAAGAAATAAGAAAAAGCAGACTAACAGAGTGGCTGCTTCTGCTCTGAGGCAGGAACTCTCAGAACATGAAGGGGATGCAGGACAGCTGCTTATGAGGATGATCTAAGGATGTCTACCAGACTAAACAATGACCAGAGTGGATTTCAAACGGGGCGTTTTACGGGCTGAACCGGGGAAGTTGGAAAAATGGGTGCCCTGTTGTCGGAGAAGTTCTGAGGCTGGACATATTATTCTGGAGAGGGCTTGTTCTGTTTTCAAAAGGCCACATAAAACCTTGACAGTACTCTCTCTTTGGCGCTCACTCCTCAAAGCCCAACGTAACATGAGATACCGGGGAGGAGAAATCCCAGCCATCTTTTTTGTCCTGTATTGACCCTGTTGTTCCTCCCATGTTATCAAATGAAAATTTTCTCTTTCACACAATTCTTGCAAATGCATTGCAGAGTTTCTCCTCTCCTTTTTTTTTTTTTTTAGCTTTTCTCATCACTTGGCTTTGGCTTCCACTAAATTCTTTGAGTTTCCCTCTGTCCACATCAAAACCCTGGACAGGGATCACTGGAACATTCCCGGACAGCTCGCGGAGAACACCTGTGTGTGCATGAGTGCTGGCAGTGTATGCGTCTATTTGTTAATGCGGTGTGATATGTACATGGATTCTTGAGTAACTAGAAAGAAAAAGCATTCAGATCCTCTCACCAAATCTCTTCCTCACTCTCTCTCCAGATTTCACATCCTCTTCCACATCAGAGGCATGGATAAAGAGGCAGTGTGTGCCTGGCAGTGGCTGAGCAGTAACCTGACATGACGTTAATTCCTCTGAAGTAGCACTTGATGTGTGCCGGTTTGCTTCTTGTGCAACAGTGTAGCAACTGCAAGCTCCAGCTAAACAAACTATGAGGAATTCAATTAGATTCCTGCGTACATCTCAGTCATGTGTGCATGCCTTCGCATTATAGTGATCCCTAGCAGTGTGTAGTGTTGTCTTTTGTGTGCCTCCCAGGCTTGATGTGAGCACAGAGGGCCGGCTGACTTAAGTTAGTGGGGTAACGGCTGTGGGGCTCCCCAGGGGAGCAAGTCTTCGCTGACATGGGAAGCCATAAATAAGGGCCCGGGGCGCAGCGCCATGTCATGCGTCATTTGGGCCAGAAAGGAGTGTTTTATCCCCTCCCACCACTGAGCTGCTGAGCATGGCACCTCCTAGGGCGTAATACAAAACATATGGGCAGAGGGCGAGGGGCAGACGCACCTCAGCATACCTTACTTCTGCCTTGTCAGCAAAGCATCTCGGAGAATAAGCAGATACAGACGGCCTCTGTGATAACGCTGTGCCTCTTTGCAACAAAATAACTTTGTCAGGAAACACTGGTAAACATTTAGTTAGTTTTGACATGATGACATTTCATTCCGATTACAGCAGAAATAAAGCATGGGGTAAGCCCAAAACATTTCTAAAGTAGTAAAATGCAATTAATAACTTGTCTACAAACCCCATAATGCACTATTATGTGGCTATAAGTCGATATAAGCCCATTTTAAATGTTTTTTTTTTATAGATTTATCGGCAAATAAGAGTCTTCCCTTGAACACAGTTCACACTTAATGAAACTGCATTTTAAATCTAACATTTAATGCATTAAGATATTTCTCAAAAGCACGTATGAACACTTAAAACTGCTAAATGTGTTTAAACAGGTTAATAAATGCATTGCTCTACTACCACTGATAGAATGTCGGCGTACGCATCGGGATATTAAAAGCAAATACGGGAGCTGGTTAAGATCAAGAGATACTTCCCTGTTGTTTTACTGAAAGGAGGAGGCCAGTGAGCTGCATTTTTCTGCTGCTGTCTTCATGCCAGTAAACACTCACACTTAGGATGACACATTCGCTGACCGAGAGAAAGTATGACGCTTACACTTTTCATCAAGGACGGAGATAATGACACACATTCCTCGAGAAAGGATCCGACCACAGGAAGTTACAAAGGAAATCTTCAAGACATTTGCTCTACTGTCACTATTACCAAGTTATTCCATGATTGTTGATGAAAAAGTGACTAAACAATGCTTGGGAAGGCATACAGAGCATGAGGAATGCATTGGAGACGGGGCTAATGCCTGAGAAGTTGCTGAGTATGAAGAGAAGAACAGCCTCAAGGCCAGTGACTCACCAACATGACCACAGTCTGAGCTGAAATGCTCTCAGAAAACGACCTTTGAGTTTTCAACCTGTGAGTTTAGACACAGTCTGGGTGGACTTTTATTTTATGAGTCAAGAAGGGAGCTAAAATGATATTATCAGAGAATAATGTTACATTGCTCCATGTTTAGGTCATCAGAAAGGTTCAATAATTCACTAATGTTGCAAAGTTAAGGATGAGTCGGCGCTTTGACTGGTCTCCCCAGCAATTTCAATGAAATGTTACATCACCTCATCCCCACCTGCAGAGATCCACATCTCTGTGCCAGAGGGAGAAGCTTCTATAATCCTGAACAATTGGACTCAAATTGCCCGAGGGGAGGCAGAAAAAGTGCTGGGAAGAAAAGCCAGCCTTCACTGGCACTCGCTCTCTTATCAGTACAGAGATATTGATCGGCCCCGAGGGGCGTCCTATTTCTGTCTTCTATGCTCCTTTCTAATTTTCTGTTGGTGTCAAAAGTTTGACTACACGATCCCTTGAACTGCTCCTTTTCTGCCAGTTTTCATTATCGTGGATTCAAACTAAAATCTGACGCTGCTCAGTGATCGAGTCGATTTAGTACACTACAAATAGTCAGAACAAATAGGAACAGACCAGCTGGTCATCAGAGAAACTCCCTTTGATGCTTGATAATGTGGGGAGCAGTTTGTCTGAAGCCATCTTTCTCCTTTAGCCTAACAAAACAGGGCGACAAGATTTACAGGACAGACTTACAGGTGTAGAAAAGTAAATAAGGAGGAACCACGGGAAGGTTGTATTTAAAAGGGTTAAGATTAAGAGTAGGGAAGTGGGGCTAACCTCATAGTTACAGCTACCAGGTGGATGCTATAACATGCAACCCTCCATCATAACCCTTTTATACCGTAGTGTTAGAGGCAGCAGTGTGTATGAGACTGGATGTCTGGTGGACGAGGACATCCGGTAACAAGAGAGGACGGGCAGTCAGACAGCGTTTTACACCTTCTTCCTCTTGTCTTCTCCTCCTTGCAGCTCCCTTAGCGCCTTTAGTTCTTTTTTTTTAATAATCTAGTGCGCACAAGGGAGTAGCCTGTAAAACCTTTTGCGCTGCTTTATAATTTGCAATGAATCCCCACGCTGCCTGTGAATGTTTTTCATTACCCACTTTGCTCTCTGGGCCTATAAGACATGGACAGACATTTAATCTTATATAAGAATCCCAAGAAATACTGAAATACCTGCAACTTACCGTGTGATAGGAGAGATTTTGACCCACCGTCCCTTAGACCCTGGAGTGTTATGAAAACCCTACTATGTTTCTATGGCAACTGGCAGTATGTCCTTCAGAGACAGAGATTATGTATAATGCATTTTTACGAAAAAAACCCAATAAATTCCTGTATGCTTATAGCAAGAAGCCCTCCTTGGTGGCTCCGACTCCTCAAACCAGAGGGATAATCAGGACAAGCAGATTTAGGCGGATGCGTACCAACTGTCCAAACATGCGACCTGATGGACGCAGAATGCAAGTAACACACTGAAAACACATGTCTTTAGAGATGCTTGCATAACGCTATTACAGAGTTATCCAATACAAAGCAGCGGGGAACAGTCTCTACAGAAAACCAGCTATTTTATGGATCCTGTCTGCAAACACCAGCGTGAGCCGAGAACCAGACGCAGAGTAGCTGACGTGATGAGAAAACATATATCGACGCTGACGCGGTGGGCTCCACATAGAGGATAACAACAGCATGACATAATCTCCCCCAGAATGAAGGGAAGGTTTGTAAAAAGGGACTGAATTGAGTCTCTTCAAATGAGATAAAATGGGATTAAAAGGAAGAAACCCTGGAGGAGCTATTTTAATCTTTTATGAGTAGCAACAATTTCCAAGGGAGGGAGTCCATTGGTGTTGGAGCATCCCTGCAGTAGCACAGTGTAGAGGCTGTAATCCATTACTACTTGCCAATGAAGCTGTGGCTTTATCCACTACGGGAGCACGAGTACTTAATTATCTATGGACAAGTCTTTACGAGCAACCTCACACATTTTTACAGCATTGCAAACAGACAGTAAACACCAGGACGGGCGCTGTGCTTTAACATGTGATTAAGACACAGCTAATTAGATAGCGGACAGTAAAACAGTGAGGGGAATCGTAAAAAAAGAGGGAGCAGAGACGTGCCTGAGTGAGGGATCAGGTACGACCAAGCAGACGTCTGAGCCCAGACACAGCAGGCAGCTGACAAATGATCGAGGTAGGGTTTCTCATTTCTGCTGCCTTCTCTGTGGTGAAAATGCAAATAACAGACTTTTTAAGGTAAAAGAGAAAAGACCCCCACCCCACGTTCACCATCCATCCATCCATTCCTCTGTTCATCTACTCCCTCTGCACCTATGCTGCAGTTGGTTCCACGAAACAGGGGTCAAGGTACTAATGGAGGACCTTGTGGCCTTGTATGCCTCTGGAAAACACTGCCCCCCCACCACCACCACTCCCTGCTCTCTTATAAATCAAGCAGGCTTCACTGCGAGTGTCAGAGTCCTCTGATGTCCAAGCCATGTCTCATTTCAAAGTCCTTCTGAAGGCTCACACGGTTCCACGTTTACTCACTGGACACAAGGGAGGAGTGTATGTGGGAGTGAGTGTGAGACTCAAAAGGGAGAAAGACAGACAGAGAAAAAGAGTGAAAGAGGGGGAACGAGTTTCGTCTCAGAGAGAAGTTGGGGGGGGGGAATTAGGAAGAGATGCCCCTGCAACAAATGTTTATTCAGTAAATATGCTGCATTAGGCCGCTTATTTTAAAGCTTCTCCAATAAATCACATCATTTGGGGAAAGTTACTGATGCATCACTCAAATACAGTGTGTGTGTGTGTGTGTGTGTGTGTGTGTGTGTGTGTGCATTTGCAAATTTCCACGATTCTATGGAAGCCCAATCAAAACATACTTCTCCTCCGTTCATGGTCAACTTAAGTTTGCAATCTACGGAAGTAGAAGTGATCATAGAGATAATGACAGTGTTGTTTCTCTGAGCAGATGTGTTCGTAGCAAAGCCAAAAGAGTTACATAAGGATTTAGAATGATTGCTTTCTTGATTGCATGTTTTGCAATCAACACAGTGTTCATACACGTCAGTTGCATGAAGCTGCGGGCATCCCATCAGAACTAGTGACACCTAAATGAATGCAGCCAATCAACTGGAAGTTCAATCAAGTTAATAGGGAAGTGCACGTTAAACCAGTAGTTTGACACATCTGTCTTTGTATCACCTTTCCATCAACACATTTTTTTATGCACATCTTGAAGTAAAACATAACAAAAGGTCGATGGAAACAATTTTGTTTTATGCTCCCCTGCGATATTTCCATTTCAAGAGAACAAACATGGCCAAAGCTCATGACATGAAAGCGTCATTACAAGCAACATTAAAAATTAACCGAATACCCTTCTGCATTTTTCTCTCCCATGTGACCAAGGTGACTACTACCATCTATTTTCTTTCCCAGGTAGCATACGCTGTGCTGTTTCATAAACCCATGGGCAACGTAGCCTATATCACCACCTTCTGGCAACATGTTTGTGCCTCGTTCACTTGTGCCAACTAGTTAACAAAAGCGTGCCTCCAAACCATTTTCAATTAGGCATTAACATTTCAAAATATTACTCACAATTAAATGGAAACGCAGCTGCAAGTTAGATTATCTTGGCAAGAGGACTGAAACAAGTGGAAAGAGCTCGCCTGACTATTTCCATGGGAAATAAATCTGCTAATCATTAAACCTTATGATAATTACCATTGTTAAAAAAAAAGTAGTGGTAGCAGTATGTGGAAACAGCATCACTACAATTACCATAAGTTAGTAGAAATACCAGAAGCTGAGGATCCCTGCCTTAATAAATTAAACATATCCTGTACAACAATTACGTTTAGAGGTTATCGTAAGTGAGTTTTGTACAATTTAAGAGGTCTAGCTATATACAAAATACACAAAGCTCGGGACCTCCGTGATAAGAGCCACCGTCATTGTGGCCATAATTCTTTTTTGACCCAAAAACTCTGTTTGGTGTCCCAGAGGGTGACAATACAGGCTACGCTGCTAGTGGTTGTAATTCAGTAGAAGAAGTAGTTGTCCTAACCAGAAACAATCCTCTGGGTGGAAAACAGAAACTGTGGTGGGCATCCACAAGAAGAAAAATAGAGAAATATCTTCTTCTGGAATTACTTTCAATTCAGACTATTTGGGATACCACTTCCTGTCTAGATTCCGATCAGTCATGTTATTCTATTGTGTGCTGGCTCAGACCCGGAAAAGATGGTGAATCACGTCAATTTAATCTTTGGCAGATCAGACAGGATTTCCATTCCTCCTCATATGTACCGAGCCTTCTTCGGCTACTTCTCAAAAACCACCAGTTGGCATACACGTTTTTTTTTTTCTTTCAATTTTCACGGTTTCCAGACGGCTTTTCTGATTGACACCTTCTAAACACAAATCAGAGCGGCAATGGAAACCCTGCCTATAACATGTATAAATATGTAAATTTAAAGACAAGTAAATTTGTAGATACGTGTACCTAACATAAAGCATCAAGCATTAAAGCCAGCCGGTACAAGGTTGGCTTCAGAACAGCAGAAATCAACTCCTTTGCATACGGTTTAAGATAACAGCCATCACAGCTTCTGGCCACGTGCGAGGCCAATTCCAACTAACAATGCAAGGTGGCACATGGTACAAGATGAAAATTGCACAGTGCCTTCAAATCTTTGTATTGAGTTGTAATAACCGACTGAGAGCTGCAGTCTAAAACTGGATTTGTGATGTGCTTGAACTACATATTGGACGATTAGACAGACAATAGTCTCCTTCTAACCCCCCTGCCTTCTTACACAACACGTGAAAGCAGAAAAGGAGAAGTGCCTTTTGTGAAGCTGGTGTAATAATGAACAGGTTGAAAAGAAAAAAAAAAGCACACCTACAGTTTTACTTGTCACTGCATTTTCTTCCTCTCACATTTACGTAGTGAAAGTGTGGTTTGCTTAATCTTTCCTTATCTCCTATAAATGCAAAGGGCTGGGCTGAGTTTGCATATAAAACAGAACACAAGCTGTCACTTGTTGTGACTTTATTTACTGGGGAGCTTCAGAGGATCACGGAGATAATGTTGAGACAGGCAGGCACACACTGTTAACTGAAACTGCAGGGGTATGCGACACCTTAGTCGTAACTTGTGTTAACCCCCGATGTGACCGCTGTTTTGAGGGTTTCAAAATGTCTGCCGTTTGAGGCCTGAAAATGTGTTAACATCCAGATGAGAGGGAGGTGGGTGTTGGGGTGAGGCTCACACAGACAGAAAAACATTCCCCAGTCACTATGCTCATCTCCATATCTCAGAGCCCTGATCCTGACGTGTGACATTAACTCAACTTCCAACTCTTTGCTGTTTCCTGTTGCTGAACATTTACTTAAGGTTTGAATCACAAGAGCCTTGACAGAATCTCAACTTTCTGCCTGATGGCTGTAAATAAGGTTAAACAAATCATTTACAGTATCTCTGTATCAGGTAGGAGGAACCTGACCTTGAAAGGCAACGGACCTGTCACAAACATCTGAATAATAACCTGTAATTTCAGTACAACATACTGTGATCGCACTGGTACAACGGAAATCAAAAACAACTTTTCCAGCCAAACAGCACCCATCCATCCCCAAGATCTGATTTCAATAAGTCAGGAAAGCAACAAAGGAGCATGATGGCAACCAACAATACAAGTGATTGTGTGGAGTGTTGATGTGTTAGTGTATATATACATATGTGTATATATATATATGCATGTGGTAATTTTTTTTAATGCCTGTGAGCAAAACACGTTTGCCTGCAATTACTGTCATTGTGTGACTTGCTTTTGGAGCACTCCCGTAATGATTTATTCTTTTACTTTTTTTAACCACAGGATGTGTGCCACATATCAGGTTAAAGGGCTTTTTTTTCCCCCCCAACATTTTTTTGAATCCAGAAGATTTCCTTGCAGAATTGCACAACAGAATGAGACATGATGGACAGCGTCAGCATTCGTTTGTGGCACTCCGTTTGATCCATTTCATTGTAAACTGGCCCGAGGAGCAGTGGTGCAAAAAAATTTGGCAGCTTTCTAGAAATCACTGTCTCACTGTGTGTTTGATGGATTATCTCCAAAAGGGCTCAAATAGAAGAATGCCTCTGTCGCTTTGGCATCTTTGAAACAAAAGATATTCCTCTAACATCACAGCAATGTGGTTCTTGTGTTCGGACAAGAAATGAGAGGCGTTAAGACAACTTGCATAATGCCGATTATGAAACAAAGCAGACACCCTAACCTTTGCAGAGTGAAAACCTAATTGCATTCACGCTAGAAAAGGTGTTTCTTCCACAGGTGGTACATTTCGCACATTGCCAGAGGGGAAAAAAATTAAAATAGGCGGTCCTTATCTTGGGGACCTTTTCAACAAGAACTATCACTCAGTATCAAATGACATTAAGTTAATGAGCCTAAAATGCTACAAAGATCGGTAGGTAGCAGCCTGGCTGGCCCATGCCTCCCACAGAGGTAATGAGTGAGGAAAGGTGTGATGGCTTTACAGTCCTTTATCCATGCTGCATTTGTGTGTGTGGGAAATCACACGCGGGAGCCTAATGGCACTGAGGGCTGCGAGGCCAGTGCCAAAACATCTTGCTCCTCTTAGCATGAATGTGATAATGAATCTGGCACCTCTGGCTGCCTTTAAGGTATCACACAAGTCTGACAGGTATGTAAACAAAAAGGAGAAACAGCAATTCAGTTACACACATAATTACAGATATAAATCATGGTTAAAAAAAAAAAAGAAGAAGAAAAAAAGTCATCACTTCTATTTTTTACAAAAATAACAACACCATATAATAATAGTGTTAAATGACTCTCACTCATATTGGAATTGAATCCAAACCTGCAGGTTGTGTCTGACAATTTCAGACATTTCTAATAAGTCTCCAGTTCCTTACTCCTTCCTAGCTTGAAAACACGTGCCAACAGAATAAATCAGAATAAATCAGCTGGTTGGAGGACACTTATGGCTAAATTACACCAATAACCAACACATTTCAAACTACTTGCCTCGTGTTCTTGTGTAGGACCACCACCACAAACCTAATCCTAACCCTAACCCACCAACACTTAGCAGCAGATCCTTTAAATCCTGCATGTTGTGGGATAAAAGCAGTTCAGCTGGTGAAAGAGATGGACCAGTTCTGATGCTCTAGTGCCCACTTGTTTCCTTTTCACTAAAGCAGTTGCAGTGCTGGTTCAGCGCTGGTGCTAGATCCAGCTCTAAACTGGTTCTATAAATAATCAGCACAGCACTGATTTCATAATCCACAGCCAGAGAGTCACCAAAGAGCAACAATATCATCATAGTGTCATTGCAAACTATGATGCACTATTTGTCCTTACACCTCTCCTCATCAGCATTTAGGTTTTTGACAATAAGCTATAGGAGCTCTTCGGTGGGTTCGGACCAAAGATCGTGCGTGTGGAGCCTTGGATAACAAAGACATTACAATCACATCCAATAAGTGCTGCTGTTTTGAAGGTGCTTTGACTCGGGTGTCGATCCATCTCAGTTAGCTGCTTGTCAATGTAACTCACATCTCTCATGCCTGCCCATTTTTTCTGCTTCAAGGACCTCAAGAACCAACTGTTCGCTTCCTACCTGATACACTGTGTGAGAGAAGAATGCTTACTCATCCTCTAAAAATGGGTTCTTTCTAAGAAGTGTCAGCTTGGGCCTGCGCTGCATGGTGCTGCTACTGCGCAGACTCGAAACACCAAAGCGCGAGTCACCTGCACACTGTGGGGAGCAAAGGAGGTAGATGTCAACACAAATCTATACTGCTCACTCAACATGACTCAATGCCTGCTGTGTTGCAAGGCATCAAAGGGTCAATTCACTTCAAATGTCTTTACAAAGAGACAAACCCTGTAAAAACTGGTCCCAGCTCATTTATAACCTGCATCAATCGATCGTTACGTTATGAAAAAGCAATTTGTTTGTAACTGCGAATTAAACATCCTCAGCTACACATAAACTGCTAATTTGTTACTTATCTTGTACAATAAGGACTTTGCATGCATGTGTGGGGTCGCATATGTGTGTGCGTGTGTGTATTTGTGAACATTTGTCTGTGAGCGTGGTCACTTCCACACCCGTCGGCTCTTTACAGACATGCTAATGCTCCGAGGGGCCACTTGGACACATCAACACATCCCTTAATGGGCAAGTTCATGTTTATTCTCTCCCCACTGTTCACCTCTTCCTCTGTTGTGAAAAGAAAGAAAATAAAAAAAGAGGGGGCGGGGTTCCCTTCTATCTCCCATTTTCTCATTCCTAGTCCTCATCAATCTTTTTTGTGCCCACTTAATCAGTTTCTCTCCCGTTCTCGTCATCCCTCTCCAGTCGTTTACCCCTTCTCTTTCCTCCTCCATCATTCTTTCACTGCTCCTCTCTTCTCCAGTCACACTCTAATCTCCTGGTCTGAAAGGTGTTTCCTGAGGAGGGCATGTGGGAAGACAGGCGGGAGTGATGGATCGCTCTGTGGATGCTTCACTTTGTCCTCACTCCAGGGCGGGAACAGGGTGGTGATGGGGAGACAAAGTCCAGGCCTTGTTAAGCTTCTCTGGAAAGAAAGACCTCCATCCGAAACTTTAAATGACAGTGTGCAGTGGCTACCCTCAGCAATGTCCTGTAGACCATACTCGTATTTCTGCCTGAGGAGTTCATGAGAAGCAACAGATGAATGCTCCCTCAAGCCAAATTCTTGGTTCATTACACTCAGCTGTGGTTTTAATATCAGGCAAATATTTAGTGCATCTTTTCAATGCGTTCAGCATGTTCTGTTCAAGCTCGTATTTGCGTCAGAATTGGGCTCAGCGGAGAAGAGGAAGAAAAACACCTTTCTCAATCGAGACTTTTCCCTCCTTGACATGCAGCTGTTAATCAACTCATTAATATGCAAATCGTGCAAGCATGCAGCTCTTTACAAATAGTATCTGAGTTTGAAATCCATCATCATAAAACTAGTGTTGTTACTCATCTAAGGGATCTTTCTTTGAAGACACGTCAATATGTTTTAACATGTTTGGCTGAGGGTAGAGCAACAGCGACAGCAAAAAACATCCACTTCGCATTTATTTTAATCATTAAGGTGGTGTAGTGGCAAAGTAGTTCCCACTCTCCAGTTTTCTCCAGATTCAGTGATTTAGGATACCTCCAGGTGCTGAGTTTGGTTACAAAACACTGGCACATAAAGACAAGACAGACAAGACAGATAAGCAGGGAGGAGAAGCTGTCCAACAGCTGCTGGCCTGGTTGGGTAACACTCCAGCAGGACCCCCTGAGAGGAGCCCAGCCTGGGGTAACGACTGCGCTCCAGTCGGGGAGGAAGACTTCAAACACGAGGCTTGTACAACCTCTGCCCCTCTGCAGCTTCCTCTCCTGCTGTTCTCCTCAGCTCCACAGGGGATCTCTGAAGACCAAGCCAGCAGTTCCCTCCTCTATCCGCCTCTGTAGCCCCTTTTCAGATGGGATATGTAACATTGCTGGCTTTGCGAATCTTTTAAAGTGGCAGCATTGTGCTGTGCCGCTGGTTTCAGTCAGATGTACCCAGGAAAGAGGCAGAGAGAGCCACAGGAAGGACATGATATTAACCGTTTGGGCAAGACTGAACAGCAAATGAAAGGGTATAAAATGCACGAGGACGTACGGGTTTTCTTATTCCAACATGTCTCGCTTTTACAGCAATTCATATTAGCCTACCAAACACCTTGTGGTGCAAGGCAAATAGGGGCAGTGGATGAGAGCACTTGAAAATATCACTTATAAACCTAGTGAACAGCAGGCATGATAAAAGACTCCTTCGGACCTTTCACTCATAAGAATTGTGTTGCATTTAGAACAACGTGTGTAGCTGTTGTTAGCTTTAGAAACATATTAGTTTTCACTTAATCTGAGTTCCACGTCTCCACCACCTTGTTGTTTTTTCAACAAACCGTGTGTGCTACACAAAGCTGCCACACTGTAAATGAAATACGTAGAGAACGTGTGGCTCCGGTGCTGTTTTTATTATTGTGATAGACTAAGGTAGTCAGATAGTTCTCTCCGACCTGATGAGTCAGACGGTTTGTTATGCAGGACCTTCTGAGAAGGGTCCCACAGCCACATTAACAAAATACTTCCCTAAAGCATCTGCTCACTGTCAAGTTCCAGGTTTAACTAACCGGAACAACAATGTGCTACCAGCAGAGCCAGTCATTCACCTTTTTGTGGTTGAATCTTATCAGCGGCTGCTTCGCCTCTTTGTTCATTCTCACATAACAAACGGGAGGAGGACCAGCGCTGAATCAGTGTGTGCTAACAGACTCAGAATCAGCTGAGTGATGACAAATAAAACTGTTTCACCTATATAATTACCTCTCTTGCAACCTCAGAAGTGCATCAACCAATTGCTGCTTGTGTATTTACACAAACAACACCAATGCAGAGTGAAGTCCCATCAGTCCCGGCCTGAGAGTGCGAGAGGGGCTGCTGAGTAGTAACACCCAGTGAAGGACACTGATTGGTTCAAAATATTGTGTTTTGACAGTAAATGGAAAATCTGGAGAACCCAGCTGCAAAGGTAAAAGCAACAGTCCCTGAAAATATTTCTGAAACATGCTGAATATCAGCACAGCTGTGTTTCTTATATACATATCGATGCGACTTGGCTCACGCCAGAATTTCCTTTGGTCATCAAGATGCCCATCCTCCAGTCGGACTTGCAGCTGACACGTCACATGTAGTCATGTCTAAAAGGAACTTAAGCCTCCCTACTGTGTACTTTTTGCCCTCACTTAAACCAGCACAGTAAACACAGTCTAATCATGTACTATCAACTGGCAGCCCTTAAACACGCCTGACCAAGTGCGACCGTCTCCTAGTGTTGCTATATTGGGAAAAACAGCACTTCGGTATTAATAAAGTTTGCCTCGGGCATCTGTGGCAAACCTCATACCCATTCTCAACTAATTTCTAGCCAAATAAATTGGTACAAACTAAATAAATGCATTCCTCACCAGCAGTCCTCATTACTGACTCCCTACAGCTGCGTTCCTTCATTCTCTGTTTGAACATCACAACTCTGCTGGCAGCAGAAATCCACATAACAAGTCAAGGTCGAATGCCCAATTAATTTCAGCTGAACTGATATTTTGTTCCTTTAGGGAGGTTTGTGTAACATGACGGCGTGATGATGAATTTATGTTTTGTAGCTTGGTGTAAATAATGCTCGAAATAGCAAATATGTGACCAAATGGCGCTTTGGTAGCGCAACATTGGCATCGAGAGACTATTTTCACATGAAATCATGAATCATGAAACTACTAAAGTAAATGAAGTTTAAAGGCAAGTTATGGGGAAACTTTGCTTAACAGGTTAATGACTAATTACAGAGGAAAACCAGGGAGAGCTATAAAGATGAGTATAATTCATAAGAAATAAATCCAATGAAAAACTCTGGGGGGGGGGAAAGTCCTAATTACCTGAAACATGTCGACAACACATTTCAGTCCTGATACATCGTGCCATATCAAATCAGTCAGAGAGTGCACTTGCCGCAGGAAATCCAAGCAGACACAGCTGACAATCTGGGAGACAGGGCCCCTGGGACCAAGGGTGACTCAGCTGAGAACATTACTGCACGCAAAGCAACGTCACACACCCAAATACACACAAGATCTGGTGGCAGACAACAGTCACCCTGTCATTTTCGATTGCAGGCCACTCATGTTGGACCAGCGACACCTCACACAAAGCTCAGTGAGCCTAGGCCCCCCTGGTGTCTCACTGCCGCCACAGAAGGATTGCCAGAGAGTTACTTCAGCTCTACAGAACAAACACAGAAATCAGTCTGTCTAAAAAAGAAAGAAAGAAAAAAAAAAAAGAAGGTAGTCATGTTGAAATAATGCCAAAACATATCCTAATGCTGTGGCTTGTAATTTGGCCATGCAACAGAAATATGAACTGGGCGAGTGTGGATTTAATAAAGCAGAACTGATATCACTTTGAGAGCATTTGAACCAGCAGCAAAGACGGACGTCTGTGGTCATGGAGTAACTTGTGGTTATAAGTTTGACTGCACTTCCAATTAGAGGTCATCTAAAAACAAACAAGCGGCTCAATATGGGAGCTGAGAACATAAGCCAGGCCCGCATGTACAAAAAGATGGGTTTCCTTTTGGTTAAAAAGCTGTGAATGCTATATTTCCCCATTTGAATTTATTCAATTTAAGGTTTTAACACGTATTATATAATGCAACCTAAAGCAGATGCTATCAATAAAAATCAGTTGGATCCATAATGGAGAGCACATTGTGAAACGTTTTTTGGCTCTGGGCCACACTCAGCTAGCCAATGGGCTCACATGTGTTTGACAGATGGCACAGAGTAGATGGTACTGAGGGTATTCAGCTGCATATATCTCATACATCCAGGAATGTCTGCACAAGGCCAAACATTATAGCACCTCAGCCCCGTGGTGTCTGCTTGTGTGAGGGTGCTTCTGTGCATGCACTGTGTTTACACTTGTTGACAAAGTGCAGACAATTTGAAAAGTACACAGGCAACACCCCTGCTCTTCATCATAAGAGCTCGTTGTCCAACAGAAATCTAAACAAAGCTTTTACACTCAGTTTGCACCTTCTGCGAGGATCTAATTAATCGTCTTTACACATTCTCATTGCACTCAGTTTTACAGATGCATTCTTCCAACGTCACTGCCAACAGAAGTACACAAAAACTCGCACTTCTGCCAACAGTAACTAGGAAAATAGTCTTGAGTAGCAGAAGGTGCTTGCAAAGCTCTGTGTGAAATCAGCCTTTACCTGTTGTAACATATGTGTGTTCAAAATGGGAGATTCACACACACCGACACGAAAACTAATCTAAACGAGTGAGTGATTTTACAGTGAACCATAACCAGTTTGTGTTCAATAAAGAAAAAATACTGTCAGACCAATGGCCCCATTAGAGATCTGTGTTTGCTCAGCGCTGGTGCTGCATTAAAGCTGTGCAGACGCACATCTACCTGTTGTAGCACTCGGCTGCCACCTGGGGGCAGTAACCAAAAAAAATAATTCAGGTACAACCCAAATAACTCTTGTTTGGGCAGTTTTTTTCTGTCATTTTTCATAACTCCTCCTTATTTTTGGCAAACTCTGGATCAAACCAATTTGCAACAAAAGCAGGAGTCAACTAACGTGTGACATTTCCACTAAGGAGGGATGATGAGCTTTTAGTTTCCTTTAAGTGCACCGCACGCAAACCGGTCTCCAGGTTGGCTGAATTCCCATAATCACTCTCAGAGCTTGGCTGAGAGCTACAAATAATGGTAAGAATGTGCAACACTAAATCGGCCTTAAACAACAACAGTTAGGCACAACCACACATGCCAGCATATTATCAAGGGAGACATTTATATGTATAGATATAAGAAAACACAACGTAATAGCCCAATAAAGCCCTAGCAATTAAGCAAACCAGGTATGAATAAAAATATATGTATGTATCATAACAAGATATCATGTAAATGAATGATATGAAATATACAAAATAATAGGGATATCTTTGTATACTAAGCTAACTACAGCATGTGATGCCACACTAATTTTCTCTTTAATTATTATTGGAAATAAATCAGTTTGAACTTGCTCATGCTACTGCGCTGAGATCTAGTCTAAATGGGGCAAAGCACAGCCTCAACATTCAATACCACAGACGTATACAATGGAATAACAAGACTTAAGTATTCTCTATGTGTTTGCAAACTCATTCATAAGAGTAGTCCATATCTTGATCCGCTTCCCCTTTTACGTCATGGGGAGAGGTGTGTAGAGGATTTCCTTTGGCTGGTGATATTTATCAGCTACTCTAGTCTACTTGACATAAACCTCCATGGGAGTACTGATAACGCCGTTTGACACTCCCGGACAGATGTGTGGGGAAGCTGAGTGGAGTCGCCACGTGTAAAGGTGTAAATTGTGTGTGTGCAGCAACAAAGCCAGGCTCCAGGAAACATTTTATCAGTTGTTAGCGAAGAGATTCCCCATTCTATCTAATCAGATTTACAGCATTTATTTGCACATATTAATTTGCAAGATAGGCAAGCTTATGCGAGTGGGTGCCAAGGCGTACATGTGTCGTAGGAAACACATGGAACTCCACAAACGATGAATTTGAATCTTGGAAACCTGCATGACAGTCGCTAGCTGATGAGGGGGACCTATTATGATATCTCAAGGCGACTCTGAGGGCCTTGTAAGTAACTTGGCAGCTCTTCGAACCCTACAACCGCTGACATCTCTTCCAGTCTATGCACCATTGTGGCAAAGCCAATCAAATATGACGCCTTTGAGACTGTTTCGAATGTTGAGGTTTTGAGGGGGCTCCTGAGGGTGACCCCTTATTGTTAGGTGCTCCCTTTGTGGTCATACTCCTCACTGTACTGAGAAGAGGAAAAGAAAGGCCTTCTCTAACAGTCGGTCATGCCCCAGTGCTCCTGGAAACAACAGGTCCCAAGGACGCAGACCTGCCTGGCCTATATTGGCTTGGCTCTCTGTTAGCGGTGGCGACACTAGCCCCCCGTCAGCTGTCCCAATCGGGGCCGAGCCGGCCCTTTATTAAAGCTTTGAAGACTGATGAACAAAGGGGCGTCCTATGTTTAGATGATAGAATGTAAGCAACGGGTTTTCTGCTTGGCCAACGCAAGACAAAGACCCTCCTTCTGAATATGGGGAGTACGCAAAAGAGAGAGAGTGAGAAAACCAGAGAGGGAGGGAGAAAAAGAAAACGAGGGGTCTGTCATAAGTCTGGGAGATACTTAAACGGACTTCTAGTGGGGTTTACGTGATGGAGCGACAAACTAAAGGCCTTACTATCATTATTATTATTACTACAGGTACCTTACTAATAAGCATAGAGGAATTCAGATGCAAATCCATGCGGTACAAGTTTACTGAGCTACTTTATGAAATAATTCAAAATCAACAATACCAAAACATTGCAACTCTTTAAAATTGACCATCACCATATCACTGACATATATTTGATTTAATATAAAATGCATTTACAAAAATGTATAATTATCACAGATGTCTGTGATATAAAGAAGTATATTTCTATTAAATTTTACAAAGTGTGAGTACAGGACTCAAATAATGCAGTTAAGTTTGCCTGTGAGCCCCCATATATGATCCATAGGAAGTGTTTGACCAGTTGAAATCATATCTTCAATATGAACAGTAAGGAACAACAGCTCAAAAAATAAGTGTTAGGAACATAATTCAATTGAAACACTTTTTATCAACGTCATCGACTATAATCAGCTGTTTGGAAGTCATAATCCAAACCAAACACATACAACAGCCAAAAGGAGCGCAAGTATGCTGAGAAACAGTGCACAAGTACACCTGGAGGAATTACTGCTGGGTTCATTGTTTGAAAGAAAAGCTTTCGCACAGCTGTGAATATAAATCTACACACATACCTGGTCATGGCTGGCTTGGAGGGTGCTCCCGGTGCCGTGGAAAGTCATTTGCACTGGGGAGAGGGTCAGATAGGTCACAAAGTCCTTACCACTCTGTGCATCACTGTACTGCACCTGGAAGAGGCACGGAGACAAAGTGAGTGACTTCCACACTCCATAAAAGGGAAAAAACACAAGAAATGATACAATCAATCATTAGCACAAAACCCAGAAAGAAACTGACACATCTCAAGTGTTTAAGTGAGGTGATTTTGGAGGTGGTTGGCTTGAAAGCAAATCTTGCGTGTCTAATGTCTAATTGTTATCACACAGCATTTGTGGACAATTATCCCACAGCACACAGACGTGGCAAAGGAGGGAAATGGGTGGAAATATGTGAATGTGTGTGTGTGTGTGGTTTGTGAGGGGCATCTGAGGTAGTGATCACATCATAAATGACCCCTCATCATTGAGAGGTTAACTCTGCAGGCATTCCTAAATGCTGTGCAATCAGGACTGTTATGACATGATTCTCCGGAGGGACAGTCTGCTCCTGAGATGTAAAAGCTTTTAGTAACCCTGCCTGCCGGTCTGCCCTACTTCTCACTGGCTCTCTCCCTGTGTACGCTTCTGCACTTGCATGGGTTTAAGCTGTGTAAGTGTAGATGCGTTTGCCCGGCCTACTTCTGCCCAGGACAGCTGCAGGCATCTTAATAAGGAACACAAATGACTCTGAGAACCAAATAAAGGAATAAATAACCAATTAATGAAAGGAGACAAAGGTTTCAAGCTTCTAATGTGCAAGTGGACCAAGATGCGGCCTTTCAAAGGTTGGGTGTGATGAAAGAGATTACTTCTAGATATGTGAGCGATAATAAGGGGAATTAGCAACAAAATAAACGAAAAAAGAAAAGAAAAAGCATATTATACATACTGTACTTTTAAACATTAAAGTATCGTTTCAATTAAAAGATGTGCAGAGAACCTCCATGTCAGAATTAGTTGAATTTTAATCAGTGAATGTGTTGGTTTGCATACTTCTGTTGACTTAGAAGTTTCAAGTTATGACCTTCTTTAAATCAACTGAGAATGTGTGCCAAAAGACAAGGCCACGCATATGTGTGTGTATTTTTCTTTGTGAATACCAGCCTTCCAGGCTGGATCAAGGTTTCATCTTATCTGGCCTGCTATTTAGTGGCTACACATGCTGAACTTGTGTGTGTGTGTGTGTGTGTGTGTGTGCGCGCGCATGAACCCACAAAACCAAGCGGCTGTATACGATCTGTGACTGAAAGCTTCCAGAGTGGTATGGGTGTGTGCGCTTCTCTCCGAATGAATTATGATCAACCAGCCAGACACATGGAAGTCTGCCTCTAAAGACACACACACGCATCAAAATACACACCAACGCTGAGGTATACAAGCGTGCATCCGCGAAGATACGAAGGACCGCGTGATGTTAAATACAGAGAATACGAACAGCACATGCCAGCAGACATGTGCGCACACAGCTGCTGATGAGATGGGCTCGCAGTGATAAATTGTGGAATGCTATCTGTTATGTGTATGAATGATGAATGTAGTAAAGCGAGCCGTGGAAAAAGCCTTCCCAGACAAGTTAATCTCTAATAAATTCCCCAGACTTCAACATAAAGGAGAAGAGAAGATGAGAGAAAAACAGAGAGTGGGGGGGGGTAATGCCTAAAGGTAAAAGTACAATTTGTAACAAGACAGTATGTAACATGAGACCCGTGCTAGAAAGTTGGTAAATAACGTTTATGAATGAATTAAAGCTACCCCGTGTTTATACTTATATGGCGTAATCGTGCTGATCAGTGAGCAGTGAGGCCCTTAAATGATGCTGGAGGCAGCATACAATCTGATAAAATCTCTTACTGTAAAGAGATACACACTTGGGACATCAGATGTCTACTAATTCCTAACTCCTCTTATTGTCTGTGATGCATTTGCACACGTATATGTGTAAATGTAAAATCTGCTCCAACAAATTGTCAAAATAAATGTTGTAATACCCTGTTTTGAGACTTGTTCAGTTGTGCTTTGTTTTTTTTTCTTATCATATATGATATTCATTTCCTTCCCCTCGAACACTGCTGCTGTAAGCTTGTATGTCATATTGGATCAGTAAAACATGATGTACTCCAGCAACCAGCCAAATTCTGGTTACAACAGGAAAGTTGGCAGGTCACCAAACTTCACCCGGAGGTTTTCTCTCTTGGTGGCTTTCTGATAAAATAGTCAAAGTGCCTGATTACACTGAGGATTTACCAGCAACTCTGACCTGAAAGTTGTCCGATTTGCCAGCTTCGAAGAAGACTACGGGATCATCTAATTTGTTATGATTTGGTGGAAGTAAAATAACGAGCATCTCTAAAAAACAAAAAAAAAACAACAAAGATCTATTCTCAAACGCAGCCCGTCTGTTTTGAGTGCATATTTGCATGCATCTGTGAGCGCATGCATTCTAAACAGGCCCAACTAATCATCCCAAGTCCCATCACAGAAAATGGCCTCTAATCCACTTCCTTTTGAGACAAAGAAGCAGGAGAGTTACGCAAGGCCTGCGATTGATTGGCGGCACTAATGTGGAACGACCTCTGACATCTGGCTTCTAAAGCTGGATGGCTCCTCTTCCAATGGCTCTCTTCAATTGAACAAACGTGAACATGCACAAACTAAAAAGCAATCACAGTCAGCGTTCATGCAACCCCAGTAAAATCTATGGTAAATGCGCAAACATGCATGTCAGCACCTACAACTGAACATAAAGAGGCACGTAAATAAATGCAATACATAGAAGTGTCCATATAAGAAAGCTCCAAGTAAGGCAATGCTGTAGGGCCAGCTTATAAAAGCAAACAGAGTTGTTTTGCCTCATTGTTTCAGCACAAATACAGCTGAGGTGAACAGCAAAAGCCCTGCAGGACCCCGGTTCTTTCTAAACCATTCTAAAGTGCAGTAGGTTGACAGTCAAAGAGCACGGAAATAACTTTGACTTTACAATAATAAACCGAGCCCACTCCGCTGAGAAAAGCTGTCATTGTTAGTGAGAAGCAATTAGGGGTCCACACTAAGCCGCTTCATTGGGGACCTCAGGGGTCAAGAGTGTTTGAAGCACACTGTTAATATTCTTTTCACTTCCAATGATAGCAGGATGTTGAGGCTAAACAAAGGTGCTACTCTTTAAACTCACTCTGCATTAAGGAAAGTCTTACAAAGACCGGGCGAATTAAGATCCAGGTTCTATTGAGATCAGTCTATTACTGGGAACTCTGTTTCACAAGGAAATGCCAAAAATAGCCTCACTGCAAGCAAACAGAACACAGAGTACACGGAGTACACGATTCAATTAGATTTTTGGCTGAAATACTTGATAATGCACAAAAACAAGGACTGCTGTTATCAATGTGAGGCAGCCACAACTCGAACTATTATAAAATATGAGCAGCCAAAGCGCTCAACTGATGTGCAGACCTACTTCTGGATGTCGCAAGTGTCACTGTAATTATCCACTTAAAAAACACGAGCACATGTTTCATAAGCTCCTTCTGCTTGGACTGATCCACTTACTCCAACAACTTCCATTTCTCTTCCCAACAAGAAAAAGAAAATCCCATCGAAAGGCAAAAGTGGAGAAGTTTGTGAACCTCAAAACTATGTGCTTGTTTTGTTTTGCACGTGTCCGGGCCTGAAAAGGTCCCGGAGCGTCTGGGGCCGGCACAACACCATTTTACTTTCCAGTATCAAGTCACGAATATTATGCAAATTAAGTCAGAAGCAAAAAGACACTGTTGCCGTTACAAATAGAAGGGACCGAGGCTGTATTTGATTCCTATTACAAAACCAATGAAATCCGTTTACGTCCTCCGGACATTTACTTGAGCAATCTGTGTCATGACTAATATAAAACAGTGCTCTTTTATTCTCGTTCTTGTCCCATAACATTGTCTCTTGACAAATTTGGTGGCTTCTGAAGTCTTTTTGTCGGCCTCTAAAGCCAAAACAAATTCCCTTGTACAGCTGTGCACGTGCAGGGCTGAGATGGAGTTTTTTTTTTTTTTTTACCACAGTGGTGTCACATCCCACAAATGCTGGGGTGGCCAAAGAGCAAGAAAACAAAAGAAAAAAACTCTTTAGTGATGCTTTAAGATATTTGGTTAACCAAAGTTTAGGGAAGTGGCTGAAAACAATGAAAAATGTTGTATTATTATCATGTATTAAGTGATGTATTATTATAATTTTTTTTTCAACTGTAGGGGGGGTTATACAGAGCTCAGCGGAGCTAATATCCTATAGAAGTGGTTTGGCCAATTATCTGCCTGACCCAGAAACATAATGTAGAGCTGGTGCAAATTCCCAGCTGAGATTGTGTACGGGACGCGGTCCGCGCCGAACAAAGGCTGCATGGTAATAACACACAACACGACTGGCTGCGTTATCACTGCACCATTTGATGAGAACGAGATGTCTCTTTGCCTTTTACGATTTATGACACTCTGTTTAGGAAATTGCAGGATATCATAATTCATCTCAATATTGAATTACTACAATGAAACAGACATATTGAACAAATGAAATCGAGATTCAATCAAATTTATTCAGGTTTTTTACGTGTCACGAGAGGTCTGTGGTAACGAGCTCACTGAGTATACAGCAAAGCTGATTCCTTATTCTTTGGCCACTGCTAAGTTAGCACATTCCTGTCCCATACTAATTCACAGCCTTGATTTATTAATCTTATTCCCATGCGCTGCTAACCAGCGGCTACGTCATAGTAACACATGGCTGTGCGATTATTCCCCATACTCAGGAGTATTCCTTTGGCCATTTGATAAAACATTTTCTGGCAATGTCACCAGACGTGCTGTGTGCTGTACTGAAAATGTATTTTTATGAGGAAAGGACACAAAGTAATAATTTCTATCACAATATTGCATTGTCCCCTGACATTTTACCATCATAAACCAAATATCTAGAGATTTAGGCGCAGAACACAGTACAATGTGGTGGTTGTGCTTTTTATGGTATTTCCCAAAACCAAATAGTCACGAGAACACTTCAAACTTTGTGTGCAGTTTGTGAAAGAGCTCACTGAGCAGAGGAGCTCAACTGGTGGCAGAAGGCAAGCCCGGAGCTCTTTCTGAGAACAGCAACAAGTGTGCAGATAATGAAGAGAAGCATTGAAGATTCCCCCGAACATAGTGCCAGGGCTAACACACCCTCCATCTCTCCATGCCGAGTCTGTGCTGGCACACAACTGCCATCGTTGCCTAGCATTGAGAATCCAATGAAATATGATCGAATCTATCAAAATTCAACAGAACAAAGGCAAAGTGAAAACCGATTGTGCTGCATATTCGAGATTGCAATATGCTGCGCTGGCACTTGAGGGTATTTGATTTAAAGGTTCGCAAATGGGCTTGATTGCGGTATAAAAATATCATCACTCAGTTTTGCCAAACACACACAGACAGGCATACGCATCGACACGCACGCAGCGGGCCACCGTGTAAGCAGAGACTGTGCGCTGAGCCAGCGCAGCATTAGCAGTCTGATTTATTCCACAGACAAAACTTGTTTTCGAAGATCGCTCTTCACACAAATATGCCGCAGAGCGCAGCTGGAAGCCATCACTCTGCCGCAGAAATCAAACGTGCTGGGATTAGCCATCCCAAAATGTATTTTCTAACGCAAATCCCAGAGTAAACAGAGAGCAGAGGAATGAGATGATGACAAGGAGGTTGGAAACAAACTGTTAGTCTTTGAACGTTTGTAGCAGACCAGGCGTTTGATGTTGATACAGAGAGATGAGAGTGAGCGATGGAGATCGGGGAGGGGGAAGGAAGAGAAGATGGTTGGAAAAAAAAAAAGCGTGCGTGTGTGTGTGTCTGTGTGTGTGTGTGTGTGTAGAAACTGCTAGGCAGGGTACTAGGTGTAGTCGGCACCACTTGAAGTGGTTTTTCCACACAGCCAAAGAAGGAAGCGGGGAGAGAGAAGAACAAACAACGTGAAAGTGTGAGAAATCCTGGGAACTGCACTGAATGGATATCAACACCAGCCACCCGCCAAGGATAGTGTTTTCATTAACACGGGATTTCCAACACAAAAGTTCTGATTCCAGCACAGCAGAGAGTACATCCCTCCCTTTTCTCTAAACCCATCTCTGTGGTTAAGCCTGCCGTGACTTCATAAAATAACTTGGCTGATTAATATCTCTGCTGTGATATTGCTTTAGATGGCAAGAGACGATAAGGACAGTGAACGCCACTCAAATCTTTTAGACGTAACCTGGAAAGATAATACTGCATCCGTGTCTCCGTCTCTGGCCTCGCGTCACCGAAACGTAACATCTGAACTCCAGGTTTGATGATCATGCTCTTTGCAGTTTTAAATAAGCACCTTAAGAGAGTTCTCTTTACACCTCACAGACATTAAACAAGAAAGAACAAGCCATATATTAAGTCATGTTGAATCAAAACACTACAGGCTGGACAAAACCAATGCTACAATGTACAAAGTGGTTATGTCATATTTTCCACTGCAAAACAAGAGCGTCCTCAGGAGAGGTGTAATTCCTAATTCAGGGCACAGAGGTGTCACTATCACAGTACCTGCCAGTTAATTAGAAATATGGCTTATGGTATTAAAGTAATGAGAAGTGCTCTCACGGAGTCTTATTATTTTTAATGTAACTTGGTGAAAACCAGATCAACCTGATTGGACTGTGTGGGCAAAACCCATGGAAGCAGGACGTGATTCACATCTGTATGACTGGCCTATTACTGCTCAGGCCAGTCCACTCAGGAGTACAGCCCGTTACATCGTTGCAGCTATTCCCATTCCTCATGCTTCTGATTCAACAATCCCACTGTCTGTACATGCGATGCAAAGGCTTACATTTTAACAACACGACACAGTCGCCTGCACCTGACGTCTTTTCTCTGCAGCATCACGCAGGCCGCGACAGTTACAGGTATAAGGGCACGAGACAGAATAAATCAAGTCTGCAAAAGTATTTGTCACAGTCCAGATGTGTAGAAATGCTCACTTTGGAGCTGGGAAACTTTAATCCATTCCATCAATCACTGATATTCCATATAGAGATTTCCTGCTCATTTCCAACCGAGGCAGCAGTTAATAATGCGAAGCGATGGCAGTCTGTGGTGACTATTAAAGCAATGTGATGGCAGAGTAAATGGGCAGCTGGTGACTGCAATGCAGGAATGAAACCTGTCAACATTTACAAAAAAGTGAGGAAAATAACCGCAGACGATAAATTGGAGATGAATGAGATAAACGGTAATTACAGAATGTTGAAATATCGCAGTGGGAAAAGAGAAAAGGTAAAAGAACAACACAAACGGGAGAATCTGTTATGTGACTCTTACTCAGGACTTCTTCGTTGTTCCATGTGTTGCCTATTACCTCCTCTTTTTTGTTTTTGGTTTCTGCCCTATTTCCAGCTCGCATACCCGCCGTGCCAACAACAAGCCAGCCAAATTAATAGCAAATACAGACACACACACACATACAAACACGCTGGAACGGGTGCCAGCATCCTTGCTCCCAGCTGGCATGAGTACAACACGCTGTTGCTTATCCAGTCCAAGCTTTCACTAGAGGCTGTTTTCCAATCCAATCAAAAGAAGGGCTTAGCAGGTAGGCGCGAGCCTTTGTCTCTGGGGCTGGATGATGAAACAGGCACTATGAGAATGCCCTCAGTGCTCGCTTACGTTCTTCTTTTTCTTTCTTTTTTTTTTTTTTAAATCCAGTGTCGAGTGGAACTGTGATCTGCACACTTGAACAATATAACAAGATTACGATAACAAGGTTACTAATCAGAACATGAGATTATGATCAGATTTCTTAAAGGACGATCTTTGAGCAGATAAGTGCGCTGGTGTAGTGACGAGCGCGTTTGAAAGAACGCCACCTCAACACAAAAAAAAAACCTTCACATGACAAAACATTTGAAATCTGTGGTGACTTGGCCTGCAAGAATACTTTAGAATACATAAGCCTTAAAAGGTCTGCCTAACGTGTCTGTGTAAGCGACTAAAGGTTCTCATTACAAACCCACATGATATGAAACATCCCCTCAATGAAACACACATTGTCTGCATGTCTCAATTACAGCCTGAATTCTTCACTTAACAAAACACACAGGCACACATGAATATGTAAGCACACGGATGCTTGTTTGCGTGTTTACATGGAGAAAAGCGTGTGAGCATGCACAGGCAAAATCAGAGCTGGAACTATGCAAAATGGGTTACAGATAATAAAGTTAAGGAACAACACGGACTTTAACTTAAGAGACAAGTTTTGCCCAACTCATCCGAGTCCACTAAACAGATCCTGCTGTGAGTGTGTGTGTGTGTGTGTGTGTGTGTGTAAGCGCATTTGTACAGTACAAGTGTGTTTGGGCTTGGCCAGGCAGCAGGGCTCTCTCAGGTTACACACACACAGGAAGGCTCAGAGCAATAACAAAGGCCTTTCAAAGGAACCCTCAGCAGGTTAAGATCAAATGTTTTCGCTCAAACTGATAAAAAGCATCTGCAGCTGAAATGAGAAGGCGCTGGTATCAGTGCCGTGGTATGTGGAGGAGATCGGTCGGCACAGATGAACACAGACAACGGGTCGTCTGCCTCTCTGGACTCGGACGGACACAAAGAGTGGGAGCGAGCGTGTGTGATGCGACAAAAACACCTGCGAAGTGAAGTTCCAGCACCGCAGCCACTGTGGCCACGCAAGAAAACTGATAGTGTGTCTTAAGCAGTTTCTGAAGTCGAGCTTCTCCACCTGTGCTGCAGGAGCACATGAACCGTGCATTTGTCTTCTTCATAAGTAATCTGGTTACCCGGCACCGCATCCGTATTCACAGCTATAGTAAAGCTGATGCTGAATGAGGGCGGCGGGGGGGCGGGGTGAGCACCGGCGTGTGATGGGCCATGCTTGTGTATGCTCACGCCGTTACTTTTGCGGGTGTCCAAGAACCTAAGAGCCTTTAGAGTCCCAGGCCCCATTCCACTAGTCAGATGACACTGAAAATGGGCGCGTTACTTTTTTTAGTTAAATTCTGATTTATCACAACAGAGCAGTCACTAACCCTACACCGACACGCAAGATCCTCGTTCAAAGAACGTACATAATGCCCATCACGCAGGGGGAGTACACTGAGATAGGACAAAAGAACCCCAAATTACTTAACTAAAAGTAAATATGATCACCTTTTGACTACACCGGTGGGTCTGTATCTGTTCAGGTTATTTTCTTCTAAAAACAAAAAAAAAAAAACTATGAATCACCTTGAACTGAAGAGTGATAAAGGTGGAATTAAAGTATGGAAGTGAAAGGCAAGGGGACAGAATGACCACTCTGAAGAGCCTGTTCCCATCCGGTGCCAACGTGCACCCTGGGCGATCTCAAGTGGACAGCAGGAAATTCAGTTGTGCACTCAGGACAAACCGAGGACACACTCAGCTCCCCCAACTCACATTCGGAGGTGATCCAGGACGTGTAACTACACTCACTTAGAAGTATAAACACAATCTGTCCAGGGAGAGCATGCTGGGAGCGCTGACTGACCTGAGGTGAATCCAAACATGCAGCAAGTTACCACCAGGACGTTTTCTAGCTCTCCTGCTTTCCAGAAAAAAAATACTTTCTGTGATAAGCGCAAAGTTTGCCTGAACCGGACTGTCTGAAACCTTCTCAACAAAAAAAAATTTAATTAAATAAAAAATACAGAATTTTCATGAAAAAATATAAAGAACTGTATTACCAGGAGGGTTTGTAAGTGAGTTGCCTCAACAGTGGAATCCTTTTTGTTTTTGAGCATTGTTGCTGGCATTGATTATACTCTCTGGGGTACCTAAATTATGAAATGCTTCAAAACACAATGATGGCAGCTTTCCAACGATATGCTGCATGTGTCACTACTTATCTTTCATACACAGCAGCAAACAGCCTGTGGCCCTCCACAAGCAGAATTTAAGGGGTTAAAAGCTTCAGTGTGTGTGTGTGTGTGTGTGTCAATAAAAGTAAGTGAGCTGACACTGAGCTCTGAAGAATCAAAAATCTTTTCCTTCTGTCATACCATGTCTGTTACATGACTGAGCTTTCTTAATATGTTTGTAAATATATGCAATATATCTGACTCTATGTCCCCAGTACCGGCTTTAGTGAGCATAGAGGGATTATTAAAAAGCAGACTGGAAAAACAGCCAAACTCTGACAGGAGTTGTGCACATTCAGTGTATGAATTTTAGAGTGTTTGTGGATCTACATACACTCTGTAGCAGCATGACTTAGCATCTTACCTGGAAACCCTGGATGCGAGCCAGGTAGTCCAGCTGCTGTGCTGGTTGCACCGAGACGCCACAGGCCACGTTTTTTCCCTTCATGGGCAGTGACGAATCGGCTGTGGGTGACTGACCATTAAGTAGCAGCTCCCTGGCCATGGTAGCAGTTGGGCTGGGTGAAGAGGAAGAGCTGCTGTAATACGGAGGATGACCTGGGGGTAGTGGGGCAGAGCAGGGCCCCATGTCTTTGGATGTCATGTAGTTGACGGATCCTCCACCGCTGCCCCCGGGGCCTGGTGCATTGCCACTCTGTTTTCTACTGGCCTCCATCTCCTGATAGACGTCGGGGCTGAGGTGGAGCAGACCCTTCTGAGCTGGAGAAGTCAAAGAAGAGGAAACAGGGAAAGGTTGTAGGAAATTGCAAAATAAAAAGTAAGGGTTGGATGAATGGACAAAGGTGAAATGAGTTGAGTAAGATGGAAAAAACTGTGTTGAAACAGAGAGGTTTATATATAAGCAAAGGGGACAGATATGTTATTAAGAAGAGAATGAAAGGGCTATTATGGCTCTGACTATGAAGTGAGGGGTCACTCACCTGAAGACGGGAGCGAGAGGTGATTGTGCATGTGTGTGCCTAACTGTGTTCATCTGTGTGTGTATACATGAGTGTGTGTGTGTGTGTGCATTCCACCCCCAAACGCAGTTGACAGTTTCTTGTGGCTTGGCATATCGAACGCTATCAAAGTGACTGCTGGGAAATGCACACAGCCTCTTACTTTCTCACTCCCAAACACAAACACAGAGACACAAACGGAGCATCTACCAGTATCAACAGAGCGTCTATGACTTCATCTTTGATGGGAACCAGCAGTGTCGGCTAAGCTGCATCCTGTTCCACTTATAACTTCTCTTCAAGCCTAGACCCAGCAGAAACTGTAAGCAGGTTCTTGGTTATATTTCAGTGACTCAAGAAAGCTACAAGAGCGTACATCTTTTGTTTGAGTAGCTTTACTTCAAACAGGACACAGCTCAGTCCAGCTGAGCACAACAGCACTCTATGACCACGTCCAGATGCAGACTATTTGGATACAACTCTTTGTTTATGTTGGCTATTCTGGACGTTACTGATCTGAAATATTTGTGGCAGGTTGAAGAGGGACGCAATGATGGGTTCAGTACATTCATCACAGCTGCGAGTGTGAAAGGAAAGCAATGAGGCATGACAAAAAAGGGAAGAAGAAGCAGAAATTTGCAGGAAAGAAAGGATAAAAGACAAGGATGAGCTGGGAGCCTGTCACGATGGAAGAGGATGTGAGGATGAGTGGATGTGAAACCCATGCGGAGCCTCCGAGCCCAGCCAAGGTCACCAGAGACCGGAAGGCCAGCTGTCTGTGTGTCTGTGTGTTTGTCTGAGGGCTTGTTTGTGTGTGCATATGGACTAACAGCTGGGAGAAAGTGCTGGAGTGAGCACATGACTGACAGGCCACTTCCTGTTTCATTTAACATTTGCCATCACACACAGACGCGCGCATACAGACACAGAGAGGTCTGCACACTTGTAGCTTACTCTCTAGTCTATGGTTTCTGGGAACCTGCTGACAGCATTTCCCATTATGAACAAAGAGGTTTGCGCTCCTTTCCAGGAGAACAGAAAAGCTGAAGGAAACAGCAATGAAATCCAGGGTTTATTACTCATACTACACAAGCTACCACTTGCCAGCAATGACACAACTGCGAGGCTTTCTCCCCCCCCCCCTCCGTCCCAATCACGATGACAACTATAATTTGAATTTACACGAGTAAAACTTGCAGGCCTGCGCATTCTGAACAAAGCGCCATAAAAATAAAAGGTGTTAGCCAACATGACATCAGCAGTGGACGGAGAGTATCGAAGGGGGCTGCAGTCGACGTAATCCATGCTCGAGTGCCTGGGTGTGCATGTGAGGATGTTTGCATGTTAGAGTACTTGAAGCTGGTGTCAGATGTTGAGCGTGAGAGGCAAGAAAGCCTGCGTGAGACAAAGGGGGAGAGCCAGAGAGAGTGAACAAGCAAGAGTGATGGAGTATTTCTGAGGGATGTTGAGACAGCGATTGGGAAATTGTGTACATGAAGCAGGGGCGAAATAAGAGAAAGGGAGAGAAGCAGAGGCTGAGAAGAAGGGAATGAAAGAGGGAAGGAGAGTGTGTTTGTGGTGCTGGTTCCAGGCAGTTGCGGAGGGGTCCCACCCAGACTCGGTGTCCGGTGGGCCAGGGGAGCGCTGGAGGGAAGCCAGAGCCAAGCATGAGACTGATCGAAAACAGATAGGGCCGGAGCCCGCCGCTATAAATCACCAGAGTGGAGCAAGACCTTTACATAGCTCACACATGCACACAATGCACAGACACACATGCACACACACATATGAACAGCAGGAAATGAAATGTGGCAACTCAAGTGAAAAGCCCTGCCGCAATACCCATGGGAATAAAAGAGAGAAAAATCACTCTTCTTACTTCTTTTTCTTGTGCTTTCTTTATACGCTCCCTTCCTGTCTCTAAGCCACCCTGTTTGTTGTAGCAATGTCTTCCACAGCTTACACGGGGCAAAGGACACACACACACACACACACACACAAGTTTGCAAAAAAGGCTGATGGCAACTGAAGTGTGTTTCGAGTGCAAGAAAAGTCCTTTTAAAAAAAGCAAGAAATGGACTGGCCTCGACACATTTACCTACTTTTACCTTGTTTGGCACAAAATGAATGCAGAAATAATCTGTACTATAGAGGAGAGGAGGTGGTGAGTAGAGAAGAAAAGTGTTGATGTTACCTAAGGGAAAAAAATGGCACCACAAAAATAAAGCTAAGTTTTGATGTTCTTATTCAAGAGCTATTAAAGTAACAAAAATCCCCATCCAAGGAGCATTCACCAAGGAGTTTTTCCACTTTTACAAAATGTGTGCCAACACCAGTGAGAGACACCTTATATTTGGTGACCAATCAGTTAAGCGTCCGGATTCCTGGAAGAGTCACTGTGTCCTTCCACAAAGAGTGCGTTGGGTGGGCCGTTGGTAACGTTAGAACTGTTTTCAAGTTCAATTGTAATAACGTATAATTGTAATCAGCCCCTAAAATTGTTTTGTGAGACCAATTTGTCCTGCAAGAGCTTCGGGATGTTTGTGCCACAGAGAGATAAATTGATGACAAGTGACCATAAACACGTACGTCGATGTCTCTCCAGAGACAATGGACCAGAAATAAACCAGAGAGAAATTTCTGCTAAACAAAAGAGAACTCATTTTGGCACAAATGATGAGCTCCAAGAGAAAGCAGTGGAAGAGAGAATGACATAAAAGAGAAGAATGAAAGTCGAAGGACGAATTGAATCAATCAAAGGAGGGTTGGATTTGGTCTGTTCGCAGTAACTAACCGGAGTAAAACCTAGCTATAGAAGACCGCTGCTGAAAATCAAACATTTGTCCAGCTTCGACATGACATGAGTGAGCGCATCCATGTAACAAAAAGAAACAAGAAAAAAGCAGTAAGAGTTTATTAAAAGTGGGTCTTGTTTTGTTGTGTCTGTTGCCATGAATCTGCAGACTGCTACATCAATTCAATACACATTTTAGGCGCCGCAACAGCTCATACATGGCATTCCTAATTTGAACATTTAGATTTAGACGTCAAAAGAACTCCTGATGATCATGTGCCCACCCATTTCTGGGCATACACATTCATACGGCTGCTGGACACAGAGCAGATGATTTGAATGCAGATGCAATCGAATTATAAGAAGACGGACAATTACCGCAATCACAGCATCACAGACCAAACTGCCTTTAATTATATAGCCTGCAGGAAAATTGAACGCAAAGAGTCCTGAAAGTAAGAGCCTTGTTCAGGTGGAACGCAAACAAAAGGAAGTTGTTGTCATTTCACGGCACTTCTTAGAAACGATCTGTTCTACATCGCTAGATCAGCTCCGACTGGAACATTAAACATTCAAAAGTCTTATTTATACTTAAAAAGTGCCATCTACAGCATAAAGGAGAAAGAATGTAGCCGTAAACAGCTCCTGTGTGCGATCTGTCATCAGCCGCCTAAATAATCAGCTCAGAATATTTCCATCATCCACGGATTCTTTCCAGATAGGGCGTTAGTTATTTTTACCGAATAAATAAGTCAATGAGAGCAAAGCCCAAATCAGAAACATCTTCCATTCAGCTATCATAATCACACACAGACAGAAAACTGAGACCAGCTGTATTTGTTTGAATGAATGGTTTTTATGCAGTAAACATTATTCAGACATTATCGTCGTGTGAGTGTTGTGTGGTTTGAACACTTTAAAGAGCTGATTAGCAGACAGTTAAGCCTCATGCTGAGTGTGAGATAAACCAAGGAGGAATGGCACTAAACCAAGGCAACACTCCAAGCCAACAATAGGAATAGTCACCATATAAGGAAGACCTTGCTTCCCAAGAGGCTCTACTCTGGAGGTATTGGGCAATTCCTGGAGCTGGAGCTACCATAGAAACCAAAACCACCCAAACACTTCATCCAAGCGAACAATCATTTATCTCTAGACATAATTGAGACTATACGTGTTTCAGAAAACTGGGACAAAGTCGTGGAGACGATCGCTGCAGAAGTAGTGGCAGAGGTTGTGCTCTCATCTGGATTCCGTACATCAAGTCTGAAGCAGCAACAAGTCTGAGAAAGAACCCTTGTTGAGTTTTTCTGCAGCTCAATGCGAGAGAGCTCAAACATCCCATCCATTCCACCCTCCAGAGTGAGGTCGGATACCCTGCGTCAGAGCACTGCAGCTCTGCCAAAGGCCTCCATTAGGCCAAAGTGACGACAGCACATTTGAATCTAATAAGGTTATCTGCTTGTTTTCTACTCCGCAGCTCGACATCTCACAGACTGTTCATTTGTCTGGAGACCAGCTCCTGCTCGGGCTGCTGGCATTTACTGAGCTGGTATCTGGGGGTAAAACTGCTTACAGCCTTTTTCTTTTTTTTTTAAATGAATTTGAGGCATCACAACAAATAAAACTCAGATGTTATAACGCATGCCAGTGCGCTGCTTTCAGACCCTGACTCCAGATATTCGGCACAACTTGTTTCACCTGTAATGAGTCTGAACTTGCTGATCTCCAGCACCATGTGGAGAAAACAACGCTGCCACCACTTTGGAGACCAAGAAAACAACTAAAATCAGAAAGAGAATGTGGAGACCTGAAATAGCCTCTGACCTTTGTATAAGAATGCCTTTTGCAGTGTTTTTATTTTGCTTTCGGGCCAACTCAACAGCAACATACAGCTGACACAGACCAGCTGTTCCTTCACAGTTGCGTTTTCTGTTAACAGTCGTTTGACTCCTACCCCTCTCTGTGAACTACAGTTCCCTTAAGACCGTCACAGTCATGTAAACTGTAACATAAATCTCACCATGAAATTATTCTGTGCTTGTCCAAGTGGGAGGACATTTTTTTTTTCTCTTAACAAGGTTGTTGTGCATTTTCAAGTCTGTTTCAGCCTCTCAGTTGTGTGAAACTGAGGCGACTCAGGGTTGGATCTGAGGCCTCCACAGAGACGGCCGTTCCTCCTTAAAACGAGGCACCTTAACAGGCATCCGTATCCAGTACCAAGGTCACCTGTGAAAAGTCCCCCAAAGATACTTTCTGACAATCTCATCTTCACCAAGTCCCACAAAAAAAAAACTTGGGGAACCCATTCATACACTGGTGGAACGCCACAGAAGACATGTTGACTGGATTAGCTAACTACCAGGTGTCTTTGACAATCTGCGAGAGCTAAAAGATGGTCCACTGTTCCATGGCCTGGAGGGGAAAAAAAAACAAACATTTTCTTCCTCTATCTGTTTACAGGCTTCAGCCATGAATGCTTCCTTTCTTAAAAACTTGAACCACCTCACAAGTTTGCTTGTCGAAAGGCACTGTCCATGCTGCTTTTTTTTTGATTTGGATTTTTTTTAGTGCAAACACGAAAAAAAGAAAAGATGAGCTGAAACTGAAGACACATCTTTGCTCCACTTAATGTAGAATGTAAACTCTCATAGTTTGCACATTTCACTGCAGCTGTGTTGCTATTGGATGAACGGGAGTTTACTTTGTTTTGTTTGTATTGATGAAGAAGTTACTTCAGAGTTCTGGTACTTACTTCTTAATGAGGACTTCATCTCTTATTGGATACAGATTACTTTTTATAGTCGCCCTCAGAAAAAACCTTTTTGAAATAGATCCTCATTTTGCATCATTGTGTGCTTTGTGTCTCTGTGCAGGATCAAGGGTATGTGTGTGCGCGCATCTGCACTCCTGTGTGCTTGTGTGTTAATCCTGAGTGAAAGGCTAGGTTTTTTGCACAGGAAGGCAGCGGGGGGACTCCCCGGAGGGCCTCTGTGTGCTGGCCCTGTAAGCCTGTGTGAATGAGCCTGAATTCGCAGGCTCCCCACGAGGACGCACGGCCGATTAAGCTGACAGTCAGAAGCCCATTGACCAGTCACAGAGATTAAACGCCGGGCCATCTTGGTGGCTAAAACCACCTGCGGGATGGAGGCAGTGATGGAGAGCCAGAGAGGAGGAGGAGAAGGAAATGGCAACAGACACAGGGAGACGTGCCGATACTCACTGTTACTTGTCGCTTCGGTAAAAGACGCCTTTTGTCCATTCCAGCCTTTGTTGTCCATCTGTAATGATGAAGAGAGAAGGAGGGAAGGGGGAGGTAAGAGAGATGTCGATTCTTGAACAGACAGCTTCTTCACGCATGTCAGACAAGTTCCTTCCTACTGTTTGGTCCACAAAGAGATGAGCGCTCACAAGAGGAGATGCTTAAGGAGCCCAGTGTCTCTCCAGGCCAGCTACTTAATTAGAGGGGGTTGTCAATGTTTAGTAACCAAAAAAGATCCTTTTCAGCGTATTAATTCTGCTGTGGTATGTGCGTCTGCCTACACACACAGCAACAAATGCAAGAAACGTGTGACAGCTGAAGAGATAACATGGCTGTAAACAAGTTCACCTCACAGTCTTACACACTCGCACAGATCCTACAGTGGGAATGCAGGGAGCTCTCTGGGAATGGAAAGAGCGGAGGAAGGAAGGAAGGAGATAGAATGATCTTAAAAGAGACAAGTTCTACTAGAAATGCTGTGGAGCCCAGGGTTATCCGGGGACTTAAGGACAAGCAGGCCATCCAAAGAAGGGGAAGACTGATATATCTGCTATAAACTCAATTTGGCCTCAATACTCACCATTACCTTTTATTATTACTCTATATCATCAGAACTTGACTGTTGGGGATGACGATCAAAGCGAAGGGAAACACTGTGATGAGGGTTTTCATAGGTTAAGCAAAATAAAGCGATGTGGTCTGGTTTCCTGAATAATACATATGCAACATCACACATCTAACTAATGAGCTGTCAGGGGAACTGTTGACATTCAATAGAAAGCTTGGTTATGTAACATCGTCTCTATCTGGTGCTGCTCTCTTGAGCTTAAAAACCAATGAGGTGAATAAAGATGATGGTGATCGATGGCTGCTTGCAAAACACATTTGGTTCAGAGGAGCTGGAGGAGTTACATAACAGGTCAATAACACTGAGACTCGGGGATGAATCTGGGAGTCGACCGAGTGCCGGTTTGTCTGCACAAGGCTGAGAAGATGAGACCTCGGATGTTAGTTTGTTTATATGCATTTTCAGACACTTCGTGAGGAATTTCCTCGCAACAAATTCGTCTCTTGGGTGAGTTTCGGATCTATGTTTAAAGTAAGCTTGACCACGATGACTCTACAGCAGTAATCACGAGCTGCGACTTTCAAGATTTAAGTTGTTTTCTCAGAAAAGCGACGACAGTCCGAAACAGCGAGGAAACAACTTGTGCTTACACTTATTTATGCGCTAAAATAAATAAACAGTCACAGATCATAACAGAGTGGGAGGATTGTATAAAAAACAAATATGAAATATGAAAGCTGATGCAGGCAGAAGCAGGACTTGTACCTCTGTGGGGTTCTGAGGGACTGTGGAGGCCTTGTATCCCAGCTGTAGGAGCATCGCCTCAGCAGCGTTCCGCTTGGCCACCTTCTTGTTGGGTCCTGTTCCCGTGGCAACCTCATTATTCACCTTCACCTGCATGAGCACATAATGCAAATATGTGCGCAGAAAAAAAAAAAAAAAAAGCGAATAAACATGAGAAAAGTGCGACAGTTGCATGCTGTTCAGGTGAAAAGCCACCAGCTGGTGGCTTTTGTGAGAACATTACTTTTCTCACGACTTCTTTGTGGGCTTTGACATTATGAGTCGCTCGCGGCCGGGAGCCAAGTCAGCCATGCAACGTGCATCTACTTAAAGAATGCAAGTGAAGTGTTTGTTATTCAGTAATCTAAAAACATTAAATCTGTCTGCGCAGAATGTAAGCAGAAATTTCCAAGTGCATATCAGACGTCGTCGTGTTATGCAAACAGACAATTACACTGTACAAATAACATTCTGGAAGCCAAAGCCTGTGAAAAGCCAGGCCTCAGCGCACTCATTCAACGTGGCCCGACAAGCTCAAGTGCTGTTCTGAATGCAGAAAGTAGGTAACAACATACAATGAGAGTAAATGACTCAATAAGCAACCAAATCAGTGAACAAACAATCGCGCTTCTATTAGGAATTAAAAGATGATTGGAAAGGCATTTGACACAAGGTGGAGGGCTTTTTTCTCTCACTGGTGATGTGTTCGGACAAAAGACACGAAAACAGAGACTCATTTCAGCCCTGCTGCCTACCAAGGGAGACAATGTGGAAATTTTAGAAGAGTGAGTGGATTGCACAAAGGAACGCACACACTCGCAGGGCCCTAATGTGTGTATCAAAGAGGCATGGAGAATAGGTTTGAGGCTGAATTACTGCCTGATGCTGAGAGAAGCTCTGTTCTTCGTATGAAAGAGGAGGATTACGGAAGGAGAGACAAAGAGGGAGAGTTTGACTGAGAGACAGACAGGGGAAAGACGAATGGACGCAGAGAAAGCCCCCCCCCCCCTCAAAATAAAAGACAGCAGTTGAAATGTTGTGCCTAAATAAAAATGGTCCGTTTATGCCAGCTTTGTGAGCTAAAGGTCTCATCAGAGAAGCAAAAAATATCAATTCTGTCGTGTTAATTTAGCACCCCGCCTCTCGCCCAATGACAGCTGGGATAGGCTCCAGCGCCCCCGCCACCCTCAGCTGGATTAAGCGGGTAGAGAAAATGGATGGATGGATAGTATTAATTCAATAATTGCCAAGAAAACAGGAAAAAGGTTCAATGATTCATTGAAACAGAAGTGGAAATGCAACATATAAGTAGAAAACATATATTTGGCTAATATTTGGAATGACTACCACAGCCTGAGCCCTTTTAGACAGGCTTTCTTGTCATTAGTCTTTATTGACTAATTAGTTCTCTAGGCTTCTTGAAAGACATTACAAAGCTCTTCTCTTGGATCTTGGATGTTGGCTGCCCACCCCCCCAGTAAAATCTGCTGCTTGGCATATTTCACCTTTTTCTCCCCGTTTTTTCTTCTTTAAGAATGGCTTCTTGGTGCAAAAATACTATTTTATGTCTGTTAAACTGTGTTATCTTTGGCGATTTTTTACAGATGGGAACACATTTGGCCTCTTTGTGACAGACCGCTAGTAACAAAGTGCCTGAAGACTATTTAAAACACTGGTACAGTTTTCAGTAAGCACTCCTCTGAAAACTGAACTGAACTGAACTTCAGAAAGTCTGGACACTATTACTTAAGACTCTTTGAAAGAAAACAAAAAAAAAAAAAACTCAGGCTCCTTGAAAGCAAAATATAAAGAAATAAGGAATGGCAGAAGACTTTTCTGCAGTGTTGTAGATACAACACATACCACAGGAAAAGCACACTCGCTTTTTGGCTCGTGCCAGAGGCAGGTAAACAGATTTACCAGCCAGACATACTTTTACCCCCCATAAAACTGCATGCATTATCCACTTCAAAGTAATAAGCTCCGGTTGCTCCAGTAGTACTCAAACTCACTTCAAGCGCAACGTTGAGACATTTATTAAAAGATTACAACAGAGTTACAGCCTCACTCTGAACTGTTTCTGTTTCAATTACAAACCCCCGCTTCCAGAAAATCAGGGAAACTTTTAAAAATGCAACAAGAACTTTAATCTGTAACCTTTTTAAAACTTCCTTATCTAACAGACACAACTACAAATACCTGATTTTTAGGGTCTTCACAGAACAAATTGTATTGTATGAAAATATAACCAGATGTAACATTTGATGCCAGCAACTCACTGAATAAAAAGGTTTAGAGTTTAGGGATAGAGGCATGTATACAATTGTGTTACATCCCATTTTACTTTATTAGAAACACAAGGTGCTACAGGAATTCCAATAGAAATATCAGTATCAATAAGTACCTTCATTAAGATTAGGATCAGATTTATTGTCATGCATACACACAAAATTTGTCCTCTGGTTTTAACCCATCCAGGTTGGCAACCGTTGACACACACATGCACAGGGTCACACACTCATAGAGACAGATGTCATACACTGGAGCAGTGGGCAGCCATTCACAGCACCCATGGGGGTGCGGTGCCTTGCTCAAGGGCACCTCGGCTGTGACAAGGAGGTGGACTGACACCCCTCCAGCTGTCAGTTTCACCACAGGTTTGAATGGTGAGAGTGGGAATCGAACCGCCAACCTTCCGGTTATTGGACGACCCACTTTAACCACCAAATTCCTACATATGAATTAGTGCCAGGGACACTGTCGTATCCACGCACAATCACAAACGTTGGCTTTCGCACTTTTCGTTGTGGACTAATCTGTCCATTTTCTTTCTGTCCACCTGAGATGAGCTCTGCAACGTTTCTGCATTATTATGCAAGGCTCCTCGACGAGTTGTACAGTGAACCCATGTGGCTGCACTGATCATGGTGGCACGACGGTTTCTCATGTAGAGCTGCCCACATGCTCGAAGGTCACGACCGTCCAACAGTGGTTTCCATATCTTTTCATTATATCCTCCATTGCTGATATGGGAGGACCAAAGCTAGACACAAATATTTTGTTAACAACTCTCCGATTCTCTAAGCTTTTGGTGGATGCTCCTCTTATACCCAATGTTGGCACCCTCACCCGTCATCAATTAACGAGCAGAATACTTGTTCATTCTTTGACTTTTCTATCTTTCTTTGACTCTCGCCAAGCTTCGCTGGAGTGTTGCAAAATCTTTCATGGCCGAGTCGTGCCAGCCACAATGCCAATCCCAGTCTAAATGACAGGGAACTCTACTTTAAGGCCGGGAGTAATGTGTAAATGCCAAATCAAAACAAACAAAAAAAAATGGACAAACAGAAATGCTACACGAGGACACAGCCTGCTTTTTTCCCCCCCTTTTATCTAATCACAAAATAGTGTTCACACATGACCTGAAATAGGCTGAACAACTCTGAATAGGCCAACTGTGGGATTGGGCAAGATTCATTCTCATACAAAGAACTCCACTTTGTGTACTGGATTAATGATAAACAGCAAACGCATAACTTTGTTCAAGGGTAAAGGTTGCTACTGCCGCAGGAGCATGACATTTTATTTTGTTCTGAATAACAGCTCCTTAATACACAAGCACATTCTTGCATCTTCCCGTGGTACTGAAACCAGACTATGGGCCGTCTTTACTAGCTCCAACAGACAACTTGAAATGTAACGGTATAAAACAGTTGGCTGCTCCACTAAGGAAAAACAGGCCCGTAAAGATGGATGTTCATCTGTTCTGAGATTTAACTGCACCAATAAAAATACATATAAACAGAACATTTTGGGAGAGTCTGGGGAGAAAGACGGACAGACAGAGAGGATGAGAGACAAGCGAGGAAAGAAAAAAAAAAAAACAAGGGGGTAGCTGGGGTGAAAGGAAATGCAGTAATATCGTTCAGAGAAATGATGATTTAATACTACAAATATATTTAGCAAACAAATAATACCGGAGCTCACCGAACAAGCTTTTGTAAGACAGGGCGCTTCTGCTGCTTTATTCCCAGGACAAAAAATGTTGCAACAAAGTCATAAAACCTCTAAATGTTCTATACTAGGCAGACATTAAGCAATCAGTCTGCACAACATCTGGAATTTTTTTTAAATTTATTCTTTAATATACCTAAGAATGAATGCTGCGGACGGGCTTTTGCCACATCTCACATGTTCGCTCTAGTCAGTCTCCACCGTGCAGCTGATAAAAGGTCAGTGGTGAAATAATTCCGATGAAATGAGGCTGTAGATGTAGCAAATGGGAAATGAGGGCTGTTTTTTGTTCCATTCTTTAAAGAGCCACGCTTGTGGCAGGTCCAGTGAGGGTATGATTTTGTTTAAAGACGATAGAAAACTGTTGAACTGACTACACGTGCAAGTCCCTTAAAACAAAGTGGAGGGCATATGCTTATACTGTTATAGATCACAGTCTCAGATCCAGATATTCCCAGATTGGGGAACTATGTATATGTATTTCATAGGAAAAAGCCTATAACTCTGTTATAGCTTATTGTAACTCAGAGATAGTGATTTATGCAGCTTGGCCATGTGCATGCTGTCCCTAATAACTTTAGTCTTAACAAGGTTGTGAGGCACATTCACAATCAAGCTCTATCACCACCAGCTCATACAGCCATCCTTTGATTAATGCATCGGAGACTCTGCAGATTAAGTTAATCTCTCTTTTTTCTTGTTCATGCATCTCCTCATCCCTTCACCCTCCTCGATCCCATCTAATTTAACCTACGCTAGCTAAAACTTTTGTTTAGTAACTTCTTTATTGAAGCGGCAAGTAAGATGACAAACAAGTCCTGAATTCAGATTTCATAACAGGGTTATTCTTTCAATAACCTTGTCAAGTTTGTGAATCCAAAGCGCTGCTTCCACGAGGCTGTCATAAGAAATCAAGCATCAAGAAGACTAAGAATGACTGCTTTTGTGATGGTATTGTCAAAACACATTTGAATAATTTGTCAGTCAATTGCTTTAAATAGTACGAAAAAGAAGCCATGGGTCATATAGATGAATAAAACTATCTGCTTTAACACTTATTCCACGAAGACCAATTATAAGAAAATGATTTAAACTTGACAGGATGTCAGACACTGCATCATGTTGGATAGTACATGATAATTAACATATTGCATGAAGAGTTAATCATTAAGTTACAGAGACTAATTAAAAAAAACAACAAAGAATAAGTTGATTAATTCTGTGGGTGCTTTATAAATAATGAGCTCACTGGTCAGTGCTGCTAAAACAAATGTTACTTTATCTCAGCGTTCAATTATTAAGATAATATCTCAACACTTTCATGTAATACACATTGTTCCCTTCGCTGCATTTCAAACCAAGGCACACGCTCATCTTTCCATTATCTTAAGATTCAGGGAGTTAGGAATGAAAAGTAGGCACAAGTTCAGTCTGTGAAAAAGTCAAGCTGACCCAATCCATTATCATTGGGCCTGTACAGCCAGGGCCCTCTGGATAAGATGTGCCAACCTTGAGTGCAAACACTGAAGCTTGTCTAGACAAAGAGACCCTGAGATTCAGGGAAGCGTCCATTTATAAAAGCATCAGAAGGTAGGAAAAGCTTTCAGGCTTTCACACTGTGTCAAATGCGCTCTTTAGTTGTCCTTGACCTTGCTTTTGGGAGGAAATATTTCTAACTTAACTAAATACTTCCACTCTCCTGAACTTTGCACAAGTCAGTTTCATCATCCTTTCATGACACAAAGAGAAGCCATTTAAACTCAACATAATGGAACTTTCTGCCACTGGTTGCTATCGGCTGTATTCAGCAAAGCACCCAGAAAGCTAAGAAGTGGATCTCTACACATCCCACGGGCATAGGATTGGGAAAAAAACCCTCATATTGCTCCCAAATGGCTAGATCATTGGGCGAGTCCGCTCAAAGATGATTAGGGAAATAAGGAAATCATGAGACAAAACCGTTTACCTGCATGATGAACTCCCGGCGTCGGGGCATCCCTCTCTCAGAGAGCAGCTGGTACTCGGGCTCCTTTTCTTTCTTGGCCTGCTGGATCTGAGCTAGACGGCTGATCGGGTTCATGCCCTGACCGTAGTCTGGTCCCGTCTGAAACAGAAAAAAAAAAAAGAGCCGATAAGCAAGATCAGTTCACTTCTTTCTTCCTTCTCTTCTCTCATCTACTTGGAGAGACATGCTCAGCCTGACTGATCATAACATATTGGATTTGGATAAATGGAAAGAAGTCACACTCATCTGGGATTGACAGATGAAAGAGATAAAAAGGCAAGTGAGAGAAGACGGGAAACTAGTGGGGAAACAAATCTCAGTTCATTGAGCCTAGAATCTAAAAACATACAAGAAGGCAGCGTAAACCCAGCATCGAAATGATGCCAGCATGTGTTATTCTCAACGAATGTCCGGCTGCAGCACCTTGAGGATAGTCTTGGTGCGTTTCTTGTAGTGTGTCTTGGGTTTCTCCACTGTTGGTATGAACGGCAGCTTCTTGAGGTCCTGCAGGATGGACAGAGCGGCGCGCTTCTTGGACAACTTCTTGCTGTTGCCCTCGCCCTCGGCAGAGAACTCCCCAACCGTGACGCGAGTCAGGAAGCTTTTCATGTGCGGGGGGCCGCTCTCCTTCAACACCTGGTAAGTTTATCAGAAAGTGCACGAAGGCAAAAAGAAAAAGAGAAAAAAAAAAGATGTTAGATAAAATGGCAACGGACATGAACACGTGTGAATGTGAGTCAGTGTTTTACTCGTGTGACGGAGTGAGTGTGTGCGGCGAGTTCTGTGAGCAGCTACACAAGGTGGTCTGAGACATCTGCTCTCTGTGCTCACACAACTACCCACCCATATGCGCGTGTTATTCATATATAAAACACACCGCACAAACACACACATGACGAGTAACATGTTCCTAGATGACAGTCTCTGGTGATGGAGGCTCAGTTTCCTTCCTCCAGCCTCTGGTCACCTGGGAGACCTAAAACAAACACCGGCTGGCGTTAGGTCATGCTTCTGCAATCACGTCCACTTCCTGTGAAGTGTGTGTGTGTGTGGATGTGTGTGCGTAAGCAGGTGGGGTTCTCCCTGTCCTTACACAGAAAACATGCTGGAGAAAGACTAAGGTTTCACACACGTGATTCCAGCGGTACGTGTTCAAGTTAAACTGTCATGTGAATACAACCGTGCCCATTATGAGAGGGAGCCTGAGGTCTTAATGAGTTACCGTGGATGCAGATTCCCTCCCTCTCCCCGTCGTCGTAGCCGCTGACCACATTTCTTTTTCTCTCATCCCCCCCTCACCAGCCACCCCCACCCCCTCTCTTTTTTAGAGCCTAATTTGTTGTGCAGACAGCACAAATTGTAGCAATCAGTTGCAATCTAGAACCAGTTAATTTGAACCCAGTGACCGATAAAAGAGATTAAACTGATAAGCGGAAGCTCGAGCATTCCTGAGATACTTCACACATCAACACAGACTAATACCAGAGCTTGAGGAAAACAGAGGATAATGTGTGCGCTACGTATCCACACCCACGTGAAAAATGCTTTCAATGCGTTCAATTAAGAAGCTAAAAATGACATAGCATGTCTGGTTATTTTATTATGAAACCACTATCTATTTAACGTTTAAAGACTGATAGAAGAGACATTTACATACAAAAACCTAAATAGATGATATAGCAGTTGAAATATGCTTATAATAATAAGCTGTCAACCTCCATTCAGCTGGATCAAATGCATGGTAAACATGATGAGATATATCACATTCAGGCTTACTTACTCAAGTGAGTAGAAGATATCCCTAACGCGGCTGACAGTGGCCTCATGTTTGCTGTCAAAGTTAACCTGTTAACCTGTCAGCATTCCTGCACAGTGAGTTCAAGCGCTTACAGTCTAAAAGATGTGTGTTGCAGGGAGCTAACAGCCAAACTCACTCCAGCCCCTGGGGATCCACTCTGGTTTTGCTCATCACCAGAAAAAGGAAATGCAACAAGGCAGCTTCTTGTACATGACATTTCGGAACTTCCTAGCTTCTCAAACAGTGTCCAATGATGGCACTGCACATCAGTGGCCTCTGCTCGGCTGAGATTATGTCGCTTGGAATGAATAGGTATGAGCGACTGACAACGTGGAGATAGCTTCTGGTTTCACACAAGCAGAGCTAAAATCGCAGGTTTAAAAAAGTTCTTTAGCTGTTCCCAGCTCTGTAGCTCCCTAAAAGCCCCATCCATCCCTCATTATCCATCACAGAGAACATGTGTAAGTGCTCAGCGTGAGGCTGAGCGAGATGGAAACCGAGACGTAAATGCTGTTGCATCACAGCGAATGGATGTGCATAAAAAGCACATTTTACACACACACACACACACACAAAGATTTTCCTCAAGTTTTAGAGAAAATTGGGCGTCCTTTCGGGTGAGTGGCTGAGACACGCACCATGTGATCGTGCTATTCCCGGTTTGACTTTGTTGCATGTCATTGTTTGGTTGTCAAGCAACCAGCAGAGACTCCAGGAAGTTACTGGTCCCAGCCAAGACATACTTTGGCACACAAACCCGCTAAAACAGCAAATTGGCGAGAACAAATGAAGTTGAACGTTAATTAATCAGCGAGGTTTGTACATTGACGGTGCTGCTGTTCAAACTTTGTTACTTTGGTCGATGTCAAGCTATTTCACCCTGTATTCTGCTAATTAGTGACATATTACACCATACCGATGTGAGAGTAATCCGTCTTTTGGTCTACAAGAACTCTTGCCAAAAACAAAAAGGAATCTGTATACCTCAGACTGTCAAACTCTTGAGCTTTGTTGTGTGGACCCCATCTCAAGTCATAATGGGATCAAGTTTGGTTTACATTATTTGACAAATGCGAGGAGAGTGCTGAGAGTACATCTATGCTCTTTGTTCATTATGGTGCCGTTTTTGTTATCCACTTAAGAAGTAATCAAACGTGGCCTGTTCGGGTTGATGTTACAGTCAACAAAGAGGGTGACACAAAGTGTACAACTGTGAACAATATACCACATATTCTTGGCCCAGGAAGGCGGCAGACAAGCTGCAGTCAGTGTCCTGGCAGACGACATGAGATCTGCACCACACCGATGGGATTTCAGCGCTCCCATTCACTTACACGCACAGCTACACACACATACGTGCAAACAAACAGTCTACCACCTACTGATAGGGAGATCTGGTTGTACACAGGAAACCTTCTGTAATTCAATGTTGATTTTTTTTTCTTTTTTCAATCTCCTTCTCTTCATCTCTTCTTATTCAAACATGGGAGGCCTTTTCTTCAGCTTCTCATAGAGACATTAATACCCTGAGCAGTCTGAGGATCTGTGCATGCGAGAACTCAGGTACTCTACAAGAGGAGGCAATGGGAGTAGGGCAGGACAATGGTGGAGACTGGTAGAGGAAAGAAAGGCTCTTTTGTGACGAGCGGTGGATGGACAAGCCCTGAGGGAGACTGCTTCTTGTAAGATGGGTGGTTCTTGGCCCGGACCCTCTTCTCTTATGTCCTCCTTGGAAAGGGAACCCCCGATCCAACACACAAGCTGTGATTTATAGATTGGTTCCTCTTTGATGCTGACATCTGTTTGATATTGCCTGACGGGGGGATTAAATGAGCCAACTGGCTCTCAGGGTGGCTGCGACCCTCATCGTAGCAGAGGGATGGGAAAACAGACACTCAAACAGTGACTCATGGGTAATTTCATGCCCCAGTGAGAGTAGGGGATGAAATTATGTAGAAACATGCCTGCATTCACATGAGAAGTAACCGTTATGGGTTTGTGTAGGATGTATAGCAGTTTGACTGCTTCAGAGTGTACCGTTTCTTCTCAGCGCTTCAAAGAAGACGCAATGAAAAGGATGTGACATTACAGGAAATGAAGTTCAGCCAAACTGCGTCTAATGAGTTTGAACGTAATGAACCTGCGGGGCAAAAAGAAACCTAAAGAGACGTGTAATTTGCATTTGGTCCAGACACAGCACCGCGGCAGCATGTGAGCGCATTGCATGGAACGCACTGACCGAGGATGAAAGTGACTCTGCTGCGGTGATATGAGGAGTAGGAGGGGGACAGAGAGCTACGTTATCCCTCGATAGGGATTGATTTTCATCTTCCCGGCTCTTTCATCTTCAGTTACTCTCAGCGGCAACAGTCTATCAAGTTCCACATACAGTCAGACTGCCCTAAAATCCCTTACATTTTCACAATCACATGTCGAACATACAAAAGGCCTTGTGACCAGGAGCTTTTCACTTCTGAGTACCGTAAGTCTATATCTTAGCATCTTTCCTCAGGGTTGGTTGGGAGGCAAATTGTTTAAACCGTACGTTGGTTTCCTTTCAAGCTGGTATGAGAATGAAACTGAAATCAAACTGAATGAATTGCTTGTTTCGTTTACTACTTTTCCTTTAGTCATTTTATTCCCTCCTTTTCATTCCCGGTTATTTCCTCTTTCAGGTGGGCGATATTATGCGAAGGCTCAGCTTCCCTTTTTATTCTCTGGAACTTAAAGACACATCTGCAGGCTACGCTGATGATTATTCAATACAATCGCTTATTGATTTAAGAAAACAGGCATTCAATGACCCTTATTAAAACTGTCCTTTTTTGTTTTTTTACTCCCTGAAATCAAGGGACTGGCCTATAGCTTTAACATTAACATGCAAAAGTGAGTTGGAGCTTTTAGGAAAGGCTCATGGCACCAAGCTGCAAAGGACTGTTGGACCGGGTGTAAAACAAAAGGCAAAACCAACTAAATCACTGCAACTGGTAATGAGGCAAAAACAACTGTTTTCTCTCCACTTTCGTGAAAATAAAATTGGATTACTTTCCACAGCCCACATGGGCCGTAGCCTTTTCTTGCTTTTCCTGAACAGCAGCAGCTTTTGTGTCCACACGTCTCATTGTTCGCTATCATGTGCAACATCTGACCTGATTAAATGTTGCTCAACCGAACCCTGGCCCTCGGACAATTTAGCTCGACACGGCGAAGGAAAACAAGCGCGATGTGAGCGATTTTAGCACAAAGACAATGTAAATCCCTTGCTAAACTAACCGGGCTGAGCACTGCGGTCACAGAGTGCACACAAATCACAACTTGGGAAATAGACTAAGAATACTAGCTGTTGATGGAGATGTAGATGGATCGTGAAAGTCAAAGTGTGAGAGAAAACACATGGGGAACAGTTACTGATTTACTGCTCATCAGACAGCAGCAATGAGCGGCCCGTCTCCAGACTGACAGCGAGGAGGAGAGAGGCTGCTCGGAGGAATGGAGCTAAAAACGCTGCTCTCAGCTTCCAATTTGGGTCTGAAAATGAAAGCGGTTTAATTGCTGACAGTGACAAAGACATGGCACGATAATGAATATGGTCAACCCAGATTTAGCTGAAACTATAAATAGAAGTTGCAGGAAGGATGTGTCATTTATGGACAAGGAGAGGGAAAAGGGGAAATGACGAGAACGAGGGGTTTCAGGATATTGTTTCCAAAGTTGTGTAAACTCTTGTTAACAAGCAATGTCAACAGCAGTGTGCGAATAACTCACCTCCCCACACAACTGACCCGAATGGGATTTTTTTGGGAGTGGTGGAGGTGGAAGGGAGGGAATTGGAAGGAGGAAGGGAGGGGGTACACAATGTAAACTGAGCTTCCCTGTCTTTTGGCACCTTGCTGAGTACAGAAGAAGAAGAGGGGGTGGTGGGTAAGGGAGAGAATACTGGATGAGTCAGCTGAGATATAGTAAAAGCCAAGAAGAACTGAACGAGCAGGTCATGTGAGGACACAGAGGACTACATGGACTCAGAAAACCGCTGGAAAAGAGGAAGTTGGATCCCATTTGATGTCTGGCGGAATCGTACTAGACAAGGCTAAATATCTACCACACACAACCATCTAGGAAATTCACCATGGAAACTGTTTGCAAAGAGGAGGCTGGTTCAACAAAAATACTTGGCAGGTTACTGGATGAACCATCTGTGCAACATAAGAAATGTGCAGCAGTGCCAGTCAAACTTTTGCCAAAGTCAGAAGAAAAAGAGCAAAGCCTCATTTCAACTGACAAAAATCTTTTTTTCAATCTTAATTAAATGAGGAAATCCTCTTCAGTTTTGTGCAACCGATGCTATAGCAGCATACACTTCAGAAGAGCGCCGAGTGGTCTGCGCTTAGGTCCACAAGCCTCAGAAACGCAGATTGCAGCCTGGCAAGGTGGATTCCCTTGTGATTGTGTTCATGCAAGAATCCAGCTGCCTTGTAAAGTAATGTCACCAACCCTCTGATGTAAAAACATCTTTCCCAGAAACAGCTGCGAATGAGATTTTGTTTGTAGCAAACACAGACCACCGTATCCAAACAAGCAGGCCGAAAACAGAGGTAGAGAGGATTCATTCAGTCTACCTTCAGGGACAATCAACTGGCTGAAAATGAGCAACTGAATTATGAATTATGCATTCATAGAAAGCCAACTGTACAGCACAAATAAAACCGGATTACTGAGTTTCTGCTAATTAACTTTTAGATAAAGTCAAAGAACAAAGAAAACAAAGAACAATTCCGCTCAATTCTAAGGTTGAACCTATTAAGACACGATTAAGAAAGTAAATCACCTGCTCTTACCGAGTCTTGTAAGTGGATAGGCGAAACCTCCACTGGACAAAAGCACCACGTGTTAAACCCTATCATTATTTATTGAAGAACAACTAAACGCAAATGCAGCTTAGGTTGGCAGAACTCGCAGCTGAACAAACCACATTAGGAAATACCACATTAGAAAGACAAGAAAGTGGAGATGTCAGGTCAGAATGCACAGCACCACAGCTGGTAAAAACCAAACACAGCATTTCAGTGCAAAAACCTCACACCAACTGTCAACCACGGCGGTGGGGGGTGATGATATGGGCTGGTTTTGCAGCCACAGGGCTTGGACAGCGTGCGGACATTGTGTCAGTCGTGAACTGCTCTTCATATTAAAGTATTGTAGAGTCAAATGTGAGGCCACCTGCCTGACAGGTAAGGCTCGGCTTTACTTTCTTCTTCATTTTGGCTTAGTCTTTGTGTAATAAATCATCACAGGTGTTGTCGTCATGTGTTGTTGTCTGACAGAGGTCGTCTTTACCTTATTCTAACACCTGGTCGGGATCAGATAATTCTTTATTACGTCCCGACTCACTCATTCGAATTGTGCTATGACCTTTTGTGCTGCACACACCATTATGTGCTACCACAGCGGCTTGTAAATCCAGACCAGGCATTCTTCCCCAGTATTACACTACATTATGTGGTGAGGATCTTTTGGAGACCAGAGTTACAAAATCCACTTTTAATCAAAGCTTGAATAAACAGAAAACGCCTCTATCAAACTCCATAATGATGGATGAGTACAACTCAAGGGGTGCTTCGGGCAGCTGGTACCACTTCTGAGGTAAAGTGTTAAAACGAAGGTAGTCTCACGCTCGATAGTCAGCAGGTTCTGAAGAATTAAAGACCAGCGAACTGGTTACGTCAGAGCTTTTCATCAGAGAGTGTTTAAGAGGCGCAGGCACAGGCTCTGTTCGCCTCGTAACAGACTCAAGTGTGTATGAAGCTTATCAACTTTACTTGTACATGTCCCCCGTGTCCTTATCGGCCCCATCGGACACACTTGAGCCGGTAATAATGTTCAGTGGTTAGTACCCTACTGTACCATGTGTTAATCATGGATCTGGATTAACCAAACTCATTCTGATGTTCGTCATGTCCATAAACATGCTCAAATATACAACCATATGGCTTCCCACAAGGCATGACTCCCTTTAAAAACAACTGACCTCAGAGACGTACAAATGAATGAAAAATGGGAGAAACACACGAAAATAATCAGCATGACTCCTTCAGTTTCCTCGGTTTAATCTTTTCCTGCAGCTAATGAGGTGTCTGGTTTTGGAAATACTTCTCACATTATGACGTATCACACAGCCTGGAAGTTATGACTACTTTATCTTATCTCCATTCCACATAAATTCTGTGTTTATATCAAGAAACATTGTGGTGTAAATTCCCCCGTATTACCAGAAACAACGGCACGAACGGCAGGAATTGCCTAACAATGCGGCCGTATTCTTCTCACCTCAAAATTGACAGACAAGTTCCTCTTCAGGGCGATTTCATAGACCAAGCTGATCTCTGACTTGCTTGCATCACTTCCTTCCTCAGTCTCCCCTTTTTCTTCTGGGCTCTGGATAGAAAAGAAAAGAAAAAAAAAAGGTAAAATCACAGTTAAAATATTGTTTTTCTCACTTTAACAGTGACACAAAGCAGAGGATAGAGGTTCTCTTCTCTGGCATCACAAACGCAAACTGAAATGCAGTGTTGGAGGAGCCTTCAGCTTCATTCTAATCGCTGCTTTAATCTCAAACTAAACTTGAGAAAAACAAGAGACAGGATTAGACAGCAATGGTATGGCAACCCTGTTGAACCCACTATATCAGATCAAAAGAAGTGAGAGGTGTGTTACATGTAAATGACTTAACTGCTGCATTATTTTGATGATCATTAAAACCCTACAACTGACATAAATGATAACAGACACGAACACTAAAATTGAGAGATGTTAGAACTGTGTGTTATGAACAGGTCACGGGAGAGCAGAGAGAAAAGGCTGGAAAAAACACAACTAATGGAACACCTGACGATTAATACTGTTCGCTGGCAGCAGATCAACATGAGTGGGTATAAATAGAGCATGACTGGGACTTTCCGTCTGACTTTGTTGTGCATGTGCCCGGCGTTCGTCTTTTGAGCAGACGCAGATCGAGCAGGAAGGTGGTCGTCCAAGCGAAACCGTATCGGGAACATGGAGTCCAAATAGTTTGAACAATCTAACAGCGGTTCCGATGTAAAACAGCAAAGAATTTCGATGATTCAATCATCTACGGTAGATAACGTAATCAAAAGATGTCGAAATTTCGGCCATCAAAGGAAAAAACGCATAAAGACGGAGCCAACAACTGTTGAGTGGCTTAAGTTTGATATCGAGCTGGAAGGGGGAAAGAAAAACATGTTCCTTCTTAAACTAAAGCAACTGTTCTTCTGGAACCCCAAATGTCCAATCAATATTTGAACTAAAATCAACAAATGAATAACACAAAATTCCTCGGTCGGAATATTCATGTGTTGTCTTCGTGCCACTTTTCAATAAAAAGTCAAATGTCTACCTTCAGGAAAGAAAATGACCAGAGAAGCACGGTGTGAAAAACTGAAACCGAAACCAAACTGGGTTATTACTTCAAGCAGCTGATCTCAGGAAAACAAGACCAGAGGGAATTTGTGGAGCTTCAGATGCTTCTCAGGAGCTGACGGCGAGTCACAGGCATAATATGCACAAGAAAACCCCATTACTCAGCTATCACCTGCTGTATTAATGTTCAACACATTATTTATTAGAGCCTTCATATTTCCTCTTTAAATGTAGGGTTTAAATGATTGACATATGGCTGATTTCTTTCAGATTTACCTGTGGTCTGCTGGAATCTGCTATAAGAAGAAAAATCTGTTATTAAGTCATTACAAGATAAAGTGTTTTACAAATGTTAAATGACAGGGTCTAATTAAGGGTCTAATTAAGGTGTGATCAACTAGATCTGAGAATTACTTTCCCAAAGTGTCAAACTCAAAAAGAAAAAGAAAGAAAGAAAAAAAAAGAGAGAGAGAGAGAGAGAGATCCTCAGACCTGACTTTGACTGGAATAATCACATATTTCTGGGTCAAGTCGGACCCGATAACATTTCTGCAAAAGATGAAAGAAATACTTCTCCATTCATTAATCGTTAATGCAATTCTGAGCTTAACGTCAGATGACTCAGGGTTGCTCTTCTGCTCGGTTTCATCGTGTCCCCTTTACTAAATTGGCTCTTTTATATTTTTCAGACGAAAGAAATCAACAAGAGGAACTATCAGGACATTCTTAAGCAGGTTAACCCTTCATCTGTGAATACAGATACCTCTGCTGATAACAAAACCGAGCTCAAGCTCACACCAACAGCCCATATCGTCATCCATTCAGCAAGGGACTTTTTGCTGCAAGTTGTCCGCGGGAATGCAGGGGTGACGTCGCTGTCTTTATCTTCTCATGTCCAGCTCATTGTCTGATTAAGTGTGAAAGGCTGCGGTCTTTCCCTTTGGGCTCCGTCCCCTCTCCGGCTTCATTGTGTGAACCCGATACAGCACATGATTAATACTGTGGGATGGGATCTCTTCACAGGAAGCGGTCCCGTTGCACCTACAGCGCTGGGCGGTGAAAGATACATGCATTTGTGATGACACATACACGACTGTGTAAACATTTTAGGCAATTTAGATGTTTAAACTGTCTTTCATCACAGAGTACCATCGGGGTGGCGTCTGAGGAGTCCCTCGACTCGTTCTGCAGCACAATAATAATCCTAAACTTATTGATAGAATCACAGTTTAAAAAGTTGGAAAGAGGAATAAAGACAAGAAGTTACCCGTTTACTGTGAATTTAATGAAGCCGACTGGAAAAAGACCCATCTCTTGTATCATCAGTACTCATAGGCCTTCATACATGCATTCATGCTTTTCAAGGCCAGTTTCCTGTTTCGCTGTGCATTCGTCGTAAGTGTGAGCGATAGTGTGCAGCGCCTTCTCAAGGTTGCCTTAACAAGCTGCCAGGAGTTAAGAGTCTGAAAACTTGTGCAAACCGGAATGACCAAGCAGATCAGCAACTCCGTGTGACAAAGACAAATCGAGAGGCTAAATCTGTCCTCTGCACTGCTGCTACTCATGGCTGTGCGGGTCAGAGAGTCCTTGGGATAAGCACAGGCATCCATACAGTACAGATATTGTATAACAGTGACGCCGAAAAGTGGCGGCAAACAAAGAAGAAACCTTCAACTTTCGCAGTCGAGCTCAACTGATCTCAAGGGGGAAAAACACTGGAGATAAAGGCATTGGAATAAGGGGCTATAAATTATATAATTTCCTTTATAGCAGCCACGCTAAGAGTATTCAAATTTTCTCAGTTTTATGAATAACCCATTGATTACAAAGTAAACAGTCTTTGTTTCATATCCTCTATCAGCTCAAAATCTATCAGCAGCATCTAAGCCCTCTGGCAGGAATTTACAAGTCACTCAATAATTTCCCGATTGAACTTTTATTGCCCGAATCCCAGTAAAAATTGCAAAAGAGCTGCGATTCCTCCACACGGGGCCACATAGCTTTGCCCTGCCCATGTACAAACTCTAATTACACATTAAAGATTCGACAGCCCCGAGTGAAAAGAAACGCTTATAGCCAGAGGGTGTCCACACACCGACTCATGTCAGAACACACACACACACACACACACAAACACACACGCACACACACACACACGCAGAGGCAGAATGACAAGTTCTATGCTGTGGACACAATGTGCCTCAATTTGTAAATCAAGACTCAGAAGCAGCAGCAAACAAAGAGCTCATTTATGGTGGCCGACGCCACAAGACAGCAAAGCAGGCGAGTGAGAAGAGCCAAAGCGTTTTGAATAACCGTCAACGATGCCAGGCGGTGGGGATATGGGGTAATTTGATTTCCGGTGGGAGATGATAACAACAGTTAACAGCGATGCCGGAGGGAAACTCTGGAAAGGCACAATGACGTTTGGATAGGGCCAAAAGACAAGAATTTTTCATTTTTTAAAAAGAAAGAAATGGGGAACAAACGTGCCAGGTGCAAACTAAAACTATAGAGACCGCAGGGCTTCATTTTCTATATCAGAGTAATTACAGCTGAGGTGGATTTGGATTCAGTCTGATTAAAGCTCGATATACACTCATCTGAGTAACTGCACCAGGACTATGGAAGTCTAAGCAAAAAAATCTTTCAAGTTTCAATTAAGGGAAAGTTTTCAGGTTGGTGGGGTTGGAACAGACCTCTGGGGTGAAGGCAGTCATAAGGACACAAAAGCACTGAGGGGATGAGGTTGCAATAATAAGACTGAGTGTCTGAGTGTATGTGTGGGTGGGGGGGGGGGTTGATGTTTCATAACGCTGACATGGGTGCAGACAGGACAACTTGTGCAGCCCGTATAGTTTTAAAAAGTCATACTTTCTAAAACGTTTGAGCCAAGTGATTAACTGATTAATCATCATTTCAGATGGGATAATTGAGACAAATGCAAAACCACCCCACCGCACCGAAAAGGCCTCGGTGCCATCATCAGTTCTAATTACAAAAGAGAGACATGCAAAGTCAGTCATTTGGAGTCATTTTGCATTCACTTTCCACACTGTAGAAAATAGATAAAATGGGGGTAAGAAGGAATGGCCCCTAAAGCAAATATGATAGTGAGCAAAAAAAGATGCTTTTAGGGCAACGCAGTCTTTTTGCATTTGCAGGACGGTTTATTTAGCTACGGCAACACCCCGTTAAGTTGTAGGAGACTTTCCCTGCATTCTTTAAAACTGAAGAATGTCATCTTATTTCAACTGGTATACCTAAAAATGACAGTAACATAAATACATATGGTAAGAAAGTAAGTCCAGAAATAAGTAAAGCCCACAGTAAATATCTGTATAACTGTGGAGGCTTGAGCTCGGCTTGAGAGGGGGGGTCAGGTTACATCCATTCTCTATTCATTTTGGGACTCAGAAATGGCTGTTTCTTTGCCAACAGTCTTCACATTTATATTTGTGTATCCATTTATAAATGATCCAATTTCTAAGCAGCAAACCTTATTTACCCCTAATTATCTTTACTGACCGAGTCCAACTCGATTCATTTGATTTGAATAACCTAGCACTACATATAAAAAAAACACAGTATTTCATCAGGGTGACTTGTGGATTTTTAGAAGCTGCAGATATAAGTAAAGCTAAATCAGACCCAGCGGAGAAGTGCAACGTCCCATTGTACCATTCGCAGATGATTCCACAGAAGTGAAAACATTCCCGAGATGCCTGGGAAATTAAATGAGTACAGTTAACTTTTTAATTCTTGTCTCTGAGCACATCTTTTGTACATCGCGTACTGATATTTTTATCCGTCTCCAGGATACCAGCCAGTGTTTCACTAACTCTTGGAATGGAAAGCAAATCTTTTCATCACAAGTTCTGAATGCAGGCATGAGATGTGCAAAGTGAAGTCAAACGCTTCTAAAGTTAGGACGGCATAGAGTTCAAGTGAACAAAGTGTGTGATTAAAGTCATTTTACGTTCATTAACGTTCATTAACGTAATAGAAACAGTTGGGGAGAGGCTTATGCAGTTTCGATGTATAATGTGAATGCAGACAATACTGATTCTGACATTGAACTAATGTTCTAATATTCATCTCCAATAAGTGGCTGTCGTCCTTGTAAGATTCAGCATCATTATTAAATCATAAGTGGGGTTTTTTCTTTATAATAGCGTCTTAAAAATAAGCAGTGAAAGACAATTATTTTGTTAATTGCAACTGTTTTTAAGGCGATTTATCGTCCACAAAAATGTTACAGACCGATCTACAAAGAGAAAGACATATTGGTACCACTGTAAAAGCCAACTAAACATACCTAAATGACTAATGATAGCAACAAAGAAAGTCCCGAACACAAGGTGGCAGTGGCAGAAAACTGTTTGACAAAATGCCACCAAATTGAAAACGGTTGACTGATTCCCACGTGACTTCGAAATAGTACTTTCACTCGAGGTGGACGTCCCTTTCTGCGATAAGTTAAAATCTTAACTAACTTAGTTCAGATTTTTAGAAAGTTACTGCAGAAAAGTTTCAACTTCTGCGATGGGCCGCGAAGTGGCCGAAACCTTTCCACCGGACGCCCAACAGCAGTGTTCCGTGGTGAGTCTCAGAGGCTGAAGAAGTAAAGAGAACAAACGAGCTAATTCAAGGCAACTGCGTGCCACATCAACACAATGAAGGAGATCCAGAGAGAGGTGCAAATGCACGCTTGGAAGTAGTCAGTGGTCATTTCAAGAAGATGAAGTTAAAATTTAAATCGGGGATGTTTTTTAAATATAAAAAGAATGTTTTGGTTTTAATTACACCCAATACAGAAATAAAACAATAACATCCATTCCCAAAATTCATGAAAAACATGTCATGTTAGTATCAAACACACAGCCACACCGTAACAGTAAAAAAGTAAGGAATAAACAACTTTCATAAGCAAGTCAAACAGGCTCAGACAGAAGTCCTTTGTCAGCTTTTATAGATATACCAGTCTAATGAAGATAGCAGCGGGACTTCCCAGCACCAACAAAGCCAGCCAGTTGCGTGCTAAACCTCAGCTGCTTTTTAGGTTATTACGAGCCCCTGTTTTTTTATGTGCTTGTGTTTACCTGCGGTGGCCGTTCAGGGATAGGTTCATTGCGCAGGGCTTGAAGGGCTTTCATGGCAGCGTTATGTCTCGCCGCCTGGCGGGTGCGTCCTTCGCCAATAAACTCATGACTCCCCACTGAAAGCTGCACGTAGAAGATCTTAGGAACAGGATAATGGTACCTGGAACAAACACGCAACATAAGGGAGAGCAGGACATCCAGTTAAAACTGCACAACAACACCAAGACAGGAGTAAAGAGGATATATATATACATATATATGTATCCACACACACACATATATAAATATATATGACTTCAAAAAGAAAACAGGGGCAGAAGAGGCCCTTACATTATGAGCCAAGTTATCAATTCCCTCGGCTTACAACGTTCCCAAATTAAAAGCCCACCACTTCATCAGGGTCAATTACAACACAATAGTCTGTTGGCCAACTACTTGAGTAATGTCTCGCTATTGAATCTCAGTTCAGGGATACAAAACAAAGCGCAGGAACATATATCCTCTCCTCTTTCTTCTTGCCCTGAACATAGATTACACTCTCTTTCATTGGGTTCTGACAGAGCGGGACTGAGCTGTCACTGAGCAGATTTAGAGGTCTGTATGTGTGACACCTCCCCCCTCCCCCGGGTCAGAAGGAAAAGGGCTGAGAATGTCTGCTGGACCGAGGACAAGGAAAGAGAAATAGTGGGAAAACTAATAAGAGAAGCAAGACATCCAAAGTTTTTAATATCCTTCTCCCTGTCTGCTTTAATCTCTGCCAATATACACTTAAATTCACAAAGACATAGAGCCGCCATATGTGGTCGACACAAATGGAGTGCAGCAGCCGAGATTTATGGAAATATGTCTCGCCTAGAGCAGAGTTCCCAAACTGTATTCGGTATTTTCATGTTTGGCACCGGGCTTTTCATGAGAGAAAGAAATTCCATCGCAAGTGCATGTGGTAGAAGTTATTCACTACTGTGCAGAAAATGAACACGAACTTCACAGATATACAGCTATATTCCCCCTTTTCACCGTGTGTAAATTTCTATACTGGAGCAACCTACTTGGCACCGCAGTCAAGATAATATGTGATTGAACACAGGTGGGAATTCGGGCAACCCAAGAAGCAATTTAGGAAAGGAAAACATGTGCGGTCAGGAAAGATATGCAGTTGCTTTCCCAACTATTTGTACACATGTTGATTATTAGATGAAGAGATATCAGGTTAAGCTAACCATAACCCAACAAGCCCTTTTTGATATGAACAAAGAACTATTCTGAAAGTAGAAAAAACTCACATGGACACGCTAATTATTGACTGAGATGTGCTTTTTCTCTCAAAACGAGTGTAACAACCGTATGATATAAACTGTAGTTTCCTTTAAGCTAAAGCTCACAATCTGCTAGTTAACTGTCTACACAATGTACTGATGAAGATTTCTTTATTTTTAAAAATATTGGGTAAAAAAAGACGCAATAGAGTTAAGAAAATGAAACGTTTCACCTGAAGATGGCACACTAAAGTAATTATCAAAGGATCGCTAAAGTTTTTATAATCCATCCTGCGGTGAGCATAGCTAAAAATTGGACCAACGCATCACAGATTGCACTCAAACTGTATTTTGAGCCTTTAACAGAGGGACCAGGCACATTTGCTCAAAGGTTGCAAGATTCAAATGGTAATTTGAACTGTAATTAAAAGGCGCTTTTCGAGTTTAGCTGACCACTCAAAGCGCTTTTACACTACGAGCCACATTCACCCATTCTTAGTCTCAAAAACCATTCATCTGAGGCAACAGAAAGCTCGAGGGAGGTGTTTTCATAGAGAACCGACATGACTTTAACTAGTAAATTGGGTGGATTTCCAGCTAGATTTGTAAGGTCTCGCAGGAGAATCCATTTTGCCATCCTCGAAGCTGCCATTTGTGAATAGACCAAGTGGTTTGGGACCAATTGGCGACCTATGCTTGCAGCTTTGGGTGCGTTTTAGGTGCGGCAAACTGTCAACCCTGGAGGCTCCTGAAAAGCTGATGGTTGGTGCTTAGCGTATCAGAACTGTTCCACATTTCTTTGAGGAAAGAATACCAAATAATAACCTAGAGGGCTTTTACCAATGGTAACATATCGTGGGTATATCAGACTCATCTTGGTGTCTGGCCAATAGAAATCTCAAATTCCAGACAAATTACAACTTCAACTTTGTCTAGTGTATGATCACAATAAAATGTGGGTTAAATGAAAAGACATAGATATTAAGACCAATGTCAAGGTAATCCTTCCATCAGATAAAGAGAAAGTTCAACTTTTCAACCTCGTTATCATTAGAAGAAATGCTTGAGATTCACCGAAATAAGTTCGATCAAGCACTCGGATCTATGAATGTGCCAAACCACTAAATCTAATGGCACCCAATCAGCTGGTTATCTTAATACATACCCATGCTGTGGACTGATCAGAGGGACAAACAAAGTTGCAACATTTCAACAACTGTTCCATAGTAGGAATGTTTTGAGAGGAAGATATTATCCAGCTTTACTGTGAAGCTACCCACCAACCTTCTGACCAGGCAAGCCAAAGTTGTTTTTTTTATTTTATTGAGATACCATAGTGTTTTCTTTTTCTCACATGGCAGGGAAATAATGCTTTAACAATATATGTGTAATTTTTCTGAACTTTTCCTTCCCCCTCCTCTTTCTTTCTTACTGCCCTAAACACCTGGCTTGGCTGAACAAGAAAAAAAAAAATGAATCAGCATTTCTCCCAGAATTCCAGTAGGTCTTTCTCCACGCCTCAGCCTTCCTCTCATCCGAACTGCTCTCAACTGCTGGCCACGGGAGCTTTCCCTGGGCGGGGACCTGCCTGGTCCTCGCACGTCAAGTGTGGCCCCAGGATCTCAGAGGACATGCCAAGTGCAACATGGGTTCCGGCCAACAGCGCTGAGCTGAGATGGGAGCAGCTGGAGCTGCAGCGTTGAGTACAGGTGCAGAGAAGAAGAGAGAGAGAGAGAGAGAGAGAGAGAAGGATAAGAAAGACGGAGAGGGAAACTGATGGAGAGAGGAAAAAGGGATGGAAAGAGGGAGAGACGAAAGAAAGGGACATGGAGGGAGGCCTGTGGGAGACCCGACTCTGCAACGTGGGAAAGTAGTGGCTTACACACAAGCGAGTAAGCCAAGAACATAACCCGACTCACATCCACATAAAAATTCACGTAGACGAAATAAAAAAAACAACTGGCTGTTCTGTGTAATCACTTATTACTTTTGTTATCATTCTTACTACACAGAATGTTTTGGCTCAGGACACCTGCGGAGAGGATGTGGAGACTGCTCAAAGGAAACGGAAAATAATTATAAAACAGCACGGTGACGCAAGTGTGCATGTGCGTAATTGGTCAGAGTCTTAAAAGCGAACATGTGATCCCAGAATTCAATCAAATGATAACTCATTGGCATTTAAAAGTGAGTAATGAATATGACTTTGAAGGCAGAACCTTCCCTGCAGCTCCCTTTCATGTGGGCCATGCTGGTGAAGGTTACCGCTTCATCTTAATCACTTAAAGACTTGTGCGTGAGCACACAAAGAGACGGACGCATTCGGAAAGCCCACACACAGTCCTACTGGGATATGGAAGTTTCAGAATTGCAATTATGACTTTAAATGACGGAGTGCCATTTCAGCTGGAAACTATTTTCATTCCAAATGCCAATGCAGACATAACAAGGATCATCTTTACTTGCCACATATGTTACAGTTTCTTCCTGAACTGAGCTGCTTCTCATACACTTCATCAATGTTTTTGTTATTTTGCAGCACATTCACAGGCATGCCACCTGGGGATTCCATTGTTTTCCTGAGGGACTTCAATAGCCATGTGGGGAATGACAAAGTGACTTGGAAGGAAGTAATTGTGGGAAACGGCCCCCCTAATCTGAACTCAAGTGGTGTTTTGTTATTAGACTTCTGGGTGAGTCATAGATTTTCCATTATCAACACCATGTTAAAGCTTAAGGTGATTCATAGGTGAAGCTGGTACCTGGCCACCTTAGGCCAAAGGTTGATGATGGATTTTGCAGTTGTATCATCAGACCTGCAGTCGCATATTTTAGACAATCGAATGAAGACTGGGTGGAGCTGTAAACTGACCCCCACCTAGTTGGATCTGGTTCCAGGGAAAACTGTCATACAAACCGAGTAATTCCAAATAGACGTGGAATTAAGAATGTTGGTTGTGGAAGCTAAAATGCCGGCGTGGGAGGAATTCACCGAGCCCATTGAGAAAGACTTTTGGTTGGCCTTTAAGAAGTTCTGCTAAACTAATCAGCGACTCAGGGAGGGAATGCGGGGAAAGCCAATCCCAGGTTGCACTTTGTCTGGGTGGGAAACTCCTCAGCAGAACGGGCAATTTTGTCGAGGAGTAGAGGGAGCTCTTGGTGGATCTGCGTAATCAAGCCAGCGTGTTCTTCTTTGAGGTTGACTTGGGGGAAGCCATGCCCATGCGATGAGGACTGAAGAAAGTCCTCCAACTTAAATGAGATCACACTAGTCATGCTCTCTGGAAAAGTTTACTCCAGGGTGTCTCAAGGAGGGTTTGGACCGATTGTCAAACCTCAGCTTCAAGAGAATCGGTATGGCTTTCATCTAGGTTGTGCAACAGTGGACCAGATCTTCACCCTGGTGCAGCTGCTGAAGGAGTCATAGGATTTAATGTTCTATCTTCATTCCTACCCTCACCTATGGTCACGAGATTTGGGTAGAGACCGAAAGAATGAGAATGCAGATACAAGCATTTAAAAAGAGCTTCCCTCTGAGGGTCTCATGGCTCATTCTTAGAGACAAGGTGAGGAGATTGTACATCTAGGGAAAGCTTGTAAAAAGCAGTGAGGAGGAGCAGTTACTCCTCACTGAAAGGGGTAGCGACTCAGACATCTGATGAGGATGCCTCTATGTTGCATCCGTTTGGAGTTTTGTGCATGTCCAGAGAGTCACTTGGAGAGGAATGTTTGGGTTTCCCTCCCGGAATTCAGAGATTCCCTCCCGGGATCTCAGATAAGTGGAAGAAAATAAATGAATGGATGGATGGATTTGCATTGATGCCTTACATGTGTAATAGACTACCGGAGATTGTATGAGATCTGTTCCCACTACTGGAGCAGATTGTGCAGGTGGACATGATGCAAAAACCACACGAAGTCTTTGTTTTATTAAGACCACATCAAGGAATGCAGACGAGGCTATCGACTGATTGACGATAACTGTATTTATGTTCATATCCGTGTCTCATGTTTTAGATGCATTTGCAATATTAAAGCAAGAGTCAAACGCACAATACAGACATGCTGAAAAAAGCAAGGCGCAAGAAATATCATCAGCATGTATGCTCGCTCACCTGAATACTCCTGACAAATACCCGCTCCTTCCATACATAATTTCATACGGATTCTACAGATAGCAGGGCAAAAGAAATCTGGCTAGTCTGACGTGAACATACAGCACCTCCAGATAAAGTTTGCAAAATTTCTGGTCTGTGATGCATGGCTAGAAAAAAAGCTTGTGGGATGTCAAATGGATTCTTCGCTCACACTCTGAAAAATACCACACTCACAAAATCTTGCACTGAGAATGCACGACACTGCTGAGACATTGGGATTCGCCAACTAAGTCTGAGAGTAATTTGAATCGGTCAGTGTGAAGCAGTATGAATTCTGTAGAATACAATGTGAGCAGAGAGAGAGAAAAACAGATGAGAAAACAAATATTCGGTGCCATTAACAATCAGCTTCAAACATCTAATTCAGCACAGAAGTGTTTGCTGCATGGACGAGCTCCTTCATTTATCGCCGAGGTGCAACTGTTCCCTTGTACTGTGCATCTTGGACTTGGTTGTAAAAGGTTTTTTTTGTATTGATTTGCATTGTTGGGTTATTTTGACAATGAGTTTTACATTTACTCCATTTGATCTTTAAAATGGGGAGAAAAATAAACAAAACCACAGCCCTTTTCACACCGGTCATAAAACCAGCTAACATCTGGCTCTTCGGTGCCGTGTGAAAGTGTTTAACTAGCATTCAGTCCAACGTCTGTTGTAGACATTTTAATGGTTGGTAGTTATCAGCATTGGCTTGGCACAGCATCAGTGGGAACACATTGACTGTCTACAAGGTAAACAAATAATTATGGACCATAACTTCTTACATGGAGCCTCTGAAACTGACGACAATAACTCACAGACCAAAATAGATGGAATTGATCAATTTTGCTGTCTCCAAGACAGTTGGCAGCTCAGTCTCAATCCTACTGTGTCGAACGACATATGCAGTCAAGTCGCAAATAATAAGCTGGTCCTATTTTCCGAGAAAGCTATTTTCATCTGACATTAACGTCCATTACGGCCTGTGGGCAGAACTATCACGTGGAGTGTGCATACTGTGCTGTCGCAGTGGACCTTGAGCTTCGTTGGAGCCTTGCGGTTGGCTAGATAAATATCTGAACTCTCAGGACGCAAACTCACAGGAAATCTCACAATTTAAGGATACTTAAAAAGGGATTATTCCAAAGAGAGAAACTAAATTAAAGTCTAATTTTGAAATAAGAAGATAAACAAAAACTAAAAATTGCAAAATCACGGCATCACAAAACCAAGCAGTGACACAGTGAGAGAGCTTACATGTACAGGAAGTGTGGTAAAGCTCCCCACTGTTCTTTTTTTAAGTCGCGCAGTCACTCAGGCAATCATTTGGCAGCTATGCAATGTATCAAATCAAACACATAGTATTAATGACCTTCATTTAATGCTCATATAAAACCAAAGTGGTGTGGTTTCACACCAAAAGGAGCTCAGGGAATAGATCCCAACTTACAGAGAACTTACTATAATTCAGAACTGTGATGAGCAGAAACACACATGCTCAACTTGCTGCATTTGAGGTGGATGGACTACAAAGGCAGTAAACCACATTCACTTAAGAATGGAAAATATGTGGCTGCAGTATGGACAGACTAACCTTAAGTTTAGGACTGGGGAAAAAACTGAAATCGGTCTGTTATATTATGATTTCTGCCCAGGCTGCAGATGGTGGGATCAGAATTTGGAGTCAACACCATGAATTAATGGACCCAACCTGCATTGTTTCAACAGTTCAGGCCGGTGGTCGTGGGTGTCAAAGTCTGAGGAATGTTTTCCTGGCAAATGTTGGGCCCCCTAAAACCAATCAATCAGGGTCTGAATGCCACGGCTTAATAGTATTGTTGCTGGACATGCATTCCTTTATCTTCACAATTTCCCCATCTTCTGATGGCTTTTTCCACAATTGAAATGCACCATGTCACAAAACTAAATTGAGTCTCAAACTGCTTTTATCAGCTTGTACAGTTGACTTCACCAGGCCTGAATCCAACAGAACACAATTAGGAGCAAAATCTGCATGTTATTTCCACGTTCCACGAGCGAACATCTTATTTAGATCTCAAAAACTTTCAGAAACATGGAAATGCTACCTGGAGGGCTCCAACAGAAACCAAGACTGTCCAAGTTTTAAACACCCTCCACTGCTAAAGATTGAGCTGAGATGATAAGAAAATTAGACATCTGTATAAATATGATCCAAGACATGGATACTTTAAAGATCCTGCACAAAGGGATGTGAATAATCGGGTTTCTCATGTTACATGTAAACACCTCATCCGGAATATGATCAAAAGCCGGATAAGAATCAAAAGCGGAAAATAATGTAAATGAAGAATTAAGGCTGCTTTGAGCCCAAATGGGGCCAATATTCTGTATCAATATGGTCTCAGTGACTTGCCAGAGTGCTTGCTTAATGTACAGACTCAGCATACAATGGGTTAATTATTTGGTTCACATCCCTTGAACTAGAGGGGTGTCTTCATGAAAAAAAACGAAAAAAACAAGAGATTTACATCCAGAGGGATATTTTTTTTTTAGCAATTAACACTTCCTTCCTTGTGGGTTGCTGTTGTGTGTAAGATGAAAACATATGGACTCTACTACAGCACAGAGCAGCACACAGGAAAAAGTGGGCCAACTACTCACAGACAAATAGCAGCACATGAGTGAGGGAGTGTACTGGCCTACTTGTCCTCCAGCGTCACTGAGCTTCACCACCAAGACATGTACATGCAAACAGAAATAGCTGCTGCTACACACACACACACACACACACACACACACACACACACACACACACACACACACACACACACACACACACACACACACACACACACACACACACACACACACACACACACACACACACACACACACACACACACACACACACACACACACACACACACACACACACACACACACACGGACGGTTAAAAAGCCTTGTAAAGGGGATGGGACTGCGTTGGGAGCAAAGGGGTGACAGAGATCTGGAGGAAAAAAGAAGAAAAAAAAAGTTGGACAGGCTCACTCCTCCACCAGCTGCACTTTCTTCCAATCTCCTGCCAGACTTTTCTTGTTTTCTCTCCCTCCCAACTTCCATACTTCATTCCCCGTGTCCATCATTGATTGCTCTCCTTCCCATCAGCCTCACACGATCGCTCATGTAGAAAATACATGGTGGTGTGAGAAAACAGCCCGTGTAGTCAAGTAAACACAGCGCTCCAAACACTATGTGTTGTTTTCAAAAGTTCTTCAGATCCTGTCTGACGTTCCAAACCACCACACTGCAGTGGAGAAACAAAAGGAAAGGACTGCTTTCCAACAGAATGACTTCTTCAGGACCGATTTCTCATTCAACATGACTTGTGCTATCGAGAACTTAATCTGCCACAATCAGAAATAATCAGATAAACTGAGAGAACACAATCTGCCACAGCATGCTCAATAAACAACTTCCAGTTTTGGTGCCATTTCGTGAAATAACATCTCTGCAGTCTGACAAGCAATCAACAATTGTGGCCTTTCCTCAGCCACCTCCATTTGAACTACAGGAACCAGGGAAAAATCAGTTCCAGAGGAAGAAATCAGCCCTAAAATGGGCCCTGATAGGGAGGCAGTACCTTTTTGGAGACCAGCTTTTAGAATGGGGCTTGCGGCGCTGAAAACGTCAAGCTGCCAGTGTGGAAATATTAACAAGATGAAATCTTAAATGGAGCTGACGACCACTTTCTGGTGTTTCCGCCGCGGCGTGGGAAACACCAGCGAAGACAAAGATAATCTCGCAACCCCCAGGCTCCAGAAGGAGAGGGGTGGCTCAGAGTGCGATGAGAAAGCAGTGAAATGAGAGCAACCAAATTCTAATCTCTGATCCTTGAATAGCAGTTGTGTTCTGAGTCACAAACAGAAATGTACAACGTGAACGGGTTTGAGTTTATACAACTGAAGCGGACTAACGGCCAGCTCTACTGCAGACAGTGGCGATCACGATAAGAGAGATCAGAGCTCGCGTTAACAGAGCTGAAGCAGACTTCCTGGTTTTACCGTCGGCTCGGCAGGGCTGAGACTCTCGCAAGCTTAATTTGCCTAATCTACTGGGCCCAAGACAGTTTTTTTTTATTTCAAAAGTTCTGGCAACTTTAATCCATGTCCTCCATTTTTAATCACAAAGGAGACCACAAAATGCACCGTACTGCAAATAAACAAAGAGCCCCTGAACTGACAACCAGCAGTTTACATACTTACACAAAATGATGACTAGCATAAGTAAAGATCTATGAATTATAAAGCTGCACATGAACAAAAGTGCACGGGAGGTTTGAACATGCAGCTCAGAGCCGAACTCGATCCCAGAGGACAGACGTCTGTTTAAAGTGGAGAGAAAAATCGGTGGTGTTAATAGGTGTAAAAATGTAAAAACACAGGAACAATGTGAGACTTCTTGTGCGAGATCTGCTGTGGTCTCGGAGAAGCAAAACTCAGCGTTATTCAATCAGTCGTCCCCTCGGGCAACTATAACACAGAGACACGCTCATTCACGACGAAGGCGAAGATTAAAACGCTTCATTTACTATCAGACCATCGGTGTCGGAGATATGAATCCCGAGGAGGGATGGTGGCATCGCACTGGGTCAAAAGGACACTGTTGCCAACATCTGTCAAATCTCCGAGGTGTAAACAGAAGTGAAAATGTGACATCCCGTGTTTATTGGCTCATCAGAAGTGTTAACCTGTCACTAATAACTTTCCTTCCTTTGTTTAATACGACCAAGCTGCACATCCTGTGGCTTTTCATTGAAGTTCACCAGGGGAGCAATTTATTTACTCCATCACATTCCTCCAGTGTAATGTACTGCTGTGTCGGTGCAGCAGACAGCTGCTGTCTCACATGCTCAAACTCAAATCCCTGCCTTTACCGACAACAGATATCATTCAAGAATAACAAAGACGTGGCGCGTTGAACTGCGTAATAAACTGTGCTCACTGCTGTTGCTGCTTTCTGTGGATCGTTTCTCTACAAGAAGTTGTAGTTCTCTTTGTGCAAGCTCTGCAATCAGTGGACCGTCTTGATGACCTCTTTTAAGCTCTGTGTGGGTCTCTGAAACACCCTCTCAGGTATCTTGTGGTACTGTATTGCTGATAGCATCTTACAAGAAATAATTACGAGTGCCTGATAATGGGGTTGGGTAAATAGTTCCATATTTTCACTGCACCAGCAATAAAAGCAAGCCCTGGAAAATAGTTCTATCTAATTATTTGACAGACAAAACAGGCACTGCGTGAATAATTCTGACTTCTTAAGATGGAAAAAAATGTCAGTGAGTAATAAAAGACTTGGCAGAAAGTGCAAAGCAGTTACACTCCGTGTGTGTTTATGTGACAAAGAAGAAAAGAAGAAGAAAGAACACTTACTCTAACCCCGGTGCCCTTTGAGTGCCAACTGTTAAGACTTGGCTGACTGAGAGGAATGGCTGGCTCGGGATCAGTCTAAATTCAGAACCTTCTGTTTTTATTAAGAATATTACATCGTGACACGCTGTTTTATGTTTGTTGTCATTACGAGAGGAAAAAAACTAATTGCTTTGTTAATCCAAACTCCCCTGCGCTACGGATTCCTTTTTGGCCACACTGCTCCGAGTTGCTGAAAATCGTGGTGCCTGCAAAAGATTTTCCCTTTTTGTCGTCCTACAGCAACACCCCAAGAACTCATCGGGGGCCACCGGAGAAGAAACGCAGCGCCGCTCGAACGGCACAAACGTTGCTTTGGCTTTTTCCGCGACTATAAATTTATTATAGATTTGTGATATTTCTCTATTCCTTGTCACATCTTCCAGTGACGCATCGAGCCACAGCAGAGTGACTGGTGATTGTGATGTGGACGGGATTCAAAAAGTGGTTAAAAGAAGAAAAAGCAACTTGTTCTCCCATGACGGGAACTGAAGTTAGACCATAAACTTATTCAAACACCCAGGTGCACATCTGGACAATAAAATCAGGTGAAAAGAACTATTTACTGAAAGGGCCCAGTTTGGACTTTTCCTTATTTATCAATGCCTTATAACAAAGTTACAAACTTAAAAGTGCCCTTGATTTTTTTCCATTCCAAAGTGTGGAAATGCATGAGTGATTAATCCCTGCAGCCTAAAGAAAAGCCATTCTACTGCACTGGTATCTGTCAGGGAGACACGTCACAATGGACTCGGTGAAAGATGCGGGAGGTGACAGAAAACAAATCGCTGTCGTTCTGCAAAGTTAATGCGCAGCAACACTGGAAAGTAGGACAGTGTGTATCCCGACGAGTTGATGTGCATCGCCCCGTGATGATCCGCATCAACAATGGGCGCTTATGTTGTGATGCGTGTCATGTGGCGCCGATGCCTACTGCCCGAAAAGGAGGGCAGCAAAAAAAGTTTCAACAGAAACACAAACCCCTCGCTGCTGGCTCGCGCTCCACAGCTGCCCAGCTGCTCAGACTAATTGCTCCGAGCACTGCGGCACAAGAAAGTGGTCGAATCCCTAAGAAGGCATTCGACTAAGTGGTGTGTTTTTGTAAAAATACACACGCGCAGGTACTTGGCAGGGATTTGTCTGAAGCCATTTGACTCACCTTGCCAAACAAGAAGATGCAACATAAGGAAAAGTGCTTATGTTGCTATGACCTGCCTCCATGCACTTTGGTCTCAGGTCCACTTTTAAATTCGGGGCATCAAGGCAAAAGATTTAAGGAGGACACACAGGGATACACAAACACAAAAGTCCACTCAGATGAGGAGAGATGAAAGGAGAGAGCAGACTTCTGTGTCACCGAGTCTGTTGAACACAAATCATTCCAAGCATTTGTTTATGTTGGAGCTGTATTCCACTCCTCCACCCCCTTCAATAAAACACTGCTTTATGAGTTTACACCCATTTGTACAATTAGGACATATTATCCTTTCCTCTGGCATGTCAACCACACTGATTTATGTACTATCTGAGTAAATGTATCTGATTTACTGATCTACACAGATGCGTGGTCATTTTGAAAAAGCAGGGAAAAAAAAAGAAAGTCATGCAATAAAAAGTTATTTCTTCTGAAGTCTCTTCCTTGTGGGGTTTGGCTGTTCCCTTTTGTTTTTTAGGGCAGCTGTGATTATAGGACGGATAAGAAAAACCATATCTGTGGAATGCCTGAGTGGACGCGAGAGCACACAGTGTCTCGATTAGGCTGTATGAAACCGTAAAGCCCAAAAGGCCAAGGAGCAAAATAAAAAATACACCAGGCTGGGGGAGAAAAAAAAAAAAAAAAAAAAAAAAAAGATGAGTGCATGTGCTGGGAGGACCTCGGAGGATATCGGATACCTCCGCATAGGAAGGGATGAGAAGAAATGTGGAATATAGAATAACGCTCATGGGCAGATTTGCTTTTTCAGTGAGTCAGGTTGGCCCAATTAGGGATGTGGATGACAAAGTACACCTGAGTATCTGTGTGTGCTTTGTGTCTGCGCTGCTGTCTGCTGATATCCTGAAGGCATGAGATTCGTCTTTCAAGGATCTTTCCACCGCAACTGGAACACAGTGCACTCATACACATACAGCGCAGCTCACAAAGACACGTCGGGATCGGAAGGTCATCCATTCTACAAGGACCCGCCGTACAGCTCCCAGGCAGGTCTAGAATACACCGTCATGCACTCACAGAATCAACAACCACTGTCCACTAGGGAGCAACACAACACACGCAATTATCACATTATAAAATTGACATGGTTGTTCTTGAAGGAAATTGGCAATTTACAAGTCCAACTCAGCAGCACTAGCATTCAGATGGAGTCTGTTTCCAGCGTGTTTACACGCTGTCACTGACTCCGTTTGGCCTTTGGAGACAAGCTGGTGGGCGCTAACACGTTCAACTGAAAACACCACCTCGCTGCAGGTGGAAACGAGGCAAACCAGGGAGGCATTCCAAGAAAGATTCCAGCACCAAGGACAATGCCAATACTATCTTCAAGAGATCCAAATCCAAAATCAAAGCAGTTCCTTCTTTTCATATCCTCAAACTCACTGAGTTTCACAGGAACTTGCCTTGGATTTTATTTAAAATTTTTTTTGCACAATCTTGCTCAGAGAGACCAACAAAAGGCACTAATAGACTAAAGGTAACATGACTCTGTTGTGCCTCTAAATTTGTGAAAAACAAAATCAGATACTGGCTCGAATAATCTTAGAGCTGCCCCCAGCACCAGCCCTGAACCGCTCCGCTCGAAAAAGGGGGGGGGGGGGGTACCGTTCAGATACTGATCTAATGCAGCACAGGTGATCCTTTTTTTCCCCTCATGTTTCCTACAGAGAAAGCACTAATGGACAGCTCGGTATCTGACCATCATCACAGGAGGAAATGTCACGGAGCAAAGCGCCACCAGTCATCCAACCCACTGTTCTTCCAGCTGACATAATGTTACTGTCATAACCAAATGAGGGCTGAGAGGAGGTGGGTCGCTTCGGACCACTCAGCTTGCTCTAACAGGGAAAGTCCTATCCAAATTCCAACTGTGACAGAATGCAGGATGCGGGCGCCCCCGCCCCCCGGAGACCGGAGCACCGGGAGGAAAACTGGGAGCGCCGTGGAGGAGCCCCGCATGACTCATTGGAATCAGGTGTTCCAATGATAACACAAGAGTTGGGGTTTGTCCATGAAGGGAGCTGATGTAATCAGATTTTATGATAACAAATATTTTCCTGATTCAGTGATCACTTTTGTTGATCATCTGGGCCGAATTTCCACTCTTTTCAAAGCGGCCCTGTGACTGACTGAATAATAAGAACACAGCTGTTTCATCGAGGATGAACAATGGTGCGATCGCTGATGCAGGATAACTGAGATGAATGGCTGATTTAAACATGGCCTTAGATGGCAAAGAATTATGCTCAAGTCTTTCACCATAAATAAGATTCATTAAGACGCGGATAAATGCACATTTCATATAATTGCAGTATTTCCTCTATGGGGCACTTTCTGAACAAATCAATACTGGTCTTGGTGGTGATTAGAGCGCTGATGGATCAGAGCCAGGCTGCCCTTTTAATGGTCAGATTTTCCATCAACATGACTCTGGATCACTCTTATTCATCATAATTGGTAAGGACACGGCTATGTGGAAACCTTCGATTCCCCCACAGCATCATTTAGGTGACGTATTGTGAATATAGCCTGTCACTCTGCAGCATACTTAGTCATCTGATAAAGAGAATTCATATTCAGAGGGTCTCACTTACATTTATCTGGGTCTCATTCCCACTGAAAGAAAGAGACCCCATGAAAACATAAAGTGACCTTGGAGTAATACGTGTCTTTTATGTCTGAGACGCGCACACACACCCATAAACCGACTCTCTGGCTCCCTTAACAAAGTGAAATAAGAAAACTAAACAGATCTGATCATGAGGGATATTACTGCCTGTCTTCTTAGAAACTTATCACTGTGACATGTGACATTGACGGGCAGATGTTGGAAGGCAGATTTGCTCCTATACCCCAAAGACATTTATCTTTCTCAGTCTGTTTGTTGCTGCATGGATCAAATAGTAAAAGATGTGAGCCAGATGCTAGACTGTCTGCTGACTATACTGAAGTTACTCAATACTGCCACTGAGTCACAGACTGTTTCTGGCAACATATCTACATTTTATTAAAAAAAAAATATTTGGAATCAGAATCCCTTACCAAAGGACCTTAACAAGCCAAGGTTGATGCAAAGAGCAAAACACATACATTCACTTCTCTGTTACATGTTGATGAGCTTAGTATATTAGTAATGACAACACTGCTAAAGAATTATTCGGTTTAAAAAACAGATAAATGTATAGAAAAGCCAGTATAAACCCAGCCCATGCTTAACTATAAAGTCACAAAATGGGTGCTCAATCACCTTTGGAAAGCAGGCCGAATGGACTCTAAAAATGAAGAAACACTGCCATCTGGAGGGAGTTGTGATGGAGGTTGAAAATCATTCAAAGTCGTCAAACAAACTTGATAAAAGTTGCCATGTTTCAGGAACAGCGTGTTCCCTCGAGCAGCGCTACTGTGTTCAGTGGTAACCGTGAAGCGTGTTGTCTTGCCTTTACATTTGATATATTTCGATATCTAAAAGGCAAATAACACAATGAAATTGTGACATTTATTTTGACATTAAAATCATCGAAGGGTTGAATGGCTCCATCCAAAGTCCAAAAAGAGAGAAAAAAGTTGAACCCCTGAGAGCATCGAGTTAAATCATCAGAACAAAGTGAGCCATTCTGAGCACTTGGGTTCAAGGGAACAATGCTGCTCGAGATAACCCAAAATATACCAGTGAGCTAAATGAACCACAAAGATCATCTTATATGTGTTTAGAACTCCATTTCTTCTCACTGCTGACACCACAAGTCAAACGTACACATTTTACAACAGAAATGAAGAGGATGGGCTCATTTTCGACTTCTCACCTTTGGTTAAACATCCCTCTGAAGTTGTAATTTGCTCTGTAGTTAGGCATGGGTTTGGGATCCAAAGGCCTGTAGATAGCTGGCTCCCCTCTCTTCATGGCCAAACCATTTAGCTCCACTGTGGGTGTTATACTGCCTGTGTAAGTGAGAGGAGAAAATTACTAGAAATAACAAAAAAATAAGACCGAAGAAGACTGCAACAAATATTGCTGTTGAATAAAGGCACAGCAGGCAGGACAGTGCATCATATATCACCCTGCAAATGGAGAATCTTTGAATTCAATCCAAACATTGCCAAGCACTCTTACATTCTTGGTGCATACGCCATTAATCCCACAGCTGCCTTCTGATGTTGCACAACCTATCACAGGACGTCCTTCGCTTCATTAAGAGCTGGCTATGAGGTCTTTCTCGACTATAATGCCAAACATGGACAGGAAGGTAGACACATACCTGACGATATTAATTTGGCCCGAGATAAAAAAAAAAGGTCGATTCAAAGTCTCCCTGTCTGTGCTTGAAGCAAAGAGCGAAACACAGAAAGTAATTTGTGTTTGTTGGAAAGGTTGCTACCTTTTTCAGGAGGTACTTTTTGAAAAAAGAAGAAAAGAATGCCACAGAATGTCTGTCAAAGTGACAAAGATGGCAAATCTAGTCTGAGCTAATGAGTATTTCTCTGCGCGTGATCATTTATTGATTTGATGTGCAAGAGTGTGAGGCTGATGGAACGTGTGTGTGTGTGTGTGTGTGTGTGTGTGTGTGTGTGTGTGTGTGTGTGTGTGTGTGTGTGTGTGTGTGCGTGCGTGAGAAAGAAGAGCAGGAAATGGGGGGGCTGAATATAAGCACTGCACATAGCCGACAGTTGTGAGGAAAACCCGAAATATATCTTAGAAAAGTGCATATATTTGTGTGGATACAGCCTGTGGCAACAAAATCTTTCACCTTGATAGCAAATGCTACCTTATCACACTAATATTATACCAGAATTACAGATTGCACTGGATGAAGTATCTCAGCACTTACTGCAAAGGATTTACTGAACAGCCGCAGTTTCTGTGCTGCATACCCACATCACAGCTAAGCGGAAGTGTGGCCAGAATCTAGCCATGTTGAGTAGAGTCCTTAACAATTCCTCCAACTGTCTCTCCTTAACCTCCGGGCATTTTCAGGAGCAGGTAAAGAAAAAGTATTTCGGAAAAGACGGCAGGAAGTCGTTTGTTCCACTTCTCGACTGTGCGTGTCATTTTGGTTGGAACGTTCTTTTGCACAAACCTGCAGGTTTGGTGACCGAAAAGCTTCCATCCAAAATGAATCGTGGAAGAATTTTCACCATAAACAGGACAAACCATCTGACCTTAAAAGATGTGAACCCACCCTTCAACGCTGGCTCTGTGCCATTAAACGTCACCGCAGTTTAATAATAAAGCAGCTACTCCCGCCATTGTGCCTTATTTTCTGTAAGAATCTGCTGTTAGCTGGCCTAGCTTGCTGCAGCTGACTACTTTCAAACATGGCTGAATGTATTAATGGCACGACAAGTGGATGACAGGTATGCCAAAATCTGGCCTAATCTCTCAAACTGCCTCTAAACCACACATGTAAAACATTAAGTAAACGCATGTCCCTCTAAGCCCACCCAACTGTCTCTTGGACTTTCGGCACCTGAATAAATAAGTACTGTTGATGATGTGATTTCTTATATCATCTCTCAAGCAAACAACATCAATTCCTGAATAATTTACATGATTTACATGTTTACTGTAGTTCGAAATTGGATCTGGTTGAGCACATGATGTGCAAGAGACCTGAGACCAAAAAATCTTGATGAAATGTTCAAGTTGGAAAAACCCTTTCTTACACTGAGATAAATGCTGACAACAAACCCCCCCAAAAATGGGTTTAAAGTCCTCCTCCTGTATAGCTGTATGGTTAAAGAGTAAAATAGGATCTTGTGTTGTTTGCTGCACCTGGGTTACTGTTGACGTCAACTTTAGGGGAGCGGGGCGCCGGTCTGGGAAGGACACTCTCGGCCAGCGCTTTGGCAGCAGTGGAGTGCTGGGCCTTTTTAATGCTGGTGCCCTCTGCCTCCCACACCTGCTCCCCAAGAGTCAGCTGCACGGTGAAGATCTGGAACAGCGGCATCCACAGAGAAACACATCACCAGACTGGTAACAACATCGTTCTAGAGCACACGTGGTTACGGGTCGGATACATTAGGGCATAATCAAAAAGGGAAATACATACATACATTTTTTTTTATGAAAACAAGACCAACCATGCAAAAATCAGGACTTTTACAGATGCTTACTAATGTTCAATTTACATTCAATTAATGCAACATATTCTGAAAAAATGTTTAGGACACTAAATCTTTTCCACCTTTTTAATGATACTACTCCTTCACACGACCCCTAAAAATGCTTTAGCACTGGAGATGCTAAGTAATGAAATGTTTCAGTTGTACATTACACACAGAAGCCTCCAAGGTTTTAAGAGGTACTTGTGAAGTCAGCTGTATTATGGCTTCCTACAAAGGTTTCCCAAAGTAAGCCCCTGCCTAAGTGGCAATATCAGGAAGATGAGAAACAGTTCTGATGCAGTGCCGTCTGAGCTACTGGTGATCACAGCTGTCCTGCGACAGTTTTCAACCGGAATAATGTGGAGTGCTCCCTCTGAGTCAGGAATGAGCCTCTGCCTCAAGTGAAGCAGTTCAAGTATCTCAGGATCTTGCTCATGAATGATGCCAAGTTGGAGCGAGACAGACTGGCGCTTGATCAGCAGTAATGAGAGCGTTGAGACAAAAGGTGATGCTTTTGATTTAGTGCTCCTTACCCATGGTCAGATCTGAGTGGTGTGAGGTCGAGGATATAAGGGGCTGAAGTAAGTTTCCTTTGGAAGGTGGCTGGACTCAGCCTTGGAGGAGCCCGACCACCCAGAGGGAGCTCTGAGTAGAGCCGCCGCTCCTCCTCTACATCGAAACGAGTCAGCTGAGGTTGTTTGGGCATCTGGTGAGGATGCCTCCAGGTTGCCTCCGTTTGGAGGTTTTTTCAAGCACCTCCAACTGGGAGGAAGCCCCAGGACAGACCCGGAACATGATGGAGGGATAATAAAGCCCATCTGGCCTCGAGTTCCCCAGGAGGAGCTGGAGAGCATCGTGAGGGAGAAAGATGTCTGGGTTTCCCTCCTGAACCTGTTGTCTCCACAACCCGAGCTGAAGATAACGGATGGATGGAGCTTTCCAGCTTTGACTTGCGCCCTTGACCTCAGCTGAAGACTGAAATTCCTACACGTTCGTTGACATGTTTCATAATGTTCTGCACTCTTAGGAGAAAATGATGCAAATCTCTTCCAAACTTTGTCTGAGAAACACCGTTTTGAACATTTGAATCATTTTTTTAATGCCCTCACTGACAAACCGAATCTTCTGCCCATCTTTGCTCCTGAGACACTCAGCCTTTTGCCAACACTGACTATGAATCAAACATTATCAAAATCACTTGGTGACGTCGCTTGTTTGAGAGAACATCTTTTTCATCTCATTACTAGCCCTAAACTGCTCCAATCTTTTTCTCATTTAATGAGTTGCAGACCTGATGTAGATTACCAAATGAAATGAAATAGAGGAAACAAGCAAGTCAAAGTAAACGCAGGATCCCTGCAGTTGCTTCATTTTTCACACTGTAATGCTCCTCACCTTAGCATGTGCAGGACCTCGCTCGTTGAGGAGCTTGTACTGTGGTTGGATCCTGTTGAAACGGGCTAACTCATTCACCAAACACATTGGAGTTTTCTCTTTAGGGTTTGCCATGTTCTCCTGGGGCGGGCCTTTAAAGGGTGAAGCAGGACACAACACTCTGAGCAACATAGTAACTGCACCAGAAACAGAGCTATATGCATGAATAATTATTATGTCTTACTTGTAAAGCAAACATACTTTCAGTTTGTTACTTACTGCTTTGAGGTCACCGTTTTTATTATACAGTTGTGATCTTGAGGCATCGTTATGGCTTATATCAATAACAGTATTGTCTAGTCTTAATCTTATCCTATAACAAATTGAAGCAGTAAATTTTTATCTGTTTATTTGTAAATTACAAATCAAAGATGTTTAGTATTTTTTTTAAGGACACATAATTTTAAGTACCCCAATCAGTTGATAGACATCCCAGAAACTCATTTCCCTTGTATTGCAAAATAAGAATGCTTCCCTGAAGCAATGCTATTCTGTTTGTGCGCTACCTGGTGGTGTGACAGACACAGGGGCGTCCCCATATCCGACTGAAGGAGCAGGGCAGGCGGGTGTGGGGGCCGGGCCTGTGCCGTTGACGGAGGGCTGCAGACCCAGGGATCCTGAGCTGGCCATGGCCGTCGGGGTAACACCGGGAGAGAGGCCAGGACCAGCCAGGGGCGCTGCGGTCTGTACTTTCACTTGAGCCATGCTCTATTCCTGAAACCAAACAATTCACATTTTTTTTCAATGTGCAAGAATAACTCTGGCCAAATGGACTGCAGTCACATCTCTAAATAAACAAGTACTTCGCAAAAACTGGGAAAACGCAGCATGGTGCTAGCTACTGAACATTCATGCACAGGTCTACTTACACATGCATGTGCCTATCAATCAAAAATCCTTTTAGCACAACTTAAAGCTCTTCCCTGTCAGTTGACAGATTCTGCGTGCTAAGCCAGGGGAGCCGACTCCAAACTGAGCAACTCTAGGCCTATCTCACATTCTGATCCACTGGCAGCTAATACACCCCGACAATGAAGCTTTATTTGAAGCTTTACTCATGTTACTGCTGCTAAACCCTCTGGAAAAAGAAGCAAGCCTGCGATAGTAGCCCAAACAAGACAAAGGACATTCATGCACAGATCATTATTGACTATACGGAGGTGCATGCAACTACTTCAAGATGACATTAGCAGAGAGGACCATCCAGTGAAAGACAGCACAATTTCATCTTCTTTATCTTTTTAGGCAAGTGAGCCAGGTGTTGGTGGATGCCACTAAGCACAGGTCACAGCCTGTGGCCTCTAATATAATCAACACAATAGCCAGTGTTTTCTTCATGAGCAAACAATGAAGATTGAGTAAATAGTATCAAACTCAGTGCACAGGGAACAAAATTGCATGTCCACATCTTACCAGAAATTGCCCCAATGCTACTTTACATTAATATGAGACAGGCACTGAGAATTTACAATATTTCCGTATCCCAACAAAAGGCAAAGGGTTAAACACAGGACTGAACCACAGGAGGCTGAGAGATTCAGTGTTTTGCACTGGGACACTTGGCAGTTTTCATGCTAACGTTCTCAACTGTTTTAAGTAACTTTATCACGCGCTCATGTTTACAGGTGTCACCTGCCTACGTTTGGACTAGAACCATAACAGTTGGCATTTCCATAAAAAAAACACATAACTACTTTCTAAAATAAGGCTAAATGCATCTTCTACTCTGGCACGAGACTTTAATTGACTGCACGTAGCAGTTCATCTTGTTACTATCAACGCTGCATCTTGCGTACTACTAAGGTACGAGGGGGTCACAATCTGTCATGCTTTTCTGATGCAGCTGAGACTTACTTGAACAAACGCAGGGCTGCACAGTTAACTAAGGGCACTACTATCTGTACTGCTAGCTGAGTACATATATTTGGTAGAGTAATGTTAGTGTGGACTGGCAGAGCTACAAGGGCTGTCTATAGCCCCTGAACCTACATCCCAGCTTCGACTGTGCCCAGCTTAGCAAGAAGCTAACGATACCAACAAGAAACCGCTGTTTCCTCAAAATGTCAGTCCCTAAAAACACACTAGCAGAATGGGTAAGCTTGCGTACTGTCATGAGTGTGTCACTGTGATTTCTCCACATGAATACATTTTATCAAGCCACCTCCGGTTACGCTTGTTTAGCCGGTAGAAGCTCATCATGGCTGATCGGCCGAGCACCCCTCTTGCTAGCATCTCCACACCGCCCCATATTCCACGAAAGTCTGGGGGATTTCAGTCTACCCGAGCACTATATACGGGCTGGCAACAGCGTGACGATTATTCCAGACACTATTCGACAACAAAGGGACAAACATATAAGGGTATTTTTTACCTTTGTCCAGGGCCAAACCCCAGTTACACCTCCAACATTGGCAAACACTAAAGAGAACTGGATGGAAGAGGGGAACACACCATGTCATTTTTCTGGGATAAAAATACAAAATACGTCTTATGTAGATGCATATGACAGGGCATGGTTGACTTTTGTGCATGAATTGTGAGTTTTGGTCATTTTACAAGTATTGAATATTTAAAACGTTATAAGGTCACCATTATAATTTGAGGTGACTGCTGAATGAATCGGCCACCCCCGCCACGACATGAATGGTTCGGTCCAGATTTGCTTTCTCAGAGACACAGAGTAACTTTTGATTCAAAACGATTATCAGTCTTTTGTAATATTTTCTCCGCCAACCGTTTTAGAATGGTATTTTTATGGTATGTATTTGAAAATAACCGATATTTATTTATTTATTTTTTTTAAAACTACACGTGTACCCATTACGGTCTCATTTGCCATATTTTCTCTCAGGACAGTTTGATTTAGTTTAACAATAACCATTATAAAACCTAAAATGTTCCAAACCTAACTCGGTGCTCAATACGTTCATTTATTAGAGGTTTTTCCGTATATTTATTGACATCCACAAAAGAGTTGTCCTTTCTGCTTAAATTAATTTACATAAGTTTTGCTCGAGAGAATAAGGATGATTATTTGAGGATAAAATAAGGATGAAACCTGTAGATCAGAAGAGCGCGAGTCACACAATCGCAAAACCCCAAGAGAGCAAGAAATCACATTGAGGAAGCAGTTATGCCGGGGAACCAGTCTGCACAAATGCCACTGCAAAAGTGTGTGTGTTCATGTGTGTGTGTGTCTGTGTTGTGGGGTTTATTTTTAAACGAAGGGCAGGTAAACATAAGTCAGAAAACATTTAACTCCAACTCACTTTATCTCTGAAAGTACTATTGCAAAGAGACCAATAGAGGGCGCCACTTAACCACTTTTTCTTCTGTTAATGTGTTCGGCTGTACTCCAGAAACACGATTTTTTTTTTGTCAAAAAATTATCACCATTAATGCTATACAAACCATTAAAAAGGGCCAACAGTTCCATCCATTTTCTATACCCGTTTAATCCAACTCAGGGTCTCTGGGGGCCAATCCCAGTGTAGCTTTATCCAGTGGAGGGCAGTTACCCACTATGTGCTCAAGTGCTGTACTGAAGTCCCAGCACTTCTGTATTTCAATTGCCTTTTTTATTGCTTCCACTCCATTGCATTTTCAAAGGACTTATTGAACACTTTACTCCAATAACTGTAAGCTTTAGTTTGACTTTTCAGATGATAACAGATAACAAAAGCTCCACAACAAAGTGAGTGTTTGTCCACGCCTCTCATATCCCATTGCGGAGTTGTAGATTGCACTTGGTGATGTATGGCTTGGGTGCAGCTTCTCGGCTATGGAAACCCATTCCATGAAGGTCTTTACGCACTGTTCTTGAGCTAATCTGAAGGCCACATGAAGTTTGGAGGTCTGTAAAGAATCGACCTCAGCATCCGCTTACCCAGTTCTGTCATTTTTCGTGGCAGAGTTGCTGTCGTTCCCCATCGCTCCCACTCTTTTACAATACCAGTGGACTTGTTGCACAGGTGGCATCCCATCACGGTACCACACTGGAATTCACTGTCCTCCTGAGAGCGACCCATTCTTTCACAAATGTCTCTAGAAGTCTGCATGCCCAGGTGCTTGAATTTATGCACCTACGGCCGTGGAAGTGGTTGGAAGACCTACATTTAATTATTTGGATGGGTGAGGGAATATTTGTGTGTAAATAAATCTATCTCCAACTGTAACATGGTGCTTAAAAACTAAAGCCTCGGTATCATCAGTCTAATGTCTTTTATAATATCAGAGGAACTCATCAATAGCCTTTAACAATTTGACTTCAGCGGGATATTTCAAGCAAGGCTATCGGTTGAAATATTGTATTTTTTTACCCTACTCTATTGTCACTTTTGCCCAAGTATGGATCTTAGTACTTCTTCCACTCCGGCCTTCTCAGATGAGTGACAACTGTGGGTTCATGCTTCATGGTGTGCATCACAGAGCACATTTTAAAGGCGTAATGCAGAACATACAGAATCCCATGCTTTCAAAATACTTGATAAAAAGCCTAATTTCAATGAGTAATAATGGCATATACATTTGGTCCATTCAGAGAGGGGAAAGTTCTGATTTATGTCAGTGGCAGGATTATTAAAAAAGGCTTTTACAGGTGATGCGGGTAAAGAATGAAACAGACGCATTCATATATACTGTGCAAACCAAGGTTGAATAAAAGTGAATCTCTGCTTTTTATTATCGATTATGAAAATGAACAGGCACCTATTACATGGAGCTTGCACATCCCAGAACAAAAGTTCAAATATAAATAAACACACCCTCGTTAGTGTCGATCACTCACAACAAACTGCAAGCTAAGAGTTCAAACCACATTGAAAAGGAGGGGAAAAAAGCAACCTAAAGAGAGAGGGGGAAGAAAAAGAAAAATCACATCCAAACCTCTGTAACATATTCACTCACAAGCTTTTTAAATCTCTTCTGATCTACTGCTGACTGGATGAAGGCCTTCTGTCTCTGCACAGACGCCATTGTGACTGCATTTACACGTTATTTCATCTAGTTTTTCATTTTTAAATCTCTCAGCACATCACCGACAGCCAACAAGATCCGTTAAAAAGAAGCAAAAACAAACAAAAGAAAAGAAAGATCATTGGTTAAATAGATGTCTTTTTTTATCAATACAGTATCTGAGATAGCAGTGTGCTGTGGTAATCTCCCCCTCTACAGTATGGAGTATCATCACATTCACTCAGGTTCATTCAAGAAAACTCAACTAGACCCTGAAAGAAAACCTAGGGAAAAAAAATAGGAAATACAAACAACCCAAGATGGAAAATTCAAGTATTTCTTACTGGATGGCGATAAACATTTGTTCAGGAATGGAGTGATTAGAGTCTGAAATGACCACAGCCTCTGGAAGCGAGCATTGTAATATCAATCCAATAAACCATGACCTAACTTATGGAACGACTAAAAGCTGTCACGATGTTCGATGCCAATAAGAAAACATAAGGATTAAAATTGCATGCATCCCAACTGTTAAACTAGTAAGTGTTTCTTTTTTCTTTTTTCTCTAAATGAACTTGCGTGTTTGTTTGCGGCCTGTACACGTCCTAATTAGCAAAAGATGGAGACTAACTTCCAACGAACTAAAGCCCTCCTATCATCATTTAGCTATAAAGTGACACATCCTCTGCTAAGTTCCGTCACATCGTAAAGACTTCTATATACAACAGTTTCTGACTCGTTTTAAGTTTACAACATAACAGTCTCTTTTGGTGAAAATATAGCTAAATTCAAAATATCTAATAGGTATCTTTTTAGAGGTGATCTCTTTATTGAAAAAAGTACCTGAGCCAAAACTCTGACCGGGGGAGGGGAGGGGGAAATCGCAAAAGTCTCAGAACTCTACGACTCATAGACTCTCCTCTTTTTTGTCATTCATTGCCGCTCTCGAGATCAAACGAGGATCTAAATTAAAAAACAAATACAAAACAAAAGAAAAGAAAACTAAGTGACCCGTCGAAACAACCCCCCTTTTCCAAAGCATCGACCTGTCGGGGAAAAAAAAAAAACGGTACAAAAACAGACATTTAAAAATCAAACAGTTCAGAGGAAAGAAAATTAAAGCATTTGATAATAATAATGAAAAAAAAAAAGTATCGTACAAAAAAAAAAAAGAAATGGATCATGTGACAATGTACTCTTACAGACATTCTTTAAATGGAAGAGGCTGCTGCACATCTTAAAGGCTGGACTAGTGACAACTACCCCAACCTTTGGAGGAGATGCACACTGAGGTCAACTGATGATCACGAGATCTATTATCATATCTGTTTGATTCCCATTTGTACCAACATTCTGTCCAACCGCAGAAAGAACTGCAACCAGGTCTGGAGTTGGAAGATGAAGAAGAAAACTGTACTTTTGATACAACGATTACAAACTAAAAACCCTTACACCTGACTGCTTACAGTGCTTCTGCAAGTTGGGAATAATGTACTTAATAGTTCCTCTTCAAACTGGATACTTTCACAGTGCAGATAATAACAACAATAAGAATAAAAACGACGGCGCATTTTCTTGGGGTTTTGATGGTCAGATCCCTTCTCGAAGACGATTAGTTTTGGATTTCTCTTTGTAGGCCCAAGCATGCACCCATCAGTTATTATTGCACAACACAAGGACCTTAAAATGCACCCACACACAAACAAAAAAGTAACGATAATAATCTTAAAACAGGAACTTTAATTATCTCTCTACAAATCTGCCTTTGTTGCTCTCTGCATCGCGGCCATCTTCACCCCCCCCCCCCCCAAAAAAAAAAAACCTTACTTCTTGGGTGCGCCTACGCGTTCCGTTTATTTTCATTTTCTATATTACAACCAACTAAAACATGCAGCCAACTGCTCACTGGGGGGGAAATGCAGCCACGAGCCTCCAGCGTATGGTTTCCACTGCTCCAGTCAAAGGTCAGAGTTCAAAGACTGAATGATTAAAAAGTGCTTTATGTAGGTCAGTAGGACTTCGTTCTTCTACGATTATTACAAACTTTGTACATTAGCATGTATCATCTGCAAAGGGAGAGAAATGACAATTAAACCAACAGCTTTATTTGTGGGTCCCACATCAACACAATGAAACAAGAAGTCAACAGGAAGGCTGGACCAAGTACTCACCATGATACCACCATTTTGTTTTCTTTGGATTTTTGTTACACGTTCTTACATAAAAGGAGTTATCAGGCGGTCGTCTCTGCAGAAATAGATTTAAAAAATAACATGTTTAGAATAAACACCCAGCGAGCATCATAAATGACACAAACGGCCGCCGTTAACGGCGGAATTGGGAGACGTACCTTTTCTTTGCAGCTGGACAACATGCTGATAATGCTAAGACAAACTGATTGCACTGAGAGGGCTGGCGACCAATCTTCCGTCAGAATAGATAAACAGATGTGACCGTTGCTATACACATGTGGGTGGACAGGTATATTCTCTCCTGTGAACATTACCTGCACAAATGAAATGGAGAGATCAGTACACACCAGCGGTTAGGAGGACAACCGATTTAAAATGCGAGCGGAATCAAATCAACTTGAAATTCGGGGCATTTTCACGGTCAAAGACAGAACTAAAGGAAACTGCTCAGAGAATTTTTATTCCATTAATGACAGAAAATAATGAGACTTTCTGTATAAGCTCAGGCTTAGCCCTCTGCATTGACACGAGGCTCCGGGATTAGGGAAAGAGGGGCCCCCGGATGGGGTGAGAGAGCAGGAGGGAAAATAGGACCAGCAGACAAGGAGGAGGAGATATGATTTACGGAAGTTCTATAAAAAGCACGGAGAAATATTAGCCATTAAAATGGCGAAGCGAGGCTGAGGGCTAAAGGGGAAGATGCTGGAAAAGGATTTCAAGAATGAAGTGCTAAGCAGAGAAAAGGGGGAGTGGGAAGGAGGGTAATGAAGGGTAACAACGGGTTGAGGCAGCCTGGCACCACACAGGGCCTCTCAGGAAAGTGCCAGCTCCACATGAGTGTTGCAGACATGAGCGGAAAGCACAGCTAACACTACCCTCAAACTACCGAGACAAATAATAGCTCCTTTAAAGATTCACTTCTCGAGAAAAACACAAATCCCTGCAGTTTTGTGCCTTTCTGAGGCAGATGAGCGTTCATTGAGGTCTGCAGCCATTGGTTTATGCACAGCGGTCTTAATGTTCCGCTCCAGCATCTCAGTGAGGAGGTCTGGGCTGTAACTGGACCATTGGCACACCTCGACTCTTTTCTCTTTCGGACATTCTGTTGTAGATTTACTGCTGTGTCTGGGATCATTTGCCTGTTGCGTGGTCCAGTTTCTTTAGCTGTCACCGTGCCTGACGGCTGGTATGAGGCGTTTCGTTTTCACTGCTCATGCTGCTGTGCATTACGTCCAAACATCGCCACTTTGGTCTCGCCTGTTCAAAGAACATTGTTCCAGAAGTGTTGTGGTTTGTTCAGATGCAACTTTGTAACCTAAGCTGTCCCCTTCCCAGATTGATGGAATCATGTGTAGCAACAACTTCCTTTTTTAAGAACTTTGCTGAGGTCCTTTCCACCTTAACGTTGTGTTAACACACTGCTGAGCGGTGTGGAGCAGTTGGCTCCAGAACAGCAGACTGACAAAAACTTCAGCTTTTATACAGCTGATGGTTTAATTAATTAAGTTTAATTGATGAGCAGCACCTGGCTTCCATTCAACGTCTTCGTTCCTATGGCAGCAATATGAGTGTATTTATTTTTTCACACCCCACTTCTACATTTTGGTGTTGTAATTACTAAATAAATAGTGTTGTTGTTTATCTGAAGTTGTATTTACAACTTTTAAGACCTGCAAAGGACAATGACTCTCATGTGATGATTTAATCTATTTAGGCTATATGTATCTATATTGTCCTACAATGCAAGTTTCAATATTTTCATTCATTTTCCTTCAGCTATAAACCTTTTTATCTCTGTGTGCTTTTAATGTATGCAACAAATAAATCAGTTTATTGATTTTTTTTCTCTACAACAGAAAAATTATTCTAATGCAACCCCTTTCAAACCCAAAATGCCAAACACACCAGTTTCAACCACTCAACTGAGACAGTTCTCTGCTTAGTCACTAACATGTTTTATATCACTGTACAGTCAGGATCTTTGGGTTTTGGACACCAGGTCATATATCTGTAGACATTACTTTGCCCCTCTGACACATTACTGACTAAACCACAAATTGATCAATCAATCAATGACTTGAGCTGCAACTATGAGGTGCATTTGGATTTTGCTGCCTTTACACGTCAAGTCGAAAACTTACACAGTTGTGTTCACTGTGCTGTTAAACCACATAGACATGGCCAGGAATCTGGACCAAACACAATCAGGTGTAAACCAGGTAAAACTCATAGAAAAAGCTAAACACATTAAACTATTACAACTGGCCAGATTATGCAAGGTGTGCCAAACAAAACAAACTACGACAGCACTAATCATCTTTCCTGCGAGTAACCGGGAGTAAGGACAACACACATGTTCTCAAAATGATGCTGATGCCAAAAAGTATCACTCGTGCATTTATTGCACTGCAGCAAGTAATACAAGTTCAACAGCTCTGACCTTCCTGTCTGAGAGGGCATTGACTAAGTAGCTCATTTCAATCAATTTTCTCCACACTGCCTGGGCTGACTCCTGATAAGTGAAACAAGAGTGATGAGTTAAACTACTCCCACTAAACATGGCAGCAGGGAGGATTGATAGTAGACTGTCACTAAGGACTGAGTACACAGGTAGTTCATCAATGTGTTTAAAAAGAGGGACCACTGTACTCCCAAAGCAACAGCATACAGCGTGAGTCTCAATGTAAAACTAAACATGTAAGACGGTTTGTTCATTAGCAACATTAACACCCAGTTAAGCAGCTGCAAAAAATAAAGTTTCTAAGACAAGCCGATCTACAAAGTTATCAGCTTGATACAGGACAAATGACATCAAAATGCCTCTCATCCATCCACATCGACAGAGGTTGTGCTTACCTGAGGTGAATCGAAAGGATATCGACTACTAAATTTGAAAAGCAGCTGAAACTTCTCTCCTTCATACAGTGTGCCAGTCGCTCCCTCCATATCTACAATCCACCTAAAATAAAAGGACACAATATGAAAAAATGTTAAGAATCTGGTTTCACTGGTTTCCCAAAGATAGGCACAGGCTTAGGAAGTGTAGACAGAACTAAAATACAAGCAAAAAGGTTTATCGGTGACTATAGACCCAAGTGAACAGGTTCAAATACATATGGTTTTAGTTGCCATAAATAACCATAAACACAAACTACATAAACACATAACCATAAATCAAATAATTACGTCAACAGACTGAGTTATGGGGGATCGTAATGTCTGTTCACAAAGCGGGACGACATTCATATTAAAACCGTTCCAAAATGCTCCCAAGAAATGAACCAAATCACCCCAAAGCAGAGATGCATCAATCTATCACTCTGAGCCTGGGCTCATGCGATTCGTCATAGCTTCAGCAACTATAATGACTGACCAGCCAGTCAGACTCATACTCATATCCAAATTCTGTACTGCTCAGGTCAACACACGAGCCACAGGAAGGATTCTTCATTTCGTCTGAACAGAGACATACTCATCTGTCACATGTTGTTCGTGTCGACGCTCTTCCCCATTAGTTAAGGAGGCACAAAGTTCACAACTTATTCTTAGGTATTTGTTAATTGTTTACAAAGAGCTTGGCAGAAAAGCAACCATACTCCCCGAGGCATGAAGTGCAGAGCACCTGCTTTGAGATATTCTCTGATGTGAAATTCCTGGATAAATAACCCTTAAAAAACATCCTTCTCTCCAACCATTGTACAGTGTGCAAAAAGCTAAAAATAAAATAAAATAAGGGGTGCACTTTGGCAGGTAACCTGAATAGGCTTATTTTTAACCTGACTGATTATGACTCTTAAACTGGTAGATCAGACTTTGACATCTTTATTTTTTTAATCTTACTGGTCAAGTCATGCAGGCATGTCTCCAGGGTGCAGGTTTTGTTCTTTGCTGTGAGTCAGAAAGATCAAAAGTTGCAGACTATAATAAGCCACAGAGGAACAACCCGAGAAACTTTTAGAACAACAAACTTAATCAGATGCCTAAACAGCCTCTGTTCACCTTCTGTGGTATCAGCAATGAAAAAAGCAGATTTTAAAGGGAAATAAAGACCGGTGATTTTCCATAGTCGAAGAAAGAGGTTTCGGAAATCCGAGTACAACCTCCACACGACAAGCAGGAAATAATTCCCAGTCACTGCCTGAGAGGAACTCTTTCATTCTGAATGAACAAACATTTACATTTTTAAAAAGAACAAAAAATAAATTCAATTTTAAGACCGAAATCAAGAAGATGCAGCTCAGATAACAAGTCTGAATCCTCTAGGAAGATGGTGATCAGTGCACCTTTTAATGACATTTCATTTGTCTTCGTGCTCCCAGCTATGAGATGAGCGTGAGGACAGTCTACAAAGGGCCTCAGCTGTCGCTCATGTTAGATGAAATGGGATGTAGCCCAATGTGTGTTTAGATGAACTGTGATTAAGAAAAGCTTTGCCCTGTAAACTGAAGTAGTTTCGGAGAGCAACACAAATATCAGCGTTTCATTAGGATACATAATCTGTGAAAAGAGTGAAAAATCAGACTTTAACACAAATAAATGAGCACTTCTCTACTAAATCCAAAATTTCCATCCGTCCAGTCACCATATCAGGTTAACACTTCCTTTAACACGCAAGCATTTTTTGTTCTGCGGGAGTGAAGAGTTTTGGTTTTAACATATTACTTCATTTAAAATGGCCTCTGTACTCTCCCGTATAATTGTAGCAATGGTCTTTTTTTGTGGGGGGGGTCTATGTTCCATTTCATCCTTTTTGAGCAGATTAGCCAAAAGCAAGTACAGATTCACTCCTCATTATCATTAAGAAACAATTTCACACAATATGAGCTGCCAATTCTGCAGTAAATGTGGACCGAAAAGCTTTCAGTCTGACTCATTCCAGTGACATTCAATATTCTGCAGGGTTATGACAGGGGCTTAGTAATAATGTGATACTCCACTGATCTAGACAAAATAGTTTTTCACTTCGGTAGCTCAGCTACGCAGAATGCTGCTGGCTGAAGTTGTAGCAATTCATTCCCGTGCAAATGACTGCAAATATGCAGCCTACCTGAACCATATTTTATATAAGATTATAACACGGAGGATAATTGGAGCTTCACTGATAAAAACAAAAAAAATGTTTCAATCCAGTGGAGAACCTTTATGAAAACTGCCTGCTTACAACAGGAAGCACAGAGCAAAAAAGGGAAAGAGGAACACTGAAGGCATCATCACAATCTCTGACCCAATTTCTTCTTTGCAAGCAATACAGTGAAGACACTGAAAAGGCCTGGAAGGGTCTTCTGGGTCTGCGGCCATGCATCTCCCTCAAATCTAGCCTCGGGCAAATGACAGTTTAGACCTACATACAAGGTCAGTCCCCCTTGAAACATCACTCTTTGAAAGTAAAATGAGTGTTGGAAAGGCGCTCCTGTTCTTCAAGAGGCAGAGGTGTTATCACTCTACGTGATGTCCGAGTCATGCCTGACGCAATCCCTGCAGAATACAGTTGAGGACCCAGAGGACGATATGCACCACGTGCTCAAATTTCTCATAGTCAACAAAGCCAACTCTGAGCGAGTCGGAAAAAAGCAGTATTAAAGGCCACACCGAGAACACACTGTATGAGAGACAAAAGGTGCTTCGAAGCATCAGTTTCCTCATTTGCAAAGCTGGTTCATGATGTCACCGAGCTACTCCATCTGCCCTAGCACACAGTTAACTAAAAAACATGATAATCTAATGAGCAACACAAAGAGATAGAGTGTACTATAAGCAAACGCTATCAAACTGACAGCACACGGTCACCGTACTGGCGTCAGTTGCCAACATATCTGGATTATGTTAGATTCACTGTCAAGCAGGAAAAGCGTATTTGTATCTTACTGTGGTCAGAACTAAGAAGGGCAAATCCCCACTGCTGTCAGTCATGACAACAGAAACCCAAACCCTGATGAGACATTTCAAGCTCAGAGATAAGCACAAAAAGAAACACCCAAACACACCATCGCATACCAGTGATGCAAAGCGATCGCAGAAGCCAGATGAACTGGTTTTAAGACTTGCCTGTCTTGTAAAAGATTCATTCACTTCATTGTCTTATACGCAAAGAGGAAGGCCAACAATGGATCTTTCCTTTCAACCAGACAAAGAGAGACACTTTAACAAGTTTTACCTCTTGAAGACGGCTTGAGAAACAAGCAAAGATGCTGGAAGGTACTCTGAACAGCCCAGCAAGGTATGAACTCTCAAAGTCAATGTTGCAAACCAAAAGGAATCGCAGCCAGAAATTTGCCTCCGAGCCGTTAACAGCACAACAAGCGTCAGATATAGATTTGACTCGCATAGCGACAGCACCCGTGGATTTCAGGGGAAGACAAAAAGGTCAAGCAGGCAGTCTCTGATTCTAGTTACCCAAGCCCAACTCCAGCATGCCGACCGTTAAATATTTTATAAGAATGAATAGTGACACTCTGCATTAGAGACACACTGCTGAGGGGCCAGAGCTGTCAGTCACTGGAATGACCCCAATTCCTATTCACTACTCACTAATGGGGCTCGTGTCTTACCTCCAACCACAACTACTGCACTTGCAACCTGTAATGTATGTGTGGTACCAGACACACTCCACGCATCACCTTCTCACGGTAATGACATACAGCATCACATAAAGCGACAAGGTAGCAGCACTTGTTCACATATAGGCTTCGGTGATGCTGCACTTTCCGGTGTGAAACAATGATACTCACTGTGTGATGGTGTTCTGTACACTTTTCTCATTGAGCGTCATTCCTGGGGGCGGATCATTTTGCAGGGCTAATAATTCCTTTTGTAGCCTTTTCTGTTGGAGAGAATGCATTCATGTTTGTGACAGTCGGATGCGGTGAAATACAGCACAGCAACGTCGCAGCACACAAACCACAACACAAAACAGTGTGGAGAACAATACTGCCCACTTCTTCATTTCATTAAGAGATCCATAATATTTATACAACAATAAATTTGCAAAACATTAAAAGGACTAGCAGACAGAAACGAAAGCAGACAAATATAACATATTGTCACCAGGAAAAAGAAAGCTCAAAAAGAGGTTTTTAAATGACATTTCATGCCTTGCCACATCGCTGAGCATGTTTCACCCTCATATTTTGGCACTTAGCTGAAAATAGTTTATGTTTTGGTCAGAAAGCCAACGGCAGAGGATGTAAGAGCATGTGAGGGGGCATGAGGCAGCTGGCAATCTGTGATGCATGGCAGACTTGGGCCGTTGACAGCGAGCGAAAAGGACTGAAAAGTGAACTGCACAGGGACGACTGGCACGATTACTCTCCTCTCCTTTGTTTTGGTTAAAAGCTCTGAATGAGTAGCAGCCCCTCAGTGAACCTTTTTTGGTTTCTTTTAGTTCGACCAACAGAAAGTGTGCTGCAATATTTCAAAATTAAGGTGTGAATAGTTTAAGTTTTTAAGCATCTTGCCTCGCCAGTAAGGGCGATGTGTTGGTCCCGAAACTGTAAGCCGCCTTAGTTTATTGTGACTACATTAACACCTAAATATGTTACTTCTGACTTGTGTTTTTTTTTCTGGAGCAACTGATAAAATGTCTTGATTGCGTAGGTTTTACAATTTTGCTGTACATCCATTAATGTAACGCCAACAGGCAGGCAATAGGGGAGCTTAAGCCATCCACGTTGCCAAGCATAAGCCATAAGATATATATATATATATATATATATATATATATGTGCGTGTTTATATACACACAGTATAATGTCAGGATTTATCATTTAACCAACGAGGGTGCTGTCAACGTCCTGTAACATCGTCAAACGTTTAAAATGTTAAACGACTTGAGACAGACAGGTATTAGAGGTAATTTAAAAAAAAAAATGTATACAAAAATTGAACGGTCAGTTAAATAGTCATACAAGGGAAGTGAATGCACCACGTTCAGGGTCATTTAGGTCTCGCGTGACCGCATAAAACAAATGTTTCTCAATGCGCGTGTCAAATCAATACACCTGTTCGGATCAGTAGGAACTCGAAGCTGCTCAACCTGCGCACCGTCTCATTAGCTGCTTATCGTGAACGTCGACCTAACAACACCAAACACTCACTTACAGTTTGTTTTTTCAACATTTTTTAATACTTTTCTATCGTAACATCACATTTCCGGCGAATTATCATCTTTGTTCCCGAAAAACAACACCGCCGAGCATCAACACGTAGTTCCAGGAAGCTAGTTTCCTCGCTAGCCGCGGCTCGCTGTTGATGAGGATGATGATGGGCTAGTTGTGTTGCTAGCAAACACCAAGCGCTAAACCTGAGTGGTTCAGGGGAAATGTCACCGCTTTCGCCTTCTTGCCGTCGCTGCTCTCAACGAACGTGAGTACGCATATTAAATGGCTCACAAAAGGCAGGAAAACACCCCGACAGTTGTCCGACAAATTGCAAATTTGTGGTCGCTGTCACTTGTGTTCTTACCTGCATCGACGCCATGATGGAAACCCCCCCCCCCTGCATCAACGCAGAGTGGAGGACGGTACGTCAGGGAGTCACGTGACAGAAGTTGTTTTGTTAGAAGAGAACATTTCACACCAGCTAACGTCAGAGCCAACACCCGGATGACCAGTTATCGCAGATGTTTTAACAGAGCAGATAACGCCTTTACAGGTCTATTGGATGACAGCATTTTAGTAAAACACAAAAATGGAGGCGGCGTTAAAATCCAATCAGGTCACATGACTTTAGGGTACGCCAATGACCTCTGCTGAAGGATCTGTCAAGCAGATATCAATGTATAATATAGTCCTTTAGTTGTTAAAATGTTGTTAATAAAGTTCCTTCCTTGGTGTGAAATGTAGAGTTCAAATGTGCAGAAAAGTCAGATTCCACGTTCACCACGGGTTTATGCAAACTAAACATCACCAAATGTCAACAACTTCATTCCAAAATCCACTGAGTTCCAAATGTTTGAACCGAGCTGCGCTATTGGTCCTCAAGTACAAATGAACACACCTGAAGTATTGCTGTATTACTGCGATGCAGCTTCATTTCCCCTTTTACAAAATACACAGGTTGATAACAAATAGTTTTTCAAGGACACTAAGCAGAAAACAGAACGAAAGAGTACATCCATTTTAAATTTATCCCTTTTAGGATGTCTTTTTTTTTTTTTTAAATACTTCTCTCTTATGCGTTGTACTAATGTTACCAAAACTGATGTATTTCAGTGTACATACTTTAGTTAATATTATCGGATTAACAAAAACATATACCATTTATTTAATCAACAGTAAGCCAGGTGGAATTTTTTTCTTATTGTCCCCATGTCCCAAAAAGGTGCACTTTCTTTTAATAACTCCATTTCCGCTTTCTGTTGCAGTATTAAAAGTGTCAAAGTGAAATTTAAGTCAGACGCAGTTTCCCTTGGAATAAAAGGCTGGAAACAAAGTGCTCACCAAATAGGTCTTTATTAGCATGGAGAGGTGAGGAAAGATATCTGTGGAGGAGGGCACAATCGCCCCGTTCTTGGCCAGCCATTTTCAAATGACTCTTTTCTTCTTCTTTTTTTTTTTTTAAATTTCAAGGAAATGACAGAAAGCACAGAGCAAACAAAAGAAAACAAACAAAAAAAAAAGAAGATGATGAAAACTGTGTCTTATGAAGCAAATGGCAAAACAAGTTAAATATTCAAAAAAGAAAAGGTTTAAGTGTTCACATTATCTCGGTAACTTTAGCAATCCAAAAAGTTAGCAGCCATGAGCAGTTCCAGCGCAATCTCCGGAGCGATGGGGAATTCGGGTATTTCTGTGGAGCTGTTGGTGTAACGGACCTTGTAGGTAAAATACATGCAGACCTTGGACAGGACGTGAGACGGAATCTCCCTGAAGTTCACTTCATTGGTTTCGTTCTCAGCAAATTGTCCTGCGGGTAGATGGTTGCAGCACAAGGAAGGCAATCAAAATAAAGAAACTCAATCCCCTGTACATTTCATTTACACCACATGCATTCTGGGTCTGTAGCCTGTTTAAATGTAGGAACAGCCTAAATGTAAAAGCTTCGATGCTAAGAAAAGAATACAGTTTGCTTTAGTTATTGCAAACGTAACTCAATTCACTTTCTGTTTATTGACCTCATCAAATCTGCGAATGATCGGCCGATACTGATCATCTCCAGGTGACTTATAACTGAGCAGATAATTCGCACTGAACTGCTCGACCACCACTTTAATGCTGATTATTTATTTTTTTCTCTCTAACTGATAACAAAGCAAGCCACCAGCATCAAATGCTAAAAAAAATTAAATCTTTTCATTTCTAGAAGACGTTTGCTTATTTGGAGGTAGGTGCCAGCAACACGCTTCATAAAACATTGGAACTGGCGGCATGTGCAAAGTTGGTGGAATAAATAGCATGCAAACAGTTGGGTTTAATGGTAACAGGTCAGTAACGTGACTTGAAATAAAAGGCCTGCCAAAGAAAGGCAAAGATGAAGAGAGAACGGGGGAAAAAGTTCAACAAATAATTATAACCAAAGAAATATGCCAAGAACATTGAAATTTCATCATCTACCGTTTATGATATGCTCTAAAGATACAGAGAATCCTGAGAAACTGCAGTACATAAGGGACTTGGCTAAAAAACAATATTGGCTGGCCAGGACCAGGCCCTCTATGTTGAAATTTTTTTTATTTTAAAAAGTGATTTTTCTGGCACTCAGGAACACTTCTCAAAACTACTGTCAGCGTTGCTGAATTTGCAAATGCCAGTTAAAATGCTACACGGCACTAAGGGAAGGGGGAAAAACACAAATCAGAAATGCTGCCGCATTCGATTGCGGTGCATTAGATCAATTAGTATAGTAACTGGCACACGACTGCAACGTCTGCTACCATCCAGACAAGAGTCTTTTTCTGCTTAGGAAGCTTCTTAACCGAGTGAAATATCCATTCTCTATAAACGAAGGGGAGGAGCTTCAGCGCTTCCTTTATTGCCTTCTCTTGCATAGGAGACACAGAGGAAACGTTTATAAAAGAAAGGAGATAATTCCTTACCTTCCTTCTTTATCAAACAGGGATTTGTGTTGATAAATATGAGAACAGGAGCACATTTAATTTCTGTGCTTTCTTTCTGTCACTCATTAAAACACACCTTTATAATGATGTTATTTCTCATTCTATAATTATACAGCTGTAGTTTCAGTGATGCGGACCACGGCTCAGACAGAGCGTAGACGGGTTTCTAATACAGCTCAGTCGACTGAAAGATTTTTGAGGGGTTGCCATGACGCCTAACTCAGCTCTTCAAGTTAGGCATTCTAATTCTAAATAAGAAAAACTAAAATGCTTTCATTAGTAAATAAGTTACCCCTCCTCACCTGGCCCGCTTAACATGGCTTTAATAGTTCCAGATGTCAAGGCGTGTTCTCTTTTCACAATAAATTCATGGCCATCTGAAGAGATCAACTTCACATACATGGCATCTGGCCCTTCACAGCCACCGTAGGTTCTCTCCTCGCCATCTGTAAAGCAGCATATTTCAGAATAGGTCCAAGCCAAATACCGCAGTACCATAAATAAAATATTTCGTTACTTAATAGCTTTAGGACAGTTACAGAAGAAACAGCCAATTTGTGAAATGACAAATAACATTCATTTCCAGGAAGGTACTGTGGAGCAAACATTAAATTTCTCACCCATCCTTTTTCGGGATTTCTGTTAATCCTGAAAAGGAAAATGAAACAAACAAAACATCAGATGTATGAAAGACCGTTAACTTGGTTACAACAGAAAGACCCTCGAACATAAAACGAAGTCAAGTCGGCCTGACATTTGTTGACGTCTAAACTGTTTATCGGGAGTCCTGGGAATTAATTTCACCATCGGCTAGGCCTTTAATTTTCTTAAGTGACTTTGGACAATCACGTTAAGTTTCGGCTACATTCAGCACACAACTGAAATACGTTCAACGCTGGATCTTGTTGAAATAAACCAAAACGTCTTTATTTGTAACTCTTCCGCACCAATCTGATCCTACGTGCAATACGGTTGTCGCCCATTTATTTAACCTTTAAAATATTTTTAAGTGAGATCTTGTTAGCTGCGCTGGCTAGCAAGCTAGCGCATTTCCAATCAACCGCTCCGTTTTTCCATCGAGTGCTCCCCGCTTGAAACGTGTAGCTGATGATAATCCCGGTACAACACAATACGAGATAGTATTTAAGGGCAACATAACAACGTTTCTTACCACTGCGTAGTGAATCTGTGGCGGAGATTGTATTTCAGCTAACGTTAGCAACCAAGCTCTTGATGCCCGGAACTAGTTTGTATGTGCACCGGTCCGCAAAGAAAAGGATTCCGTAGAAATTCACTTGACAAGAAACAGCCCACTCTGCGTTTTTCCCCACTCACTAATTCTACATGCTTTGTGGATTAAAGAAAATAAAATGACGTGAAAATACAAATCATATACAAGAAAAAAAAAGCTGAATGATTTCAAGATTTCTATTCCACATGAAAGAAAACATTTATTAACAATAATGTTTGATAAGCAAAAAAACAAACAAAAAAATGACAATTTTTAATGTATTAACGTATAAATCTACCACTGTCGTTCATAAGTATAACACATTTAGGTAATAGAGTAGTGAATGAGTATCTTCATTTAAAATGCTTTGATTAAGAAATGGGATGACTCTTCAAATTTTTACATTTTACACCAATCAAAAGGCCATTGTGCTGTTTATTCTATAGGGGGCGCTTGTGGTCAAGATTAACCTCATTGACAGCCTCCTCTTGCTGTGATGAACGAGAGCAGGTGCTTATGGGACATGACAGAGACATTTTGCTAGGCCATAAATCTAGGTTCACCAGAGAAGGCATGTACCCTGCACCCTTATACATTCTCCAGGGTTCACTCTGTAAAAATGAACAGGTTCATCATGCAGTTCATTATTTTAATTTTTAGAAAGTTTGGTTTGGCAGTTATGTGAGTAATTGTAATGGCACTGGTGTATATTATTTCATTTCAAGACAAACTAAAATACTCATATTTTTAAACATTATTATTTAGATTGTTTTGTGTATTAACTCTCACCTATAAAGAAATAAAGTGATGCCTGTGACGCCTCAGGAACTGTTGAGAGAAAGGCCCGTGCTGTAGTCATGGTTGGTTTAGAATGTGACTTTGCCGTGATCCTGCCTGAAGTTGTTTCATACAGGAAAAGTGATGACTGTTGAAATTTGAGGCTTCCAAAAGGACACAGAGTTATCTGAGCTGTGACACTGAGAGTAGAATAGTGAGCGTGCCTGTAAATTGTGCCGTTTGACCCAGAGGTGGTTTCTGACGGAGTGCAGTGCTCCTCGTGCATAAGGGGGATGAATTTGAATAGTGTTTCCCCTTATTCTGTTGTTCTTTTATACGATGATATCTTACATAGAAACTTTTATTCTAGCTGACTTCTCTGGCCATTTTTGTGTCATTACCCCGGCTCCTTGCTGCCACGGATATCAGTGAAGACGTATCCTTGACAGGTGATATCTGAGCTGGTGTTTGTTTTACATTAATACCAGGTTTAGCAATGCTGTCAGTTTGTGTTCCAGAAAGTTCTAGCAACCTCTGTGACTCACTGTGTTACTTGTTGAATCTCACACACACCCGTGCAAAACCAAAAACAATCACTGACCTTCCAGTCCCCCATTACAGCATTAGTACTTATGATCAGAGTGGGTGGGTGGCGGCAGAAGCTTTGATGTCTCTCTGATACGACCCACCCGGCTGCAGCTGCTCTCAGCTCTATTTTGGGGAAGCTGCTGTGGGCCCTCCGAACAGGGCTTCCTTAACACACACATAAACACGCAGTACATGCAAGCACCACTTGTCCTGCCAAGCAATATTCAGAATCCCTTTTAACAAATCAGTCCTATGTTTTCTCAGATCTCACCTTGTACTTACAGACAGCACACCCTCGGTTAATGCTACAATGTTAAGTATTAGACCATAATTAAAACGAGGTCTTAAAACTGGTTGAATATAACCTCAGATGAACAATACATGATATACTTTATCACTGTGTCGTTGTCTGTGAAGCAAAAACTAAGCCACAATTCAAAGCAGCGTTTCAGAAACAAAGTACACCTGAAGATTCAATAACTTGCAGAACCACTTTTGCCCCATGGGGCATATTTCCAGAAGTCTTGTGGTTTATTAGATCCAGGTTTGCAAAATTAATTTGCGCTGTCGACTTCTGCTAGATTGTCTTTTATTACAAGCCACACTTCTCTAGTCTTTTTCTAATTGATCAGACTGTGTATTAGACTGAACTTGCAGAGACATCCACTCCTAGGAAGGCTGGCAGCTATCTTGAATGCTTTCCACTTTTGAATCATCTTTCTCACTGTAAAATGATACAATACAAATCGTTTCAGAGTTTAATTTAAAAATACAAATAAGATCATTGCTGATGTCTTTCCTCTGTGGCATTGTGGTAAGGACCAGAAGCATTTTTTGCAATGTCCTGATACCTCAGAACTGAAAGAGGGTGTACTTTAATTTTCAAAATCATTTGGTCAGGTGAAAAGTCTCTTGTCCATTTTTATACCTTTTAAATGTTTGTCTGGCATCGCAGAAGTTTAAATCTTGCACGTCGAATACAGTTTATAATTTCACAGAATAATCTCATTTTCTGTTTCTTAATACCACCCATCCGAATGTCATCAAATCGGTCAAAAGTCAACTGATTAGATCATTCTTGAGCTTGGCTTTGATAAGGAAGCCCTGAATTAAACCAGGTCAGAATTTAATCAGAATATGGAACAATGGGAGCGAAATATCATTAGGCATTTCTACCCTGAAAGGCTTGTCACAATGAATTTGAGGGTTCTGTTCCTTTTGCCTGCAGCCGTACGCAGCGCCCTGGACATCTCATGTTGGTCCTAATTTTATGAATCTCTGCTCGGGAGAATAATTGGTGAGCCATGACAAATCGCAAACACCACTGTCTCAATGAATGAAAGGTAATCTTATGCAATGTGTTATCAAAACAACGTTTTCTCCTAGATTTATTAAGAAGATTAATTGTATTTCATATCATGGAACAAAAAGTGAATTATGTGGTAATTCTTGGTGAATTTAATTATTTTAAGCTCACTCATTCTGAAGCTGATCAGGCCCTTATTTAGCTTCATATTTTAGTTTGTCACACATGATTGAGGTTTGGTTGTCGCATTTCTGTCCCTCATGTTTCTGGCACATCGTGATGGAATCTTTTTATGTTTTTGAGAAAAATACAAGCAGGATGTAGAGTTGTTTATCAAACAGATGCAACCTACTGTATAGAAATAGGGGCTGCCTTTTATGTGTTTTTTTTAAGTTGTTTTTTAACTTTACAACCTTGAACGTAGCGGGTCAACACACTGTGCTCACTTTTACAATCTGATAACAGTAAAATCTGCAATACAGGGGTGTTTTAAAACGTGTGCCACCATTAACACTAAGCAGTTGGCTTACAAGCAAAGATTGAAATAGAATAAAATCAATCTGGCAAGTCTACCTCCTCTACTCCGATCACAATGAAAGTTTCAACAGTGGACGAGACAACTATTTACATTTAATAGCTTTAGGCTATGCATTACATTGAGGCCTTGCTTGTTTGAACTAAAATGACTCACCATACAGGCCACGAAGAAAAAACCTTGCACCATAACTCACATGTCACTAAATAAATAGGACATGAAAAGTATTGTGCATTGTACCACAGATAATAGTTTGCTTTAAGTGACAGAGAGTGACAGGTTTGTTTTATAACAGAGATTTGTTTCTGTTTGTGTAACAGATGATGCTATGCTAAGCTAGGCTAGCTATGCAAGGCACGGAAAGGGGATCTGCTTAATACTGATGTCTTAGCAACAGTTTTGAAAAACGCTGGCCACTGATATCCCCCTCGCTGCTTACAAGCCTTAATCCAATTTTAGAAGCACAACCAACTTGAGTTTTACTCAGAAGGTGGAGGCTTGGTCTCAGAAAGAGAAGTTAAATATACTCATGAGAAACACTTGTTTTTAACCTGTAAAGACAGCTATAAGATGTCTACATGTCTTAGTCAGTCTTCCAACATCTAAATGAAAAATAATGTTCATGAAGCTGTGTTTATACACGTCTAACCGAAACCAACTAGCACTAGATTTACCAATTTCAGAATAATTTCTTTTAAGATCAGCTGTTTGATTCCATTTATAAACTGTGGATTTAATGGCTTAAAGTTAATTGTAACATGCTACGGTACAGTGAGCTGGATTGTGTAACGGATCACATTTGGTAAGGTTTATGTAATGAAATATCAACACATAAGTAACTATATCTGCCCTGATCACATAAATAGAGTGTGCTATTTGCTGATCGTTTATTATCAGGGATGACTGATTCACTTAAGCAAAGTGCTTTTTAACATATGGACAGTTTGGCTGAATATTTTTTGCTCAACATTAACATTATTAAAGATGAAGACTTTGAAAAACAGCTCCTTTAGAGATACATGAGCTAAATTATTCAAGTGGCCTTTAATTAAATCTCAGCAACAATGAAATCCCACACAAAAGAAACACCAACGCACATGATGTAGAATTAATAAAGTACAGCTGTAGTTTGTGCCCAGCACTACCTCGGTAAAAGTGATTCAATCAGACCAGGTGCTAATACTAAAAATATAAAGACCAGGTTATTTGTGAGGGAATGTTTGAGGCTGCAAAATGTTTCAGAATAAGATGCAGTATTTTGGATGGTGATGACATAATCCAAAAATAATGAAATTAGATTACTTTTTTGTTATTCACTTATTTATGCCACTAAAATGAAATGGAATTTGTACTCAGCGACTGTTTGGAGGGTTTCTCTGAGTATATGATCTGATGTCTTCTGTACCAGGAGGCAAAGTAACACAGGAAGCTGGAGTCAATGAGGCTGAACACAATTGTCTTTTGTGGAGAATAGTCTTTAATTCTGTGCACACAGGACCACACAGCTTACAAAGATGGAAAACAAAGAACAAAAAAGCCAGTTCCTTTTTTTCATACCAAGATATACATGCAGAGCAACACATCTATCATCAGGTTATGTTTTTAATTAAACATATGGTTTATTTAAAGGACTCTTAGGGGGCTGGCCAACATATACACATAAAGTAAGGTAAGATATAAGGTAAATACCATAAATCTCGGTGTGGTGCAAAGCATGCAAAGCATGAATCAGGTCTGGCGTCCCCAAACATACTAATAACAACTATAATACCAATTCCAGAAAAGTTAGGATGCTGTGTAAAACGTTAATAAAAATAGAATTAGATGATTGGCAATTCCCAAGAGTCTGGACGCTAAACTGACCTGCCCGCAACCCAGTTCCCAGAAATATAGACTTTTGTTAAAAGAAGAGTGGATGCAACACAGTGATAAACATGAGCCTATTCCAAGTTTTTTCTTAGATGTGTTCCACTGAATTCAAGATTAGCAATTTTCTTTTGTTTTTCTGAACTCGTTAAATGTCTCGGTTAAAGCATTTTAAATAGGTTCAATGTACTATTTTGAAATGTATTTTTGACATCTGCACATCATTGCATTCTGTTATTATTGATATTTTACACGGTGTCCCAACTTTGTTGAATTAGGCTTCTAATTATATATATGCATTTATTGTCAGAGTTACCTTTGCAACACATTACATATGCTCATAATTATTATGTTATAACACAGCATTTGCTAACTGTTGTAGCTTCTTACGAAAGCTTTATATAGTATTATAGATTGATATTATCTGTTGTTGATATCCAACAATGCCAGTGCATTACCTTTAGATTACTTTTCTCTTTAATCGTTGGCTTCAGCACAGTCTAAAAATGTGGTGGTTACCATCATTTTGTTAAAAATAAGTGTCCAAAATTGTCTGAATTTTTTTTGTTATAGCAGGTTTTATTCACAGGAGGACTCTCCAACTGAACTCCAAATGCATTCAAAGATGAAGAGCCCAAATCACTGATGCTTCAGCAGAGAATAAACATAACAACAGGAATAAATACATATTTATGTACGCCCTACTAGTGTGTTTGTGGATAAATGAATACATTTCTAAATCATTTAATTACAGTATTATGGTCGTGTTTTATCTTTTGCTCACACATTAAATAATAGACTGACTATTTTCCCTCTGGATAAATCCCTTTCTTTAATAGCTGTGGCATCTTGACAAACACTATGAACTCGGGATGTGTTCATCAGATGGCAAAGGAGAAGCTATTGAGATCATACACAGCCCAAATAAAATACCAATGGCAGACATGCCAGGATCTGCTTTGCTGTTGTAGCCCATGGTCTTCTTGTTCAGTCGCAGGTACATCCATTTGAAAAATAAACTGACCGTAAACATTATTCTTTGAGACTCTCCCACGAGATGAGAACTGTAGCTGTCACTGCAGTTTGTTGAATGGCCTATAAGAAGGCAGGCCCCACTTAAAAGGGTCTGGTTTATATTTGTCCAAGACGGCTGGTGCAACCAAATCTTTTCCAGCTTGCTGTGCCATATTAGAATAGTAACAGATATTCTATACTATTACTGACAAGTTCAGCCTCACTCACATGGAGGTTTTCAGTGCTCTCCAGAATATTCCTTTTAGAGCCAAAGAGTCTGAGCAAATCTCTTAGAAAGCCTGTGATGCTTTTCCCTTAATTGTCCTCATTGACATAAAAACATTTTCTTTGAGGAAAACATTTCTTTGAATTTTTGTATTTCATTAAGGCAATAATGAATAGAATCAATGTGATCTTTCACAAATGATGAGGGTTATATTTAATGTATATATAATATTATAATATATATAATATATAATATTTAAAGTAATGGCATAACACATACTTTCTTTTCATAATACATATCCAATTGAGTGGGAGAAAATTTTGAATAAAATGCACTGTGTTCAGTGGAAAAAAATGCACTCTACCAAATGGTAAAGCAGGTCATTCAGGAAACCAAGTTTTAATTTTTCTGAGCAAACTGGGTTTAACACCACAAAAGTGTGCAAAGTGAAACAACACCTGCAGGTTTTGTGGTGTCTCCTGGAGTTAGGGCAGAGGGCACAACGACCGCATGACATGCTGTTACTCATCCCAGGCAGGTGCCGCTGCTGGTGTAACCCGACACTAATCCAAGGCCGATCAGCAGTGGAAACAGTACGAACTGACCTGAGACAAACCGGGCACCTGCCCGCACTTATAGCACTAATGCGAGACCCCGACTGAGATGCTTTGATTCCACGCTTGCCCCCCCCCCCCCCAGATCTTATTAACATATAGCCACCATTTGACTCAAGAAGTGAACACGGAATTGGATTCTAAAACATAAGACAAGAGGAAATCCTGCTATCAGTCAATTAAGATCCATTCGTAGATTTTTCACCAATGATTTTTTTGAGTAGTGGATGAACTGATCTCCAAAAGGCATAAAGCTAAATATTAAAAATGTTCTAAAACATACTTTAAGCCATATTAATGAGATATTTTTGTGTTACACAATTTCAGATTGAAAAATTAAAGAGGCAAGCAATCTAACTTTTCAAACCTGGACCCAACAACCAGAAGCTGTGGGCTTTTCTAAGCAGCGTTCGAGCGTTCTGAAATGAAATAGCTGAAAAAATAGGTCCTGTGAAAGGTTAATTTATCTATCTATTTATTCTTTTAATAATTTTTGTCTTTTGGAGAAAAACGGTGCGTAATTTAACCAAAAGACTTCATCTGTTTAGCTCGGAGGTGGGTCAGTCATGCATTGGACAGGTGTTGCTGTCAGGGCCATGTGGATGATTTCACTGGTCGATGGAAGAATGGATCCACTGAAATACCATAAACTCCTTGAGAAAAACATCACACAGAGTGTAAAAAGAAAAACAGATTCTTAAAAATAACTTGAATCCATAATGAGCTACCTCAAGAGGCACAAACTGAAGGTTTTCTTGCAACAGCCCCCTGCCCTCAACTTCATGGGAGAATCTCCCTGAACTAAGAGCCCCTTTACAGCAAGAGTGACCAAAAATTCAAGAACTGAAAGTCATTCAGATTTAACAAAACGTTCTCACCTACTGTCAAAGGGTGTGCCACTTTGTCCCAGTCCTGTAGGTTAGTAAAGTACCTTTGTGAGTTTTATGAAACAAATCCTCATGTCAGAGGACAGAAATTTTGGCAAGAATGCCCAAAACTCTTCCCGTCCCTCTGCACGCAATACTTTAATAAGTCTATTTTTGTTCGTTTCGCAACGATTGTTGCAAAAAAGGAAAAAAATAATCTACATACAAACCTTTGAAACTGCACGGAGGGTAGAAAGTTATGATCCAAATGGCGAGAAGTACCAGAAGAAACTGAGTTTTGTTTAACAAGGCATAATATCTTTATTGTTATACACATAACTTCATCTCCAAAGACTTTGCACAAATCAGTGGGGTAACATGAACCTTGAGATATCAAAAATCTCCCTCAGTTCCTTGTTATTTCCTAAAATCCTCTAACAAGTACATCTGCCTTTAACATCCCCAAATGGTACATACAGTATGACCAATTAGAAATAAAGTATTTTTCCACTGTCAAACATCATCATATGTGCATTACATTACCAATTACAAACAAGTTATATTCATTGTCAAAATACAGGTGTGCAAATTGTTAGAAAAATACCGACTCATACCAGATTCTGGATTGTGCTCTGTAAAAATCCTTACAAATAGTATATAATAATCTATATATAAATGTCTCCAACATGCAATGTTGCATTTCAAAAAAATATCCCATAAACTGTTCTGTTAAACCTTCTAAAATGCTAGTCCTCACCTTTTTATTGTCTATACAATATATTCAGTAAATTTCAGTGGTTAGGTTTCCAGTAGTTTCGTGGACAGTTTGCAAACATCAAACTGGCTGAAGAATAGTCTAAATGTAACGCGCTGCTCATTTTTTAACCAACAATATGACCAAGCTAACCTTCAAAACAGAACTGCAGCAAAGAAAACCTAGACGTATCAAAGCCCTTTTTTAATGATGACCAAAGTTCACAAACACGTCAGTTGTACAATGAATAAATAATCAACCTTGGTAAAGGTGGCAGTAAATGTCCACCGTATAAATAACCACCTTGAAAGTCAAAGAAACCCATGCCATAACTGCAACAAAAACTACAAGCAGCTAAGATGATGCAAGTTAAAAGCATGATTTAGGTGATGACAACAGATTATTCCTCACACAACAGAGTTAAGACAAGGATGGCATCACTTTCCCTCCCCCCATTCCTCATCTTTTTTTGAGGTAAACAGTAGCACTGTTAAAGACTTCTAAAGGCATCTCTCCTTCTCCCTGGAGCCACATTCCCCATGGTCTCAACCTGAATAAACTTCCACTGTCCACAAGATCCAGTCTCATACGCATGCAAGCACTGCCGGGCCTTCTCAAGCAGCTGTGTGAACTGCGTTTTTTTTAGTTTTTTTCATCTTAGTGGTGTAGTGAAACAGTAAAAGCAAAAGAATGGAGTGAAGAGATTCAAGCGAAAGGGTCTAGGCATGTATAATGAAATAATTTCCTTTCTTATTTCATAAATAACATAAGACATTTATCATTTCACTCTGACAGAGCAATCTGGCTTTTAAAGTATGAACCAAGTTCCTCATCACAATGCCTGTAGTCAATTTGCGCCTTCTCACAAAACCAGCCTACTAAATTTATGTGAGTCTGGAAAAAAGAAGAAAAGAAAACAGAGAAAAATAATTTTTAGAATAGTAAAACACCCTTTTGGCAAAGTATATTGTAAGCCTTTTGAGAAAAAAAACAAAAACATATTGCACTTTCAGTAACACGGATGTGTAATGTCAAATTACAGCTCAATTGTTAGAAATGAGTAAAATTCAAATAAAAAGGGAAAAAAACTAATTTATTTACTCATTCTGTGAAGAGATTTCTACAAGCGTTTGACTTCAGGTATCCAACATTCAGAGAACAACAATGAACAAAAAGCTACATGAGAACAACAAACAAACGAAAACAAAATGTTAAAACTGTACCATGCACGGGGAGTGTTTCAGAGCAGTGTATCCTGGATTACAATGAAAGGAGCTTCAGAGAGCTGCACTGATGTTTGGGTTAACAGAGTAAGACTGGCGAGTGACCGTGCTAGCACTGACTGCTGGCAACGGCCGTGCCCAGTTTCCTCTTGCAGAGTGGCGTGAACCCCCAGAAAAAACCCCTCAAACACCCGAGCCCCAAGCCCTCCCACCCCTCGGCCGCTCTGGGGCTGGGCTCACATCTCCCCATCAAAACGTCAGATGGCAAAATAGAAAGGCAGCTGTTTGCTCCCGTCATCTAAAAGTGCATCTCCACACTCCTCCAGCAAGGTCCTTCAGCCCACTGCTATCTCTGCCAAGGCAGTGGAAGTGGGCTACAGAGACCTGTGCTTGGATCAGCACACGTGTGGGTTTCAATAACTTCTTTTCTTTTTTTTTTCTTTAGAAAGTGTATGTTTGGTTGCATTTTTAAACTTTTTTTTTCTTTTTTTTGTTTTGAAATCTTACTAGACACGACATTTCACTTTCAGCTTTTAGAGAAGCCAAAGGAGTGCTAATTCACATGGCTGGCCCTAAAAAAAAGGGCCAAAGACAGGTTGGTACTAGTGATGCCTCCTTCCTGATTCTCTTCGGTGTCATGCTGATTCCTAAACACCTCCGGCCACCCCCGTGTCTCACTGGCGCCATTTTCACTTTTCAAGGCCGGTGATGCAACTGTACCAGTTGCCATGGTTTCACTGTAACGTAGAACAGTTTGGATTTAATTGGTCCCTTGTCACATTTCAGATATACATTGTGACACACCAGGCACAGAGGAGATGTGCAAAAAGGACAGATTCAATAATTCATGTACTGATCACTGACTTTGGGTGCGATTAAATGTCAGCTATAATAACGTAAATACACATAGAGATGTATATAAATCAACTCACCTGAGAAACAGTATCATCATGTCAGAAAATGGACAAATATAATTGCAAGGCCAATATTCAACAGCATTACCATAGCAACAAGGATTGAGTTAGGACCCTGCAAAACAACAACAACAAGAAAAAAACAACAGCAACAAAAAAAAATTATTTATCTAAGATCAGGTATCATAGAACAACACTTGTTGAAACACATGTTTCCATGGGAAATGTAATTCTACAGCTATTAGCTGATTTCCTTAGCATATCTAGTAGACCTGGTAGTTACCAGAATCACTATTACACAGCACAATGTCGACTCAAAAACTGCAATTTCTTTCTTACAGTGAATTTCATAAGCATTAAACCCTCTCCCATTTCTATCTCTTTGCTAATCTAAGCTAAGCTAATAACATGCAGGATATTTAAAAGTGGTACCCTAAAAAAAAACAACCCCTTGTCTACTCTCCAAGGATGTAGGCACTTGTAAAGAATGAACCTTGCTCTCCCTTACCACAGCGAAAATCATGACAATAGATGTACATGTGTTCAATTTATCTTTTCACAAACTGATATGGGATATGGATTACCTTGATATTAGTTGATATAGTATTACTTCGTATGTTGATATACATCTACTGAAAAAGCATTGTTACAGAGATGGATTATATGTCTACATGTCAACACGTACACACAACACATATGCTGACTGAAACCCTAAAAATGCTCTGAAGTTATCCTACATGGGTTCGTCAGTAAAGTCCTCCTAACATCCCATCCTCCCTCATGTCGGAAGACCAACAGTGTATGTGGATGAGGTTATAAATATCTAATGGATGTCAAGTGGATGTCCCTTGTTTGTACCTTGTACAATGTACCTTGACATTGATTGTTCAAGTCTCAGGAACTCTACTGGAAAGACAGAACACCATCAGAACGGTATTGGTGGTGAAGAGAAATATACTACACTTTAGGGTTGAGAGCACTTTTTATTGCTCATCTAACCATTCGGTGACTACTTGCACTCAATGGATGGAGGCTTTGTCTTTCCAGAAGAGACCACTCACATCTGGATATACATTTTTCACCACAGGTTAAAGCTGATTGTGAAATGTGTTTGAAGTGATCTAAAAGCAAAATGTCTTATACAGCATAACAGGGATACCACACCCCGTCTGTAGGGTTCAGGGTCTCAGGTTTTTCCTTTTCCTGTCACCTGTCTGTAAATTTGTATTTGCTATACACCCGTTCTAACTCTAAGTGAGAGTTTGCTGATACTTACTGTTTCTTCAGCGCTCTCTGCAATCTCCATGCTGGCTTTCTTTGTGTCTGCAAGGCTCTTTGGCTTTAGGGAATCCTGCTTCCTGAGTTTTGGGTCGCTCTTGCTCTCTCGTAGGGAGGGTGGCTTAGGAGTAGGGGTGGGGGTGCTCATCGACTTAGGGGGCATACGTGCCAGGGCCAGGGCACTGGGCTCTTCTTCGAAATCGTCAGGTTCTGGGGGTGGAGGACCCCTCGTGGGGGCTTTGACATAATAACTGTGGTATTCACTGTGGAGCTGGCCATTGACTGGAACTGTTGGAGGATATTGAGCAGGTGCAGGTGCAGGTGCAGGCGTTGGGGTAGGCGGCTGAACCTTAGCAGGTTTAGGTGGAGCCTCGATGTACACATTAGAAGTCTTGGGGCCATCAGTGACGGACACCCTTTCTTCTTTACTCAGCTTCCTGCTCACCCGCTCTTCCTTGGGGGCTTTATAACTTGACTTCTCTTCTTTGCTCTTCTTGCGGGACGGTTTTTCTTCTTTGCTAGTTTGGCGGGTGATGCTGTTGGTGATCAAGCCTTTCTTCTTGCTGGACTCTGGTGAAGGGGGAGGTGTGGCTGCAGGACTAGCCACAGGAGAGTGGGGAGGAGTGGTGCCTTTGCGGTAAAAATGTGGAGAGTCTTTTGGGGACTCCTCTTTCTTTTCAACAGGGACCTCTTTAATCTCCACAGGCTCCTTCAACAGTTGTCTTATATAGTCAGGTCCTGAAAAGGTGAACAAGATCCCACGTTAACATGGCAGGTAATAACAGATAAACTGATAAACCTGGACACGTGTATAAATCCAAGGTGATATGTCATTACTATCAAGTAATATAGAAAGTAACACTGAAATTCTGAAATGTCAAAACATGTAACACTGAGACATAGGTCAGTCCTGTCTTAAGATAATATCAAGCCCTGAGACATCTACAAATGCTATTCTGACATTTTTGGTCCAGCTAGTGTCCAAAAACCCATAAAAGAAGAACAAACAAGCCTTAATTGTGATACTTGGCCAAAGAGTTTCCACGTGGTCCACATTTAGACCGGAAATATATTTCTAATCGAAGTCAAGCTTTCAAATAAAGCATGAATGAATTAACATTATAGATGTATCTATTCAGTAAAGAGTAAGAAAGGAGAAAGAAAGAAACTGACTGACTAATGCAGGATTACAAACACTTTTTCACAAAGGAAGCATCTGCCACAGGCTGGTCTTTAGAATCAGTCATGCACTTTCCTGAAAAACACCTTTAGTTCCCTGAGGTGTATCAGTGATACCTTGAGGTCCAGGAATACCAAATACTTAATTGAAACACTGCATATAATTTTTTTTTTTTATCTCAGCCTCATTTCTTATTTCCATGTTTTAAAGACACATTACTGTGCAGTTACTCTGATTTGTTTTGCAAGTTCTTTTTTTTTTTTTTTCAAATAATCCTATTCACCCCCCACCAGAAACTCATTGACTCACTGATTGCACTGAAAAAGGGGTTAATCTCAGAGATCAGTCTGAGGGATTTTTGAGTTGTCTCATACTGTATTATCCATGTCAACTATTAGGCTATGTTTGCGCACTCTAGTTCAACAATCACTTCTTTGAAAAATTATGCAAATATCAAACCCAGAGGGGATGAGAGTACTCACACCCTTAATAGCATAAAATGGTCTTATTGTGGAAACTTTGGGACCTGGGTACTCTTAAGCCCCAAGCATTTTTCAGCTGCATGGCATTCCTAATTTGTTTCAACCAATAAGACCCACTACAAAGAGACAGGGGGACATCTAAACATCTGTGGGATTTAGTATATCTGCCGGGCTTAATTTCACACCATAGCTCAATAAGAGTTAGGACTCCATGGGCGGGTCTGAGTGATTTCCCTCTGTTTGGGGACAGATGCCTGTAAAGGGTTCCAGGCATTTTCTAAATGATTCTGAGCACTTAAATGACCCCAAGCCTTACACTCAATGTGCTTCTGCACCCTTTAGATTCTTTGCTATTCAACATGCGAAACGTGCACATATAAGATATATACAACGTATAATACAATACGAATTGCCTGGTTGTTTTGTGGATCTTTGAGATATAGAGCACGCTTCCTCTTAACAAGTGAGAGATTTATTAGATGTACTCAACCAAGGAATCTTGCCAGGTCAGCTGGAACGTACTGGGACTCAGTTACCCAAATGGTTGGGTGTTTCTTTCATCTGAACATTGATCAGCTGGGCTGAAGCCCTCTAAAGAGGGACATTAAAGTAGGACGTGGTACTAATCAAGACATACTCAAACAGGGAAATAGATGTGAGTTTCAGCATTCTGAGAATTATTTCTGTCATTTGAGTTTGACCTCAGTTCACTTGTGACATGTTTCTGCTAACACCACTTTGACTCTTTGAGGTTATTAGACTACAAGCTTTTGTTTAAGCTGCAGGTTGCCAGTTCTGCTCATATTAATCCGCAGCACATTTTCTGCTCTAGTGCACTTACAGCAAACCACGCACACTTTCCCTCTCTCACACATGCACACGATCATGCACCCATACAAAACACAATGAATCAGCAGATCAGCTGTTTGCGACCCAGACTAACTCCTCCTGACCTAAATATGAGATGAACAGCATAAAAAAGAGGGAGACTTCTCTAAAACCTGCTTGTGTGTCTGAAATGTATGTCTGTGTGTGTGTGCACACTGGGGGGGAAGGAGTACAGTATGTGCAGTTTTCACATCTGTTGCCACTGCACATCAGACTAGGCTCAGTTGAAGCTTTATAGGGAGGCAGGAGTCTATAATCCAGCATTACACAATAAACCACAGAGTTGAAAGAAAATCTTTGGTCAAATAGGGAGCTTTTCTTTTTTTTTACAACTTGACACTTGTTTTTCATGGAGAGCTGACAACTTGCTCTTGTTGGTATATGAATGTGGACAGGTTTCATCTGCTGCCTTGTCAGATGCACAGTGTACAGTCACCACTGAGAAATATGTATCCACAGGCAAACTGTTGACTTAAGTGTTTTGCTTGGGTCGACATGTCAAATGAAATAACATCAGTTGGTGGTGAAAAGCATTTTCATTGTCCATGTTTCTGGTGACGAGGATTAACTCCTCCACCAAGCAGCAGCAGAGGTGAAGATATGTTTTGGTTTCCTTTTCCTCGTTTATCTGTCATTCTGTTGTTAGGGAATTTCACGAAACTCTGTGAAAATTCAGCGACTGGTGAAGAAAGAACCTGTCATTTTTGCCATGAATCTCTTTCTTAAAAACAGTCGAACATGGGTCTTTGCATTCATATAGTATTTTCCACTTAGGCTATGCGTAACTGTGAAAATCAAAAGGTTTTCATGAGGGTAAATATAAACAACATAGACCGCAGCTGTTTTACTTTTGCTGTAAAGTTGGAGAACTTAAAATGGGAGTCTGTATTGACTCAATTTTTAAGCCAGGCCCAACTGGCACATCATAGAACTGCAGTTTTTTCACACTTGCATGTTTGCTTAATTTTCCAGTCTTTGAAATATCTGCTTAGTGTTGTACCCCCTAATAAATGCATTAGTCTCTTCTGTTATATATAAGAATCATGACTCAATTTGTAGCTTTTTAGATGTTCTCTTTCATCCTCCTACTCGCACTAGCAGATGGGCAGGAGGAGCTGTTATTGTTGGGCCAGACTGCATTCACAACAGTTGGTTACATACATCCTCACAGTCACACATAGACATATATACTGTACATTTAGACTCACACATGTACTAATTTCATTTGGCTGTGGCCAGTGACTGAATATAATCAGTGTCTTCCTGCGCTTTATTTGCAAGTTGCCACATGTAAAGGTTAACCTAGAAGGCAACACGTACCGATGTGTAATTGAGGGAAACATTTCATGCATGCTTAGACGAGTCAGAAAGCCTATTGATGAGGAAACAGCAAGAAGCCAGAAGGATTGTTGCTATCTGTTCAGCCACGATCTTACACAATATTAATGGAAGCCTGACACAGTGATACAGTTATATGAAAAAGTACACCTTAAAGCTTGAATGTTTTAGGTAACAGGACATAAAGAAAAATAAAACACCCGTCCTTACCATGTCTTGCAATTAGATAAATACAACTCCAGATGAACAGCCACTCACACCATATCACACTATGTTTCTATTTATTCATTTCACAAAAAAAATGCAGAGGCAGTGTGTGAAAAGCTCAATACACTCTGTGATTCAGCAGCTTGTAGAACTACCTTTAGCAGTGATAACGTGAAGTAATTGATTAATCGTATGACATTATCAGGCTCTCACATTCTTAATATGGGATTTTGTCCCAGTTTTTTCTGGTTGAGGTCTGGACTTTGACTGTACCCCTGCAACAGTTTGATTGTTCTGATGTCTTCATTATCAAGGGGCAAATGACAAAACTGGCTGGAATCAACGAGGCTGGAGAAAATTGTCTTTAGTAGAGAGCTGCTGTACTGTCTCTGTGTTTTTTAGATCAAAGCATGTCACAGACACCTCATGAAGACCTGGAAATTGTGTCAGCTTGTGAAAAAAGCTCATAATGTGCCTCCGTTAAATATGTCTAAATCAATAATCTGTAATATGATAATAACATACAGAATGATAGATACCAAGCATTATAAACGTTCCCAAATTGATAGGCAGCATGACTTGAATTTCCAGGATCATTGCTGATGTCATTCGTCATTGGCAACACCTGAATACTCAACAACAAACTGGGAAAACCTTCTCCTTTTTATAGAGGTGGTCACACTTGATTAATCAGGTGCATTTGATTATCAGCACCTCGTTGCTACTTACCCTCTTAACTCCCATGGAAGCAGTAAGGGTGTGCTTTGTTTTCCACACATGTCTTCTACATTTTGGCTCAGTTTTTGTTCGTCAGTCAATGACACAGTTTAACGTGTCACGTGTTGTTGTTCATCTGAGGCTGTATTTACCTCATTTCAAGACCTGGTGAAGATCAGTGGATTTTTCATTATGTTCTGACACATAAAACCTTAAAAATGAAAGCGAGTATGCTTTCCTCTTCACATGACTGTATGTCATTACAGGGAGGTTACTATTTTAAAAGCTGGGACAGATGGAAAATGCTTTTGCAATCTGGAAAAAGATTAGGTAAGCTGCTTCTCAAAACAGTTTATGTTCTGTATTCCTGAAAGTCATGAGAAGTTTTTGCCTTACTTAAACTGAAAGAACACTACTGAGTGAAAACTTACGCCACACCTGCTGCTATGAATATACAGTAACACCTGCTCGTGTCTGCTTTGCAGCCCTGACAGGTCCTAGCTTTTATGGCTCCACCTGGTTCAAGTACACCTTGACTGGGTCAAATAGGGCGGAGCAGAATCCTGCTAACTCTAAACCCCCACCCCCTCCTGCAACCGGCTGAAGGAAGGGACAGCTGCTCTATGAGTGCAGGAGTGAGGTCCTCTCAGTGCATAAGGATTTCAGCTATGTCTCCATTGGACCCCAGTGAGCACACATCGGCACCAAATATAGCCCAATTAACGTCACACCACAGGCCACGCCTCGCAAACCCTCACTGTTCCCCCTCCAGGGTGCCGTGTGTGAATCGATCGTAAAGGTCAGGGTCCTGTTCGCTGTGACCCTCTCTTCCCTTTTGAAGCACACACTCCCAATCTTGGTGATAATCTGCTATGAGTCTGAAATGCTAATTACAAACAACAAGGGGTTTAGACCCTTAGTTGTTACCCTACAGGATTTACTAGAAGCTAAGAGATGGGGAGGTACACTACACGTTTGGTAGCAAAGCAGATTAGTTTGGGAAAGTCATTCAAGTACCTTTCTATGAGATTTCCACAGCTGAAACAACTTTGTTCCACATCAGCATAAGGGCATAAAGACAAGGTAACCACAGAAAGGCCCTTCTAGCTTTGTTTGAGAGTAACACAGTTATACCCGGAAGCTGCAAATAGAGGAAAGTGTTTACACTCAAACATGGATAACCTGCCAAAGGACAGAGCATGAAACAACCACACACCAAGACTTATACCACATAAGATAAAGCCTTTCACAACTAAAAATGAGTTAATATTTGTCAAATGGGCTTGGCTATTTGCAGGTGCCAGTCTGGCTTTCAGTTGGACTTAACAGGCAAGCTTACATAACCAAAGGTTTAAACGTTTTGGCTCCGATGTCACCCAGCACTGCACATTATTATGACATCGACCACTCTCTCATTCATGATCTGACTTATAAGGCAAGGACACACTCTGCACAGACTTGTGGACCAGGAGATCACTCTTCCAGACTGCCAGGCATGACCACCGTTTTCCACAACACAAACAAGCCACAGGATGTCTCTGGCCTCGGCTGGCCATGTCTGTGGCTTAGTGAGGGACATGCTTGAATGGGTCCCATTGTCAATCTATTTGTCACCCACTATTTTGTAGTGGCTTTTGGCAAGGATCCAAGGTCACTTGCTCACAGGCCTAAATATATTACACCAAATGGTAGATGCAAGGATTGTAAAGATCTTACACTGTAAATATAAATAAACAGTAAGGGTATGACATGGCTTCACTAACTATTCTAGCCTTTTCAAATAATATCTAAATAGCTGCTACTGAGTATTTCTTTATAAACCGAATATAAAATGAATTCCCTGAATGAAGAGTGAGAAAAAGTTGAGAAAAAGTTAATGGTTAGGAATAAAATATTATCTCTTCTGGTTAGAAACTAATGCATGCTTGAGGGTTTTTTAAAATATTTTTTGGAAGGATGACTATTCTCTGAAAGTAGCCAAAAAAATATATTCTAAATTGAGAACACAAGAAATATGTGAGAACAGTTCATCCTTTTGTGACAGTGCTCTCCCTGTATCCTGATGGTCTACCTCTGACCCCCACCTCCCCCATTACTTTTTATTTATTCAATCATATGAAAAAAGGATGCCTATCTGACTATTTACGTAGTATTATATGTCCGGCAATGCCTCATAAAACTCAACTTACCTTGTAAATGGCCTAAATAGGGTTGAACTGACACCCTACACTGTGAACTGCAGTATGCTATGACAGTGTACCTGTTAAACCTTCAGAAAGAGGAAAGATGAGAACTGCTTGGTGTATGGAGAAGGAACCCTTTGCAGGGTACCTTCACCATCACTCATATTCCTGCCAAGCCATTTGTGTCATCCACTAAAGATGAGTTAACATGATTGAAAAAAAAGAAAAAAAAAAGGCTTGCATTCTTGGGGGCTCGGTGGAGAGATAGTTTAGCAGATTTTTAGCGAGTATATTCTGTTACAACTGGCCTTTAAGAGCTCAGAATACAGGCGTCCATCTCAAAATACAGTGGCTTGCTTCAAGCTGGCTCGGCTTCGTCAAAGCACACAGTCCTTCATTGTAGTGTTACAAATCATCCTCAGTATCTCGATCCCAGTGCTCGAACATCCCTCTCTAAGCGTTTGTGTAGCCAGGACAAGCTCATTATCAACCATAACTAACACTAGCTGTGCAAACAACTCTAAACCTGTGTACACATCATGCACAGGATACACAGAGGCCAATCTTCCACTTGTTGCTCAATGCCCTGAAACATGGTTTTAATCGACAAATTGTTCTTTCGCAGATGCTCTGGCTTAATTAGGGATCCTGTGAACTTCCTTTTGATGTGGAGAACATTGGATAAATCAAACAACAGCTCAGCTCTTCCTATTGTGTGATTTTATTGTTGACAACTTTTGAAATCAAAATAAAGTTTAACTGAAGGCCTGTATGAGCTACTTAATATCTTCTTAGCAAACTATACTCAAACACCTTCTATTTTTTACTTCTGTAAAAAATGTCAATGTCAAGCAGATTAACTTGCTGATCAAAGTAGTCTTTTTTCCTCAACTGGAGCACCTGCCTGACTGTTAAGCAGGAATCGTCCCCATGCTTTCTACCTGCCATTCTGGCTTTACCTGTGAGTAAGGGGAGAAGGCTTAAAATATCCAGGCTGGGTGGGAATTGCTCATGTGTAAAAGTTCCCATCCAGCATACTGCAACAGTCTTGGCAATGACTGTAACTTCATCTCTGAGTCAGTCGTCTCTAAAATTACAAAAAAATCTGGTCTAAAATCATACTTGCTTGCATAGCTTGGCACATGCTCTGATAAATTTAGCAATAGGTATTGTATTTCACTAAAGAGACTGACCTCCCTCAGCTCTCAGTGCACCTGCAGTCTAAGTGTTTCTTATTCAGACTAGAAAATATCTTTAGAAACTAATGTTGGCACACACTTAGGCTGTACTGCCTGGAGCATTACTCGCAATATACAGTGCAGGCATGCCGTGAGTGAAGGCTTGATCTGAAAGGTTACCTGGTTGGTAGAAGTTGGGGGAGAGCTCCCTGGCAACAGCCCTGGCGATTTCAGAGTCATGCAAAGCAGAGATTGCGGCCTGGTCTGCAGCCTCACTTTTTGTCCTGGCATGGGCCGTTCTAGAGACACACGAAAGAGGAAAACATCAGAAAATGTAAAATCACAGGTGACAGATGACTGGATGAAGCATGCTCCACAATTGGACATAAACTACACATTTACATACACATATTTACATCATTCCCCATTGTGATTCTGCATGCTACCACATCACCCAATTTGCCAATATCAACTTTGACACAATGGCTTCTTCCTCTTTTTCTTGCTTCTGTTTAACGCTAGCATCTATTTTTTCTTATAATTGGTCTATATCACTCCAGCCTATCCCTCTTGGACAATTCAACACCTCCCCTTGTACTTTTACTTCACATTCAAATCCTGATTTTCCAAATGGAGCACAGCCTTAATCCAGTCTGGAGCGCAGTACTACCAACGGACCACCAGGAACGCTGCCCAAAAAGGTACATACAGAGGTAAACAAACGCAGGTTGTGATCCATATCGTATTGCAGTATGCTGCAACAACAACAGCAGCAATTCTACTGTGACTGAGAAAGCATTAAGTCAGTTCATAAAATGAGAAATAAATAAAAAAAATGGACGCATTTTCATTCAGAATACTAGGAAAACTATAACTTTACAGCATCTTTGCATATATATTTGTTCCTTTGAAAATAAATGAAAATAGAAAACACATAACACATAAGTATGTGGCACGTTCTGTAATTGCAACAACACAGAACAGAGCTCAAAATCCAGTGCCGTTTCAGTTCCAAATTATCAGTGACTCTTGTGCCCACACCTTCTGGATATAGCGATGCTCAAAAACCAAAAGGCAGAAAAGTACCATGTTTTTGGATCATTGTGAGCTTAGCATTAGTGCTGAGAGGTATTATGGGTGTGTGCCATGGTGAGGTCAGGGGAGACCTGCTTAACAAATCCTTTGAAAACTCCACTCAGAGATTTGTACATGCACACTGGCTTGGAAACACGCAAACACAAAAATATTGAAATATTGATATTGGAATAATATTAAAAACCTTAGCCATAGAGAGGAGCTGTGTACCAGAAAAAAAAACCGAGATGTGCCTCTTAAAGTGTCTTTAAAAAAAAAGCCCTAAACCAAAAAAAATTGAATATCTGTTCAAACTGGATTTGACACTTAGGTTTGAATAGAGGGTGAAAATGAATCCTGAAACAACACATGAGAGTGCAACAAGGAATGAAAGGATCCAGATGTAAAGTTCAGGCATTAATGTAAGTATTGACAGCTGTGCCTGCTGCCCTACTTAACCCGGCTCATCATCTTCCTCTCCCTCTTTCCTTCACCATCCCTTCTCTCTTTCAATCAATGGTCCTGTTTTTCTTTTTTCCATGCCCCCTCATCTGGCTATTGACGCATCATCTGTTTGCATCCGCAGCCCCCCCCCGGTATCTTTCTGTCAGAATGACCCCAATGGACAGATGTCTCTATTTCAGACTACTTCTCTGTCCTTGGACACTGGTCTGTCCTGTTTTTCATGAGCGGGACGGTAATATTAAAATGCATGAGGAGCCATGACAGATCCAGAAATAAGTCTCTACATCACCCACAAACAAGGGACACACTGAGGCTGTATTTACTGGCTGCACAACTTCTGGAAACCACAAGCCAGCTGCAGATAAAAAGTTCAGTTTTACGCATTTTTAACACCATCACAGAGCACAACATACCATGCTTCTGGATGAGTTTCAGGAATTTAATTGGGGTGGCTCATAGCTGGCAGAGTTTATCTTCATGGTCAGACAAACAGTTAAAAACTGACATGAAAGCATTCCATTTACATCACACCATTGACACGCATGCCGCTGACATCCTTTTGCCACACATGCTACCAGGGGGACATATATTTCTATTTCTGAAATGTGTGAAATATGCTGCCAAGTGAAAGGAGGCTTGACTGTATACAACATGGCCATGGTATAGTCACGGGCAGACAGAAGAAGTGCTGCAGTGTTCCCAGACAGGATGTCTGGTGGTGGGAGGTGACAGGCAGAAAATGATGGGAGTAGAGGTGTGATAGAGCACTGGGACAAGAGGAGAGTGAAATGCAAGGTGAGAAAATATTGGCGTATGCAAGAAAGGGACGAAAGGGATACTTGGTTTTGCTCCTGGCATACGACACACATAAACATTTTGCAATGAATTTCCCGTGTATGCTCTTTTTCGACGTGTCAAAAAGCGTTGCAGATGAGCATTGTGAATCTTGCTGTTGAAGCTCTAAAAATAAAAAACCAAAACAATAGCTGAAAGATGACAAAGTTAAGGCCTTCTCAAAATAAAATCCTGTATGAGAGTATATGTCGGAGCAGAGGTCAGTCTCAAGTATTTCACAAATTCGTCTAAAGCAGGATGGAGGAGGTGTTGTAGGCACAAATATGCACAGAACTTTCAAACAGGACTCCAATACAAAGTTTGACACCATTATAGAGTAAAACAACTGTCAGTACCACAACATTTTAATAAAAGATTTTTGTCACTTGCTGTTTGGGTTTAGGTTATATCTTGGTTGGGGTTAAAAAAAACCAAACCAATCATGGCTAGGACTATAATATATTCTTTTTACTCAGTCACTGTCAACTTGTCTCGTTCAGTGGATGCCATTTTGGCACTTCTCGTGCAGTTACTCTTAAGAACCACTAGAAGCTGCAGATTCGTTAAACATAATTATAGGTCCTTATTGCCTGTATGATCAAATGTCCCATGGATTCAAAATAAAAATCTAGGTTACAGCAAAATACAAGCTCTCTGTTGACCTTTAAAAAAGTTTCAAGCTCTATAACTTGTCAAACAGGCAGCAGCCTCCCTACTTGAAGCCAGTCTGCTTCTGAATATAAAGCAACACCTGTTCACGTCAAGCATTGGACTCTGCAAGCACTCTGTCCTGGGGTTGGGTTCAAGCAAATCAAGGTATTTGGACCTGCTGGCAGAAATGCAAAGTAACACTCACACATACAATCTGGACACTGTTAAGTTAGATGGAAAACTCTGAAGCAAGTCATTTTGCACTAAGGCTCAATTTGAGAGATGATATGGATGCAGTTTGTGTGCAATTCCATGGCTGCTTTATTACAGTGACAAATTAATCGTGTGAAAAGCGTTGAGTCAGTTTGGCAGTCAGTGTTGGCAGATGCTCTCTCTTACTGTGGAATGTGTGTTGGTGTGTGTTTGAGATTGAGGATGTTGGTGAGATAAAGAAGAGAAAGGTAGGATGCCGGGAGAGGCAGAAAAAAAGAATAAAGAAAGACAGAATTTGAGGGGGACAGAGACGAAGACAGAGAGACAGATTGCCCCTCTGAAGACTCCCAGACATTTAGAACTGCTGAAGTATGCATCTCAGCCTCTCTAATTTTACTGTAGGGTTAAGTTTCAAACCAAAGTTCCCATGTGGCACAGTGGATCCTTCTTTAATGTTTGTCATACCTTGGTTTAACTGTGTAAATGCATTTTGTATGTGTGATTTTGTGATTTTTTTTGTGCACACATTCCCAAGAGTAAAGCTTCAGTCCATCTCTCCCCCGGCGATGGCCTATTTGAGAGATCTCTTTCAAATGTGCTGACACAGTTCTGAACCTCGTTTTGCCTCTTGGTCCCCTCCACCCCCCTTTGCTTCTTCCCATATGCTCTCCATCACACTGACCCATTCCCCTCCCCCTTGGTCCCAGCTTGGTAACTGGAGTGCTGACTTGTACAGTATATGATAAGACAGAAGATGAGTCCTGACCTTGTCCATGGTAGACATCAACACAACAAACCCCCAGTAAAGTCCATCACTCTCTTTAATTGCCCACAACCATGAGAAAACTATTGATGCACTGAAATGATTATGTTTGATTTCTCAAATTATGCTTCAGCTCTGAGAGCATAAACCTAGTCTTGCTAGCACATTATCCTTAATCAGAAATTGCAATTCCACTGCATATCTTGCCAAGTAAATCTCCAGCGTCCAAAGCTGCAGCAGCGCACACAGCCTGCACAAATTAGCACCTAGCTTACCCTACGCATATATCCATGCAGGCCTGCTATTGGATTCCCGGCTGTTGCTAATTCAGGATTACTCAAGCATGACTAACACCATTAGTGGTTAGCTAAAAACTGGCTCTGAAATTATTCAGGAATTATTCCCTGGCCGAGGTATGGACTCACATTACCAGGGGGCGACAGTGGTGGGGGCCAAAAGCTTCAGAAAACTAGGATTTAAAAGGGTGACAGAAAGGCTGTTATAATGAGATAAGCTAATTTTATGCTAAAGAAAGGCCTACTGTGCTCTGTGATGGGAATATTGGGGCATGGTCATGTCTAACTGATTCTATATATTTTACTGAAGGCTTTTTATGTCTTGGGTTCTGAGTTAAACTCTTTTAATTTCCTTTGTATCCTGCTGCTACTTTTATTAATATACGTGTCTGAAGAGTCTCTGAGTAAAATTAGGAAATGTTGCAAAAAAAAAAGGGATTAAGGCAATCAGAAGGTGGGAGTACCGGTTGTTAGTAGAAACCGGAGTAGAAGATATCGCGAGGGCAGAAACAAACTTTGGCTACAAACAAGCTCTGTGTTTGTGAAAATTAGATTATTCCCAATCCCACCTCCCCAAATGCCACAGGGAACATTTGCAGAAAAAAAAACACAACAAGAAAACAAAACAACTATATAAGCAATATATCAAACCGCAGAAAAAATTGTGATGACGCACTCATTTGTACATCTTGAGAATCTTTTGAGAAAGTCACTTGATGGGACTGAATGCCCTGTGTCAATGTTAAAACTTTTGGGAAATAATCTGTTTTGTTTTTTTATTTTCTTCATCTGAATAAGAAGATTCAGACAACTCTCATGTTTTAATGCTAAATGCACAAGATTGCTGTCATTGGTTGGTGTGTATTTGGCTCCTCAACAACACAACCACACACCTCTGGTTGTGAGAGTCCTAAACACTTGAACTAACTAGCTAAACCGTATACCCTTCCTTTAATTGTTTTGTTAGGCATGGCTAATATTGTGTTGACTCCGCAGCTCCTTTTCATTTGAACATAAATAACTTGTTTTCAGAAAAAAAGGGTTTTTTCAAAAAACTTTTTGAACATGTAATATATGGCGCTGACATGTAATGAGTTGATGTCCTAGAACTGTACAAACAATGCTAATTGGAAAGTCAATTAGCAGCTTTGTTTTGCTGGACACACGAATTCTGTCATTCATGGTAAGAGTACTGACAAAATTCCATAGTCTATATTCTTTGTTTAAATATAATCATTTGTAGCTTCAGAAAATCGAGGGAGATGGGTTGAGTCTTTAGAATGGCAGTTACAAACCATAGGTGACATCATGGTGGCCATGTCCACTTCTAATATACAGTGTATTATCACTTACGACAATGCAGGAAGAGGTGAGAAAAATATCACAGACAAACTCGTGTTTGACCAATTCAGCAATTTCTGTCAAACCAGGGAAGAGTGAAAGTACTACAGAATCATTCTTCTCATCTTACTCGGTGAAAAGTAAACGATAATAACGACAGTAACACTTTTACCACAAGTTAAAGTGATAAACATAGCATTGTCGGAAGTATAAAGTAATTTCTAAAATTTTTGATTCGCACCATCAAGACTTCAGCATACTTTTTTCATTTTCCACTTTCACGTTTACTCATCATACAGAGTCTGAGCTGGCAGGTAGAGACAGATTGAAAACCTGTTCTCAAACCCAGACTTAATTTCTGGGAAGGAGAATGAGTAAAATCGGTTTTGATTAAAAATCCCCAAACTCTGCTGACATTTGTGACTGTGGATTACAAACAGACCTAATCTCCCACTGGTGTTCTCAACTAAGGAAGAGAGTTGGGAACAGAGCTCTCAGACAGACTGGCCTTCACTCAGAAAGTCGTGTAGCTCACAGGTATGTGATTGAAGTTGTTTTTAGTAAATGCCAATAAGACGTGTTACTCACAGTGCTGTGAATATGCACATGTACTGCCTTAAAGACATTTAGAGCCCTGCTATTTTCAGCATCTGCTATGCTCTTATTGCTGATATGAGTCCTTGGTTGTGTCTCTGTGTGTGTGTTAAAAGGGTGACACAGAATCCCTCACTGAGATGATCCCTCTGGTTTTGGTGAAGGGCACTGGTAGGGATTCAGACCTCAGCTCTGTGGTCTTTGTGTCAACACTGCCAGTGAAACATGGCCACAGCTGATATAGCTAATGACACTGACATGGTGGTTAAATCATTCACAACAGCAAAACAGCAACTCAGTGTGTGATGTCTTGAAGCTTGCATTTGCTACTTGTTACTCAATTTCACCCATGAGGAAACAGCAGCCACTAAAGTAAAAAACACCTGCAAAATATTAATATTGCCTATGAAGAAATTATTTAAAGAACCTCTAGTAAAGTTACAGTACAACATGTGCATAAATCTGACTAGCACACGAATACACCTTTCTTCCTTGAGTGAGTAGATATCTTCCCTCACTTCCCCTGAGCTCCGAGGCATGCGTCAAAAATTGAAATGGCATTTAATTACAATTTTTTAAATGAGTTATAAAGAAAAATAGTTGACAGTTATACGTAACATTACTTAATACAGATAATAGTAATAAAAATTCCCATAATTTTCCAGAGCCCAAAGGTATCACTTTAAAATGCTATCATAAAGAGAGCAATATATGATATTTTCATTCTATTTAAAGGAATAATCTGCCACTATCAAAATTGCTGTGGTCTCATATTCTCCATTTCTCTTGTTTTGCAATCCAAATCCAAAGAGAAACGAAGTGTCTCAACCTGGTGCCGTATCACATATATGTAAATACACACCAAAGGCCCACATGATGCAAATCGGGATGTGCTGTCCCGTGATTACACAAACATGCAAACGCACACACATGCAAAGCCTTTTGACCTGCACCTTAGAGAAACACGCTCCTTGTCATGCAAATGAATGTGTTAACTCCAGTGTACTCAAACACAACAAATCCACATGAGACATTCAAAGAACAATTACTGAGATGTGCCACAATGATGTCTGCTGGCCATCAGGGGGTGATTGGGCTCTTGTATTATTACATCAGAGCTGCATCCTGGTGTTCTCCCTTCGATAAGAGTCAATAAATCTATTGCAACAGGAAACCGTCACGTCTCTGAAGCCTTAAAGGATGAATAAACACAGTGTTAATCTAACAGCGCCTCTTCACTCGGCAACTTATAAAGAAAATCAACAAATGGCTGACACGATGATGATGATGGTGAGGCAGTTACCATGGTAACCACCCGAGGTACTTGAGCAAGCTGTCCGACCAGGCATCTGTTCTATATTAATGAATTTGCAAATGAACAAATACACATCGCAACAGCTTTACTGTTTGGCTAAGCTGGCACACAATAAAGCTACTTCTACGTATGACTGATAAAAATGCAGTTGAACGAGCAATATGATAAAGTGTACAGGTTTCTACCTTGGATGGAAAAAAAAAGCTTCTTTCACTCACACAAACACACACAGTCACTCCATGGCGTATCTCATTTGACTACGAGGCTCAACATCCGAAGCTGAACCTGCATGAGCAAAGGTCACATTGCCTGGCAACCACTTGAGCTTAAGGAATAGTTTTAATTATGGTCTGTGCCCTCTCTCCTCCAATCTTCTTCCACCATTCACCCGAGCTACTGCCTGCTCTCTCACTGTCACACAGACACACACACACACACACACACACACACGCACACACGCACACATGTACAGACACTCGCAGTCGTCAATTTCCTTTTCAGCACAAAGCCAAAATGCGCATTAGCATTAAGTTACATCTGCCCACAACTGATTGTGATGAAAGCTTTACACAGTATATTTGGTATGGCTATTTCGTGGACTGACAAGAGGTCACGTGCAAAATAATCGGTGATAATGACGCACAAAAAAGTTATAAATATGTGGTTCAAGTCCTGCATGACTGAAATTACAGACAATCATAAAACGGTGACAATGCTCAATGCAATGTCCTCACAGCCATGTTTACAGATCATGAGCACAGCCACACATGCATCTCTGCACGTGATCGCCACAGAGGCTGCATTCTTCAGGAAGAGATGATTCTGTTTGGAAAAGCAATACTCCGATTCAACAACATAGGCGATAATTCCATAATCCAATCCGTGAACATCTGGACTGAAAGCAGCCTAGCTAGCCAATCGGAGAAGCTGAAGAGATTTAGTGGAGCGCATCAGTATGCAGAGGCTAAAGACATATGGTTGTGGTAGCAGGTGCAACTAATAAAAAGGAAAAAAAAAGGAAAAAACTGATTCAAGACTCAGGAAGCACAAATTGAATTTAGAGGGAAAAATGTACAGCATTTGGTATTTTAGCTAAATCTTGCATTGCTGCAAAAGACTTATTGTGATTATTCTTATTAATTCGTTTTTAATTATCAATGTGTATGAATATTTGGTTTGGCGATATGACCTTTAGCCAGCACTGTGTTGCAGTGGTGAGCACAGAGTTTGAATCTGCCTTTTCCTGTCTTTGTCAAGGCATTAATAAACCCTTTGTGATTCATCCTAATACTGTCAAAACAGCACATTTAACAACATTTCAGATAGGGATAATCCATTCATGCCTTGAATTTGCATGAATGGATTCTATGCCTTTATCTTGTTTGATATGTGCAGATCTATGAATAAACAAATGAACCCAATCTCTATCTCCACTGCTCTGCTTGACTGCAGCTGCTGCTCACCCTTGACTCTGCTCAAACAATCTTGACTCTTGAACTTGACTACGTCAGCAAAAGGTAATAATGTGTTGCTTATGTTAGATAAACCTTGTTTCTCTGTCAAGCCACAACCCACAAGTTGACCAGATTGGTTCCTTATGCTTCCAATGTATAAAACCCTGACTGTCTGAATCTATTGTGACCCAAACAGATGGATGGACAGCATGAGGCTACATACTGTGACACATTAAAGTACATCATTTTCCATCAAAGGCTTGCCTGATAAGCTACAGTATATCCACACGCAGTCTTCTTTATAACTTTATTCTTTGATTTTTAGCTTAAATATGACTATGTTGAAATGCTGATAACTGATGAAATTTAGTTCTAGCGTCTTGAATATGCAAATTAACTGGAATCATTAGGGTGCTGAATACCTTCGGAACGTGAACTGTTATTCACATGGAATAAACAATTTGGAGATATCACTTCTGGAAAAAATATTCACCTGAAATATGTGAAATGAGTATGTCTTAGTAAACAACAACATTTACATGCAAGCAACACCTAAACTCTTGACATGTTGAGCCAGGATCCCATAAACAATATCAATGAAAGGTTTTGCTGTCTTGAAAACACAACTTCCATTGTTCATTTGAGGTTTATCAAAGAGAGATTGAAGTCCACACTAGAAGTCAGAAAGCAACCAACCATGGATTTTGTAGCACCTAAACCTAACCAATATATAACAATCCTAACCCTAACCATGTAGTTTGAACTTTTTAACCCTAACCATTTACAAGTGGGAGCAAAGTAAAAAAAAGTAAGTTATGGTGATTGAAAGTAGAAAAGTTAGAGTGCGGGATGGGATTTGATCTAGCTATTCCTTGCTTAAAAGCGGGGGTGTTAAATAATCATCTGCCAAGCTCTTCCTCACCCCCAATATGATATTTTTGTCTTGGTCAACAGTACTGACTGTCGACATTATCACCTTTCAAGGGTTGCAATGTCAATGTAATCAGTAGCGCAACTGGAACAGAGAAAGTGAAACTCAGCACTTTCTTGTAAAATGACAACATATTGTGCTGTAGACCTACATGGGTAATTTACAGTCTGTCATGAGATTGTGTTGTGAACATAACCCTTCACCCTTCACTATTTCAAACTGTTAATTTGAGGAACATCTTATCCGATCAATAGAATCTAAAACTGTACAATATTAAATAAAATGAAACGTAATGAAAAAAAAATGGATTGTAATAGGGTTAAAAGTGTACTCTGCCACTTTGGCACATTCTATTTTTAGAGACATTATCTGAAGACTGTACAGTCTTCATGCTCTTCCTGACACTGAGCTGCAGTACCTTAAGTAGAGCCAACAATAGTGCAGTTGTAAAAAGATGTGCAATTGATGACTTGTATCTGGATTCACGTCACCAGCATATCTTGCTGAACATGTGTTCGAGTAGTGATGTACAAACCAAAATGAAATGACAGCTGAAAAGGTGCAAAGAGTTAAGCTCCACTGCGTGCTGACACTTGTGATTTTTGCGTAGCATTTCGTCCTGTCACTTGGAAATTCTCAGGAGGGTAGCACATTCACATGAACACACACAGAGGGAAACCCTTGGAGATGTTACATGCTTATTGAACAGAAACGCTGCTTATTTTTACACGTCAGTGTGTCAAATACAACGCTTAACCCACTCCGCTGAGCTTTGCTTTTAATGTTGTAACTTCACTTAGGTACAGAATTATTTACAGAGAGGGGAAGACGAGCCGCAAAGAAGAAGCACGGCATCCATTTTTTGTTTGATAGCGGAATAAATAATTGAGTTTGAAGGAAATAAATCTGAATAAATAATAAACTGAATAAAGGAAAGACGGATGAGAAAGTGGAGGAGTGAGTAAAATCAGCTGTACAAAATGAGCTTTTAAAATTTTAATGAAGGCAGGCAAACTCAACATGAGTTACTGTCTTTACAACAGCTACGAACTCCACACGACTCCCTCCTCTGCCTCCCTGCTTGCCCTCCCGCCAAGCTGACTCATCCCAGTCTTTCTCGAGAAGCCACAGAAATATGTGCCATTCTCTGAGAGATTACAAGCCACAGATACACAGTTCTGGCATGTGGGTGAAACCCAATGCTATTGCCACTGCGGTCGACACAGCCCAGCTCTCCACTCGCACTGGTACTCGGCCGTTTACCAGAGTCTTTTACTCAATCCGGCACAAAGCCCTCAGATGGTCAACATATAAAACCCAGGAATGATTTACACACACTGTATATTGCCTCTGCCTGTTAATATGTATCTCCTTGGTGCTGAGAAAAGGCACAAACTTGCATTCCTGGAGGCTATGTGCTGATTTCTGCCAAAAAATTTTCCTTCTCGCCTTCCTTCTGTCTCCCACCAGGGAGAACAAATATATTTGTGAGGGAAGTGGAGAGAAAAATAGCTTCAACTCTCACTCTGACATGTCTTATTTTCTTTCTTGTACTTCAGAACAACCACATCTTTCAAAATCTACTCCTCTAAACCAATTCAACATAATCTTTATTAAATCCTCGGGGTCGACTGTCAGATTTTACACAACTGTTTTTTACAAGTTGAGCGGTGACTGAACAGACCTCGATAAAAACAAAAGCAGGATTCTTCAACTGACTAACATATACAGTATCTATCAGCTGTGACAACAGAATTGAGTTAAATCACTTCTTTTATTGCTTCTATGGTTTGACCAGCTGACGCACGTCAGCTACCTATGATGTCATATAATAGCAATGCTGTGAAGTACAGAATAAGATTGCATTACATGGTGTAATTTGATTGCACTGTGGGTCATTTGAAAACTGCTCAACTAACTCATGATGCATGTGCTGTTGCATCAGCAGCTTTATATATATCGCTTTCGTATGTACTAGCTGGCAATGACCCTGGTCATTAATGGTAACAATATATGAGGCACATGTGGCCAGTTATTCTATGTGTGCTGGTGTGTGTGTATGCGGCATAAGCTTTTGATTCTATCTGTGAAAAAAACTGCGTTATGTCACTCGATCATGTTGCCATGAGAGGGGCACTCTTGATTTGGATTGCTGGCAGTCATTCGCACAGTTACAGTTACTGTACATTTGTGCCTCCTTACTACTGTACATGTTTCCACTTAATAAACAGGAAAAACTAAACATGCCTTTGAAGGATACAGGAGGTACTTTTTAGGTGGCACCAGCACGGAGATCAAAGAGCAAAAAAAACTGTATAAGTATTATTGACCTGAGCTTTTGGGAAAGTATTCGCTGGAGGGACAGTGAAGATGAATTCTTTCATGATAAATAAAGAGTTGGGATTATTTTTTTTCCCCCATGTTGATTAATAACTCTCCAAGAAAAGGGCATGTGGTGAGTGGCCGAGGTCATCCTTCACAGCAGGTGATATATAAACACCGCTGGACACCAACAGCCCACACACACAAAACGCACTTTTTGGTCTCGTCTTTCAGAAAGACAACATCTCCCATTCCCTTTTAATCTTTTCCTCCTGTTTATAACATAAGCATGCGCACACACACATACATTTCAGAGAGATGATAGTGTGAGTGAGATGGTGGGCGGCTATATCAGTGGTGGGACGGGTATATATTCCTGGCCGGTGCTGATAAGCCAACTGATGCCTTGCCTTATTTAGGCAGTGCTCACCGCTGACACACTAGCAGAGTAGCACACACTGCATGTGCTCTGTATGTGTTTGTCCAGCAGTCTGTGTGTGTCTGTGAGTGTGTGTGCATGAGGTGTTCCTGAGCGGAAATAGTTGGGCTCTGAATAAGTGAATGCATATAGACAGAAATGCATGTGTGTGCCTGGTGATCTCTGCTCCATTTAAAAAAAAAAAATGTACTTGACAAATTAATCAAGTTACAGTCTGAAAGTCCCACAATATAACACACAGTCACATTAGATTAAATGTGTGATCTTGACACAGATTAGAATCTTTTAAGGATTTGGTTTAAAGTTATTTTAATGATTGCTGTGATGATATAATTTTTTTCATTTTAGATAATAAGTAGGTAATAGGCTAATTATTATCTACTTGTTTTCTGTTTTTGAGCTATCTGAAAGTTACTATATTAAACATAGTCAAAGGGTTTACACTCTAAAATCAGGAAAAATGCAACATTTTTCTCATGTAGATGTTGCCTGTCCTGTTATGTTTCAGTCTGATGCCTCACCGTTTTAGCTCCTGTCTCTTTAAGGCCTGTCTCCAGAAAGCTCAAGTTTACTCTGATTGGTCAGCTAGCTGGTTGAAAAATAATTAATTTGTTTAAACACTAATTTCCTCAAAGGTGATATACGTTTTGAGGAAATTAATCTCAACATTTTTCCGATTGCCGATGAGGAACAACAGAGTATAAGCATCATATAACTGTCTCCCCACCATATTACTTGTTGGTTAACATTTAACTACAACCTGCAAAACAAACACTGCTATCACACAGAACACACACGTCTTCCTGTCTTTCACACACTCACAAACTTGGGTACCATGCATAAACTGACTTATGGCAGGTCTGTTTGGCCGTTTTAGCATTGTGGAGATGCAATGTGCCTAATGAAACTGCAATAAACACATCTTATATTTTTACTTTTAGCAACTTTTGTGTCATCATTTGAAAGCCTCTTCTTCTTGAGATGACACATGACGTGAAAGTATGGGCAGAGATCTGTAACAAAGGGTATCACAGTACATTACCCAGAGTGCATACAACTACTCGTGAGTTACCAAGATACCTAAACTACTGATCTGCTATAAAAACAATTCACAGGAGAAGCATCATGACTCTGTAAACTTTTCAGTCACTTATCTCAGTTCACAGGCCTCATATAACCACACCACACAAACACACACACCCAGATGGACATATTGAAAGCGCCGTGTGTCCATTTCACATAGATAAGAGCGGCACAACAACTGTGAATGAGGGACATAGAACTCCACACCACTGCATCATACTGACTCTTTATTGATTGGCTCATCACAAGCATGAGATCATCAGCTCCACCCCAAGGGCTGATGGGATAGCTTCTCTGTACAGTAATCCACAGGAGGGGGTTTGCACGTCCTCCCCATGCCCTTTTTTATTCCGCTCCCCTTTTGTCTGCGTCCACTCCAGATTTTTCTGAAAGCTCTGGCTCAGCAAATTTGCTGCATATGCGGTCATATTCAATAATAATTCATACACTGCATGGCTTTCTAATTTCAATATTTTTTTTTCAACTTTCCATCTGCTCTCCTGTTGCTATCTGCCTCCCGTTCCCTGACTCCCTGTGGATCAACTGGCTCCGCACTCAAAGACAGAGAGTCACGTGACTAGAACTGGATCAATACGAGCGCATCTTTCACCATGCACTGTACAATGAGAATTACATAACCTGCTTACAACCTACCATTCTGTGAGCCTAAAAATCCCAGATGAAAAAAATTAAACATCGTGATTACTGTCAGGAGCTTGTTTTGAGATTTCCGGCTGCACATGATGCAGCACATCTAATCCAGTAATTTGATAATTTACTACAGCACAGAGGACCTTGTTTTCCGGGACCAAGGCAGTCACTGTTGTTGCTTTGGTGCTACACGTCAGATCATGTGTTTCCTTCTGTAAACTGTTCCTCTCTTGCAGTAACCAAAGAGAAAATGGGATGACTCTCTCTTTCAAAACATTATCCCTTTTTCCCTTTAGGATTAGCTCAGCCCCACTGGCCTTCAATGAGAGTCATAATATTGTGGGTCTTATCTGCAGAGCAAACAATATGCTGAGGTTTAATATAAAAAAATGTTAATCCGCCTTATGTAACTTGTATCTTATATCCATGAAATCTGCAAAACAAAACATGTCTCTTCATGTCACTATGAAAAAAATTCTGATATTAGTATAAATCCTGCTATTCAGAGTCTGCTATTATGATAATGCTCCAAATAACTGGATTCAGCCTTGAGTCAAGCCATTATTCTATTTCTAACACCGTGTGTGTATATTTAATTTTGCCAGGTCTAGAGGTAATATTTCAGTGCCATTTTTTTTGTATTTAGGCAAGATTACACAAAATGTGACTCTAATTTTCATGAAATTTGCCATAAAGATGGAGCATGGCCTAAGGAAAGGCTATTAATATTTTTTTGCAAATGACTTTTGAAACGCATACCTGATTTTAAAAAAAAAAGAAGCCACAATGGATTCTTCTGATGAAGCCGAGTTGAAAGCACCCAATAAAGTCTAAATCGTTATCTCCCACATTGCATATTGGTTTAGAAGTTTTATTTAACAGCCAATTTCTTTCTTCAAATTTTCACCAAACTGGCTCAGATGATATTTGGATGGAGCCTCAGGGAGGTTATCATGTAAAATCAAAATGGCATTGCACCTGCCAAATAGCTTTGCAACATTTTACCACTAGGCTGCGCTGCAATAAGAACAAGTGCTTTTTTACCTTAAGAGTTTTTTCCGACTTTGTGTTTGGTCATTTAGCCAATCTCATGTATAAATAATGGTGCAAAGTATATTCTGTTGTTGTTAGGGCATCAAAAAGTAATATTTTAGCTCTAAACATGTCAGTTTGTTGCTCAGTTTGTTCGACGATTAAAGATCTTAAGAAATACTGGATTGGGTGCTATGAATGTTTGTCGAAACATTCTTGACACCCCCCCCCAAAAAAAACAACTGCTCCTCAAATATTGGGATTTTAGTGAAATATGATACAGTCATGATCGTAACAAATTTGGTCACACCAAAACTTTTTAAACTTTTTTAATATAACTATGTTTATTTTGATGATATGGTAACTGTCTAATGCCTGTTTTTAAAAAAAAAGTTTTATAAATGCTTGCCAATGCGTTTTCCTTCATGAAAATTCATGTGAGCCCCTTGTGAGGTTGAATGTGAAATCAAAACATGCATAAGAGCACCACGAAAAAGCTTTTTTTTACAGCTTGTACACATTCACTCAATCACCAGTCTAACCATCCCCTGATGCAATGAAACCAGAGGATGTCACAGCGATGCTGTGATCCCACCAGGAGGGAGGCTTCAAATGAAAAGGTCACATCTCATCCACCTGTTAAAGAGCAGATGCCACATCAGAGCAATACTTGGCATAAGTGCAGGTACGGTTATACAGCTCACGCACATGAACTCACAGAGGCACACATCACGCACACTACCGCAAGATGCCTGACCCTTCTCCCTGGGTAGAAAAAAACACATGCAGAGGATAGAAACAGAACCTTTTCCAGGGATGATCGCACTGGCAACACAAAAGCCTTCGACTGTTGATAAAGTATAAAGGTTGGAGCGGCGGTCATGTGATGCCTCTTACACAAGATCGTGCCTTCAGTCACACCACTGCCGTGACTACTCAATGGTGACAGAAAATGCCTGGGGATGCTCTCCCTTTTTTTGTTGTGTGTTTACACAGTATACACCCACATGCACATACAAGAGCATGAATGAACACACGTGCACATAAACACAACAGTACCTGGAAGCTGCTATTTCCACCTTACTCCTCGCAATGGCTGCAGCCCTCTGTGCCCCCTCCACAGCCCGATCTACCTTCTCTTTGGTTTTGGGGTTCTTAAGAGGAATCAACTGCTTTCGTATTCCACGCACCAACACGTTATTTTTGTACTTCCCTTCTTCTTTGGTGCCATCTGGGAAAACCGTGCACCCGTAACCATGGCGCTTGTTGTTAAGCCATTCTCCTTCATATTTCATCCCGTTGGATCTCTCTGAAACACCAAATCCATTCCGCTTGTCATTCTTCCACTCGCCCATGTAGGTCTCAGTTGTGGTGGCATCCACATGATCCTCCAGAAGTAGGTCCTCATCTGCCAGCTCGCCATCACCGATGGATATGGTAGAGTTGGCGTCACTGGAGCTGATGCGGCTCATGGTGGCATCGCTTCTTGCAGAACTGCGTTTGCTGGAGATCGAGGTCCGAGAATCAGACTTGCGCAACTGTCGAAGGCTGCCAAACAGTGAGCCCCGGCGGAACAGGCCCTTCTTCTTACCGGTGACGACCTCGCTGTCTGAGTGGAAGTTAAGGACGAAGCCGCCACGACTGCCTGCCGGCGTGTCTGCAGAGGAGGAGAGGTCATGGAGCACTGTGCCGTTGCTCTGCTCAGAGCGCAGAGAGGCCATAGACGTACGAAGTGGAGAGCGGATGACAGTGGCCATGCCATAGGGCACACTCTGACGGACGCCATAGCCGTGGCGCATCCCACCCATCCACTGGCCTTGATAGGTACCTGAGAAACAAGCAGAGATTTTATCTTTTTTTTGTATTTTCTTTCATTTGAATAACTTTTTAAGAGGACTTAAAATGTAGTAGTAATTTTCTGTGTTTTCTGTTTTAAGTATCATGAACTTTTATCACTTTGAGACCCTTTAGTCTCAGCTCGTAACTCATTGGAGGGAATTAAGGACCACGTTATATTAGATGAAACAGTGCAAGACTACAAGAACACTCCATGCTGATGAAAACATAATTAGCCATTTCTGATATTATCTGCTATTTTCTTTAATAGTCATTCTTCCAAGCTGAAAAATACAAAATACCTTATTTACCAACAGAAAATGTGAAGAACATGGAAGAGAAGCGTATGGAGTTGTATGGATTAGGAAATGCACCAGTGGTGGTCAAGAGCACCAAATATTTGCAAAGAAACTCTTAAAACACTGCGTATCAAAAGTTTAAGTATGAATCTTTTGGCATGCATCAGGACAGTTAGAGTGGGAATTTAATAGCAGTAATTAGGCAAACGACACTGTCTCTCAGATTCTGAGAAACATCCTTCTGTTACACATCAATTCCAGGAAGAGACACACACTCTTGGTTGTAAGGCAATATCTGAGGTGGTCTTACAGTGATTTAAGGAGGCAAGTCTGTTAACTGAAAATGTTGCACGTCTGTGCAAACCTTCCCGAGACTCCCTTTTATAAATTGTCTCTTTTAAAAAAATCAATCTACATAATATGAAAGAGTGGTAAAATTGAAAAAAATCTATTCAAGTAAAGGAATCAGCAATGTGCTCCTTCACATGGTGGAATCTTTAACAGGAGTGCATGGACCACCACCAACGACAACATCTGATTTCATTCAAGTCTGCAAAGCTTATCTTTATAAAAGCCCTGAAGTCAATGCAGTGTTTTATATCATAACTCTCTTTTTCCTTTGCCGGACACCTCAGGTTGGCTACACACACTTTATGTATCACCACAAAGTTCTTGAAACAGCACTGCATATGGGAACACAGCGGAGCCTTGTTGAAGGAGCACAGAGTTTGGCAACTAATGAAATGTTTTCTGTTCCTTCCACTCAGATCTGTGACCTTGAGCATTGCTAACTCGGCGACAGAGACTTGATTAAGATACCGATACAGAGGATGGGATACTTGGGATGATAGTTAATCACTTAAATAGGTGCCTATTTTCAGGCGGCCACTGTCAGTACGCAAATTCACCACCATCCGTTTGTCAGGGAATTACTGTGAGTCATATAATGAGGAGAATACTTCATTAATCCTATTTAGTGCTGCTGAGCCCAATGAGCATTGAGCAGGCCTACAGTAGCCTCTTCAAAGCATCATATTACATTTCTGTTCCTGATAATAAGAAAGGCTTGTTAATCCGTTGCTCCAATCTCATTTAGCAACACAATTAAATAATCTAACAAAAAAATTATACACTTGCCCAGGTGGATAAACAGTGCAAGATTAACAGGCCTGCCCTGTGATGCAGTTCAAATTTGGTGACCCTGCAGATCAAGTCCTCAGGATGCTGCAGGGGCCAGACGACCAGATGTTGTGAAGATCCTCTAGGATCAGCTGATTTCCCAAGCCCAGCAATCTGTAGCCATCATATGTGAGACATTCATTCTGCACCATAAGGCCTCAGTTAGTGAGATGATGCTTACAAATCACCCGGAGACTTGATTGTTTTATAAGGAAAGGACCATATGTAGCACAACAGGCCTGGTGAACCACTTGCAAGCATTTGCTTTTTATGTTATCTTGAGATCTTGTCTCTGAGATCAGATTCAAGTCTTCGCATAGGAACACATGAAGAGTTAGTGAGTTGAGGGGCTATGGGAGGGGGCTCACTAACCTTTTGTTTTAAGCAAATCTGAGTGTGCGTGACTTAAGAATGCTGAATGGCATAGATGATTGATCAGCACGTGTATTTTCAGCTCTGATTGCATTAAGTTGTTGGGAGGCTGAAAATCTTCTTGTTTTCATTGCAGACTCACCTTCTTATGTATGACAGAAGTTACATTTAATCTCGTTTCTTCATTGATTGTTTAAATGCAGAAATAAAAGAAAAACACGAATTATGTCGCTTTGAAATGGACATTTTTGCTTTGATTTTCAAACCACTTCTTCTTCAGGCATGGAGGAGTCTCACTCCTCCCACTGTAAGGAGCAACCGGTAGTTACCAAATGAGATGCGCCTCAGGAAAAGCCTTAACCTCGAGCAGGATTGTTTGTTTTTTTAAAAAGACAGGAAAGAAAAGTTGTCAGCTGACTTTGATGCCCGTCTTGGGGCGGAAATGATGATGCACTTGACCACAGTGAAGAGTGCGCAATCATGAGCTGCAACTCAACTCATATTAGATGAAGATCAGCGCTCTGGTACCATTAGCTTCATTCGGTTGGAGTCTAAGCATCCTACACACCAGCTTCATAGCACATCATCAGTTAAAGCGACACGCACATTCAACAAGCACTGTGCCACATCCCTAAAACCTTCTGTCTTACCGCCATCGCCGTAGGTTTCGACCCCATATCCATCCTGCAGTCCGTTGCTCCAGGTACCCTCGTATCTGGCAGGTGTGTTGTGGCTCTGTCGGACCCCGTATCGACCCTTAAAACCGTGACTCCACTCTCCTCGGTAGATCCATCTTCCTTTATTCTCCACACCCAGCCCGTGCCGCTTCCCCTGGGACCAGTAGCCCTTGTAGGTATTCCCACTGGGCCAGGTGTACACCCCTACTATCTCAAAGCCGTGCGACCAGGACCCGGCGTATTCGCCTTGGCCCTTGGGTCCGGTGCAGATGCCATGTCCGTGGGCTTTGCCATCCTCCCACCCCCCGCAGTAAGTGCCACCGTCGTCGAAGTCAAACCTTCCGCCCGTCATTCAGATAAAGGGTGGAAATAAAGCAGATCGCGCGCAGCTGCAGACTCAGGAGTCTCCAGGACCGAGGTTGGGTGATCCAGGACCGGTGGTGTGATGAACGGACGAGCCAGCAGGATGATGACTAGAGCAGAAAAAAGGAGGGTGAGGACAGTGGACTGGTACTTCCAGACATGCAATTCAAAAGGCATGCGTAATGGTAAGAGTAAAGGTATGAATGGTGGGCGTCATTTACCGGAGGCGCACGCCGGATTGTCCGATGTGTGCTGCTCGTCTCCCCCCTCTCACCCACTGATCACAGAGGGAGAGAGAGAGAGGTATGGAGACCCTGCTGAAGGAAGGCACGGGGCCAATCGCAACGTCACGGCACAGGGACCTCCCACTCTCTCCTCTCTCTCCTCTCTCCCTGTCACTGTCACCCCTCTCGGTGAAGAGCCCTGATGCCTCAACCCACCAAAATAAGACCCCTCTATATTTATGCCAAACTCTCCTTCGCATTTGAAAGACGCGCCTCTCTCCCCACAGGTGTAAATCCCGGCAGAAGTTGTCTTACTCACATAATTGTATTTGTCTGTAACGATCAATAACGAGATTATGAGCAAATGTTACCCATATGCCCATATCACAAAATGATAATAGCTATAGATTTACATCTTCTCAGCTAACTTATCTTTCGAATATGTTGGCCAGCTGTTTCCCTGATATTTCAAGTATTTTTATTTCGTGATATAATTTACTTAATTGTATTAAGCCTTTAATATTCCACTGAAAATGACGAGCGCATGCGTGAAATCTTTTTACGTGACATGCTTCTATCAACGAATCAGGTAGACCTGCACAAATCGGCATTACCTTAAACGAAAGTAGTGACCTTTGAGCACTTTATAAGCTCCAGCCGGACATTATTAACCAACCGATGCTACAGAAGTCAACAAAAGCACAACACTGACCTCTGCAGTACAAATATTTTCGTTGCACGGGAGGTCCAAGAAAGAGTTGAGCCGTGGAACATTCCATTTGGAAATTTAATGGTGCTCATCGGCTACATTGTGGACTGTAGATGGAGTAATTATTTTAAGGTTCTCTTAATTTGAATGGACCATCTGTGAATTATATTGTAACGGTGCGAGAACCCTCCTGCCACAGGTGACACCAGCTTGTTTAAGTTGTTATGGCCTTGTTAGGGTTTTCGGTTATTACTGAAGTCTTTATCAAAATATTTGCAGTAATTGTGAGATGGCTGTTTATGAATATGGTGAATAATCCACATGTATCTCTCAGGTGCTGCCCCCCCCCCCCCCCCCCCCCCCTCTCTCTTTAAAGGCATGAAGAAATGAGGGATGGTTATTTTTTTTACATCCATTGCATGTACAAAAACAAGTATATATATGTATATATGTATATATATTAATGTATATATATACATTAATTACAAAGTAATAATGAGTAATCTCATGTCTTTAATTACACTCCAAGCCAGCGGAGGGAGCAACTATGTCAACAGTGATGCTGCGCGCTGCCTTTTCTCGTTCCCTCAGATGCTAACAACTAAAATGGCGTCCGAAAACGGCTCCGAATCACAAGATGAGAAAGCAGCTCTTACAGAAGCGAGCTCTAAGCAGGATGTGCATCAGCAATGCAGCACAGTTGCAGAAAAACAGGAATCAAAATTAACGCTTTATCACTGGACTCAGTCTTTCAATTCCCAGAAGGTGAGCGCGTGTCATCACGTTTCAGCACCACCGTTCAGTGGACAGCTCCTCATCAGTTTATGAATTATAAATGTAACATGGTTCTCATCTCTGTGTATCGTTTTAGCTTTATTTAACTTCTTCTTATTTTGGCTTCGTTAATAAAACTATGTGCATCGCATTTTTTAAAAGGTACTTTGTTAAAATAATGTTGTTCACAGGTGCTCTGTTCAAGCCTTCATAACGAACCTCTACCTCTACGATTGTTTTTCAGGTACGTTTGGCCATAGCAGAGAAAGGTTTGCTCTGCAAAGAGTACGACGTGAGCCTGCCCCTCAGTGAACACAACGAGCCATGGTTCATGCATCTGAATCCTACCGGTGAGGTGCCAGTCCTTGTCCACAATGACGATGTCATCTGTGATCCAACACAGATAATGGACTACTTGGAGCAGAACTTTAATGATGGTGAGAATGAATGAATAGGAAGTGGCTGTTGGTCTTTGTTAGACTGGCAGCTCTTAGCGCTTATTTAGTCATTAACAGCATGACACATAAACTGAGCTGGCTTGCACACTTTTTTTAAAGTGCATTTTCATTTAGTTTCCTTTGTTGTGTTCCTTGTGTTGCATGTATATTGATTTATTTGTTTTTTTATATTGTTTTGGCTTGCTTTGATCCATGCTAGCTATGTTCTGAGAGTCTGCATCCAATCGACTTAAAAGGAGGGAAATCTGGTAAGCATGGACTTACTTTAGCTGATACCTGAAAGTGTTTGAGTACTCAGTCTTACATTTTTTGAGCATGGTCCTCCCTAAGCTAAGAGTGTAGTGTATATACTCTCTCGTTATGTTAGTTGAACTCTGTCTTGGCCATGGTAAAAAATCTCTTTCATCAACAGAGATTTTTTGTTTCATTTGCAGAAAGTGAGGCAGGAAAAAACACAATTATTTTCTTTCTTTCTTGTCATGTTTGTTTCTAGAGGGCACTCCCAAGCTGGTTCCTGAAGAGGACAGTAGGTACTATCTCAGAGTGCAGCACTACAGAGAGCTTTTGGACTCACTACCAATGGATGCCTACACACATGGCTGTATCCTTCATCCTGAGATTACTGTGGACTCCCACATACCAGCATATGCTGCCACATCAATACGAAGTAAGACAGACGGATATGTACAGCATTATATGTTAGCAGTCTTGCAGCATCAGTTTCTCTTTTTATTGAATATCACAGAGGCTTTGCACAACAGTTTTTGTGTATCTCAAATGTTTTCCTGCCCACTCAAATTTTCTGTTTAATAAATTAAGCAAAACGAGGACATAGAGATCTTGTCATAGCTGTGGAACTTAATTTCATTTTGCAATATGATCCTTTCTGAAATTAAGTTGTAAGCTTTTGATTCTTTTGCTACATAGCATAGGATCTCCGGGTCGGGAATGAGAGCCTTCCACAAGTCGAGGAGTTCAAGTATCTCGGGGTCTTGTTCACGAGTGAGGGACGAATGGAACGTGAGATTGATGGGCGGATCGGTGCGGCGTCCGCAGTGTCGTGGGCTCTGCACCGACCCGTCATTGTGAAGAAGGAGCTGAGCCAGAAGGCGAAGCTCTCTATTTACTGGTCAATCTGCGTTCCTACCCTCACCTATGGTCACGAGTTGTGGGTAGTGACCGAAAGAACGAGATCGCGAATACAAGCGGCTGAAATGGGCTTCCTCCACAGGTTGTCTGGGCTCTCCCTCAGAGATAGGGTGAGAAGCTCAATCATCCGGGAGGGGCTCGGAGTAGAACCGCTGCTCCTCCGCATTGAGAATATCTGGTTAAGATGCCTCCTGGACGCCTCCCTGGTGAGGTGTTTATGGCACGTCCCACTGGGAGGAGACCCTGGGGAAGACCCAGGACACGTTGGAGAGACTATGTCTCTCGGCTGGCCTGGTAACGCCTCGGGGTCCCCCCAGAAGAGGTGGAGGAAGTGGCCTTGGACAGGGACGTCTGGGTTTCTCTGCTCAAGCTGCTGCCCCCTCAACCCGACCCCCAGAGAAGTGGTAGATAATAGATGGATGGATGGATGGATGCTACATATTCTATACATCTTATGAAAGTTGAGGATGAAGGAAAAGTCAGCAGATTAAATGGATTTTGTCCACACAAAAAGACCCCTAGCGGATCTTGGCCTATTTCTATACATGATCACTAATTTCCCTTTTGTAATACTAAAATCTGATGTAGGCCTTGTTATGCGCAAAAGGTGCTTCAGTCTTTTTTTTCTCTCCCTCTCTGTTGACAGCACAGATCAGCAACACACAGACCGAGCTGGAGAAACTGTCCGAACAGAACCCAGAGCTTAAAGATGCTTATTTAGCAAAACAAAGGCGCTTGAAAGTAAGTAGCTTGATTAGCAGAGTGCCAAATTAGCTAAAATACTGTGTTTTCTGGAATATAGCTGAGGTTTTACCTTCCATATCCACAAAACCCGACTGCTGCTTTGTCTGCATGAGACAGCAGAAAGTAGTGTTGATGCCATGGTTAAGACACCACATCTCACTAAATGAAGGAAAAACCAACAGCCTTTGAATCAGTTGCTCCAAACCCCAATATCTGACCTTCATGGTGAAACACATCCTGCATCTGTTTTGTCCATATATTCACTACAACTCCACATTGAGATTCTCTGTGAACTGCTACCTCAAAAATGAAAAGCAGCAGAAAAACTTTATTGCATTTTGTGAAGGTTGTAATTGTGCAGTGGTCTGCAGCTCACACACAGGGTGGTCTCACTCCTCTCCTTTGCTGCACTCTGCTTGGATTGAAAAAAAAGTTAAGAAGCTACAGTCTTGGTCTGTTGGGCCTCGTAAGACATAATTTCATTTTGGAATAATTTTTTATTACAGATTTGAGAACTGGGGCTTTTCTGATGACAGGACACAAAATAAGGGGATAGGCCTTAAAAAACAAGGACATCTACACAGCCAAGCTGAAGAAAATATGCTCACTTGCTAGCAAGTTGTAGTTGTCATGGCTAAGCAGAGTTCATGCTGAAACTAGATTTACTTTATAATTTCCACAATTATACTCTATATATTGTGGAACTATTTTGCTTTTTCTGAACCAGCATATCAACTGATACATTTTGATATTTTGTACAACTGAGACAGTAACTAAATCCAGTGAAAAAAAAAATCCAATCCCCTGCAACTGAATATGATTTGTGTGCTATGTGGTGTATTCATAACATTTGTTGTGTGGACATTTAAAAAGGCCATATGCTTTTTATGTTTTATGCTTTGTGTGTTTCATATTTTTTTGTAAGTTATAAAGCCCAATGTTCACAACAAAGGCAGTACTTCTCTCCTCATGATTTTTTCTGTGCAAATGTCTCTATAGTCCAAGTTGTTTGACCACGACAACATGAAGTACCTGAAGAAGCTTCTGGATGAACTTGAAAGTGTGATGGACCAAGTGGAGACAGAGCTGCAGAGGAGGGTCGAGGAAACACCAGGTATCCACACAATCTTGTCAATCTTGTCAGTGCAACCAATGTTGGCTATATTTGGGATATATAATACATCACATAATGCTTCATTTTTATTCCACCTATAATAATTTTTTCCCTGGCCTCTTCCACTTGTAGAAGAAGGCAGCCCATCCTGGCTCTGCGGTGACTTCTTCAGCATGGCTGATGTCTCTTTAGCTGTCACTTTACACCGCTTAAAGTTCCTTGGCCTCTCCCGTCGCTACTGGGGTAACGGTAACCGTGTCAACGTGGAAACATACTATGAGAGGGTGGTGGAGCGGCCGGCCTTCAGGAGAGTGCTGAGCCACGTCAACAACATCCTGATCTCTGCTGTCCTCCCTGTGGCATTTCGTGTGGCCAGGAAAAATGCCCCAGTTATATTCGGTACCTCTCTGCTGATTGGGATTCTGGGGGGGGCTTCATACCTCGCCTTCCTCTACATGAAAAAGAGGCTGACTTCCTTCAGCTGAGGGAGTCTGAGGTGGTTCAAGACTGAATTAAGGCAAAAATGATTTAAGCGCTTGGTAATCAATTAATAAACATTAATAACATATAACTGAACAAACCTTAATAGTTTTCTGTGTTGCTTGTTGCACAAAATGCACTTTTATTCATCGTTATCGCTGCATTATAAAGCAAACAGACTGACTTGTTAGTTGTGAGTTTGTTTTGCATTCTTTTCAATCACATATACCAAAGCTGAACAGCCTCTGAACAGCACCGTATTCACATGCTATGCTTCGGTAGGAGGTGTGTATACCAGCTTATATGTATGTAAACATAGGTCACCTGAAATAGGTCGTAGATTCATAATGGCTCCCTGCGTTCAAAGTGCTAAGAAGGTTCTACTTAGGAAGGTTGTTTTTACAGTCCATGTGGCTGCACATGAATTCCTGTCTAGCCAAATTCAAAGTACAGTAATGTACCCATAATAATAAGCCAACACTGAAATGGATTAAAACAAACACAAGATGACTTGCCCTCTTAACTGAGAGCAAAGAAAACAACTGTGGTCTGTTGGAACAGGATGCCATGTCACATAAGTTAAACTGACTAGAAGTTCAAAAACACCAAATTGGGCAGTTTAGACATCTAATTGTGTACTTAAATCGTTACTAAGAGTCTAACACGTTTTGCCTTATGTGTGCTTGTCATTTGCTGTTTCACTGGCATTGATATTTGCATGTTAGAACATTAAAAACAAGTACACCCAAAGTCTACAGTCTGTTTTTCTGTAAAGGAGTTTGACAAAATGAAACTTTCTGATCTGCCTTGCAGTGAAAGTACTTTAAAACGTGGCTCTACAAATCACAAAAAAAACCAACGTTCTAGACATCTCAAGTCATCACATATTTTCGTCCACATAAGGGATGACGCAAGGTTTGATTGACTCACCATTTAACAATTTCCGAATGAATACTTTTGCAGACTTATTTACATATGCAGACTATCATTCCCAACATCTGTCTGGAATTAAAACAGCCTCCAGTGTTTCCTGGCATTCAGATGTAATTCAGAATGGCATTAAAAAAAAATTCACAAGCATCGTTTAATGAGCTATCACATGTCATACAGGTTTTAAACAAGATTTAAGAGGAAAACTAGAGAAGAACCACTCACATCGCCCCCCCAGACCCTGGCTGTAAGTCAACATCTACAGTAATCTGTTTGCACAGTCAGAGCCCTCCAGGCCAACATTGACATTCAACATATGCTGAGCTTTGATTTAAATTCCTCCTCACGTGAGCTCAGCCTCACATAAAACAGACACAGGGACTTTTCAACAAACCCTTGCCTTTGTTTTCTGTGTCCAAGGGGCTGGGTAGTGGGGCTGTCAAAGAAATCCCTCACACGTGTTAAGGCCACATGAGAGTTGAGATGTCAAAAAAGCATTAGCTCATACTAGCATACAAGCTTTGGAAAAATCATTCTCTTGCAAATGGCAACCAAAATGATGTCATTTTTGCTCCAGAGTTATATCACAGAGGTGCCTTTTCAAGGAACAAAGTCTCAAATAAAGTTTGGATACACAAGTTCTACGGTATTGTTGGAAAGTTAGTAAATTTATCTATGTATCGATTTATGGATGCCTGGATTAGTGCAAACCATCTTAGCACAGCAAACGCCAACTTTTAAGAGACATAAAACCTATACCATTAATGACTAAAACCAAAGAAGTATATCTTATGACAGTTGTTTGACTATATTATACAGGAATAATTGTTAATGCATAAAAAAAATAGACCATATTGACCAAGATGAGCAATTAAATTAAACCTTGAAAATATTTTTTTCTTTACTCTGATTAGAAAGAAGTAACTGCATATATGTTCCACAAGGGGGCAATGTTTCCTCAAACAACCCTTTTACAGTGGAACTTAGAGAATTATGGATCATGCTCAGTAAACTTCTGTCTCAAGTATTCAGAGAGAATGCTACTCATTTTCTTGCAAAGCATATAAACCGGAGTATGGATTCCATTTGCATTTGTGACACTTTCAGCCAAAAATGATTAATTAAGTTGATGAAATACATCTGTTGTTTTGGCTGGACATAATTATGAGTTATTCAGGCTATTTGTTCAACTTACGTTCCTATTTCTTCATATAACTACTCAGGAAGAGTAGAGACATTATAAATGTATAACTCATCTCGACTGAACTCATTTGTCAGCTTCATACAGTAAAATATTTGGATTTCTCAAAACACGTTGCCTATAGCAGCAAGGTTTGACAAACTAACAAAGAACATTTAGAGGACACATTTTTTTATATTTATTATGACTCTCCATTTCTTTGTCTTTGTATGTGGATCAAAGACTGGAAAAAAAAGCCAATCATTATCTTATTGGCGTCACTGTTATATGTTTTATGAATGCAGGAATTGTGTCATCCCAAAACTACACTACAACAAAAAAAGAGCTGATGGTGTAAAAAAATCCATCTTTGGCATAATACAAGCTGGCTAACTAAACAAAGTAAGATCTATCCATCTATCTATCCATTTTCAAACCCATTGATTGATTGAGTTCAGGGTCTTGGGGGCGGGAGGATGAAGCTTACTCCGGGTAACATCAAACAAAGGCAGGGTACACCCTGGACAGGTTGCAGGTTGAAAGGTTTATTGAAATTGAATTATGACTGAATCTGAGCCGAAGCTTTTTTCACAACCTTTTACGGGTAAAAACACAGTGCTTAGGAAAGCAGTGCCCTCTGAAAGGTTTGGCAGGGAGGTGTTAAGGATTCAGTGCATGTTGTCTGTACACAGAGGAGTTTAAAAGTGCTCTCAACGGGCACATTTAAAGGTGGAGAGAGACACTAATATGGATAAAGAATGCTCATGGGATATAGATCCACAATGTTAGGGAGTCAAAAGTAAAAGAAGTTGTGAGAAGAAACGAAAAAGTGAATATTGAAAGGGATCTATCTCCTTCCCATATCTGAGCATCTTGCCAGTTATAATGAAAGGCACCAAAAGGGTCAAACGCAGTCCCTTCTTTTGAAGTTTATCAGCACTTTAAATGTTCTTATGGCTACCTGTTGCTGGGTAAGGAACTTTCTTTTCCTGGCTTGAGCTGACACACACTTTCAAAAGTTCTTGGTGAAAAAATAAGACGGCCATGAGGTGGCTGACATCACTGATGATGTGGCGTTAGAGTTGAGGCACGTCTTGTGTGATTATTTATATTCCCATTTAGAGCATCTTTAAAACCTCTTTGTTGTATCTTAGAAATTGTGACTGGCATCCAGTCAGACCGTTAAAACAGAGCTGCATGCTGTCTCTTCTCTGCCATTAAAATAAACAAAATCAATATGTCTCAAGGCATCATCAACTCCCCCTTTTTCTCCCTCTCCCTGCCTTCCAAGAACCTGCTTTTCTCTGAACACAGTCCCTCTCATTTTGCTCCCCCTGTCAGAGTGCTGACGTCGAAAGCGCTGGGTGAGGTGGTGCAGGTGCCTGTTTTGGAAACGGATAGTTGCATGGAAACCCCCAGCAGACACACACCAGACAAGAGAAAAGAGAGAGATGGAGGCGTGGAGTACAGCACGTTTGGGTGGCAGAGTGATGCCTGGAAATGAGTTGCTCAGTGGTGCAAGAGAAAAGGGAGGAACCAGGGAGAAAACTGACCACAACGTTGAAATGACTCGGAAAATAGAGCATGCAGCGGGATGAGAAGTGCAGAATAACCTGCAGCACTGGAGGTGGAAAAGCTCAAGCTGGAGCGAAAAAAAATACATAAATATTCTTTCTTGAGAGCTCAAATGTCCGAAAGAACTGCACAGTGACAATCTCTAAATGACTCAATATAGGTGACAGCCATTGCTTTTCAGCATGTGTTTTTAGCCATAATCAAGTCATAATTAAGTCAGGGAGCGGAGATTTGTTGCTGGACTGAAACTCTTTGTGCAGAAAGTGAAGCAGGTGGACTGTTGGGTGATGATGTTTGAGCTGCATCAGATATCCACAGACAGGCAGCCTGGGCAAACAGTAACCCACGCAGCAGTCAGCTGACAGACAACTTGATGTGGCTTTCTCTCAGTACAGTGAGCGAGTGGGATCATGGAAACTTCCATACACTTTTTGCAGTTTGAGGCTTTGAGCTGCAGAGGCAACAGCTATGGGGAAAATGGGTTTCTGTTGGAAATGTCTGAGGTAGAAGAAATACAGTGATATCAACCAGAGGAACAATTCAGAAATCAGGAGAGAGGAACACTGTTGTTGTCATATGAATCATCAAACTCTCCATCACACACGCAAAACCAATAGTGTTAAGTCTGACTGGTCAAGACAAATGGAGAAGATGCTGCAGATTACATAATGACACTGTAGACACAGGGATAATGCCATGCCAAGACACACTACCTCAGTGAATGGACAGCAGCTGTTGTGCTCTTTCACTGCTGTCCTCTCAGCCCTGTTGCATCGGTTGATTTGCACTGCTACATTTCTCCTGTGACGGTTACTTTGGACGCACGATGTAGGACAAACGAGGGAAGAAGTCCAAAGTCTGTTGGCACTATCAACGGTCTTCTGAGAAAACTATCTGCCTTTTCCAGAAAGCAGTCATCACCACCTTTCAGAGTGTCTGCGATGTACTGTTTGCTGAGTCGACAGAGGTGGGATCTTAGGGTGTTGACACTACTGTTAAAATGACCCCCCACTGGCTCATGCTTCTCAGCTTTATGATGAAATCCTGTGCCACCATTCATCCCCACATGTGCTCCTCAAATATTTAACCTTGGCCTATATAAACACTGCAGCACAGGGGAGATGATACCCAATGCCGTTTGGAGTGTACCTCCAGCATTATAAATCTCAGCTCAATTGGCCAGATGTGGCCAAATCAAACACACCAACAGGTTTTTATTGTGTTTATGAATTTTCTGTGGATGATGAGTTTGCCATTTCCATGCAAATTAACCAGTGGCCCCAGGGGATCTTAAGTGACAGCAGAATTATTTTTTTGAATTATTATTTTTTTTAACCAATTCTGTCTCTTTTTGGAAAAGTACAACTTTGACAGATGTTGTTGAATAGAATAAAATTAAAAGACTTATGATGTTCATTCATGCCTCCACTAGCCAGCTGGACATAGACTGTCACTATGAACCAGTGAGGGGTTGCTGGAGAGGCCCTTTGTGCTGTTCATGTCAGAGTGTGAACAGCACATATAACACTACAACAGAGCCAAAATGCAGAAGCAATATGTGAAAAACAAAGTTTATCCTTACTGCTTCATAAGAAAATAAGAGGGTGAATAGCAGCCAGGTGCTAGTAATCAACTGTACTTGATTAATGGATCATCACCAAGTGCAAGCACATCTGTAATAGCAGATGTTTTAGCGGTTTGTTGTTCTGGGTGTGAGTGTTAACACAACGCTAAGGAGGAAAGACATCAGCAATGATCTTAGAAAGACAGTTGTTGCTGCCCATCAATCCATCATTCTAAAAAGGGTTATGAGGTCATTTCCAAGCAATTTGGACTCCATCATTCTAAAGTGAGGAAGGTTATTCATGAGCAGAAAACATTCAAAGCAGTTGCCAATCTTTCAAGGATTTGATGTCCTTGTGCCAAAAGTTAGATTGTGCAATGCTTAGGGGTTAGGGTAGAGGTAGCTCTCAGAATCTACAGGCCTCAGGTAGCATGTTAAATGTTAAAGTTCATGACAGTACAGTTAAAAGGTTAGTGTACAAGTACAGCTTGTTTGGAACTGTTGCCAAGAGAAACCATCTTCTCTCTAAGAAGAAGAAGGCAGCACATCTTACGTGCACAAAGTTGCATCTGAACAAACCACAAGACTTCTGGAACAATGTCCTTTGGATAGACGAGACCAAAGTGGAGATGTCTGGCCCTAAAGCACAGTGCCTCATTTGATGAAAACCAAACACAGCATATGATGATGTTTCAGTTTTCATTTCTGAGAAAAAGACCATTAACTCGAGGAAAAACCTGAAATTTGGAATAATGTAACTGTAAAAATCTGAAGCCAATCTGATATGTCATTGCTGAGTATGTAAAAGTGCACAAACATAGAAAACAAAATTGATTGGTTTACTTTTTGATTTTTTTCTTTGATTCTGCATGAGCAATATTTCTCTTCACAGAAAGTTTTGTTCAAGCCAAATAATACACTTTCCCGCACACATGCAAAGAGACTCACGCACTCTTGTCCACTGGTTCACTTCTGATTTTCTTCTGGCAAAAGAAGTCTTTCTCCTCAAATGATATCATCATTCTGTTAGAATGCGATTGTATTTGTGTTCCTGTGTTCTGTTGTTGTGATTGTTATGATGTTTTATTTTCTACAACATGAAACAGCCCTATTTTGGCAGTCCAAATTAAAGTCAAGTCAGGACAGGGATTGATCAAAATCAGCTGAGTCTTGTAGTTTGTGCTCTAGAAGCAGCCTGTCCTCTCTGACCTGGTTATAGCAATAGCTGCACACAATAACACAGCCTGACTTTTGTTAGTTGCAAAAATGTTTCCCTGGAGGGAATTCACAGTGACAATGTGAAGATTTGAAACCAAATCCTCTTTGATAGGGAGTTGTTCATTGTGTGTGTTGATGCGTGCATATGTAGAGAGGAGCTTCTGAGTGAATGTTCTGTGTGTGGCCCGTGCGAGCAAAGGAGATTTCGGGTCAACTTTGATCGTGCAACCTTTGAACTGGTTATATAGTTCCTTAAATGTACACTTATCTTCAGAGACACATTCTATTTGCAGAGATGGGTCAAAGCTGGAGTACTCTCATTGGTGTGTTACAAATTCCACATCTCTGTTACAAACCAACATGCTATTTCCAAGACAGAAAATAAGCTTTCCCGAGAGCACAATGATGCTGGATAAATGCACAACTCCGAGTCCAAAAAAAGTTGGGACACAGTCAAATTTAAATGAAAACAATTGTTTGCAGATTGAACTAATCTGTATTTTTGATTCGCAAAAGATCATAGAAAACGTATTCAATGTTGAAAGTGAGACATTTTACTATGTCATGAAGAACATTAGCTCATCTTCAATTTGATGGGAGTAACATGTCTCAGAAAAGTTTGGATGGGACAATGTTTACCATTGCTTAGCATCCCCTGGTCTTTTTTCACAACAGAGGAGACCAATTGTTGGACCTTTGGGTGATAAATGTGATAAATGTCCTGTCTGATTCAGGATTCTAGCTGCTCAGCAGTCCTGGGTCTTTGTTGTATTTCTCATTTCATGATGAATGCTTTCAGTTGCTGAAAGGTCTGGAATGCAGGCAGGCCTGTCCAACACCTGAACTGTTCTACTACAAAGCCATGCAGTTGTCATTGTTGCCGTACATGATTTTGCATTGTCTTGCAGAAATATGGAAGGCTTTTCCTAAGAAAGAAGTAATCTGAATGGGAGAATTTGTTTCTCTAAAACTTGTATATATCTGTCAGCACTGATTTGGCCCTTCCATAATTATTCCTACTAACAGAGATACTGGCTTCTAATCTGATAACCAGCTGGATGGTCCCGCTTCTTGTCAGTCAGGAGGACTCAGCATCCATGATTTCCAAGTAGAATTTCAGTTTTTAATTTGTCTGACCAAAGAATCCTTTGCCTCATTCTATTTCAAATTAATTTTGGCTCAGAGAAGACATCAGTTTCTCTGGATCAGGTTAACTTATGGCTTCCTCTTTGCATTAAAGAGCTTTAACCTGCATTTGTGGATAGCACGGTGAACTGTGCTTACAGACAATGATTTCTTGAAGTGTTCCTGAGCCCATGCAATGATTTCCATGAAGGAATCATGTCTGTTTTACTGCAGTGCTGCCTGAGGGTCCAGAGATCATGGCCTTCCAGTACTGATTTTGGGATGTGATCCTTGTGCGTAGAGAGGTTTCTCTCAATCTGATGATGATGTTAAATGCTGCAGATTAAGGAATATTCAATTGCAGTTTCACATGGAGGAACATTATTCTGAAATTGCTCCACAATTTGCAGGTGGGGTCTTCCTCAGATTGCTGAACCTCTGGCCAGTGTTACTTCTAATACTCTGAACTTTGAATTTTACTAACACTGTGTTTTTTTCTATATGCGATAGAACAGAACAACCATCATACTGTTTGGCCACAGGCAAAGATGCTCACTCTGACCTTGTTGATGTCAAATAACCAGTCAGGTGTAATAACAGATCAGGATCGTGCCATCAGGTTAAAAAGTGGTACAGTCTGTGGATAGAGGAGAGCGAGAAATGAAAATACAATAGCATCTGGACACATTTTGATAACACTGACAAAACAAAGGCAGAATTGGCAATTTGCAAGATAACACTATCATATCAAGGCTAGTCAAAGATGAATGAATTGATGGTATGAACACCAGTAGCATGTATGCACAAGACCAGATGCACTGTAGCAGTTTGACATAGATAAACTCATCATAAACCTACAAATATAATGAAATGAAGTTTAATGTTTTCACATAAAACATAATGTAACATTATTCTATGAAAAAATACAATGTTTAGTATGATCACTCCAGATAATATTGATATATATATATGTATCCACACATACCAATTATGTCAAAACTTAGCTAAATAAGAGAAGCTGAATGTGTTACTAAGTGAAGAGCATTTTAGAGTCAGCTTCTTCTGCTGAACCAAGTGATCTGCACCAATGAGAACTTGGATTTCCACAGTGTGTGTACATGCCTTATATACCAGTTTTACTTTTTTTTATTACTATTTTTTTATACTTTTGGAACATAAGCACCAACAACTTCTGGGTCACATGTGAACGTCAGCATTATGAAACAACAAAGGAGCCTTATTAGGGGGTAGGCTGAGGTGGCGGACGGATGTAATACAGGCGCTTTGAGTTGAGCTTGACTCCCTGTTGTTCCACTTTTTCTTTGGTCTAATATATGCACCAAAGCAACTTGGCTATGTTTAGAAGGTGAAATACCTGGATGATGTTAAGAAATAAGATATGGTTATGGTTTACTATGGTTATGGTTAGGTAAAAATACACATTTGTTGTGAAATACCAGCCCAATCTCCAGCGCATAAGCTATGTAGACACTCTATGTATTTCTGGGTTCAAATATGTTAAATGACTGTGTTTCCTTAGAGAGTGACTGCTTTTTTATACACAATCATGCTACTGATATGTTCCACAGTTTTCTTTCTTTTTTTTAATCATTAGACATCCTGTGCAGACTGTTGTGGCTTAAATACCTCGCAATCAAATTCAGAAATCAAAACGAACAATAAAGAAAAAATGTCAGTATGCTGTCTTTGCACCCTTTTCAATCACTTAAATTGTGTGTATGTCGATTGAAACATCATCTGGACTATTTTTTTTTTTTTTACAAAAGGAGTTGTCATGTGCATGCTAAAAACAACAAAACACACTTTTTTCAGCATCAAAATGAATCTTCCTACAGTGCATAAGCATACAACACTTTGTTTCAAATAATATCAAAGTTAACAGAGTTCTATAAATTCAACAAAGACATGAAAATGTGTGTAGATTATCTCTAAGAAGTGAGCTGGATAACAGGTGAAACTATATATGGTATTCTAAGCAGGCACTGGAAAGCAGATTATGCTTTGGCAGGATTTTTGTGGCCTCCTTGCCAAGCACAATACTCGACATAATGAGAAACACTTGTTTCAAAATGAACAATCCACCGAGCCACACAGAATTCAAAAGCAACCAAGAGAGCTCACTTTTTACTGTATATCAGTAACACTGATCATATTTGGTGGACTTGGCTCACAGCCATGGGAATATTCCCATACAATACTACAAGAGACCAAGGTCTGTCAGTTTTATAAATATTCAAGAGATGTAGTTCGTCAGTGGAGAACACTGCAGAAGAAAACCAAACATTTAAAAGGAAATGAACAAAAGAGACTTCACTGCAAGCCATTTTCATAACTGCTTCCCAGGAAACTGGACTCTTTATTGCTGTCTTACGATGAGAATTTTCTCCTCTGGATTCCTCTTCAGCTGATACGAGACACTGCTGCAGAAAGACCAAGTGAATAAGCAGCATGTTTCTCTGTGTGAACAGATGTTGTCCAAGAACAAACGAAACACCAACACACTGTAATCACAGCTGCATCTCTCAGGGAACAATTGCTTCTACTTGTTGAACACAAGATGGCAAGATGATAAATGGAAGAAATAGCTGAAGCACAATCTTTCTATTACTGGGCTTTTGTTAAGCCAAAGGTCAATGCTCTTCTATCCATCTCACTGGGATTTAAAAGTTAATACATTTATTGAGTAGCGAAGAAGAAAACTGCATGGTACTGACTCTTCAACAGAACCAAAGAAATCCATACACGGTCCCTTTGTGTTTGTTTATATGAAAACCATTTTCATTATGTTGACTCATAAAAAAATGCTGGCTCAACTGAAAATGAAATGGACTTTAAAGTTTTTTCTTTGGCCTCGCATCTCAGCAACATTTCACTGCTACAAAGGGAGGTATTAAATGGTGGAGGGTTTTATTGACACGGCTGTATCCATGGAGGATTAGAGGTCTGTTTTCTCTGAGTAGCCTGAACCCATTAACACAAGCCAAGTGGAGAGAGACATTTTTTCCCACTGCTTGAAGTTCTTGAAATTATAGCTTGGGAAATTACTTGCTAACTATGAGCCTACAAGAGCAATGGAAATTGTTTCTATTTGTAAATTCCTCCTTTCAGATTGTGTGAGTGTTAGATCATGCTCTTGTGATATTTTGCAGCCACAAGGAAAAAACAAGGCTTAGCTAGAACTCGCATTATGTTGCAAGTTTGTAGTAGTCACTGTTATACTTACTGGCCAGACTTCATGGCAGTTAGATGTGCACTAAAGGCAGACGTTCAATTCACAGAAGCTGACAAGATTTTATCTACAGCAGCTAACGAATCACTCAAGTTTAAAACTACTGCAGTGACTTCAAAGAAAACATGCATCTTTCAAGTGTCAAGTTAACATCATCATGTTTTCATTTCGACCGAAAAGGTGAGGTGTGGGCAAACATCACACTTGCCTCTCATTTGGCTCCAAAAGGAATGGAGGGGTAACTTGGAAACTTTTAACGCTGGTGAGTCATAGGTCAGCTTTAGGATTTCACAGGCTTAAATCGGTAATCTTGGTGCTTTGGAGAACACTGAGCTGAACAAGACTTTCGGATGAGACGTGAAATGTCTTCAAGATCCAAGAAGAAGTCCAGTCGCCCTAATTCAAGTTCTTAGGATTACCATGACCTGGATGACTGAGAATCTACACCGACATATTGGAGAACACTGCAGATCCACTCAGCTTCCAGCAGGGAGCTCCCACGGTGTTATAGATGATCAATCAAAAAACAAGTGGTAGAGTGCTGCCAGGGCGCTGACATCCACATTGCACCTTGCCCAAACTCCTGTAGCATTTTGTGAATTGGTTTTAGGTTGTCATTGAAGGCTTTTGAAATATGTCTTGGATATACAGACAGTTGACGATTAAATACAATTGATTCTGCAAGACTCGTGAGCATTACCGGCAGGATGAAATTCCATTCTTCCAAAAGACAATTCCTCTTCTTGTGTTTTGATGGTGGTGGTAGAAAGAACTGAATGACATTGACCAAAAACATCTCCCAATTGTGTTCAATTGGATTGAGACCCACTTACATTCCTCAAGCTGTATGGATGGTGCATTGTTAAAAAAGATCACTCCTCTCACAGCGATGCTTGTGCCATTATAGTAGAACCACAAATGAGAAGAGGAGAGTCTGAACTGAGACTCCCTCATGTACAGAGATGGCAGGACTAAACATTGTTTGCAGTGGTTGAGAAAGAGCATGAGTCTTAATGACTGACTTAGCTTGTTCCACATCCAGAAATCCCACCATAGGGAATCATTAACAGCTTGAATGTATGAAGCCATGGGTAGACAGTGAAGTTCAATGAGTGATGGAGTGTCATAAACCTTTTTTCGGTTGATCAAACACCAGATGTGCTACCATGTTATGGACTATCTGTAGAGGTTTTACTGCGGATATTTGGGAAATCTGGTTGCAGAGGAGTTCAGTTGTCAGGCAATGGGTTGCCTGTACCAAGAGTTGAGTGTAATGGGTCATACAGATTGAGTTTTCTTATGATGCAGTGTGAAAAGACATGACCAAGAAAAGAGACAGAGAGAAGCAAAGTTATGCAGTGTCATCATACGTAATTCAGTGTTGACTGATTGTCAGAAGGTTTGCACATCTGAACACCTAAATATAAAAGTTGACAAAAACTCTGTTGGAGCACATTCTGGATAAATGATTACTGACATGGCAAAAATAGAAAATGAAAGAATAGGAAAAGACAAATGACATTTAAAAGTATTTCGTTCAAGACTTAGAGGGGAAGAGGCCACCTGAGGTATACCTTGTCCTGCAGAACCAGCAGGACAGTATGCTGTGGTAGGCGATAGTAATTGCTCCATTTTAAACATGACTCACTTTAAAAAGTCACAATACTGAACTCTTTTTCAGATCCTCCATTTTAAATAGTTCTTTCTGTTCCTCTATTAAAAGAAAAAGGAGCCAGGCTGAACTTTGCCTCCTTTTCATTCTTATCTGCCAAAAAAAAAAGGCATTGAATACTTCAAGCTGCAGACCCTTATGGAAAAGGTTGTGTAAGGAGCACAAATAGAAACATGTGGTGCATGGCTTTTTAAAACAATAGAATATGGGATGAGATATGAACTGGTGGCGCTTCGGTGTTTCCAGTCATCCCATTTGTGTTTAATTTGGCTGTTTTGGTCACTGCTTGAACTGAACAGATCACATGAAATGTTGAAATGATGGGTCCAAGTTGTTGCTTTACAAAGATTGGTGTTTAGTAATCTTAATAATTTACGATTTTTTCCACATCATTCACAGAGAGAAGTGGAGTGCTGTTGTTGGCCTTTTGCTTTTTGGAGGTTTAGTGGGAAGACACAATATCTGGATGGCAGTACTGTAGCAAAAGAAAAACAAAACATAGTTATATCAAACTGCACTTAAACCAACAAGTCTCCTTGGTAGAAGTCTCAAAATTATGTAATTAGTTTGCAATGCTCAATGAACTGGGCCTATATATCATGATGGAATTTAAACTCACTGGCACTGAACACTTAAAGCTGAAAAATGGTTGAGGACTATGGACATTACTATGAATAAGACGAGCTATAAATTTGTTTATTCTTTTCGCAATTTTAGAATTGATTTTCAAATGTAATGGGGAGTGACAACAAAAGAGTAAAGTTTTGTATAAAGTGTTTATTGATGAAAACTTTACCACATACAATCAAAAGATCTCTATCTGGTTGAAGTCATAATTATTGGCCAAGTCAAGCTTCGATATGTCATGCTTGGTGAATGCAACTGCATGATCAAATTGGAGATGTGCAGAGTGTCAGCAACTTGTCTTCAGAGAGAGAGCTGTGACACCTTAAGGCACTGCATTGAGGTCTCTGTTACCTATGTTTAAAGACACTAAGAGCCCAATACATCATAACTGTAGTTTTACACTCTATTCAAGAAGATGTTAGATAAAAAACACATGTTTGGCTGTGTACACAACTGGTCAAGTAAGCCAAGCTGTTACTCAGCTTGTGTGAACAGCTGGGTTGATTAAAATCAGACTCAAATGAGACAGATTTGTGACACAAACACTTGTGTCTCTTCTTTTGGCTGTTTTTGGCCGTGTCTCACCAGCCAGATGGTAATTTGTCGTTTGGTGCTGAACAGGGAGCTAGCTAGCTTGCTTTGTGCGCTATAAACCAACCTGATTGGTTTAAGGTGCTAAAATGTGAGGCATAATTGAGGAGAACAATAAAGCTGGGTCTAGTTTATCTGTCAGTCCACCATAAATGTTATAAATGTTATTTTCTTATGCAAAAACAAAACAAAACACACATTCCAAGATGATAAAACAATTTTAATTACTAACTGTGTTAGATATGTCATGGAATTGAAGATATCATGGCACATCTTGCAGATATACACTTTGTGTTATGCCAACACACCCTTTAAAGAACACTGACTGAATCCCTAAAATGAATCTCTGTTCACTAAAATTACATAGAAAAGCACTTGAATGCAGTGCTTAATTCTTATGGCAGATGATTCCTGAGCACAGTCAGGTAGTCTGGTTGAAGAGTCTATTTTACTTATAAACCTTCCTAATTACATGAAAGGACCCTGAAATATCTAAATGGCAGCCATGATAAGAGCTGTTTTAATCCTCCAAATGCTAAGGAAAGAAGCTCCGATGCTTCCTTAATTATTTTCTGAAGCACTGGATAGACCAGACCATCCTTAATGAGAGAAAGCAGATCATTTGTTTGTGATCACAATGCTTTATTGCGAGACTTGATTATTGTCATCCAGTCATACTAACTAATTCATAAATTCATAAATATGAAGTCCACAAGACAATGCTATTTTTAAGTTTTTCAAAATGTTCTTTCCTTTTTCAGGTGTGATCTTTGATAATAAAGCAATAGTCTAGATTATCTCTAATATATTACATGGTTGTCATGTAACAATGTGATAAGATTGCAATACATTAAGTATCTAAAGCACTTTTTGTAGAATATTCTTTAAACTTTTGTAGTTTCAGTGCTGCAGACCCACATCACAGTTTAATTTCAGTGTGGTTGGATTCTCATTGCTCCGTTGTCTTTTACTAAGTCCATAGGAATTTTTCCTACCACCTTTCCTTAACCCCAAAATGTTTTCCATGAGGTCAAGGAAAAGAACGTAGGAAAAGATGATAGGAGGTAAAAAAAAATATATATATTTTAAAGACCAAGAGGTCTTTTTTGGTTTTGGTGGGTTACACTTAGACTGGTGTCATGAGGCATGTTGATTGTAGGTGTAAGACTCAAACCAAACAGCTGGGAGCCAGGCAGGTGCCGGAATAAGAAGCTTTATTTAAGCAAAACCAAAAGTGCTGCTGAAGCAGGGAATCCAAGGAGCTGAACAGCTAACTTAACTAAACCAATGAAGGGATACAACTACAGTGATGTTAATCTAGCAGACAGCATATATGCTGGCATGGGCGATTGGGTGAGTGGATGCAGGTGAGTAACAAGTACAGGTGGTAACAGAGTGATTGAGTGACAAGACAAAGACAGCTGAGGTCAAATAGGAACAATGGCAAGAAACCAAAGAGCAGGGAAAACTGAAGTGAACAAACAACAAAACATTAAACCAGATAATAGGTAGATTGCACAAGAAAGGAGGTTTGACCAAAGAAAGCAAGAACTAAAACAAAAGCGCTAAAAAAAAAGAAGGACCATTTGGCTTGTTATCAAGTCACTCAGTTAGGAAACACAACATTGTCTGATGATATTAGGTGCATCGCTGCACGTATGTGACAAACTTTAATATCTATGAAGGCTCTGCACAACAGTGCTTAAGAATGGACACAAGATTTTGAGCAACACGTTCTGCCATCCGGATGTCTTGTCTTTTTAAGGGAAGACCTTGCTTATTTCAGCAACAGAATATCAAATCATGACACCAACATTGCTTTGTAGTCAGGGTGCTAAACTGGCCTGTCTGCATTTCAGATCTGTCATCCACTCCTGAACCTGTGATCCCGACCACTTACCTAGTGTTGTTAAAAAAAGCGGTGGTGCAGTTCTAATATACAAAGGCAAGGCAAAGTGTAATTCATGAAATTGTTGCTCACTGAAAGGAACCCATTAAATTTCAATGCAGATCAGGGGCACTATTGTTAAATAAAGCAGGTCGAGGATCTTTTTTTTTTTGCGTGTTAACTGTGTGACTATGTATATGTCAAGATTAAATAAAATTTTGCAATTCTGTGCAAATTCCTCTATTCTTTTTTATTTATTTTTTTTACATTATGAAACTGGTTTACAGACAGAGAAGGAGCAATGTTTTGTTTACTGTGATACCACTCACCCCCACACCTCACGGTTTCACTTTTAAGTCCAGTCATGCAGACAGACACAGCGTTTAACCGCTGCTTGTCCCTGTCCTGGCCCACTCTATCCATCCCAAGTCCAACTCAGACAGTCCAGACTCATCCCAACAAATGCTGTGACCACTGTCCCTCCAACCAGACACCGCTGCTCCTGTTGTTCTGCACCACAGCTGTGTTGGGCTAAGCAGACACAGAAGCCAAAGCAAAAGACTATGGCACAAGACAAATCCAAATTAAATCCATGAGGTGTAATGAGGTGTAACTTGAAACGCTTCACATGAAACAAAACACCTACACAGCTGGGTAGTGTTTTTGTCAGAAATGGGCGCATCTACGTCATCCTGAGGAAAGTAAAACTGAACATGGGCAAAATGAGGTAAGAAAGATTGTATATCAGGCTATTTAATTTGTGCTTGGCTTTTTTTGGCCCAAATGTGGATAACCAGTATTTTGATTTTGGGTTGGATTATGTATTCAGCTGGATAATCTTATTTCTATCCAACTCAACTTTACTGGCCTAGTGAACGGATTGAAGTACAAATTATATCGATTAAAGTACGACTATATCTTCGGCAACGACCTGCTCCCTGCATTCACATTATGACTGAAAAAATTGTTTGAGGGGTCACACTAAAGGGACTGCCAAAACAATAAAGACTTTTTCATAGAAATAACCAAATAAACATAGAAATCAAAATATCTATTTGAACAGTGAATGAAACAATGTGAGAAATGAGCCAAATTTTGAATTCTTGGGAAATCATGGACGTCACATCCTGCTGACTAAAGAGGAGAGGGGACCATTCAGCTTGTTATCAGCACTCAGTCCAAAAGCCTGCATGTGTATAGTGGTGTGTTGGTTCTTATGGAACTGGCAACCTGCACATCTGGAAAGGCACCATTGGTACTGGAAGGTTTAAGAGCAACACATGCTCTCATCCTTTTACAAAGGTTTTTTTTTTTCCAGGGAAGGTCTTGAATGTTTTCAGCAAGACAATGTTGAACTGCAAACTGCATCTATTACAACCGCATGGCTTTGAAGCAGCAGAACCCAGGTGCTGGACCGGCCTGCCTGTAAAATCAGCGGCGATAGAAAACGTTTGATGCATCATGAAATACAAATATGACAGAGAGGTTCCGAGATTATTGAGCTGCTAGACTCTTATATCAGATAAGAATGGGACAACATTCCTATCACAAAGGTCCAGTAATTGGTGTCCTCAGTTCCCAGACATTTACAGACTGTTGTTAAAAGAAGAGGGCATGGTACACAGCAGCAAACATGCCCCTGTCCAATTTATTTTAAACATGTTGCTGCCATCAAATTCCAGATAGACTATTAGTTTTCATGAAATAGTAAAATGTCTCACTTCCAATATCTGATGTTGTCTCTGATTTTTTTGTGAATAAAATATCGTATCATGATATTTGTAAACCAATGCATTCTATTTCTGTTTCCATTTTACACAGCTTTCTTTTGTTTGGACTTGGGGTTGTGTCATGGCTTCTTTAAACAAGCTCTTTTCTCTTTTTTTCCAGTTGTTCTGCAGCCCAGCTATTTCTTAGTTATTGTTTTTTTTTTTATTTGACAAAAGTCTTAGCCCTAAATCAGTTCACACATTCTGTTTAATCAAAATCTAATCCCAAAGCGGATTTGAACTGTCTGGTGACCAGCTGTGGTGAATATGTTTGACAGGATGACTTTAACTCTCTAATATCTACATTTTTTTCAGAGATTTAGAGTTTGTCATTGCTGGCAAGCAATTATGTTTTTGTCTCAGTTGGCAACACTAATTTTGCTAAATTTCAGCCTGTATCCACAACCAAGTTGTCTTCTTTCTCTGTTTTGTATAATTTTTACAAGCTAAATTAATTCTTAACTTTACCAACAGCAGTTACAGAACTGATTAGATCACAGAATTGAAATTCAAACTCAGTTAAAACTGGACAGTTTTCCAGAAGCAAGACAGTGTTATTCATCATCCTGACTAAAATTCGCATTTAAACTGGGCTGTCCTGAACACTTAGCCATCTCTCCAGCTGTAGGGGTGCTTGAAGGTTTGTAAAGCTTTTATAATGTTTTTATACATAAATGTGATTCAAATATCATTATACGTGTATACAACTCCTATAACAAGGTAAAGAGAACAAGCAATACTTTGTTTATAGAAGAAAACTGTCTAATACATAATTGTGAGCAATACATGAAGCTATTTTGAAATTAGGGCCACGTACCTGTCTTTAATGGGGCTTAATGGACTCCTCATTTTTCTAAAATGGAGGGATCTGTCAAAGTTTGATTTATTGGGGGCGAGATTAAAAAAAAAAAGATGTTGAGGACACAGACAAGGGTTACAAAACCATTTTTAAAAAGGACCTGAAGCAAGCAGTTCATGTGAGGGAACCCACCAACATCCCAAAGCTGAAGTAATTCTGTACAGAAGAATGGGCTACAATTCCTGCAGAACTGATCTGCATTTTGCAGTTAGTGCTGTACACAGAGGTCACACCAGACACCGAAAGAAAAAGCTTGAGACATTTTTGACTCTCACAGTACAGTAAAGTATTGTCTGTCTAACTTCTTAAAAGGATCAGTCTGTGTCAACTAACAGGACTTGAGTGAAAATGATGATGTTTTAGGTCACATTTATACAGAAAAAACAGAAGAAATCAAATGGGCTGACAAAGGTTAGAGAATTACTATTAACGTGACGGCTCAACAAGAGTCTCCCTGTGCATGTTGAGGAGTCTCGGTTATCTTGACATGTCGATAATTAATGCAGGACAGAGGACTGAAAGCTATAAAGAGTGGACTGAAAAGATTACTTTAAAAGGGAGCATTGGTGAGTGTTGTAGATATGCATGAAATCTGGCTGAGATAAGTGCACACACTGCCAAGCGTGTACATTTCTTTTTTTACATAAGCTGCAGCTTTTTGTCTGGACTCATAAACACTGTCAAACTTAACTAAAACCATAAATGTCTGCTCTTGTAATTGAAACTGATTTTCCTTGCAGTGTGAGACATCTATCACACACCAATCAATACTTTTTTAACGCTTGAATTAATTGATCTATTTCCAGAAAAGCAATGAAAGAAATGTTGAATGAGAGATTACGTTTAGTTACAGAAGGAAGTGGACATTGGTTCTGTATATTTAAAATCTGTGAGACCTGAAAAGACTCCAGTGTGTGCCAACAAAAGGGTACAAAGCCAATTCATGGACACATCAGTATTGGCATGTGCACACAAATACACAAAACCATTTGCCATGTAATTATTATATTTATTTTATTTTATTTTACTCTTCCTCCGCAGAAGAAACTTGTGCCAACTGCCAACAATCCCACGGGTCTATTTAACAATCTTACTCTCACAGTGCATCATATTCACTGTGTGTGTGCGTCAGTGAGTGAACTCCGTTGTGAACTGCATGCATTTTACTACACTAGCCTTAGTGCCAGGCAACGTCATCTCTCTAATGGCTCTCTGTAATAACAAAGTTACATCAGTTACGTAAATCATAGAGATTAAGAGCAAAGAACCAGTCATGGACACACCTGGGTTCAATAAAATCCCATTTGCTACACACTGTATCACTGTTATTTTTATGTTTTCTGTATCAGTTTTCCAAAAATGTCTTCTTTGGTAAAATGGCAAAGGGCAAATCGAGATTATATGCAGCATTTTGACTGGTACAAGTATGTAACCAGCTCTTCTGGAAATGACTGAGGTGAGCCATTCTGCTTTTTTGTCATTTCCCCAAAAGCAGCGGAGAGATCTGACGAGAGAGGAAGAAGATATAAATCTTAGTTAGAAATAAATTCGAAAATCTCCTTTTTTATTGCCATGTACCAATATTAAGTTTAAAGAATAAGTCGTCTGATATGTCCGTCCTGCGTAGTGCAGGGGTGGGATGTGAGGGGAAGCACAGAAGAAGGGAATGTTGTTTTGGGGGTCTTAATAGTGTGTTCTTTGAGAGCCTTTTACGTCACTACCATCCACTGCTTTTCCTCCACATACGGTTGAGTTCCAAGAATGTGTTTCCTCAGCCTGCTCTTGATGACATGGGTCACGTCACTGACACTGCACATGCTGAGGAGAGATGAACCAACAACTCAAGGCTTAACGGTAACTGTAACAGCTTGAAAAATGCAAGTCTTAGAAGACATAGAAAAATACAAAGCAACAACCTCACTATACACTGGATTTGAATATATGCTGTAGCATCGAAACACAAGAGCGGATGCATTGTATTTATGCATTATACTGTCCGTCTAAACCAGAGATTTTTAAATACAAAGTGGCAGTGTTGTTAGTTTAGCATAAAGAAGAAACACAGAAATGGCAAGCTCTGTCCAAAGGTAACAAAATGTACCTGTCAATGAGTCCACTAATACAGTATATCTCCTTTGTAAAGTCATAAAAAAGTACAAGCTTGCAACAGCAGTTTGTGGTGAAAATATTTGATATTACTGTGTGGGAGCATTTGGCTCAGAAATGGTCTGCACATTGCACTGCAACATTTTATTTTTCTTCTTTTTATAGTTGAATGATTTATAAATGATTTATGAAGCCAGAAAAAAAGGAACATTTCTGATTTGAATACATCTTCATTTGAATGTTCCAGTATCATTTCATTAATCCCACAAGTGATATTTTTATATGAACTGTATACCACACACCAATTAAAATCTTATTTTATTCTAGAGATTCGAGCAGCGCAATGATTAATCCTCTCTGTCTCAGACATGTCTATCACCCTGTTGCCTCTTTGTATACAAGCTGAATCCAAAATTGATTATGCACATGAAAAAGATCTGGCAGCTTACATTGTTGCCAAATGTTTGTGAATGTTGCCATTTTGTTATATGAGAAGCATTGATACAAACTAGTATATTAATGTAAATGTCAGAATTTTACAACAGCAGCTACACTATGTGTGAAATTATTGATGCTAAGCTAACTATGTCCTACCTCCAGCCTATAATTCCACGCAGATAGGAAAGCAGACTCTTCTTTTTCAGCACTTGGGGGGAAAAAGTAATGCAAAATTGGAGTTTTGAGTTTTTGTATTTCGTGAGAATAGCAGTCCAGCAATTCCTGGATTGAAACTGACCAGTTCAGTTTTTCCGCTATCATTCTTAAACTCAAATGATGGATTAAGACCAGTCCTGATCCTTCAGCTGCTGCTAAGAAAGTTGAGCTATATTTCTATTTTATGGATATTTCACTTATCTTCTCTCCATATACTCAGTAGGTTACATTCGGCTCCAATGACTACAACTCTTAGAATGAGGGAGACTGTAGAAAACAAATCTTTTACATTTCAGAAGAAAAAAACCTTCATTGTGGGCCAAACGCAAAGTGAAGAAATCTTTATTGTATAATCTGTTTCACACCCAGTGGTTCTTGCTCTAAAGGCTATCTACAGTATGTCCAGCTGGAGAGGACTTGAGGCAGATCAGGAGCTTTAAGTCTTCCAGTTAAAACAGAGTGAAGCAGTCTGTGGATTCTCACTTAGATGCCACTTGGATGCAACTGAACTAAACTGACATATTTATGCACAGCTGGCATGCTGTGATGTCTGTACTTTCAAGATTTTGCACCATATTTGTAGGACCAACTATTTAACGATATTAGAGCTCAAAAACTCCTTCTCGTAGGTAGCAGTGGCATATTTTCTATTTTGGAAAATGATTTTGTATCAATATAAAACTAATATCAATACGGTCTACCGCAGCTGAATGAAACTGTCACAAAAAGAGTTTTTACCATTTGTAACAAGTAAAAAAAAGCTCACTTGGAGGAATAAATCCTGATTACCTGGAAGCTTGAGCGGTGCAACTAATTTGCCCATGCTGTGAGGAAAATAATTACAATAGTTACAAGAGAAGCTACCATAAACCAGGTGGATAATAGATTCTGTAAGCATATATCCAAAGATATTAAACCAATGCCATTTTCACCAAGGGGTTGCGCCTTATAGGTCCAAAAAAGTCCTCATTAAACTACTGCTGTTTCTTTGGTAATTCACACATACCAGGCATCTTCCTTATCAGTGCCTCATCAGTGTGTGCTTACACAAATGAAACAGAGTCATGGAATCAGCTGAGTTATGACGGCATCATAGGTTATAGTGGGTAGCTCCATGATGGTGTCTTACTCTGACACACATAGCCTGTTTCACCTCTGTTACTACTTCCATTGCCCGCTCAGAGGCGTACCAGTGGCACATCAACTTTGACCCCCATGCCATGTCTGCACTTTCACACATGACACCAAAGTGTAATGATAAACATATGTGTTTTTATCTCTCTGTCTCACTCACAATACCAATTCCTGCACCCAAGCCTCTGGGGATTAGCCCTCCACCGTCCTGAGAGGCCTATCCCTCAGGAGGGCCACACTGACTTGTCGGCTCCTGGTTCTCACTGACTCTCTTATCACGATTGAGACCTATTAGCATATTCATAGAATGAGGCAGAAGTTGGAGTGTCAAATCCCATGTCTAATTAAGGACATGAGAGGCTTTTTTTTTGTGTTAAAAACTTAGAGATAAAAAATGTTCAAAAACGCAGTTGACATTTAACAGGATTCATAACTGGTGGAAAGGAATTTAAAATCATTTGGTCATCTTCCTGGGTTAACAATCACTTGTTGAAGGAATGGAAAATGTCATGGCTAACTTTAAAGAAGACCTTGTACTTTTTAAATGTCATAAACACAGTTTCTAACCTACTGGGCAACTATTCCCCACTATCTACTAAAGACGCAAATGAGCTGAGAGTAAGAAACCTCTGACTAAAATAATCCAGCTGGCGTCTTATTCATGGAAATGTTAGTGACTCTGAGTCATATAAAAAGAACATTTTGCCCATTAAGTTATTGTATAATTCTGAGAGTAGGTAATATTACATAATTTCTTGAGCTTATGCGTCCTCACAAAAAGCTGACACCACCAGTTTCTTTTCCCAGGGATTCCTTCGGCCAAACACATGGACACACACGCACACACGCAATGCAAACTTTTTTATGGGGACTAAATTGTTTTTTGGAAATGTCTTCTCCCCCTCAAGGGTCACCAGGGTTGAAACCACATCTCTCTCATTACTGACCGCAGTCGTGGCAGCTGAAGTGTTTCCTGACATGTGAATGGAGCGCATTTTAGAGCACACCTGTTTTTCTTATTGATTACCATGTTTATACCATTAGCATATCCACACTTGTTGGATGGATTTTGACGAACGTTCACAGACTGTTATTGGCGCGGGGGAAATGTAACCGGGCTGAGAAGTAATTTGATAGCGTGGGCTCTGTTCACTTCGTTTAATACACATGACTCTCGCAGAAGCGATACTGCTTTGAGGCAGCAAAAGCGAAAATGGCTCTTTCACATACAACACCTGGTGCTGTTGTGGATAACGGCCTGGAGTCTCTCACACTCAAATTGAAAGTATTCAAGGCAAGTTGGAGCACAACACCAAATAATCAGAGTAATCAGCCAGTAGTTTGTCTGGGATTGGCCAATCTTGGAATGTGATTGAAACATGAAATGTGGTGATGATGCTCAAACAGTCACGCCTTTCCTAACACAGACTTCCTCCATCTGGAATCATTCTGCTACTGTGTGTCTGGGGACTGTGCTGTGCAGGTCAGAGGGCAGGGAAAGGTTTGTCATTAAAACAGTGCTGAGAAATACCTCAGAAGGAGTTTTCTATCAAACATTACCAAAGGATAGATAAGGGAAGGTGGCTAGCTGGCTGATGTCATCAAGTGTCAGTGACGCGACCCATGTAACTAGTGAACAATGTGCAAAAATCTAAACAAGCAACACAACGTTTTTCTCGCTAGTTGCTGTTACGTCTGAATGTTTGACCTTTACTGTGCAGATTGGTGTTCAGTTTGTTCACAGCCTGACACTGGCAGACTGTTTCCAGATTCCTCTGCCGGCAGAGGAAGTTTATCACCTAAAACTTTAAGGGATGTACCTCATCTGCAAGGCCATTTTCTGTTGTTTTTTTTGTTGTTGTTGTGTGAGTTGACGGAACAAAGCACGTTCATTTCACTGAAAACAGCACAAAGGAAAACTGTCCAAACTGACAAATTGCATTGTTTCTGGAAAGTAAATGCTCATTTTGTGTTTGATACAGCAACATGTTTTTCACCGCTTTGGAAGACATCTTCTTTTAACAGCACTTTGCAATTGTTTGTGATTTGAGGAGAATGTATTGAAAGTAAAATGCTTCTTAAAGTATCTGCTCAACAGTTTCAGGCCTCCTTTGTCATGTATTTAGTCATATGAAATGTTTTCGATTGGTGGACAGCAAGCAAACCTTGCATATACCTATTATACACAGCAATGCTGTTGTGATTTGATGCATTACATAGATAATCTTCAGTCATTTTTAATAGGACCTCTACAATTCAATTTTGTCTCAAATTTTTGGAGGAACAAAAGACTGTAGCTCAAAAGTCAATCCTGTTCCAAAAGGCACTTATACAAGTACATTATGATGTGGATGCCTGAAATCTGAACTCCATATACATTCAAAATCATCTTGCAGTGATGCAGAGGAAGACTTTTGCCCTTCAGAGGTATATAAACTGTGTATTCTGTTTATATGCCTCTGAATTGGACAACATCGTTCACATCGTGCCATGAGCATTGTGAATTAAACTGATTGAGCACATGGGTGTTGTAATACCAGTGTTGGACCAGTTACTTAAATTAGGAATGTTGTGCACCAAAGTCTGAGCACTGCAAGGCTTGGAGGATGTCTGGGGTGCCACATGGCTTGAGGTTGGGAAGTTTGATGCAGTTTCAGGCAGGGAAACATGAAATATGAAGAAGGCCCAAGACTGTAGACTCACATAGAGAGAGAGAGTCAGCACAGAATGAGAGAAAGAACAAACAGGAAACATGGCAGACATTCAGTATATACAATTTATTTTCTTTTACAGTTCTCAGGAGGACAAGAAATGGTAATGATTTAAATATCGTATGCGAGCCAGCTCCTCAAATGGCAGCAAATTTATTCCAAATAGAAAGATCCCTAATTCCTTCCTAGCTCCAAAAGCAGGTATAAAACCTATGAGGTTAAAGGGTTCAACATCGATTGCATCGTGGAGTAAGCATCTTGGCATATTTTACATTTTGAAAATTTTGTGTGTTTTTGTTTTTGTATAATCCTGCTAACAGATATGCAAATGGCAACTAAAGGTAATCTCTTTGGCAGAGATGATGTTGCTTGACGACTGTAAAACGTCTGCATGTGCAGGGTGGAGCAGGGGTGGAAATAACCGACTCCCTGATGAGCTGCATGGATATTTGTGGATTATCTGGCCGGTTGGAAGGGAAATCACAGTTTCACATCTGTCAATGAAATCACTGCACTTTTTTATTTTTTCCTTTTTTTGTCATCTTTGGACAAATAGCAGCTTGTATGACAGACAAAGTTTGATTTAGAGGGGTGAAAAACCAGCAAGGCTTTGAATTAACTGCCTTTTCATATGTCATTGGATCCCACCACTGTGATATTGCTTCCACTGAACTGACAGCTGCCTCAAGGACTACATGTGATTTGATTTCTTTCGCTAGCAATCCCAGACATCGAAATATCTGCAGTTTAGCTTTGAGTTACTTTGATCTGCAGACTAAATTTCAGTCTTATATCTTTAGATGGCTCTCGACTGTCTAAAAGCAATAAAAAATAAATAATAAGACAATATGTTGTGTTACCTGTAATCATGAGCAGCTTGTGGGAACACAGTCCACTTGTGCAGCAGCTGTGTGTCTCTCCATGAATCCCTATAGCACTTTCATATTTAACAGGAAACAGGGACAGGAAATGTGCATTGGCTGTGGGGTGCTAAGATACATTGCACACGCTCACTGCTGAACAAACCAGAGCAGAAATCCAGCAGCTTGTTGGATTTGTTTTGGCCCAGGGCAAACCAATCCAGGGCCTACCAAGACCCAGACAAATTTCCTGGTTGATAACAAGCAATTTCTGTCACAGCGAGCAGTGCAGCTTTAGGAAGATAGACTATGAGTGCTTTCAAAGTGGTGTTAAAAAGAAAGTTTCACCTTAAACACCCAAATAACTACGTCTATTCTACTGACATGCCAGTTGTAATGTTTGAAAGTTAAATTACCATAATGATGAAATGACATTCATAACAGTGACAGCCTGAAAGGTTGAAACTGTTGCCAACCATATCAACTAAGTGGAAACGCTGTTCAGGTCAGGTGGAGGGCTGAATTACAGGAGCTGTCTGAAGTTTTACAACAGTGACGTGAAAAATAAGGATGACCTCTGGATGGTCCTCTTTGTACCCTGGCTCATATTTCCTCTCTTCAGATATGATGAACTTTGGATGTGCAGACTTACTGAGGAGAAACATAATACCTGCCTCAGTCTAATAAATAGGGCGATAACTATGAATGCATGATAGGAAGTAGAGTAATAATGAGTTCTAGAATCTGAGCAGCCATTTCCATACAAACACCTGTCCAGTACTTTTCAGCTGGAGGGTCTATCGTCTGATAATTTGCACCTGTTCATGCTTTGGGTGAATTGGGATTAGCCCAATGTTTTTTAGAAAATTAAGCTCAAGGGTGCGAAAGTATTTGGCATCTGGAATTGCTGTGCGCACCAGCGCCAGTTGAATGGGAAAGCTACCAAGCTGCACAGAACAGTCAAAACACATTCTGATGCAACACAGGTTAAAACCACAACAACAATTCACAACAGCTAGACACACGCCCGCATATTGATACCGCATGGGTCACTGGTTTATGCTAACAAAGGCAAAGTTTACTACGTGGACAAATCCAAGATGGATAGAATTACAAAACATTCCATGTATGATGTCATATTTTGAATGAAAGTTTGGCAGAGCACATTGATATGAAAATTTGAGCGCGGGTTCAAGAAGATGTTGATTACATTCTTATCTTGTTCGTATTCATGTAAACAGCAGAAATGAGGGGAAAAAATGACACAATCCACAAAAACATGTCAAAATGAAAAGGATGGTTGATTTCAATGCAAAGAGGGAAGACAAATTACTCTTAAAAGTCTTGTCCTTCTTCTTTAGAATAACAAGCTTTCAACATTATCTGTTTCTCATTAACAAAAGATGTTTTCCCCTCATTCCCAAAGACCTTTGTTGTTGATAAACAGTATACAATGAGATACACTAATGCATGGGATGATATATAATTTAATTTCCATGACTGTTGGTGTAGCTTATTTTTAGCCTCTAAAACACCATATACTGTATATAGTCCTTTTCATTTGAAAATAATCCATAATTTTTGCTTGTGCAATATTTGATAAAAAAAAAAAAAACACCACTGTTTTTGTCATGATCTGTGCCTTTTGGTATTTACTTTAATTTTGTTTTTTTTCCATGCTGTGTATTTCTATTCTGTTGTTGTTCGGGTTTTTTTTCCTGTTTTGTCTCAGTTCTGTTCACTTCCCCACTTGTTTCCTCAAGTCTCCTGTCAGTTAGGTCATCAGCTCCACTCCTTTCACCTGTGTTATTTCCCTCTGTCTTCACTCACCAATCACCCTCCTCTGTATTTCAACTCCTTGGTTTCATTCACTCTTTGTAAGATCCTCTATTTTCTTCAGGTTGCCCTCACAAGTTGTCGTTGCTGTCTTTTCCCAGTTCAGTGTTATTCCTGGCTTTCCTAGTTTGGTCTGCTTTTTGGGTCTTGTTTTCTAGTGTTCTTTTGGAAATGGTTATCAGGCTTTGCCGTGCCTTTTGTTTAAGATAAACAGTTTCTTTTCATTTTACCTCCTGGCTCTCAGGCTGTGTCTGCACCTGGGTCCTCGTTCCTCGCCACCTCCTACACATGACAGTTTTGGGACGTTATCTAGTGCTTTTGAATAAACAATCTGAAAAAAAATTCTTTAAAAAGATTTATATCTTCTGTTGGAAGCCATAGTTTCAGGGCCACTGGCAGGAAAGTGTTGACCTACTTTCACAGCTTATCCCATTAGTCACGGACAAAAATCATACAGTATTTTTTTACCTTTTGATATGAGGAATATCATATATGATCTCTCTGGAATGTCTAAAAAAATACTTTTACCCTAACAATGGTTGTTCTCTTACTTGACCCAAGTAGTTTGTGTGTTAGTTAGTTAGTGATTTCTAACCCTAACTGAGTGAAGTAATTGGCTAAAGCTACCCAGAGAGTCAGGCAAAGCCCCCAGTTAAAAGGCATCCATCACATTGAAGTTATATTGTTAACCTGCCACAGTGAGCTTTAGTGTCCCAGAAGGAGGCACAGTGCAACAGAATGAGAAAAAGACTAAGATTTCAGTGCACATACAGATTGAAGACAACATTCATCCTGTCAATAGATGTTTTCAACCATTTCTCCATTCTTGATCACAAACATCAAGTGGATTCTGGGTGAGCTGATGGGAAACATTCAATAAAGTTTCACTAGTCTGACCCGCAACTCGGAGAACTTGGGAAAGCCTAGCGCAGAGATGACGAAGACAAGGGGCTAAAAGAGGGGACTCCCAGCAATCCTCAGAGACTTTGCTTCAACTTAACTCAGAATCCATCACTTGTGTGGAGCACAGACCACAAGAAAGCTCGAGCGTTACTGATAAGCTGGATCCAACACTAACATTGCTGTCATTATAAATGTGGACTTGGCAAGAGCCTGCTAATGATGGATTGATGATTATTCGTTGAACGTCACTCACCCAAACCAACTTAGAGATAAAAGAGATAAATACGTAAGAAACCAGTCTGATACTGAACATCTTACGTTTCTTTTATGATATCATATTACCCACAAATCAAGCATGAGGGGCTGAGAAACTTTTTGAACACCAGTGTTATAGTTCTTTCTGTACACAACCTGCTGAACTCTTCTTGACTTAGTGGTTTCAATTCCAGATCAAATTTACCCTCAAGGCTGAAAAAGAGCAAATAAGGGTGAAAGTACTGAAGAAACACAGATCAAAAGTCAGGAAAAAAAAAAACTTTTGCACAGTTTGAGATCTAACTGTGTATGGATACAATATTTATTAGCACAGAGCCTCCCATCTAGACATACAGCAAGCAGAATGAACATTTAGTTTTGGCACTGTGTCCAAAGATTTCCCAGTTAGGTCTGGCATCAGTCAATTGAATCTTTTATGTTACACTTTACACAGAAATCCACCTTTAAAGCCAAATGCTGTACTATGAAAATTTGTGTAACATTCTATTTTATGTCTACTTAAATCATGAAAGGGAAAGGAGCAACCGAGAGTGTAACAATGGTATCACTGGAGTTATTGTACTTTGTTGCTCGGGTTTTCTGGCAGGTAGCAACTTGAATTGGCTCTAATAGGATCAAGGAAGAAAATCTGACATAACAATTTGCATATTCTTTAACGATGAATGGTACACTTCACCAGATGTCACCGTTGCACTCTGGACACAAGCACTGCAAGCTACAGGCCTCGCCTGTGCTTCCCAAATGTACTAAAGCTCTTACCAGGTGCCAAATAAGCAAGGATCAAGTCTTAAATCTCTCACATAGGTTTAGAGACCAAGTGGGCTTTTCCTCCACTTTTTGACAATAACCATTTAATTCGGTAAAAAGGAGTCTCAACATAAATCTTGAGCAACATGTTGATATTTTAACTCTCAGTTTATGATCTGCTCTTAGTTTTCTCCCTCGAAAAAAGGCTTATTGTGGTTACAAAGCTTGGACATGTCTTCTTTAGACTTATTGAGTAGATGTATTTTTTCTGTGAGGGAACGAGGCCCAAGGGCCCTGACCTACCCATAAGAGTGCCAGACACAGGGTCAGTCTGACACGGTCCACCTCATTGCTCATCTGCCTTCAGGCCTATACTGCTACTACCTGATTCAGTCAGCCAGCCACCCATCAAGCATCAAAATGGCAGCAAAATATCAAAAGAAACCTTTCTTTATAGGAGTAATCAGCATTTCCAGTGCCTAGTTTCAGTGTGTATGTACATATATATAAATATATATGTATATATTCCAATGCTAAATGTGGATGCTAAATCAAAAGCTCAAAGCAGGAGATAGTTAGTTTGATCATTTTATCAGGGAGCAAGGGGAAACACCTGACTTGGCTCAGCGCTACTCTTTATGTTGGAACATAATCTTTTGAATTTTTCAGTTTTGTACGAGCAAAAAACAAAATACTCTGTATTAAGGTACCACTGACCATCCTGGCCTGCTCAGCCTGGTCTCACAGGATTACAGTACCAAAAGTTTGAAAACACACTTATTCTAAATTAATAACTATTTCTGCCCAAACTTTTTACAGATATTGTGATGACTGTGACCTCTATAACATTGCATTGATTGGTTGTGACATACAATGTGTTTAAACTCCATGCCAGCACCAATTTCACAATGCTAATGGACACTGAGTTAGCAACTTTGCCGCAGTGGACATAAAATCTTCTTGTGGAGGAATGCAAAGAGAATTCAAGTCTCGGGGGGCATAGCTCTTGGTGGGCTATAGGATGAATTTGCCTTTCACTTAATATTTTATTAGGCTGCTGTTTTCAGTCAGTGTTAGGTTAGGATTAGGCACCACAATTTCTATGATAGGTTTAGGAAGAGAAAACCCTAAACCCTAGAAGTCTAGCTTTGCCAGTGTGAAAATAAAGTGCATGCACAATCTCTGAGCTTTTCGGAATAGCGGTGTCATCTAATCTAACATGCTACTTTATTTTAGACTACAATATCGGAATCTCTCCATAGGAAAAAACTGGTGAATGACAGACACTAAAAACTGAGCATGAGATTGGATGGACCATCTTTCTGTTACTGTCCTAAGAGATATTTAAGCTATCACATCAACAAAGCACTGGAAGTGCAGCCAGTCAGTGTATAGGAACTGACATTGCTGACAATTGTCACACCTTAAATCTGCCCGAAGCTTTCAGTATAGGACGATGGCTCTTTTTTTGTGTTATATCCAAAAAGACATAGCTGGCAAAAGGATATATCTATATATACATTTTGTGAGAATTTAACTGCCTTTCAAGGTATTGCCAACACTGTCTGGAGCAGGACTTGTCACCGTGGTAACCAAGAGAGCAGAGGAGAAGCTCTGTGGTGGGGGTGCATAATGTCCAGAGGTTGTAGTCATTTCATGTTTTTTATTGGGACCAAGCTGATGTCATTTATAATCAATATACATCAGTGCAATGGATTATCTAAATGTGTAAGAAAGCAAATATGACTCCAGTAGCCAAAACATTCCTCTCAGTGTTTAAACGCACAAAGCAGTAATCTTTATAAAACCAAACAAGCTACAATATAGCCAAAAAAGATGTCTAGCATAAAAGTAAAGTAAAACTATACATTTTAGAAAACTCTGTTTTGGTTGTTTTCGTTTTGGCACCTCACTTCTGAGTCCCAGGTGATAGTTTTTGTTACCTCCTGTCATGACGATACATCATAAAAAGCCTTAGGTCTAACTTTAGGTCGCGCTGGAGTTTTCATATTTGCCTGTCTCTCTCAGCTGACATCTGAACCTCTTGAGAAATGTCTGTGTGTGACCACAGCTCTGTCCAGTGGGCATCAAAGATGGCTGTAAATGTCTTATAGATGGGTGAGAATATCTGGGGGCAAAGGAATGTAACATGTCAAAAATAGATACACAGACAGAGTGACTTATTCCTGAAGAATAAGCCCACGCCCCATCTCTAGTAATCCCTGGGGTTTTTCCCACAGTCAAATCGGTGTTACGGGAAAAGGACTGTTGACATTCTGTTGACATAATGTTAATAACGATTGTCTGAACACTTTACAGGTTCTTGCATGAAGCCGACAGCCAAGCAGATTAATAGTTTACCCAATGTCATATACATTTGTTATCCATTTCAGTTGTTCCTAAAATGTTGTTTAATCTGAATCTCAATTGCCCCTGCTGTCGTTTCATGTTTACTCTTTAGCTTGCTTTTATGGTATTTAAACTCGGTTTCCTTCCTGTGACTGAGGTTGGGGAGAAGCTCACCTTGTTCTTTGAGCAGTCAAACAACAGCCAGACTTGTATCTAGACAACAACGGGGAGAAACATCCAGTCTTCACTGCATTCTTCGTGTTCATGTTTGTGGAAGGTGCTGTTCTGTAAATACTGGGCTTTTGCTTTGGGTTGAATTGGTGTTATAGTCACAGTACCAATTGTGGCTTGTCTCTCCCCAATCAGACTTAATGAAAAGTAATCTTATCTCCTATCTAATCATTAGCTGCCAGGGATATTATAGTAGCACCTTGCTTTATATACAGTCTAAACACTGCAGGAATTTAATTTTGAATCAAAATTGAAGCTCAGCAAGGCTTTGATCACAAGTTATTTATTGACTTAATTACTGTGCTTGTTAGTGTTTGGACAGGGGTAATAATCCTCTCCTGAACTTCTGATGGGGACACAGGGTTGAAGTTTTCTCACCCACAGATTTCTTCTTCTTTTTTTTCACTGTCAACAAGCCCCTGTTGTAAAGGTAACAGACTGTGTGAAACATACAGTATTTGCTATGTAACTATATATTCCACTGATAAAATGTTTAACAGCTGTGTGTGCAAAAAAGCAGCCCGGACAGCTTGATGTTAGAGACTGGGCTTCCTACCAATGTAAACCACACTTGAAATGTCACCAGTTTTTTTTTTTTGCCCTTCTGCCAACAAAAAACATTCATGATATCACAGCTTCACAACCCCTAAAGCTGCCCCAATATGGTTGCATTTCATAACAACATATAAAAGCTTTTGTTTGTTATGGTAAGACATCATTTTCATCATCTGTATGTGGAAAATATATGTTCATCATTCATGCCGCACAGAATCATTTGCTGTATGTAATTTCTACAAGAGCCACAATCTGTACAATCTGTTGGTGATCATTGGTTTTAGGCAACCAGAAGAAACATTATGCAAACTACAAAGGTTTAGCATCCATTTGCCCTCGCGGCTGGATTAGGATTTGCAACAAAAACTGCTTGCATAGGCAGAATTTTCCTTTTCGGCTGTTGCCAAAACATGTCTGATGGAAAAATCTGACCCCAAAATCTACATGAAGATGTTAACCAATGGTCATGTTCAAGTCAATGCCAGCCGGTCCATCTGCTCTATAAAAAGCTCAATTTATAGTCATTGCGTGGTCCAACAAATGTACCCTCTTCATAAGTTAGAAGCAATGGCTGTATTGTTTATTTGGTAATGACAACATGAACAGTGATCACTTGAAAATTAAGTTATGCGCAGTCAACAAAACAAACCAGAAGGACAACACATCACATGTCCAAGCAGCTTCCAGGTGCTGCAGTCTCTGCAGGGTTCCTGTTCTACCGGAGGCCACAGTTTATTATTTACAACAGCAGCCTCTACTGACCCTTAGTGTCAAAGAGAAAGCTAAGTTTTTCAATTCGGGTTTTTTCATATAGCACTAAATCACAACAAAGCTCGTCTCAAGGCACTTCAAAGATACAATCCAATTTTCTTTTGAGCAGAGAGGAACCCTGATAACACAAAGCCAAAAAAGATTCATCTTTTTTTTTTCCTTTTAAAAGTCAAAGTAAATATGTTGATGCAAAGTTTACAGAGCATAAAACAACCCTGGCTTGTCTTTCCAGTTAACTGTTTGACCATGTTAGACTTTAAATGAAGTGTGTTTATAGAGTTTGGCAGTTTTGGTTAGTGCAACGCCACAGTGGGGTTTCTCTGGCTAAATAGAAAAGTAAAGATCTTTATTCTTGAATAAACTACTCATACTTTTGATTAGCATTATATCAACAAATAAAACTAAAGTCACAGATTTTTGTTGCCGAATAACAAGGTGAACAAATGATCTCCATACGCTGGTTTGGTTTATACTGACCCTGAAGCTGTAACTCTTTTCAGATTGCTGTTCATTTCAGACTGTTTTGGGACCAATTTTGTGCACATAATTCCATCAACCAGTCATTGGGCATGTCTGGAGCATCAGTGAAAGACTGTTTCTCTTATATTTCTTAGGTGGGCACATTGTTGGACTTAACATATGGGTCTTTGTATAAGTACATTTTCTTTTACCCTATAGGCATGTAGAATTGGTGTTTAATCTGTAAGTGAGAGAAAAGTTAAATGAACTTATCACCTCCTCTTTTTTGTCATCCTAATTTCTCTAAAGGAAGCAAAACTTCTATAACAACATAGCCATGTGTAGTGAAGGACCATCAGACTAACTGATAATCATGACTCAAGAAAGACCAGTTCCATCTAACATGACTGAAAAATAACCACATACTATGATTTATTTATCTATTATTGATTTTATTTTTAACTTAAAATCTACTACTTTTATTAAGCTTACTGTATAATATAAGTATGACCGTCATAGATTGCATGGCTGGCAGTTGGAAGTCGACTTTACATTGTGTTCAATTGCTATTTTGTGTGCCCAGATGCTTGCTGCACGAGAAAATCCAGCAAGCATCTGGTTAGTTAGTTAAGAGCCCTAACTTTGCAGAGGACAGGTGTTTATCATTGTGTTATATGAAGTAGAAAAAGGACTGACATGATTTTAGAGCACATGTGCATAACAACTGATCCCGAAGGTCAGTACACAGGCTCCCTGCATATGAAAGACAGCCTCAGTGCTAACAGGATCCTCAAAACGGAGCTCATAGACAACCCCAATCACCAAAATATGAATGCAGCACAACCTCAACTTCACATTCTCTACAATCCCATTGCTATTTGCTTAGCCAAGCTTTCTGTCTCCTGTTTTTAACTTTATATTCACTCAAAAAACATGATCGTGGTATAAGTCATCTCTCTCTGCAAAGAAACAAGGCGGCATTCTTAGTAAGCTCTTCCTAAAATTTTGAGTTTTAAAGTAACACACCAAGTGTCCTTCCAGATGCAAGCTTTCAAACAAAAGCATGTATCTCACAGCTGAATTTCTACCTTTTCAGACTCCTAAAAGTTTTGGTCTTTGAAGACTTTTTTGAACAATTCCATTAACATGCTGCTTTTAGTGACTTTCCCATGCACGGGAGATTCTGCCAGTACAGTAACAATAGCTTAGGGTGGAGTGCACAGCTGAGCTGGAGTCTGCTGCATGTGCTTTGATTGCTTGAATCATAGACAGAATCAGGAGCCAACCTGAATAGATTGTATTACTGATTGAACTTTCCAGGTCAGTGTACTGTACTCCAGACCCAAGCAAAAAAGAAAATCCCCAGTTAAATATATTTACTAACGCTTTTGTGAAAAAGAAAGTGGATATTTTGGAAAATCATGGCACATCATACTCCGTGCCCTTAAAAACGTGTAAATTCCTTCCTGCATTTCTATTTTGAACACTAAAAATCTAAAAACCTGATGAAACCCATGTTGAGTCTGTCTGGTCTGTGTCTCCTTTCTTGCTTTCCCTTCTGCTCACTACTGCACCTCATTCCCTCTGCTGTATTGGCATGGACACTGGGTTTCAGGAGGCCTCTGGAGAGGGGGAAAAGCATGGGGGAAACTTGGAACAATATATTGTAGGTAAATAAATGCTCTGTCTGAAAAAGAATGCCTTTTCAAAACACACTCAAGCCCTCTTGGAGAAACATGTGCCCCAAATAATGCTCTAATTACTCCTCTGATAATATGATAATAATGCTTCAATCCCTCTTGAAGTCATTGGGTTCACTGAGCAAACAAGGACCGGCACTCTGAGGCTGAGGGAATATCATCTGGGGCCTTGAGGAGATTGCACATGAAGACATTGTGTGTGTCTCTGTGTGCGTGTGAGAGAGATAGAAAGAGAGAAGGAGAAACACCAATTGTAGACTTACAGTATTCTTTTCAGTCCTGATTCCAACTTTTCCACAATGAAACTGAACTTTTGTCGCTGTAGTTTAGCCTTGGATGAGAACCCTACAGCTGATTAAACATACAAACAGGGTGAAATGCTGTGAAACAGGTGTGTGTTAAGACAATCTGATGATATGGATTTTAATATGTCCATAAACCTGGGGATAAGATCTCTGTGCTCTGTTGATCAGAGTCCTTGGCTGATTATTAATACCAGATGACTGGATGAATCAAAACACTGACCAGATGTGATGGTGTGAAGCCTCATCAGGGAAAGGAGAAACAAAAGAAAGATTCTGATTTAGTTTAATAAGACTCTAGGTTAAATGAAATAATTCCAAGGAAATATTTACATGCAATGCATGCATGCATTTTATCTTAAAACTTTTTACTAAACTTTCACGATCATTAAAAGGTAACCAAATGTCTATTAGAGTTTCAATGAATTTAGACCACATATGTTATGTTTATACAAAAAAATTATCACAACTAAACCCCCCACAGACCCTGCTTCTAAAATCAGATTTTTTTGACTACTCAAATACATTTCTGATTATTACTGAAAAAAATCTTAGCTCCCTATTCAGGGAAGTAGAAATGCACCTCTAATTTGACATAATCTAAGCTCTGACTCTGACCACTTTCCATCACCATAAAGCTCTCAGTCAAGCTACAGTGTAAAGAAGGGGCTGAAATGTATGGAAGGAGGAGAGCGCCCACTCTTAAATGATATATCCCCTCTACCACTATTCCAGCACCTGAAAAGTACATCACTTCCAAGAATTTTTTTGGGGAATGCACCAGTTGTCTGCAGCAGGAAAAGAGAGGGAAAAGAGAAGGATTGGAGGAAGAAAAGGGGGAGAGAAAAAGGGTTCCTGCGTCACGTTGCTTTAATTTGTTCTCCAGCTGCCAATGAAAACGATGACCCGAGAAGGTTTTTTTTTCTCTTTCTTTTCTCTCTTGGCTCCGCATCTCGGAATTGGAAAGCCACACAGCTGGAGACGCACTTTGAACAAGTGTAATATTTATGTGACAGAGAAGTCACTGATGCACTGATTTCATTCGCGATAACTGCTGGCTTTCTTCCCACCTAAGTCCTGACCCGTGTTCAGAGGAGCGTGTCACCTGTATATGGAGCTGTGCCAGCTTAATTAAACAGTTAAACGACTCAGTCAGGGGGAATCACACAATTTATCCCTTTTTATATGACTAAATATGGACATAAATCACATTTGTGACACATTAAACACGAATAACACGAATTATTGGCTTGTATTATCGCATTGTTTTGCCTTCATCATAAGAAAAGCTGTTTTTTGTACGTCTGGTTTATTTTATTTACAGTAACATTATCCTACTTCATATGTCTTGGTTTAATCAAGAAAGACTTGTGGGGAACAAATCGGGAGAAATCCGACACAAAGCATCAAAAGTGATATTGTGTCTCAGGTGACGAGGAGGGGCTGTGCTTCCACCTCTGAGTCAAGCGCAGTTCCTGCATTGTCCACTGCAATATATAAACTCGCAAAAACGGACATCTCCCGAAGCACTCACAAAGTTCGCAAAGCATAAAAACGCTCACTCTCATCCCTCTCTCTCCGAGGCTTTTGAGGTGATACTGCCTTGGCAGCGCGCGCAGAGGGTACAAGGCAGAAAGCGCAAGAGAAAGGTAGGACATTTAATTTTTTTCTGTACATCATTGTGAGAGAGCTGGAGGTTTGAGCTTTAAGTATGTCTGAACACTTTCGTGCGCACCTCGGTAATTACTTGAAGTTCTGTCTTCTTGGTTTATTTCCAGAACCATCCTCGGACTCGGGATATTCTGTCTGCAGTTTCCTAAAAAGCCAAACATGAAACCCCAGTTATTCGCCATAGACTTATTACTCGTGTGCATATCTTGCGGAGCAAGTGCACTGGCAACGACTGTTCGTGTTGCCTCCACGTCCCCGCCAGCGGCCAATATCACCAATCTTGGCGCAGCGCGCAGCAGTGGAACAGATGCGGCGACTCATCCTAAATCCAGGAGGAAGCGTTATATTAGTCAAAACGACATGCTTGCCATTCTTGACTACCATAACAAAGTAAGAGGGAAGGTGTTCCCTCCAGCCTCCAATATGGAATACATGGTAAGTAAAAGCTTTCATTCAAAACTCATTCGGTGCATAAATTCGGTGCATAAATTAACAGTCACCGCAGTTTGACTAAAACCTCTTCAGTCAGATAGATTTTTAGTACGGGTATAGTGTTAAAAAAAAGAGTGATAAACGTTTTCAGGTTTTATCCTCATCTGCTCTGCACATTTCATTGCCAAAGTAGTTGCCATTGGAGGAAGAGAGAGGTCTTGTATGATATCAGTAGCCTGCTGGCAGTTGAGCATTGAGAAAGTGTCAAAATGAAAGGCTACTGTTAGTTCACAACTTACATATCAATACAGTGCTCAAGTGTTGTCTCTTCATGTGATGAAACTACTGTAGGAAGTGTCTCTAACACAGCATTCAAGACATGATCCATTCCCAGTGAAAAAAAGCTAATGACAAGATGAGATGATAGAAAGTTTCTCCTCTTCTGAAACCACTTTGATGGATGATTTTTCTGTCTTGCCATGTGACCACCTGTAACAGAATGCTCGCTGCTAAATGAAGATGTTGTGTTGTAATCTTTATGTCAGTTACATAATGGATTTCCTGGCCTCCTCCATGTCACCCTTTGTGTTTAGGTGTGGGACGACACATTAGCAAAGACAGCTGAAGACTGGGCTCATGCCTGTCTGTGGGAGCATGGCCCGCCTCACCTCCTCAGGTTCCTGGGTCAAAACCTCTCTGTCAGGACAGGACGGTGAGTGACCTTTGACCCCCCTTCCCGCTCCCCGACATCTGCTGCTCCTCTCAGGGATGACTGTCTCTCAGCAGTAGAGGTCGTTTCCTTGTAGCCCCCTTTTTCTCTCTCCTAAAAGTTTCTGCACTGTGACCCAGGGACTGCTTAAGGAATGCTCCTGTGACCCTTTATATAAACAGAAGTTGTGCTGTCAGCTTTGACCCTTGAGGACAAAAGCTTATCCCTTTAGTGGGTCTTGACTTTCCATTTGGAAATACAGGGCACCTTCATGTGTTCCTGAACTTTTCAATTTTATTGAGGAACAACATGAGACTCAAGGGAAAAGAACTGACTCCAACTGCTTCTGTGCACTCGCAAAGAGGGCTCTTTTTCCCACAAAAAATTCCCAGAACTGCTTCGTAATAGCAATTTATTCCTTTCTTAAATCTTTTATGTCCAAAAGACCAGAACAATTATGATGCTTGAGCTTTTCCTCAACATTGAATCAGAAAGCTTATTAGCAGTTCAATAAAACACAGGATTCAGTGATTTATGTAGCTGCTATCTATTCCTTATTAAACAACATAACTGTATGTGATTGTGGTGGCACAGACCATGGGCATTTCATTCATTAATCTCAGGTCCTTTAATTGTTATTACGCTTGAAAAATGAAAAATGAACCAACATTCTTAACACCAACACAAAATGTATTCATGTTAATCAACACTGAGACTGAACTGTTGGAACATTCATTAAATAAAAGTTCTGAGAGAAGAAAGAAAACCAGATAAATGACTAGAAAGTCAGCAAACAGTTTGTATGAGAAGAGAAGTGGAACCCTGCTAACAGATGCTTTATTCAATCACAGTAGCTCCTCACTGTGACAAAACCTTATCCTTATTTTTGGCTTTCAGTAAGCCCTTGGCAAAAAAAAAAAAATGTTAACAGCTGCTAACATTTGGCTTTTGAGCAATGGGAAAGTTTAACCAGCATTCAGTTCTGCTTCAAATGGACTCTCTGGTGGTCACTAGTTTTTATCAACTCCAGCAGATGATAGTTTTCAGTGAGGACACTGCACTCAGAGATGCCAGAGTAGACACAGTGAAACTTCCTCTTTCCAGAAACACACATTTACCGACGCTAACATTTCACACTGAGGCTCTGAAACTAATAGCAGCAAATCGCAGTCAAAAAGAGATGTGATGGATTGATTTTATCCGTCTGCAAGACAGTGCTCAGTTTTTTGGTATCGGGGGAGTAAAAGACAATAAACTTATCATAAATTCTCTTGGATACAATGACTCCTCTCAGTCACAGTGGTTTGACCACTAAGGTGTCTAGTTTAGTCAGATAAGAAATTATCACTTTTTGAATTTCTCTGTATTTTCTTCACAGTTATCGATCCATTCTTCAGCTTGTTAAGCCTTGGTATGATGAGGTGAAGGATTACTCTTTCCCCTACCCCCGTGACTGCAACCCTCGATGCCCTCTCAGATGCTATGGGCCCATGTGTACCCACTATACACAGGTAGGATGATAGTTATTGCATTTTTCCTTGAAAGAAGTTGAATTTTAGCAGCAGTGAGATTAAGTGACAGCTGATCACTCTGTTTTGCAGATGGTGTGGGCGACATCTAACAAAGTCGGCTGTGCTGTTCACACGTGCCACAATATGAATGTATGGGGTGCAGTGTGGAAAAGAGCAACGTATTTAGTCTGCAACTACTCACCTAAGTAAGTACGCTTTGCAACCTGTGGGTTTACTGTGCATACTGTTATATAATCTGATTCAGTGTTAGTTTCATGCTTTAACATGATGACGGTACCATGACGACAGACTTAATCCCAGCTCAGCCCACTCTTGAGTATGTGCTGACTCATGAAATGCCACCCATGTTGATGGAGGATTCAGACAACCCAAAGGCAAGCTTGTGAACCACTACTGTGTTACCAAAGCAAAGAAAAAGTCTCCAAATAAAATTCAAAGCTTGGCCTGACTCGTGACTCACTTATGACCTTGGCTCCTTAATCCCACTGGTTTAAATCATACTCTATGTAAGAGCAAAAGACTCAGGACACTCATGAACTCCATGGGTTTGTTAACTTGAATTCTTTTCCCATTTATTGAGAGACGAGGTATAAAGTTCTGACTCAATCCTGCTTTCCACTCTACAGAGGTCACTGTCTACAAATGGGAAAGTCCGTGCATGATGCCAGCTGGCAAGAATTTAATGAACCCAAGTGATGTCAAGATAGAAGTTCAATTTAATCCTGTGGCTTTTAGATGCTTAAAATGTGTTTTACGTGCACACTAAGATAGGATTTATTATTTTTCTCTTTACAAACAATCTCACCTCAAGGTCAAAGCTGGTTTGATTTAAACATTTTCCATGGTTTCCAGCATATTGTTGTAGGTTGTCTTACCGATGATTACGTTATATGACTAAAAGCTGTAGAAATGGACCTTGTAATGACTGTTGAAAATGGCCCTTTAAAGATGATATCAATCCTTATTCCTTCTAATCTTGACTATTTGATCAAATATTTAATAATCGGTTGATTCAAGTTGATGTTTTTTTCTTTTAATCTAAAACAGGCATTTCTGTGGTCACTACCACATTCACTTACAGTAAATGTTGCTTTCTTCCAGGGGTAACTGGATCGGAGAGGCTCCCTACAAAGTGGGTGTACCCTGCTCCGCCTGCCCTCCCAGCTATGGGGGCTCATGCAGCAACAACATGTGCTTCCCAGCTCTCAAGACAAACTACCTGCACTGGTTCAAATAAGCACAGGTTTCCTCATAACATAAGCTGACAACCTACAGTACCACAGAGACATTATTTTAATTGAGTAAGGATTTGCACAACAGTCATGGACCACACTATTTTGTATATATAGGCTTATTTAAGGAACAAAACCAACATTTGAAGGCATTTAGCGATTTGATTACCTGTAAATAATTTGTAAATTAGTTACTTTTTTACCGGACTGCTATGACTATTTGAAATAATTAAATATATGAAAATATATTTATATGTAAAATGGGTCTTTTAACAGTGCATACTGTGTGGTGCTGCAAAAGTATTTGTTTTTACTATTTTAGTTTACAGTAGACAATGTGGTAATTAAGACATTGCAACTGTCACAGCTCCTCATACCTGCTCACTTTGGTGCTATGGGCATCACACCTTCATGCTGTGTGCCCTGCCTTCACAAGAATGTTAGGATGAAACGGGATCAAAAGGATCATAGCTTTTGAACTCAGAGGGAAACTCTACACTGGCGGTGTCAGCTTCACTGTTGCTTATATGCCAACAATGACTGTCAAACTTCACATTTAAAACATAACTTGGTAACTTGAATAAAAGCCTGCTTCTGTCACATTTTCAGAAATGAAATAGTAATACTATAATATGAAAGAGTATTACATAGGACATAGGACAGACCATCTGTAATCATAATAAGGTCCCTTTAGCTTCTCCTACTGCTTCTAATGGGATTTTCAAGCATCCACTGTTCCAAGTTACAACAACAGTAAGAGTGTGGATTAGTCACTAACTGGTTTCAGTCACTGCCGCTTCTACAATTGCATTTGCATTGTTTACTAGCCTACACAACAACCTTCTCTGTAGGGAGGTGCCTTAGAGGCACAGCTGAGGCACAGCAGAGAGGAACGAGGAGGGACCTGCAAGTTGTATTCATTTCCAAGTCAACTTTTTTGTCAAAGTTACCAAGTTGTGCTTTAAGTGTCCTGCAACAAACAACACAGAGTATACTGGGATGTTTCCATTTATAATACCTCTGTTGTCAAAGGTTTTCAAACAGTGCAATTTCAGTTTAAACCTGCACTAACTGACTTGAGTGTCATACTGACAATTCATCCTTTGGAGAATTTGCACAGTTTTATCCATATTTCATATGTTTAGAACAGACAGACCACATGCAATAAATCTGACCCACATATCTGTTCTGTAATGTACTCACATACATATGTAAGCATATAAGTATGTAGGTATATTGGTATGTTATATAGTATTATGTATATTCATATTTTCAGTATTTTGTTATGATCACTGATTTTGGTTTTGGGAATCAGGCACTCGAGTGCACCTTAATTGTTTGTAAATTTCTAAAATACCAGAAAATGTTGTTTCTTTTCTATGTGTAGATAATCAAACCATGACTATCCTAAAGCAACTATATTGTAAGTTATTCATTTTTGTATTGAAAAGATGTTTAAATGATATGGATTTTTCTTACTGTTTCGTAAAAGGATTGCAGTATATGAAAACATATTCAACATATCCAAAAGAACTAAAACACAAAAGTAGGAAAATAACATTTTCAGCACTGACAGTATTTAAATCAACAACGAGATATTTATGCAGTGAATTGCGTTTTTCCTTTTGTTTGTACAAGTAATAAAATGCTCTATTTTGATTGTTACTTACTGTCTTGTCTCTAGCCAAAACAGTGTTATTGTTCATTGCCCGGTCTGATGCTATCTGATGTGGATCAGCTTCCAAAAGTATCAGAATGGCTCTTTGATTCTCGTTTAAAATGGCATAATCTGCCAGTCATTGCTGGGGCTACAATTGAATCCAGAACAAGAAATAGCTGACATTGGCCCCAACTGTCTATGTCCCCATAAATGCATTGATAGCTGACTGGGTTTTAGGTGAACCTCCTGTGTTGGAGTTTGTCCATTGAAACCACTGACCTTTCTGAGAGGGAGAAGCAAAGAGCAGAAAGTTGCTTGATGTAAAGAGGTGGGGGAATGTATGCCAGGCCTGGCATCGAGAAACAACTGGTAAGGGGAAACAGTCCACCAAGTGACATTTTCTGCTATATTTTTGCAGAAAGTCGGTAAGAAACAGAAAGGTTGAACTTGGGATGTAAACTCATAGACACACTGATATGTTGAGCAGATGCTGCAGCTCCTGCTCTTTTCTCATGCTGGGTTAGCGTGATACTGGCTTTGAGTAGTCGGAATGAAAACTACAAAAGCAACAGGCTATCGAGGAAACACATTAGCACACATGGATGAGTCAACCGAATGTTATCAGTTAAACAAACGCATACACTAGTTAACTGCGAGCTGGACTGCAGTGAACATCTTCCCAGACAAATAAAGGCTGCTAATTTTTCACATTAAACTTTGTACAGCGTGAGTTTGAGGATTCAAAGCAATTCCATGATGAAATCAATGACATATATCCATGCAGTAGTCCAGCCTTATTAGACCTGCACACTCCCTGGGACCAGCCAACACAGAGTTTTCGAGGAACACATTAGTATGCATGGGGAAAATCCATCTGTCTGCAAAAATAGAGGATTTGATGGCAAACGTATGATTGATGGACAATTTAAGGCACATCCCTGTGATGTGAAGTAGTATGCAGTGGAGAGTGAGGCTGTCTGCTGGCCCCATTTATCTGGTTTGGCTATCAATAGTAGACGTAGAGCAGAGTTTGTGGATATGAATTTGAGATCAAGTCCCATTTGATGAGTGGAGTCAAGGATGCAAAAAACATCTGCAAACTGAATGGAATCTGTAAATTAATTCCTTACACCACAGGGTTCTATTGTTTCATTGATTTTGTGCTCAGCTTCGCTGATGCATCTATTTTTGTGTTCTGCTTCAGAGGAGCCTGTCTGTGCCTTATAAATATTTCCATGACAATCACTTGGTAGGTCTTCCTTTAGTACAGTCCCTGTAGTAATCTGAGTTCATTTGTGCTCATGACATTATTTGCATTTCATGCTTTTTTTCTTGGTTTACCATGAGATTGGGATCCAAAGTGACAAGCAGCAGGTCGTGCTTGATCGTTTTGGGTCCATGAAAAAGATAGAGATTGAGCGCATTTTCGGCCTCTAGTTGCTACAGTAATAAATCAACTTGATAATTCTATCAGCACATGTGAAGATACACCTCTCTTCCTAATAATGCACATGAATTACTGCCCTGTCAGATCAGCTGTTACTGCTGAAACAGTTAAGTCCCCCTTAAGTAAAAAGGCAGTGAAACGTTTATTTGCAAAGAAGAGTGAGATTTCATTGGAGCCAAGGTAGGTTGATAGATCGCAGTTTGAGGCAGTTTGTTTAAAAAATGTACAAGCAGTTCTCCAACCCCAATAGTAGTGAGAAGTGGGAGTAAGAGTTTATAACAGTTTGAGTATAATGTGTATTATTGAGTATAATGATGAAAAGGTAGGACAAAACTTATGTCTAAATGGATTGGTGTGGGTTGAGACGTTTTGTGATGTTTGCAGCACAGCTGCAGAAAGTCTCTTCTTTATTGTCTCTGCACTCCAACCTCTCTGGCCTCCCTGACTTCACAGAGTGCCTGACACTTGGCTTTGCTTCTCCTCGAGGAGGATATTGAGAGAGACTTCTAATTCATTGCATTTTTTTTTTTTAGTTCTCCAGTCTGAGAAGAACAGCAACTATGTTTATTTAACTCCCTTTGCAGCTCAGCCGTCGGAAATGCACCTTGTGCCCTACCCAAGTCTCCCTCTTCAAATGTTCGTAAAATCCTTCACTAGCAAAGCAGCACAGCAGCTTAAGGACATCAAAGTATAGCTAAAGTATCCTAAACAAACACAAACCTGTCAATGCTATGTAGATCCTGTACATTACTCCACCAGTTTTAGGAGTTTGCAACTTTTAACGTTCACAAAACTGAGCTTATTCCTATATCTGAGCTTAGGTCAGGTGAGAGCCAGTTGACTTGTTTCCCAAAGTCTGATGTCAGCTTCTGGAAGCATGTTTTGGGATCTGCTTGAGTGTTGGCACTGACATGTTAAAAAGTCTTTTACTGCCATAAATCTCTCAGCAAAGAGTTAACAGCAGGTTTTTTTTTTGCAGACCTTCTTCCCTCAAGCTGGATGCCCTTACTTCAAACAAGGAGTGAAAAATAAAGCTTTTTGGGTACACAGATCATTTGTGGTGTCTCGGACTCTCGGGTGCCTATTTTTATGTATAATACTGTTTATTTAGGATGGTATTGCTATAATATGCAATACCATGCATATGAAATGGGTCATTTCGTAGAGGTTTGTACGGCTGGACTCCCATTGCTTGAAACACACGAGTGAGTGCCGATGTTTCTCGCAATCAGCCACAATGAAATAGGACACCATTTTAGTTTTGACTATACGGCTTACGTTATGGTCACTTTTCTTGTCTAGTGACTTTTCCTTCTTATGTGGTCTAGTAAAATATAAATATAGCATTTGTGGCATACATCAGATGTACAATAGATAGTGCACGTTATAACAAAGGACATAAACTGGCGTTATGTCATAAAACTGTATTCAACCTCATATGTGACATTAAAAGTAATCGCACGTTATCGACCTGACATGTCAGACCCACAGTGGCTATAAGAATAAATCTACAGCATGTCTAACACTGAGACAAACTAGACCTGACCCTCTAGTTTAGACTATGATCACAAACTGTGGCAAAGGTGGCCTACGTTCAGTGCTTGCCCTCCATATCCTACTGCAGTCTTTGTCTTGGACGAGCCCATGTTACCTCCTAGCAGGGACTTCAGACAGGCGACATCCTGCAGCTGCAAGACATGGGCCAAAATCAATGTCCTCTCAGAGGCACAGGGCTGGGAAAGGGCTGCTTAATCAGATGGGCTTCTTCCTTTGCTCTCAACTCTCTTTTCTACCCATAGTCAACAAGCTCAGAGAAGCTTTGATGCTGACCACTGCTCTCTTTGCTCCAATGATGTGTTGTGACTTAAAATAACTCATTTTTTTCTGTGTAAATATGCCAAAATCCATGAAAATGTACTTTTTTTACTTACAACTCTCTCTTTTTTGGCTTTTCTCTTTTCATTTCTCTGAGAAAACTTTACAACATCCCATGTGGCAAACCAACCTTCATATCAAATCCAAGTATGCACGACTTTGGGATTCTCTCCAGAAGATGACCAGAACTGTAAACGGAATTACTGCAAAGTTACTTGGTTTCTCTTGGTTTTCACCACAAACAGCAATCCAGTCAACATGCTTAGTGAAGCAATGGCACTGTGAAACAGTGTTCTGCTAAAATGACTAAATTGGTGGTTTCATGTTTTTTTTTTTGTTTTTTTTTACAAAACAATAGGGCTTTTGGATACCCACAACTCTGGGCTCCCGATCCCTCAACATTATCACTTTACCAAAATCTTGGCATTTTTTTGTTTGCTTGGGATCTCACTCTGATCATTTGAAAGATGGATGAGTGCCTCAGTTTACCCAGAGCTGCATCTGTGGTGGAAAAGTGGGGAGGTTGAAACATTTCAGTGTGTCATCAGGAGCTATTTTTTCTTTCTTTTTTGAGCTTGAACTGCAGTTTATTAAGAGATGCAAATTGTCTGACATGCTGGTTGTAAATGCTGATTGTATGTGAAAGGACACTGACACCTGGTGGTTATGGGAAAAGGCGACACTTCCTCCTTCTGTGCAAAGAGGTCCAGCTTTTACTTTGAGAATATTTTTAAAAGTTCAATATGACAATGGTGTCATGTGGAATCTGTTAAAGAGGCAGACACCATTATTCAGGAGGCAAAACAGAATTATAATTTGATAAAGCGCTTTATGTCTTAAGATGATAAAGGGTATGGAGGAGGGGTAACTGTGTCATCTTGTTTTTAGAGAACTACTGACAACCTGCTTTACACTGATCTTTTTGGACACTTGGCCAACACAAAGGTGTGTGATAGGAGCCAACATCTGCCTGTCTGGTTGGTCGTTTTTTAGGAAGATGGTGGTTGCACCAAGAAGCAGCTCAGACTTGGTTTACAGCCAGATCACTTTCTTTAAAAGGCAGAACCAGACGCTGACCTTGGTTAAGGATGCCCTACAAATTGCAATTCTGAAAATGAAATAACACTGTACAATATACATTATTTATATAGATTTAGTTTTTGGTTTGATAGATTTGGCCGACAACAAAGCTAAACTCTTCGGCATCACGATCAGTTGTTTGGTAAAGCATGTTTTTAGTCGCTACATTTTTAAAAAGTAAGATATGTAGTTGTAGTATGTAGTAATGCTCTCCTGTGTTATGCTGTGAGCTTTTCTATTTTTGATGTTTTTACTGCAAAGAGATTTCTGAGCCATTTGTTCAAATAACACATTTATGTAATAGGAAACTCAATAGAGGACACCAAAAATAAACAACACTTAAATGTGAAACTATTGCTTGAGTGTTATCATCCTACTGACTACTGTGTCCTTTCTAATTCAAGAGCTTCAACAATTTCTAAAACTACAAATATTCGGTGTATTGTTGCAAATTGAATTTATATATTGAAATTAAACTCCAGCAAATGCTACTTTTACTATCAGTAGTGTTGTATCCAAACACAAGAGCCATTGATCCACATAATGCATAGTGTCTTTTCTTTTCTTATAACATCAAGTATAATCCCTGATTATATCCCAGCAAACCAAAACAGCCCATCTTCCAGTGCTGACTTTTCACATATGCACTGGTATCTCTTCACCACTGGGGGGTATTCAAGGACAACCTAAAGTCAGACAGACCTAAACTGGCTATCTGAGGAAGGCTTCTGCTGAACACTGCTGATAATGTCACAAAAGCAGTGATGCACTCTGGAACATCTGCCAAATGACCTTGGTGCTCTTTGCTCCCATCCTCACCCCGTAGCCGTTCCAACAATCTGACCTCAATCCAGCTCCACCAGAACCATTAGGGAGAAATGCGCCAGATAACACAGGCCAACAAAAAGTGTTTTTCGAGTGTTTGTGTGGTTCGCTGCTGTGTCCAGAGGCTACTGTTGTGTGGATATGGGGCCTGGCACAGTTTCTGCATTCTGCTGGGTTCATGGGGTTTCTTGCAAGACCACATGCTGAATGGAGGAGGTAGAGAATGGAGTGTCTGGGCGCATGGCTTAACAGTGACTGTGTTGGTAAGATAGAGAGGATAGAGACAACAAGCAGAGAATTTGCGAGGGAAAGCGTCTATGTGAGAGACACAACCAGCGAAAAAGGGAAAGTGCGTGAGTGTGTGTGTGTGCGCACATGTGAGACTCTGAAACAAAGCCCAGCGCTGACTGGTATGAAACAACAGATGCAACAAAGGAGGATGGAGGGATACAGAGAAAGATCTCATGCAAAACTTCTAACAACAGAAAATCAGGCATGGGATAATTTACACTGCTCTACCTCTGCCACAAATCGTGTGTATTCATTGGCAAGCACTGTGATAAACATTAATCAGAGAATGCCTTGCTTGTTACAGATGGCCAGACCTAAATCACCACATGGTAAATCACACAAACCTCAGAGCAGTCGGTAAGTATTTCCTTTATGCATATACTTCCATTTTTCATACTTAGAGACAGAGGTATCCTCAGTCAGGCTTTTGTGTCTCATATCTGAAGCTTAACAAACTCCTGAGAGTTTGAAATACGTATTGACTCGTACAGTATTTTTATGTACCCTCTCACTCATTTGCCCTGTGACTTCTCACTCTCCTACAGCAAAACCGAGAAAAAAAACAAACACATGCACTCAATCTCACGCTATCTCACAAGCACGTTATCTAAATGTAGTTATGGCATTAGTTCTATAACAGACGAATGAGAGCATTCAGTGTTGCTTTCCTCATGGGAGTTGTGAGCAAAGGGAGAGTGTTGCTATTTCAGCTGTGGTAAAAGAGGAGGGGGGAGGCCTGCCGGGCCTGACCGCAGAGAGAGGGCCGCTGCTGGGGCCGTGGCTAAGGCCCCTGCTACTGACCCAAAGAGTAGACAGTAAACCCTGGGTTTATGGACATTCTGAATGCGGTGGGTCCCCAGTGTGAGAGCTCTTGTTCTGCATTTAGGAAGTAAGTTAGACAGCAGAGTCACCCTGGTGTCTTGTTTTTTATTTCTGTGGTCTTTATATACAATGATTAGATTAATCAGTTAGTGGCTGTGATGGAAAGTACATTTTTCAGATTACCATACTTTGAAAGAGATTTTGTGTTGGGTCTTCTTTAAAGTTTCCAGGGGAAATAGACAATTTAATCTTACCTGACAAAATGAAATGCTGTCTTTAAGATTAGACCAGTGTAATTATGGCTTGTGGCATGAAAAAAAAAGACAGGTGTTACTTTTGTTATTACAAAAAACAAACCTCTCAATTTGAGTTGAATTAGACAAAGTGAAGCTTGCAGCGGTCAAATGGTCCAGAGTCCACCTCGACCAGCTACAACAGTTAAAAGCTATTTATACACAGCTATTTATACACACTAATAGAATAGAATAGACCAAGAAAAAAAAAACTTAACAAAGCAGAAAATTACATGAGTAATGGAAACAATAGTAAGTTTGGCTAGTGTTTGGTTTGTTGAGCATGTCAGGAATAGTACTCGAAGACTACGTTTCCCCTCGAAGGGGGTCAGACACAAGGGGCCTTGTGCTTCGCTGCTGTTTCCACATGTGCCATAGCAACGGGTGAAAATGACCAGATGACAAAAGGCAAAACCTGCCTCTTTCCATCATGGAGTTCACTATGTGCTACAGCGGAGAGAGGAAACAGTGACGACAGGTTCAAGTCTTGGAATTAACAGAGAGTCGGTTTGTGTTTTAGTTGCCCCGTATGGAGTCACCTGCAACCAGGCTGCAAGGGCCAACTTTTACTCTCGGGTCACACAGTGGAGACAGCTCTCGTTTGAGTCATTGTAGTTTCTCTCAAGTCTGTCACAAGTTTAGGGGGCAACATTTAGATAAGGATTTGGGGCTTGGACCTTGGACAGATGAAAGCCCAATAGACATCCACTGGTACTTTGAGATTTTGATGTACTGTAACCTTCACATCACATCAAAAGTCAATGGTGTGTGTATTTATGTGTAGATATATATCTACCTGAAAAGGCATCATGCAAATACATGTTTTTAGCTTGATATTGCCTGTAAGAAATTTAACACTGTGAGTGCATATTGGGAGAGAGAGAGTGAAAAAAGAAAAGACTCTGCTTGTATGAAACTACACACGCACGGCCACGCACGCGCATTAAACGGAGGACTTTTTCCAACCTTTGCAGAGGCGTGGTGAGGGGCGGCTCTCTACAGGAGCAGCCAAGTTGAGGATAAAATGTGGATAAGTGACTCTTTATCGGCTTTCGTGCAAAAATCCCGAAAGAAGAAAGACCGATTTCTCTTTTAAAAACTAGTGGAAACTGAATGAAGCGACCACATCACACCTTCGGGTTATGTGAAAGAAAGCCGTTCAGCGACAGTTATCCCCGCTGCACCTGAGCTGTGTAACACGGAGAGCGGATTTCTGCTTCTGCTTCTTCTTCTTGCTGCTGAAGTTTTCATACAGCCAAATCTCTGTCAGGATCTCAAGATTCGGGCTCTGCTCCAGTTCATTAAAGGTAAATTATTTCCACCGTCTGCATTAGATAACACCACTCTGTTTCTGTTTCAATATGCATAATATGCACATATGCACATTTTCCATTAGATAGTGGCTCGTTATACATCAGCGAATGCCAGCAATACTGCTTGCAAACCAAATGGCTCAAATATGTATATATTTACATACAGCTTTGGGAATGCAAGAGCAGAATTTTGCATCACTCTTACCTCTAAGCACTTTTTAGAATAGCTACAACTGACTTTCAAGGGGCTCCCCCGAGCCACACTTTTTTTTTAAATGATTAATTTTCGAGAAAAGTTGTTTGATTTCTTTAATCCAGTCATTCCCAGCCTGCCAGTTTGCCCTCAGTGAACCTCATGAGCTTACAAATGGCATTGCACCAGACCAAGTATCTGCAGGCCAATGCACTGTTCTCACCAAGTTCAATATTGACATACGTTTTTCAGTAAATCTGATAGAGCACTAATTCAAATCCCTCCAATGTTTCAGTTTTTTCTTTTCTCCTTGGTCCTTTGCCAGCTCACACCATACGCAAAGAAGAGAAAACTTTTTCCCTCCCCATCCATCCAACCTAAGTTTTAGAGGATCACCATCATCACCAGCATTTCCCAGGATGTGGCGAGTATCCCAGAACTGGCTGAGGGGTGTGTCCTTGCTCCTGCTGCTCCACACCACCACGTCCATGGTGATGCTCCCGAACTCCACAGGCTGGCAGCAGATATTGGACAAGTATCTGGATGAGGATGGGGACTGGTGGGAGGCCAAACAGAGGGGGAAGAGAGCAATTACTGACAGTGATGCTCAGCTCATCCTGGACCTTCACAACAAGCTCAGAGGCCAGGTTTACCCCCCTGCTTCCAACATGGAGTACATGGTAAGTGGATGGAGGATACATATGAGACATTTTATGATAGATTTCTGTGAAGAAGTGCCCAGATACTTCACAGTTTATGACCCTCTGAGTGAACTCCTTAAGAGTCTTGCATATTTGTGTGCCATATAGCTTAGTGTGGTGACCCAGTCACCGGACCAGCTGGCAATTGTCCCACTTGGCTCCCACATGCAGCATGCCCGCCTCTAAGTAGCCTCACACTTGAACCCCCCCAGCGTGCACACACACACACACACACACACACATGCACAACTTTGTACCCTTGTGACTTTGGTTGTTTTGCCAGAATAGAAGAATTCCACCAACTTGCCAATGATTACATTTCTACAGCACACTTTTTTTTGCATGCTGAGAGATTTGTTTGACTTTATCCTTTGGCCATCTTATGTATGTGCAGCTCCAGATCACTTTTCACAGTGCAATTAGAATCAGAGTGCGGCACCAGGGCTTGTTTTACCAGCTGGCTGACCCCCTGCTAAACATACACACACACACACACACACACAAGTAGACCACACCTTCAGAAAGCCAGAAGTTAGCACTCTGCAGATCTGGATTTTTTCCAAATACACTACATGTGTTGGCACAGCAGTGCATGACCTCCAATGGTGCTTCACAGGTTCAAAATCAATACTATGTGCAGAAGGTAATGAGGTTTTATCACCCTTTCATCTTCACTTAAAGAGTAACAGAACAAAAGGCAGTATTATTCTCTGGTGAAGACAAATAAACAGTTCCTGCTGGGGGCAGTTGCTGGACTGTGTAATTGTATAATTGAGAGGTTGGGCTTGAGGACCCCTTATATGTGTGTGTGTGTCTGTGTGTATGTATGCATGTATTGTGTGCAGGCTTCTGGTTGAGGCACACACATGTGGAGAAATGCTGAGCTAGCAGTGCGCAGCTCTTTTGTACTGTCTCCTGTTACAGTTGGCTATTTTTCTAAGCTCCAGGGGCACCCAGGGGTGAATACAGAGAGGCATGCAACAAGAGGATGTGAGGTGAGAGAAAGGGAGTGAAAGTTAACTGGGAATGCAAGGTAAATAGAAACGGAGGTGTGAAATGAAAGAAGAGCTCTGCAAAACGAAATAGGCAGCATGAAGCAGATGGACAGTAGCAAAAAAGGTGGCAAAATGAGGGAAGTGAAGACGTTTATTGGGAGTGACGCAAGAGGAAATGAGAAAAGGCACATACTTGGAGGGGGCTCAATGAAAGGACATCTTTATCTACAGTTTTGCACATGTCAATATTTGAGGCACAGTTTCACAGGTCACATGTAAAGTGCTTTTTCAGTGACTCTCTTTTTTTTTTTTTTGCACTTTATTTCGAAAGGGGCTCCACATTTCTCTGCATTTCCTCCTGTCTGTGTTGTACTGCTGTCACCTTTCAGAAGCCTCACAGCGTCAGTCTGCTGGAAGACTTCACAGACATGCTCGCCTGCGCTCCAGACACACACCCATGCATGCAGATGCACTCGCACAAATCCTCCCGCACATACAGAACCATCAGCTTTATCATTGTCTGCCATTGTATTAAACCACAACCCTAGTGACCCTCTGTGGCAATCATCACACAGACAAGGAGATAACATCAATTCAAATCCCCCTCTTTCTCCCCCTTCATCTGCTTCCCTCTCTCTGCCTCCCTCTCCCTTATCCCCGTGGCTCCGTTCCCATTCTGTCATTATCCAACACAGAGGCCCAAAAAATTCCCTGGATAAGCATTCACACTCTGTAGCGATCCACAAAGCCTTAGTGTGGCTTCAGTAGGGGGACAGAGGTTCTGCCTCTCACCCGTATGTTGACCCACAGGTATAAACAGAGCAGTGTCAGCGTTTGAAGCCCTGTAAGACAAACAGATGGCATCTTGGGAAAAAGGGTCCCACCTGTCTCGATGTTTAACTTGGCTTTGCTGGCCTTCTCTCAGGTCTGAGATGGCAGAGATATTAGCGACTTATAATAAAGCTCTTTTGATATTTTTCAGTCCAGGATGAATCAATGCTGATCTGCAAGCTTTGAGCATTTTAATATACTGTTGAATAATGCGCCTTGTGTGAGTAAAACCTGTGAAGCCCAATATTTAAGGTCTAGGCTTTTAGATATATGGACAAGCATATTAAGCAGTATATGCACCAGTTGCTGAGGAGTGCTGTCAAAGAAAAAAAAAGGATGAGAGATGAATTATTTCCAGTTTGTTTGGAATATTCAGCTCGGAGGAACTGGTTATGTGCAAAAAATCTCCATAAAAGGGTATCCAAAGTAGATCCAAAACAGATGCCTATAGCACATGCAATGACTTCTATATAATAGTAGCAAGATACAGGGTAGTATAATCCTACTATATGTTGTCACCAGGAAATATATATATATGTATATTTTGCCTTATTTTTTGTCAACTAACTAGTCTACCATTGTTTGCCATAGAAGCATCTCAACATTTGGCTCCTTTCATGACAACTGCTGTGATTTTTCTCAGATATATACGTTATACTGTTTGCGAAATAATCAGCGATACATCAGAAAAAGAAAAAAAAAACTCCCCCTTGAAATAAGTGGGTGGCATGTTCAGAGCTAGAGTGTAAGTGGAAAGGAAGCTTTTTCTTTAAGCTGTAAATTATCCACAATTTTCACTCTCTGGGCACCATTTTTTCATCAAAACATAGAAAGATTTGTCATATGTCTTTGTGATCTCCCCCCAGTGTGACTCCTCAAGCCAGCAGAACAGAGACAAAATACACACCTGCCCCATTGACTCAAATGTATAAAGAGAGCAGGATTTTCCACAGTAATCCCAACAGTTACGCTGTTTGTAATTCAACTAAGTCTACATATTTTTACACAAGTATCACACTAATGTGTGTGGGGAAAGCCCGGCAGTGCACACAGTTGCAAAGCCATGTCATTAAGTGTCATCCTTTTCTCTAAATGACTACAGTTCAAGATAAGTTTAGTGAATTTTCAGTCTGAGTCAGGTAGAATGTTGCACACAACATCACCATGGCAACGTTAACTACCTCTCAGAGCTCTCGGCTGGTGGTCATTTGATAATCAGCGTCTTCTCTCATCTCTCTTCTGTTTACACTCTCGTAGCGTGACAGTAGGCACAGACGATTTCAGCTTAGTTTCAGGGAATTTTTCCAAATCACTTCAGAAATCAAACATCCTTTAAAGCCTCAAAAATATGTTTGTTGGCCCTCACCTCCGCTACTTGTTTCTTCTCTGTATGAAAACTAGTGGGAGTCCAAAGCCCACACGAATCCCACTTAATAGAATGCAAAACTTGTGAACGTTGCTTCTTCTCCATTCACCCTTACTATGAGTTTGTTGCAGTACAAAATATCACAGTAAATATCATTGTATGAAACTTACTTACAGTTACTTACTTACAGCACTTACTGACACATCATATGTATCTTACAGGTCTGCCATCTCTCCAATGGAAATTTCCTTTCGGTTTCATCCAACTTTCTTTATTTTATCCTCTGGACAATGTCATGAGCTGCGGCTAACAATTTATTGCTCTAGCTCAAAACAGTCTGGACAGAGGCTTTCCTTCCATTTCTGACCTAAAACTTTCTTTTCATTGCTGCAATTCCATGCAGGCTAATGTAGTTATTGCTAAGAGCAAAATAAGCATTGGTCTGATCCCATCATGTCTGGTTCACTTTTAATGTCTGATACCTGAGATAGCTTCTGCATCATTTTAGGCCAATAAAGGGATGATAATTCGGCCTATTTTATCCCTGATCTACAGTAAATTGCTTTTGTTGTGGTAAAACTCAGTGCCTGTAATGATATTATGAGATGGAATTTATGGGTTTTGATGGGTAGAAAGGTTCGCTCAGTGGTCAGCTCTAAGTTTTTAGTGTTAGCCGATGTGGGTTAGAATGACCTGTACGAAAATAAATGAGTGGCAGCTCATTCTGGGATTAAACGTCAGGGTGTTTACAGGAAAACTGACATCCAAATAATTGTTATCTTCCTTTTCCTTTGTTTTTTCCATCATTTCCTTTCTGTTAAGCTTCATTAGATTAAGTCACCCATTTGCATCCGTGTTTTCTCTCTCTGGAACACCTCCTCTGCTTTTTTTTTTTCCTTTTCTTTACTTTCCCAATTCCCATATCCTTCCCATAGCTGCGACCCAGTATTCCTCAGCATGCATCATTGATTATGAGCAGGAAACCCATACTTGCAAAGGAAGTATCCCTCTGTACCCCTGGAATGCAACCAGATGAAAAAAAAAAAAAGAATCCAGGCTGCAAATGAAGTGTTAAGTGAAATAAACAATGCCGTGTGCACAGTGCTGAAAGACTTTATCAAGGGAGGTGTTTTTCTTTACCAACCCTGCAGAAGTGGGGTCAGAGTGGGTGGTGGGTGGGGTGCTTCGCGGTTACAAGGCCTCCCCTGCTGGGGGAACTGTGCAAACAACAGCAGCTTGACAAGCTGCTTGTACTCTGTACAGTCTCCACAGATGAAAATTACAGCATATGACCCTGCTGACACGCTCTGAGTCTGCTTTCTCTGCAACTTTTCAGGACAATGGAATAACTCAGCTTGTAGATGCTGCTCATGATTATTGGTATTATGACACTCTTCCAGCCCATCACAGATCATGCCGCTTTGATACAAACTATAAACTATAATCCTCCACGAAGCCTCGGTCAGTTTGTTAATTTTTTACTTGAAATCTACTTTAGTAGAGTTCTTGAACCTGGGCATCCGACAAAAACATTTAGTCTTCATTCATGGGACACCCAGTCAACCAGTTGAGCTACTCGCTAAATGACGAGCGTGAATGTTGGTTAGTTCTTGTTCAAGGAGGCCTCAGTTTAAGAAAAATCTATTAATCTTATCCCGTTGTGCTCATTGGATTGATTTTGTTTTCAATAGAGAAAAGGGTATTTTCTATTACGGTGTGAATCTGTCAAACTGATGGCGTAAAATTATTCAAAGGTCTGTACCCAGGCAAAAATGTTTAAGTTATAGAGCTGTTAGCCATTATGGTGTCAAAACATAAAAAAAAAAAATACAGAACTTGTTGTAATACTGACATTTAAATCGGCACACTGCCAACAGAGGTCTTGTCAGAGTAAAATGAGTTTCCAGTAAACATATTCTCGTTATTGCTTGAATCTTGGCTCTGTCAGTCATCACATGGTCCCACTGTACAACGCAGACCACAGACAACTGTATAATTCTCTCACACAGATATGCTGGGATGGATTATCATGTATTTGTTCCACATGCCATATGCCAATTATGTAACATTCCACAAGGCTCGGTGTTAAAATCTAGCCGTTTTGCACGGTGTCCGGCAACTGGTCATGTTGATTTTAAAAGAAAATAAATAAATATGTCTACTAACTTACAAATGGGTTTGGCAGTAGCAGCTGAAGAAACTTCTCCGGGTTAAGACTTGATTTGCAGCACTGCCAGACATCCTGCTTGTTAGGGAGGTGTGTGTTTGAGGGGTTGATGCAGAGAGCCGCAGTTGTTTGTGGTGGGACTGAACGGAGAAGAGGTGGTAGAGAAAGCTGGGGGAGGGGGGGTCCGTTATTGGATGAGATTTTCTTCAGAGTAAGCTGAAAACCAGGGTCCAGTGAGTGAAATGTGAAAACTTCTGACACCTTTCACTATTATATTACTACCATTCACACACTAATTGATTTTCCTGAAGAAACCTGTAAGTCATCCCACACTGAAGGTGCATGGAAAGGTGTGCAATTAAGGGCGCATACAGTGGCCTTTAGAGGAATCACAGCTGTATTATTGTAACATTTTTATTGTAGAGTGGAGGTCAGCTGTATGGAAGGACAGTTTGCATTCCCAGGGAAACCTCAGTATGGGAACATGTTCCTGTAGTGTCCAAGTTGACAGAGAGAACAATTCAGAGAGTTGTAAAGTGAAAGAAAAGCATGCACCATGTCATTTCAGACATATGGAAGGTATTACTTTAGGGGAAAAAAAAACACTTTTTGTATTTTTAAAATGACCCCCCATGTCATGAGATGACCCATCCAGGACTTGATCTGGGTAGTTATTAAGTCACAAACACAGTCTTTTAATCCCAACTGTAAATATCTCCATTTATTATCAGCTTTCTAACCTTTTATTGCTACATCTTACATCCTTGGCTTTGGGTTGCCTGTGACAGCTCATTACCACTTTGCTTTTGATATAACCCAGAGAGCTAATGTCTTTTCCTTCTCACCTCTTGGGCAGGTGTGGGACACAGAGTTGGAACGTACAGCGGAAGAGTGGGCAGAGACCTGCCTGTGGGAGCACGGTCCCGCCGGCTTACTGCCACAGATCGGGCAGAACCTTGGCGCACACTGGGGAAGGTAAATCATCTATCAGTAAATACAGTTTATGTGTGTTCTTGAGTGTTTATCTTATCAAACAGTTTTCGTTCGAAGCTTGTTTTTCCAAATGCGCTTTAATTTTTTCAGGATTGAATAAGCTCAACAAATATATTTGACACAATCTTTCCGATCCACGTAAAACCACCACTTGTTGTCTTTGGATAACTGCCAGTGTATGAATAAAAAAAAGATAACACATGACACATTATTTAGTGAGATGTACTTCAGCATAATTTTTGTAGTACAATTTCACTCATGTCCTCACAAGGGCTTTTTCACACTGAGGGCATACTGGTAAAAATGATAACCTTTGCTTAACAACCAGCTGTGAGCACATATATTACACAACCGTCAGTGACATTTATCCACTGTGAGTATGCACCTGAAAGCCAAATAACCTATACTGCTGCATGTAAGGCAAGTGGATTCACACATTACTGACTCTTTGTTGTTTGGCTGGCCCATTTGTCCACACAGCCTCCACGAAGCACCTCTTCATTTAAGAGACTCTTGTTCCACATCTATTCATATCCCCCAAGAGTCAATATATTTGACAGATTGTAATCAGATTGACCTGGAACACCTGGTAAAAGATCAGTTTCCTTGGTTACTGAGCAGTGATTGCCAGTTAGAGCAGTCTCGACAGATGTATTGTTGCTGTTGTTCTTATGACTGGATGGTAACTGCAGATGGATTGTTTGTTGTATAGTTGAGTGAATAGCAAATTATTTTCTATATGGTGTAAGCAGTGGTGAAAGGTATCCAGGTACATTTAATTAACTGACTCATTTTACACTACTTTATGCTCCCGGTCCACAACATATCAAAGAGAAATACTGTACTTTTTACTCAACAGCCTTAGTTACCAACTACATTTAATATTTTACATGTGGATGATGTAAGAGGATGTTAAAATGCACAAAAAAATGCTATGTAAAAACAAAAAAACAAGCATAATGCAATGATTTGCAAATAAACAAAAATTATAGTCACAATAAGAACAGAGTAAAATGTCTCACTTTTGTGTTTTCTTTCATGAAAAATTTGCTCATCTCGATATTGTTGACAGCAACATGTCTCAAAAAAGTTGGAAAACAGACAGCTGGTGATGTAAATGGTACTAAAAAGAAACAGCTGGAGGAACATGTTGCAGCTAAGTCTGTAAATAACAAACAGGTCAGTAACATAATTGAGTATAAAAAGAGCAGAATCAGAATCTCTCAGAAGTAAATATGGACAGAGGTTCAGCAATCTGCAAGGAACTCCATCTACAAATTGTGGAGCAATTTCAGAATAATGTTCCTCAACGTAAATTTGTGAAGTACAGCAAATTATATATTCAAAATATTCAAAAAGTCTGGAGATATCTCCAGAGACATTAAACAAGGGACACAGCTGAAATTCAATATTGTATACCTGTGATCTCTGGGTCTTCAGGCAGCTCTACATTAAAAATGGACATGAGTCTGTCATGGAAACAACTGCATGTGCTCAGGAACACTATACACACAGTTCACCGTACAACAACTGCAGGTTTACAGCTCTATCATGCAAAGAAGAAGCCATATGTGAACATGATCCAGAAACACCACAGTCAACTCTGGGCCAAAGCTCGTTTAAAATGGACTGAAGCAAAGTGGAAAACTGTTCTGTGGTCAGATTAATCAAAATGTGGAATTCTTTTTGGAAATCCTGTGGACTAAAGACGAGAGGCACCATCCAGCTTGTTATCAGAACTCAATTCAAAAGCCTGCATCTCTAATGGTAAGGGGGTGCATTAGTGCCAAAGGAACTGGAACGCCTTTAAAGGTACCATCAATGCTGAGAGGAATATTTTAACAAGACAATGCATACGGCACATACGGCATCTATTACAACAGCATGGCTTCGATATCTGAAAACGTTTCAATGATAATAAAATTCAAAATACAACAAAGGGAACAAGAATGGGGCAGCATTCCTTTCCCAAAGGTCCAGCAACTGGTCACCTCAAGTGATAGACATCTACAGACTATTGATAAAATAATAGGGGATGTTACACAGTGGTAAACATGGCCACGGCCAAACATTTTTTTTCAATTTTGTTGCTGACATTGAATTCAAAACGTGCTAATATTCTTCATGAAATAGTCATTCAACATTTTATGTTTTCTATGTGCTACTGTGAATAAGGTAATAGTTTATGAGATTTGTTAAAATCATGGCATTCTGTTTTTTTTTTTGTTTTTTTTCCAATACAATTTACACAGCATCCCAGCTTGGAATTGGAGTTGTAAAACTGAGTCGAACTGAATTATAGTGTGTGTAAAATCTTTACTTCCAAAACTCGTAAAAAGGCAGCTTAATACAAAGTCCGTGCCAAAAGAAGTGTTGTCTTATGTAAGCTTACTGGTCTCCCCAGATATCGTCCACCAACGTTCCATGTGCAGGCCTGGTATGATGAAGTAAAAGACTACTCCTTCCCTTACCCTCAGGAGTGTAACCCCTACTGTCCCTTCAGATGCTCCGGCCCAGTTTGCACACATTACACACAGGTAACTGCTGTAAGACTGGATTATATCTTTTGAAGACTTTTGCTGACTTAAGGCACATTGTGGTCAATTATTTGTTATTTGTGTCGTCATTCTTTTATAGCTGGTTTGGGCCACCAGCAGCCGAATTGGCTGTGCCATCAACTTGTGCTACAACATGAATGTGTGGGGACAGATTTGGGCCAAAGCCGTGTACCTTGTCTGCAACTATTCCCCAAAGTAAGAGTTTGTCTTGTGTATCAGGTGCACGATTTGTATACAGGCTGTGGAAGTTAGTAGAACCCTAAATGTAGCCATGTGTGATTTATTCAAGTAGTTTACGTTCAACAAACCTGGTTTGTTACTTTGCCTGATCAGGGGAAACTGGTGGGGCCATTCACCTTACAAGCATGGGACCTCATGCTCTGCTTGCCCTCCGAGCTATGGAGGAGGGTGCAAGGACAACCTCTGCTATAAAGGTACGCGTGACCACAAATATAGATTGAGAAAGCCTGAGGAAACAACTGCTCACCATTCCCTGCTTTTGTTTCTTTAGTTGAAGATGACAGATCCAATGTTCTGCAAGAGGAAACAGAAGAAAACAACTTTATTGAGCCAGAGCCCCCGCGTGCTACGAAACCCCGGCCCCGGACCTCCAAACCTGCACCTCCCAGGCTCCCGGCCCCCACCAAGCCCCCCACAGAGGACCTGCAGAAGAATGAAGTGGTCAACACACAGCAGATGTGTAAGCTGCTATTTAACTGTTTATTCTGGATCTAGTTTCCAGAATTTGGAGGGGGGGGTGGGATATGGTTTTAGGGGTGGGTTCAGTACAATATGTACTGTAAAGAAAACTCAGCTTTTTAAAACGTATGAACCCCCCCCCCCCCCCCCCCCCCCCCCCCCAAAAAAAAAGAGAGAATTTGCTGCTCGCTCAGTGTTGAGCAAGCACTAACGGATAACACAAAGAAAATATACCTTGACCGGAACTATTTTTCTTGCAGTTTATCATTGCCTTGATGTTCTGTAGCCTTTATCTGTCATCTCCCTGATCAACCCCGACAGTTTTGAAACCGTACTTAATATTTCGAGTCACTGTTTAGCAGAGAGAGGGGAGCTCTTGTTTTAGCCTGATCCCCTGAGTGTGTGTTTGTTTTTGGCTGGCTGAGAAGAGTTGGAGAGGGGGGGGGGGGGGTTCGCTGTGGTTTTTAAATGGCTTCCTCTCTTCAGCACAAGTGGCCTGCGCTTGCAAGCTGAGAAGCTTCCCCTACTATTGCTGACCACCCTGAACCTAGTTGCAGAAATTCTTGTCTTTGGTTCTGGAAGCGTTGCAACAATGTCTCCCCAGGGTTTCCCTCAACTCTGGCTTTTTTCGTAGCTAGTCATCTGAATCAGAGCTGCTAAGCTCGTACATGGGGTTTCCTGTAGGCGCGCTCACTCAGAGGTCTCTATGTTTATGTGTTTCAGCTCAGCTAATGACCTGTGACACTAAGCTTCGGGATCAGTGTAAAGGAACACCATGTAATAGGTACCGTGCAGATGAAACAATAAAAGAAAAAATAAACACAATCAATGACATTCCATATATATATATATATGATACACACTTCCTTTTCACATGGTTCTTTTTGTGAATTGATTGACAGGTACGAGTGTCCGGCTGGATGCTTGGATGCAATAGGAAAAGTAGTTGGGACGGTATACTATGAAATGGTGGGTACATGTGTTGATAAGCTAGTCTATAGTTTAAATAATGCTGCGTTCAAAGCTTGCTATATTTACGTCTGACGCAAGGGTCACCAAAGACCATCTACAGGAAATAAGAATGGAAACACACAATGACGTGCAAATGGGTGTGTTTGCGTGTGCAACATGTAATGCACAGAAGATCCCAGCATTTTATAAACGATATGGAAGACTGTAAAGAGGCCTGACACACCTTCTTCTTCCCAACTCCCAACATGTTTTGAGTCAGGCTACTCTAATGCTGATATTGTTGTGCACTCTTAAGCTTAGCATGATCCAAATTATGTCCTGTATTACTACAGCAGTCGTGATTGATACAATATAACAGCCACAGCATGTGTATTACCACTGTGCCAGCAAAATGTAAATGACACTGTCAACGAAATGCTTTTTTTTTTTTTTTTTTTCTTCAGCAATCCAGTGTATGCAGAGCCGGTCTGCATGCTGGTGTCATTGATAATGATGGAGGATGGATGGATGTAACACGACAAGGCAGAAAGGACTTTTTCATCAAATCCAACAAGAACGGGGTGCAGTCATTAGGGTGAGAGAGGGATTTTAGAAAGATGAATTTATATGTTGCTAAAAATATCTACATTGTATCATGTAAATGAAATAGTTTGAAGTAATAAAATCTTGTGCGTTTCCTCTTACCAGAAAATATCAAAGTGCTAATTCCTTCACGGTTTCCAGAGTGGCAGGTTGGTTCAATTTATACAAAGTATTTAATAGAGAATGACTCAATATATACTATGTTGCAACAGTGTTTGTGGACATTCGCCGTTTTTCTTTTTCAGTTAAAGCCATCACGTGTGAAACCATGGTCGCACAACTGTGTCCATATGAAAATCCTGCAAGACATTGTCCAAGGTTTGAATCCTATTCTGTATGTCTGACCCACACGTCTCTTTCTCAATCGCTTTCTCCATCGTCACGTGAAATTGTCGCCTTTTTATAGGTTATACTGCCCGAGGAACTGCTTAGAGGAGAATCCTCACATTGCCAGGGTGATCGGAACCAGAATATACTCTGATGTGAGTTCCTATTTTCGAAGCTGAGAGCCTTGAAAAACCCTTTTGTCGAATCCAGAGAAGGAGACGATACTGACCTCTCCTCCTGTTCACTCCTGTAGAAGTCCAGTATATGCCGAGCGGCAGTCCACGCTGGAGTCATCGAGAATGATGTGGGTGGTTACATCGATGTGATGCCCGTGGACAAGCGGAGACACTACACTGCCTCGTACCAAAATGGCATTTTCTCAGAGAGGTATGACGTGGCTACTCTGCAAGTATCGAGTGGATAGTGTTTGTGCTCAGTGTGCAGTTTTAGTGGAAAGTAACGTTTATGATGTTTCTATTAACCTCAATTAATGTAAAAATAAAGCTCCCTCTGTAACTGCACTGAAAATGATACCTGAAATTGGTGGAAGCAACACTGATAGATGACACATTTATTGAAAGTTTAAAAGGAACTGAAAAGTAGTGTTAAGCAAAACATGGATGATGAAAGTCAGGGGTAAGAAATCACTGGCTCTCAGGTTGAGAGAATTTTAACCACTCTTTTTGCCTCGTGGCCCTAATATTTTCAAGATGCAGACATGTCATTACATCTCTCATACAGTGAGCCTCGGAGGGTGATCAGCGAGCCTCTAGTTTAAAATAATGAATTGCGTGGCAATCAGTGTTGAGGGGACGAGTGAATCTTGGTGTAGCTCTAGGATTGGTTTGTCTTTTGGGTCGTGAGTCAGAAAGGACAACCACTGGACAAAGATCTACAGCCAAATACAATAGCTCAGACAAAGAGGAAAACAAGGACACAAAGCAATGAGAAGCAACACCGAGGAAACAGAATTCTGCTGGCATTTATCAGAGAGGGGATCAATATTCTGTGAAATTCTAAACGATTCTAGCTCAGTCAGGACCGTAAAGTGGATGAGCTAATAAGGTTGAGGAAAGCAAATACAAAGACAGAATTAATTCCTGTGTATAACATTTGTTTTGTGCAAACGTTGTTATCTGAAACGTCTAAAATAATTTATCTCAGGCAGATTGCAGTGCTGTGATTATTGGACGCGGGACTGGCTCGGCTTTGCTCGTGATATTCAACAGTGTGAAATTAGCCTTTGCCTATAAGCCTGTCATTGATTGTGTACTGTGTTTCAAGGAGGATCCTGTTTCTCTTTCCGTTATGTACTCGTTGCCAACAACAGCCTTTAATTGAGCAACCTACAACCTGAAAGTGCCATTTTTAAATTAAGATTCTGCTTTAAAGCGTCAGATCACGTCAGAGAATGGCTGTATAAAAATCTGGAGCACAATTCCTGCATCTTCAACTTGGTGCCGCCCGAGACACTTGAAGAAAGCCACAGCTAATATTTCTTTCTGCCTATACTGCTAATGAACTTATGAGTACCAGTATAATTTTCTGGCTAGGTATGCGACATGAGCATAAACTTAAGCTTGTGAAGAACCAATTGTTACATTACATATTACCTGTGATGTAAACTGGCAGTTATGTTAAATTGTCTCCCTGTAAGACGCCTCGAGATGAGTTTTTGTTGAGGAACGACCAATTAATCGAGCCAATTGCAACTGAGCTAATATATCAAGAGTTGTCTGTGGAATGCATCTACTGCATCTGAATCAGCACAAAAAGTAGAACGGCAACATGACTGATCACATCATTTTCATTGTTTTAGTTGATTACAGCATGTCGAGCTCAATTTAGACACTTTAATACTCTCTTTTTAAACTCTTTTAATACTTTGTTGAGAATCCTGTGCAAAAAGTGACTGTATGAAGTCTTAAGTCTGTGAACATCTTTAGTTGTTGTTTGTCAGGGGTCATTCTGCTTCTAGCCCTCCTCCTGCTCTTTTTTTTTTACCCTTTTTTACCCCTGAAGTGGGAAGCACATTCCAGTGAACTTTGCTACATTTTGGCTGAATCTCATCAAACGGTATCTCCCTCTACGCTTCAGAATTAATGCGGCTGCCTCTGTGTTCTGTCACATTATCAATAAACACCAGTGACCCAGTGCCATCACACTGCCTCTTTACAGATGATGTTTTATGCTTCAGATCACGCGCCTTCTCCTTACTCATTTCTTCTAATCATTCGGATTCATCTGAGTTTCTTCTGTCCAGATTGTGTGTTCCAGAGCTGGTGTGGCTTTTTTTTTAAGATGTTTTAATGGCAAAGTCGTATCTGATCGTTCTATTCTCAAGGCTTATATATGGTTTGCACCTTTTGGTGAAGCCTCTTTATTTGCTCTCGTAAAGTCTTCATTGTAAATCTGGATAATGATATGCCTACTTCCTGAAAGTGTTCTTCACTTGCTTCCCTCCGTGCACTTACAGGCCTTTTTATGTCACTGCTCTTTATTGTATTCTGTTTGTACCAAAGCCTTGATTTAGCCTCTGCTAATGTTCCTGCTATATATTTGAGGGGTTGGTTTTGTTTTTTACTTGTTTCACTTGCATTTAGTGCTCCTTTGATTAAATGTTGTTGGGTCCACAACTTGCAGGTCATATTTTGGCCTCCAAATGCAAATACCACCCGAATCGACTCCTGACTTTTTACCTGCTTAATTGATTAAGAAATAATAAAGAGCCAGTTCACAACTACCCATGCAATGGCATTTGAAATAATTGTCCAATTTGATTTGATCCCCCATAAAAACAAAAACAAGTTCTTCATATTAAGAAGCTGTAATTAACCAATACTTCTATAAAGTGCAGACAGTCTGCATTTCAAGCCCCTATTTATCATGTAACTGTAACTTGAATGAATTGCTAAGTAGCTAAAATTGGAAAATAGTGGCTTTGTCCAAATATCAAGTTATTTATGGAACTTACTCTATACAGAATGTAACACATCCATCTTCACAGACAGTTACTATATAGAGGGCAGCCAGTCTGTGTTTAAAAATGTTTTACACGTAGTGAAAGACAGCACTGGACACAAGATAAAGCACCCAACTAGGAAATAACGGGTTTGCAAATAGCATACTTTATCTTCAACATCCGTGTGCATTCTTGCTTATAGTAACCCCGTGTTTCTTTTTCTTTTCTTTATGCATTGTACAAAAAGAAGGATTGAGAGTAAACTACTCCATTCGGTGCCGTGTGCTAACACACAATAGGAAACAAGAGACATCATCGGTTTGTACGGTAGCTGTAGGAATGTTAAGAAGCTTAAGCCAGGCTCACCCAATTCAAATCTATTCAGTATAAAATATCTTTTTTTACCCCCTCTTCTAAATCAAGCAGAGTGAGCAGGTGAGTCCTGTGATGTTTAAACTTTAATGCCTGTCTCTGATATCAAAGGCTGCTTTTTATAAAGTCTCTGGCCAGTCAAGACATTGCTGAGGCTAATAAATTGACAGCATTTGTAACACGCTGTACCACCTTCTGACAGCATTAAGGTCATGGGCCCATACCGGCCTCTCTCCTCGACGTTAAAACTGACCCACATGCTGTGTAGAATGCTCCAGTTTTTAAGAGATATTACGTTACACCTGCTTTGGATTGTTATGTGGTCTATTCTTAACATGACCTTTGCAGAGGGAAGACTCTCTCCAAGTTTCATTAAATCCAAATATCTCTTTATGTATTTTCTCATCCATCTCCATTTGTCTTTGTCACTCTGCTGAGATGCTTGACATCTGCCCATCATCTGTCTGTCACCTTTAACCTTACAGCATGTCTGTCTTTGTTGCATTAAGTCCCCTGTGTTTGGGTTCTTTACCTGTTTTCTTAGGAAGCTTCATTCTGCATCTGTTCCTGTTCTATCTGTCCTATCTATGTTCGAGTGTCAGAGGAACACAGTCAATCTGTTTGCATGTGTCTGTCATCTACGTCTCTTTGCAAAAAGGCTGGGATATGTTCCATATCTGCTGCTCCTGGACTTAATACCCCCTTGTCTCTCTCCTCTGCAGCCTTCAAAACCCTCCAGGAGGGAAGGCGTTCCGGGTCTTCGCGGTGATTTGAGCACACTGGAGGGCTGTTTCACCAAAAAAGAAGCGCACTTGAGGCTGTTGAATAGGCGGTAATCAAGCCACGTTGTCAAACTCGGTGACCGAAATGTTTCTGGCTCTGCTACACTTCAGGGGTTACAGGTCGTTACCACGGCAGCATAAACCCAACAACAAAAACGTACGCAGTGAGAACCTGCCCGTCCTCTCCCTTGTGGAATTTTCAGTTTTTGCAGGAAATTCCAGAAACTGTAAATATTTCCGATTATTTTTGTTGTACATATTTGTTAATAGTGTTTCTGGTTTTACCTTTTTGCCATTGTCTTGCCCTTTGTAACTGATATCTGTGGTATGAACATTGATTATAGAACATTATAACTGCACTTAAGAACGAATATCATTATATTGTATTAAGTCTGGCACATTTTTATTGGTGCTTTTGAGAGGTTTCTTGCCATATTTTGTACTTTTTTTAATGGGGGGATGGGGTGTAATGCATTTATTTTTGTATGATTATGCTTTATATCAATATGAATTGTACTGAATGCTGCTATATATTTTATGTGTTGTAATTGCCTGCCTGCTGGGTTTTGTTTGTATTTTTCCAAATGATGTGGTTGAGCGAAAACTTCCTGCCGGTCAGGAAGTCCACTCGTCCCTCAGAGTTGTCATTCTCTAAACAAAACCTTTGTATCTCCATCTTGCATTTCATTTCACAGGATGTCGCTACTCCGAAGATGTTTTCAGGTCATGTCTAATCATAGCTTTTTTTCATTCTTTTTTTTTTTCATCTTGATTGATCTGTTCAATCTGCAATTGTCATAATGGGAAGTTTAACTGTACTATTGCGCCTTTTTCTCTTTGCATCACAGAAATTTTCCTCCTACGGATTATAAAGAAAGGTACATTTAACAATAATAAACAAAAGACCGGACTGCGATTTTCATCAGATAATTGCATTTTAAGTCAGTCAGTGTCTTGATTCACAGTTATTTAAGTGCCGTAACATTTTAAATTGTGGAACATTTATTCTTTTAGATTCCCAAACATTTACCTCTGAACAACAAACATCTAAGTTGTGGTCTTCTCACCGTCCATGGAGCAAAGTGACCCTTCTATAATAGGTTCTCGTCTGGCAGTGTTATGTCTGTAGGGTTGCAGTGGGTTTGGACTCAAGCTGCCATTATACGCTATTCCCCTGACAAGTGCTTCTAAATTTGACCTAATTGGCTGATTGTGTTGCAACAGGCTTGATGGCACTGTGAGAGAATACAAGTGCACATTTAAATGGTCCATGTGCTTGTTAGCTGCAAGTGAGTGGGAACAGTAATTCCAATCTGCATTATCTAAAACCACTGCACGGATCGCATAACCTTATAATGTCCTCACAACAACTAACAACACTCGGTACAAAATTAATGGTCTTGAATAAAGGAAACAAGTTATCATTTACTTCTTGTTTGAAATGTAGAACTGCCCCAAAACAAGAAAACTACTGCATATACAACTATATAAGTGCACAAATGCACTTATTGTATGTAAGCAACTTCCAGTATGGACACAGTATAAAGTAACTAAACACAACACCCCTTCCATTTACTCTCACACACCTTTCTGAACATGAGCACATAAATATGTCATGCTTAGATTAAACTTGATCACTTGACTTATGATTGGCTGAGCTCTGGGGGACAACTGGGCCTGGAGAGAGTGATAGGCTGCCCGTGTCTACCCAGATCCTGTGAGAGAAAAGAGAGACATACATCAAACAAGTGTCAAAATTCACAGCAGGGTGCAGTGATAGGTGCTATTCAGAGGCTCTGAGGAATGAAAGGCAAGAGGAGGAGCAGGAAAGCGAGAGGGTGAAAACAAGGGACAGGAGAAAGGGCAGAGATAACTACTTGAAGGTTAGAGAGGGGGAAAAAAGCACAAGGTTTTGATATTCTGACGGCTTTATGAGCATGACATTGGGTACCCTCTGCACAGTTTCTCCTCTTGTCCAAAGTCTCGCTGTCTGTAAAAACAATACAAAAGTCAAGATTCCTTAGAGTTTTGCAGAGCTGTCCATGTTGTGCACCTTTAAACAATTAAAACCATTAGATGATATTGATAGATTCTTATCTATTTTCGCAAGCAACCCACCGAGACTGTTCATAGGCCCCACTAGACAGACAAGGATGCAATAAGACCAAAACTGACAAAGCGAAAGCCCATTAGAAACAAGGAGACTGAGTGCTGTAAAGACAGATGGGATAAAAGACAAGCCTGCAGCTCGCAGAGCCTGCATGGTGCCACCAGTGTTTTCATACTGTCGTTAGAAATAAGGAAGGTCATTAATAACCTCCTTACTGTGTTCTGCTCGGCTGCAGACTGGCGCTTCTTGCAGAGCTTAATGTGGCACTGCATGGCAGCAGACTGGCAGGCTATGTCAAAGAGACCATATATACCTGAGGACAGGGAAAGACAAGGAGAGAGGCTAGCAGACAGAGTTTGGACGTGCTTGTGCATATGTTTGTGTGTGCGCCATGTATTTAGTTTTAATTGATTTTAACTTTCTTACCTGTTTGTTTATGTCCTGGGTCTGTGCTGTCTGGCCCACTATATTTGGATGAGAATCAGATAGCTGTGATGCAGTCAGAGAAGCTGTCAGTGCTGAGGTGAAAAGTTATGGTTGCCAGTATTACTGACTGTGTTCCTTCTTGTCAAACCTTTACCTTGGCAGATGAACAAAACATAACATTTGACAGGGAGTGTTTTTTTTTTCTTTTTTCTTTTACCCTTATGGTCCAAAAATATTACATGCACATAGCCACACTGTGAATGAGTTTTTGCAAAGATGGAGTGGGTACTTTGGTGGGGAAAAAAACAAGCTTTTCCTGAGTGGCAAGGTGACTCATATAATTATTGAGTTATTTTAGGCCTCTATGCCTTTAAAACAAACCTCTGACAAATCTTAGACATTTGATTTATAATAACCATTCATTACGACTCACTCTCCTGCAACCAACCCACCCAACTCGACTGAAATTGGGAATCGTGTAGCACGTATTCAAATTGCTGCCACAGTCTTTTTGCTTAGTGACGAGATCCTCAAACTGATGCTTTAAATGTGTCAGTCAGGGGGGGCTCAAAAATAGTCAGTTGGCCATGTTTGGAAGTACGGTCACTGACACTACTGTTTATGGCATTCTGCTGTATATCTGTAACAAGAGCCTTAGGGGTGCTTATTGAATCCAAGAACAAAAAATACTGCTATTTGTGGGTGTTATAGTTACAGCAACTAGACAATGTCAACAAGTAGGACTTGGCACACGAGTTTGCTAATTGCTAGGTGCTTTAATGGAGTAAATATTCATGTGTTCGCATTAAAAAATAAATAAAGAGACACGTTACAAGAAAATTATCCTTTGTTTGATAGAGAATTTTTTAAAAAATGTGAGCTTTTGCATTATTACCTAGTTATGAACAGCTGGCAGAGTAAATCTTTATAGATTATACAAATAATAATATGTTGCATCTATGACTGCACATCTTTACCAATTGACGCAGCTCTGTCTATCACGGTTTTCTTCTCTCCTGTACACTGGCGCCTCTGTGAGCTCGCATAGATTAACATACATTCATCTTACTTCTGTCATGACAAGGCTACAGCTATATTTTTCAAATGCCTCATTGCCAGGGGAGAAAAAAACGTGGACATCACAAGATTTATTGTCAACAGTTTGCACACATACAACACCAATACTGACATTTGTTCCTGTATAAAAAGGTGTCAGTCAAGCTGTTTTATGCCCTGAATGCAGATGTGGGCCACATGTAGAAGTCTTCCTAAAACAAGCAGTGTGGAGAGTTGTGCTTACAGTACCTCTCCAGGAGGGGCTGGCTGCCTCCCAGACTGCACTGCTGTTAGAGCTGCCCCTGCAAATAAATAAAGACAAGTCTGCATCAAATCTGGGCATTTAGAAAAAGAAAAAAAAAGTCTTACTATGCTGCCCTACGAGAAGTAAAACTGAGCTAGTCATCTCTCTCCAGATATTTCCAAGAAACTATATTTAAATAAAGTCTTAGTTTTATAAAGGGCATAGTTACAATGCTGTAAATGGGCAGTTTTCCTGTTCATCCTCTAGATGTGGGTCAATTGAGATGGCACAAATAATAAACAAAAATAACATTGCAATCCAGGAATGTGGCATAAATCTTTACACACAACGCCAGTGATAACAGAGGAAATGGATTTAGTTTCAAAGAGCCATGCCGATGACAATCTGTGAGGAAGCAAATGCTCGAATGCAAAAAGGAGGAAAATAAATGTTGAGAAAGAGAAAGAATAGGGGCAGAAGATGCCTGCCAATGCTACAATCTGAAAAGCGACAGACAGCACAGTTTGAGGGTCACGGCCAAACAACAAGGCCAATGCGTGGCAGATGGGCACACACACTCTTTTGCAGTCAGTCATAATACCAGAAGAAGGAAGTGGGACATTCTTGGGCCAAAGCCTGGAGGGCTCAGGGGTGGCGGGAGAAGAGTTCAGCATGAAAAGCAAAAAACAGAGAAAACTCATGAAAAACACAGCTCATTGTAAACTACATCAAAAGGAATCCCAAAATAAGTTTGTTTTGAAGGTTCTTGTGCAAGTCAGTGAAACTTTTTCTTTTTGTACTTGTCCCATGGCACAGGAGACGGACTTATAAGCAGTGGGCAAACAGAGTTCTGTGGCAGAAGCGCTCCTCTGTATTTACTCTGGGATCATGGTCGAGGTGCACAGAGTGCAATACATAAAGAGCAGCAACCAATCAGGCCCTGATGATGGGCCGCAAAATCATGGACGGAGCTGTCCAAGGGCTCTGACGTGATTGCTGACCTTTCATGTATTTATAAAGGAGGTTAGATTTCCACTCATTTTCCATGCTCACATTTGAGCCGTTGTGAAGCAGGTCCAGGAGGTAAAAGAGTAGCTTTGTCTCGACCTGGACCGTAAACCCTGGAGCTTCTGCCAGTACCGAATAAGGGCCCACAAGCCACGGCCATTGAGAAAAGCACAAGAGCCACCTGTTTTCTATTAAATCTGTCAGAATAAATACAGAATTCAATAACCTGCAGTGCTCAAGGTGCAGTTTGTGCCAAATGTGACCCTCTGCTGTGGAGGACTGAAACCATGATTCAAGATAAATACAGAAATATATAAATGGCTCAATAAATAAAGAAATATGCCAGCGTGCTACACTGATCACACTCCTATCAGAAGATATGCCCAATGATGAATAGAAAGAGCAAACAACAACAGACAACAAAAGTGTCTATCTGGGTGATGAAGTTTATGTGTAGCTTCAAAATGTATCTGACAAATCACTCGCTCTGTAGCGAAGTGATTTCTGCTTTTATGTAGCAATATAAATCACCTGTAACACAGCTTGCACTGCTTATTTATAGCCTTATGAAACTATAGCAGAAGTAGAGAGATCTCATTATCATGCAGAAGGAACATGAAGACATTTAAACGGCCCTTTCAAAGTACTCTTAGCACTGCAGACAATATTGCCCTCTACAGGGCATACACATTAGTCACGCTTGTCTGTCTACTTTTTTTTTTTTAAGGGACAGTGATGAGATAAAAAGACTCAGCAACACATTAGCTGGTGATTTTACGATGAACACATTCACAGAAATGCTGTGATAGAACTTAAGGACCCTGACTCACTCTCTCTTGACTTCAACATTTGTCCTGCTGAGATGTCCTCTTCCAAAATGCCCCTGCTTCCTTTTTGACCCTGACCTCTGAAAAGTCACGGAAAAGTCACACCTTCACATAGAAAGCTGACGAATTCCGTCTCCAAATTAGCGTGCAAAGCCAACACGAAAAATAGAAGAAAAAGACAAAAACTGCAATTCTTATATCATCTACGAAGAGCTGAGTTTGGTGAACTGTGGAGTCGTTTCCTCTCAGAAAACATCACAGCAGCAGAACAGTTAAATCTCCAGAGATCCAGCCTAGGGTTCAGCCTCTGTGACACAAGATGGACCCCAATTTAGGACACAAAGACTGAGTCAAAACAGCAGGAGGTATGGGCTTTCTTTACTCAAGAGCGATCCGCTTCTTTTCACTTTGTGTGTGCATGCCCTGGCCTCTTTTGTTCCTATTTATGTGCTCTTCCCTTTGCTTCCCTCTCATTTGTCCATATCTTTTTCTTCCCTCACTTCCTCCATCACCTCTCCATTTCTCTCGCCATTCACCTTTTACCGATATGATGACCACAAATATAATTTGAATCTGTATGTGTGTATCAATAAAAACGAGACATAGTGTAAAACTGACCTCCTGTCAAAGTGGCAGTAAACTTGAAAATGGGTTAAATTGATACAGGATGGCCCAAATCGTACCCGAACGTAAAAGCCCTTTTTATCTTAATCTAGAGAGATTGAATTGAAAATTAAAGGCCGATCTGGTAAATCGTCTTTTTTTTTTGCAAATGAATTTGCAGCAGCAGACGCGCTGCTCCTAATGAAATCTTATCCTCAGTCCATTTTTTTTTTTTTGGGTTAATCTGGTAATGTGAGGAACCCTTATAAGAGGCTTACACACTCTGCTCATACACTGACTGATGTGAAGAACACTCCTGATTCGCCCACTCTCATGACTCACCTTCTGTAGAAGGACAGAGAGGCCCTCCAACCACTTCCACCTCTAAGTGTTATGGAGTAAATCGCAAACATGTCATGGCCTGATCCTCTGGGACTACACACAACCTATGCTGTCCTTTACTGTGTGTCTAACCAATGTCCTCCTTGCATGGATAAGGACCCACTGAGCACAGAACCACCTACATCTTTTATTCCGAGAAATTGGCTTTTCTTTTAGTCTTTCCACCCAAGCTTTTTTCCTCCAGGCATCGACATTTAATCAAACCCAAATCCCATTGTGACTATTAACATATCAGGCTGATACGAGTTGCTGTAAAAAGCTTGAGTACAGGAACCCGGAGCAGAACATTACCATAATGTGTGATCTCTATTTTCTCTCCTCCGCCTACATGTAAAAGTGCTTACCTGGCAAACAGCTAACCACAGAGAAGCATATCTTTCCCGCATTCCGTCTTTTCCTCTCCTCGCTTATCTTTATAGAAAGTGTTAATTATTTAGCTGTTTGTGAGCATGAGCCAAAGAGCATTGAGACAAACTAAGCATTTAATATTTCACCAGGCCATTAAAATCCTCTTTGGCCCCGGTGGTGACAAAATAAACAATTCGGGGGTTGTTTTCTTCACGGATGCTCTGTGCTTTTATAGATGGCGTTGCTTCTCTGCAAGCAGCTTCCGTGTATTAATCATCATAGACGTGAAGGGGGACTGATACGTGAGGTGAAACGAGAATGAAAAATGATGATGATGATTATGAGGTCAGTGGCTGAGACGTGGCCATATTGGAGGCGAGTTGTTTTCTACAGCTCAGCAGATATTGGCTGCTTTGCTTGTGTCCTTGGTGAAGGTCTTTTTGCTCTTGAATGAGCCTCAACACATCTGACCCCGCTGGCAGCCGCTCATGTATGTCAGGGCCATATGCTAGTTTGCATGGCAGTGTACACACAGGGCATGCAACCTCCCTACCTGGGACCGACGAGGGGGCCAGAATTGGTTGTTAGTCTTGTATCACGGCAGGCAATTACTTCCCTAAAACTGGGACAGTTCTCGGCGATGACAGCCACCAGAGTACGATATTTAGCGCAATGAAAAGAAATTGCTGCTGTCAGCATTGTTTTCTTTGACAGAGGATGACAAGGCGGCGGGGATGGAACAGGGCCACGTTGTACAAAGAGGATTATGAAGACAAAACAACTTTGACAAGTCTGAAATTTGAGGACACATCCAGGGAGATGTGAAAAGTATCAAAGTCAAGCTGTTCGTTGGAGGGGCTCGTTCTGCGTGCCCTTGTGAATGTGATGAATGCGACAGAAAATACAGAGAATGAATTTTACCTCTGGACTGAAAAAGCAGACACTTGACAGAATAGCGCTTCTCAAAGTGGCAGCCGCCAATACAACGCTGAACAAAGCCTCCTCTCGGCAGTGAGCATTTCACTCACTTGAATCACACACACAAAAAAAAGAATAAATTAATGAATCAGTATAAGGAATAGAATAACGGAGGTTTGAGAGGGAGGCTGAGCGAGAGCATTTGTTTCCTCAATTATAAGAAATCACTTGTTTTCTTCTTCCTAAAATTGAAAAGTGCAAAAGGAATTAAATTAGGAAGACTCAAATGAAAAGGACTTTGATCCTCACTTAATCATGCAGTTATATACTGTGTATAGCTTATATAACTGTTACATAAGCCACCTCTCTTTTTTGACTTTCAAACAATTCGAGTAGTCCTTCCTATCAATGCACCTGCTTTCTAATACCAAGGATTTCAATCTCTGTGATTGCACCACCTGAGCTACGCCTCTCACTACATCCCAATCAGGATTATAGCTTTGGCACGGATCAAATTTAGCCTCTGTGCTTCTATTTTCCACGGTTTATGATTGCCAATTTGCAGCCTTGTGTCTCCTGTATACAAGCTGCAGGCGGTGGTTGAATGCTTCGCACAGTCCGGTTGGCTTACAGTTACTTTGTTGATCCTTTAATAGGGCACTGGGTTTTATTATTCAGCATATCAAACAACATCAGTTGAGGGCCACCTGCTAATGACAAAACACAGTGCTAGCACACTGGCAAGCTCAATTTGTATTTCCTTATTAACAGGCTGTCTGGTGAAAAATATGGAGATGCTATTCATGCTCAGACAGGTAGCAACCACAAGGCAAGGCACAAAGTGGGCTCCAAATTATTCCCAACACTAACCTCTGCTGTATCCCTGCGTATTTTATTAGAATATGTTGTGAAGGAGGGTTAGAGGGAATAGAAAGGTTTCCCAAGTTTTCAGAACTTAGAATAAAATTGACTAAAGAATCAGTCCTATCAGACAAATAGAGTGTTATAAACGTCCGAGCTGTGGCTCTTGAACATGTAATGGGACGTGCAAATGTTCAGATGAAGAAACCCCCGACAAACTGTAAGATAGCATCACAAGGTGAATCATGACACTCGCTCGACTGCTACATGCTTTCAGGAAGATTTACTTCACTGAGTTACCAGCAAACCTTTCCTCCATCATCACAGACACTTTGTAGAACTCCTCCCAGTTGGACTTAATTAGGCTGAAATGGAAGATTTTTAGCTGCTGCGAGCAGATTTGGATGTAGTGGTGGGTTTGAGAAAAGTTGCATATGTTGGGCAAAGGGGGTGGATCTAGCATGATCAATCACTAGCTCGTGTTGAAACAGGCGGCACAATTAACATTCCATTTCATCACACTTTGTAAAAATGCCGAAGATTAAAAGAGGACGTCTCCCACAACAGCAAAAATGTTCATAAGCTCATCCCAAAATCTAGAACGCTTCGAACGTGGGTGCTAAAGATTTCACCATGACCCTCACGGGTCACCGAAGGTGCAAGACAGATTGCGAAATTATCTGACAGAATCTATGCCTTTTTGCTGGAGGAATGGGCGGAAAAAGTCTCAAATGAGAACTGAAAGACTCCCAGCGCTCACAAGCTCTGATATCTGCCAAAGGCTGTTTAAGTGCCGGTCATGCAGGCTGCTGAAAATTCTTCTCCTTCTCTGGTATTTTTTGAAACTGCGAGATATAGAAATGAAAAAGTAATAAAACTTAAAATATTCAAGATACGTTTCATCTTTAACTCACTGCTTTTGGAAATCAGGTCATCTTTTAGTCACTTAAGTATTCACTTAACTCTTCATAATATAATTATTAGCACATAAGATGATGAAAAAGGAGCAAATCCTCACATCAGAGAAGCTGAAGGCAGCACATAAGCTCACATAGGAAATGGCTTAAATTATTAATTTATTATCCAAGTGGGTCTGTTACTTTAGTAATCTATCAATCAATCAGTTTCTGCTAATAAACTGACATCTTGGTCTGTGATAGTCTGTTCTTCTATGCTGTGCTATCTCAGCACAATCCTGATATTGGACTCCTGTTTAAAACATTTATTGGAAGTTACTAACGTTAGTTGACATGAAAACATGCCCAAGGCTGAGCTCAGTTATAGAAATTAACCAACAGAGTAAAACATCAGCCCACCAATAGGACGAATGCAGACTAATCCATCGGGACAGATGTCCAGTTTTCAGGGGAAATGATTTATTCGCTTCAAAAGGAGGGGAATAAAAGAAAGGGAAAGAAAAATACAATGCTGAGAAGGAGGCTGAGTGAGGGGGAAAAAAAGGGAGGGGGAACACCTTGTCCTTAGCAGATATCCCCCACCCCCTCGCTGCTTCTGGGATGGTGTGGTCCAGGAAGCGCGCCTCTGCTCTCCTCTTCTCTCCGGCTGAAGTGAATCAGCTGACGAATGGTATCTCCCTCCTCTCCCGGATGGATCGCGCCGCTGAACCCGGCCAGCCTGAGCGCTAGCTGACACCGGAGCAGGTTGCCCGCAGCTTGCTCTCCACCCGCTGGATGTCAAACGGACCGAGCCCCAAGTAAACGCTCTCGCACCCTTAAAAAAACAACACAAAAAAACCCAAAAACAACAACAAAAGAAAAAGACAGAAAGAGACCACTTTATTATTCATTTACTTATTTTTTTTTTTACCTTCTGTCGGACAGGAAGCCGCCCGTTTCCCCTCACCATGGCTTCCAACTTCAACGACATAGTCAAGCAGGGGTACGTGAGGATACGGAGTAAGAAGCTGGGGGTGAGTACTGTTGCACTTGCTGTCGAGCGCGGCGGACGAGAAGCGGGAGGAGGAGGAGGAGGAAGGGGAGTTCCAGTTGTTTGAAGTGAGAGGCAGCTAGGTTAAGGAAGAGGCTTTAATTGTTCCATAGGCAGCGGTCTTGCTGTGAGCCGTACCAAAGGAAAACGGATAAGAGCCGCACGAGCAGCGGCCAAGTTTCTCTCTCAGTGCTTTGAGCTCGTGCACACCCTGAGATATTGAGGAAGTCTGGATGATTGACAGCTGGTGTCATGCGCAGGTGGTTGTAAAACATACCCCCCCCCCCCCCCCCCCCTTTGTTTCCAGTTGAAGCAGTTTGTAACTTTATTTTTTTCTTCAAGAAAGTTGGGCTTTAGCTAACTTTGCATATTTCATCTAATTACTCCCCTTCCAAAGGAGAGAAGCTACCTTCTTTTGGAGATACAAAGGCTAGGACTGATAAGTTCAGACAAAAGTGGTGTGACTGACATTAGTCTGATGACGTAACGTACGTGATTTTGATGTGGAGACTGTAAGATGGAGAACACAATAACAACACTGAGAATGCCCTCAGAGAATTATTAGTCTCTCGATGAATTATTCTCTGTGTTGAATCAGTCTGATGGCAGCTCCTCTGCGCCTTGATAGTGGACTTTTATTTAGATATAGGAAGTAGAAAATAATTCCTAGGCTGCTTACATTGAAATGAATGATACATATTCAATCACGAGGGCCCTATTGTCTGACTCATAAAGCCATCTGCTTTTGTTCATACTTCCAGCTCATTACGCTAACAGAGCGGTCACACTCCCTGTCCTCTGATGAAGTGTGATGATGGGGGCTAATGATGTCTGCCTCCTCACATCATCACCTGGCTTCATCAACACTATTCTGCTGTTGTTACAGCTCTTGAGGATCTCTTCGATTTCTCGCCGAGAGTAATCATTGTTGTGAGGGAGAGAGACAGTGAAACCGTCGTGTCTGTGAGGGTCTCGAGCCCCGCAATGAAACAAATGAAAGCACAAGACGTCTCTTGTTGTTAACATGCTAATAAGCTTGCTCGTATCCAGCTGAGTCAGTTTGTTTGCTTTCTGCATATGCTGTTAGAAAATGTTGGTAGCCTATGACTTTGTAAAGCAAGTGAGGAGCGCATGCTGTGTTGGCTGTGCTGGAGGTATGGATGCCATATAGCTGCCAGCTCTGCATCTCATCCTGCTGTTTATGGAGGAAAAAAAAAAGAAGAAAAAAAACAGTTTGTGTCCCGATCGCCCACACTCCCTCAGTCCTCCACCGCTCGCTGCTGTTTCATCATCGAAAAGTCATGCTGAGATAGCCTCAGAGGACCCCAGTGTGGGCAGCCTGAAAGGATTTATCTGCACACGTAATGGTAGTTATTCCAGGACGGCTCTCATTTGGAATCAGACAGAGCAACACAACAAAACTAAGCAGGATCAGGCATCTGTATGCCTGAATCAACAGGCAGACATCTGGGTTATTATTTTTATTACATTTCTTTTTCTGTGGGGGAAAATGCCATAATGTAGAGTGATTAGAGAGAGATACACGTGTGGGTTGACTGGAAAGATACATGTGCAGGGAGATGATTCACAGCTGGCAAAAAGAAAAGAAAAAAACATTTTTTTTTGCTGCTCATTTGCAACCCAAATCCAAACATCTTGTTTTGGTCTTCCCTTTTTCCACGTTGTTGCTGATTTACCGGCTCAGTGATGTGTGCATAACTGTAAAGCGAGACTCGAGGCATCCTCTTCCTCGTGTGTTGTACAGAAATTCACACCGGAGGGCTAACAGAGCACACTGCCATTTAATGAAACGCTTGCGTCTTTGCTTCTTTAAAGCAAAGCTTTTTCGTGATTTAAGAAAAAACGTCAACGTCTATCTGTCTAAAGATGAACGACTAAAGACGAACGGAATTAGAGTGGCACGTGAGACAGGTTTAAAACGGGGGACAAAACATTCTTTTGACATTGTAAGCAAGATTGTGTCTTGTCTTTTCTTTCGTTTTTCTTTTAATGAAGGCGCTGCCATGAAGAAGTTTGGGATTCCCAAGAGATTTGAACTTTCATATGTTGGGACTGTGACTTGGCAACGGTTACCGTTAAGCAAGTTTGGAAGCTTCATGACCTCTCTGACTCGTCACACCCTGTCCCGACGATAAGCGCTCATGTTTTGTTCTTAACAGCAGCCTAGCTCTCTGAATTGGTGAGAAAGAACATCCACAGAAGCAGAGGAAGGCTACAGGAGGATAGTAAAGTCATTTTAATGCAGCTGTTCACTCAGTTCATTATGTGTATAAAAGTCAGTAATCAGGGAATGGTGGAATTCAAGTTTAGGTCCTCAAGACCTTTAAGAGGATTTAGCTGAATCTGTTGTGCATCTCCAATAAAATGCTCTCCGGAATATTCATTAAAATTCCCACCTCACAGCGGTGTTTCGATGTGTAAACGCTCTTCGTCAAAGAAAATGGCGCCCGGAGGAAAACGGAAATCGGTCTCTGAGGAAGTCGGATGATCTGGAGACAGAATAATGTATGAAAATATAAACGTTTGACCATGTTTTATCACCAGTTCAATAAAACTTCACGATTGCAAGCTCTGGGACTATAATATACACTGTTGCAAAAATGACATGGTTGATTTAGAATAAAAATCTTTATAAGACGTTATAGATAACACTGAATGTTTTAACCCGACTGGATCCAGATGGTCAGAATGTAGACTCATTTGTGTCAGTATTGGGCTTCAAGGAGAGGATTTGTGATTAAAAAAACAACTGGCATATCATAGAATCCGATCCAGGCCTTTAAAAGGGCATTACGATGCAAAGCGCTGTTTTGTTGATAAGACGCCGCCCACCGTGAGAGACTCGCCGGTTGGAGCAGATCTTCCACGGGCAGTAGCTGTGTTCGGTGGAATTTCACATGCGAGGCCGCCATGTTTCATCAGCACAAACGGGGGAATCTTTTCACACTTAGGGGTGTTGTAACGTGTGGCGCTAACAGTGCAGTTTGGCTCATACTGGACCAACTCCACAACTCCAACATTTTCTCTCTCAGTTATTGGGTTATTAAACTGGTTAGACTTGCTCGGCACACTCAATTGATGTCGAAATATCATCAAAGGTTCACATTTGAATCGATTATATAGCTTTTGATCACCTGGCTTGTCAGACGAACAGTTGCACTTATAGGAGTAGTCTGTGTATTCTTTTGTCTTGTTTTTTTACAATTTCTGCTTGTTTCACTTCAACAAAGATAGCCTTTTTTTTTTTTTTTTTTTGCGAACTTTCTTGTAGTTCGCAAATAAACATCTAACCAAGGCTGATGCATTTTAGAATGAATTTTTCAAGCTGAAGCTTAGCTGTAAGCACAGAATTAGAGGGCTTATTTGGAACAGAAGGACTCTTAGCCGGTTGCAGAAAAACATTTACAATCTTGACACTTGCCAGAGAGGAGATTACTGTGTGCCCACCATACAGGATGCCAAAAGAATTTCAGTACGACCGCTATTCTTTCCTTTTTTTGGTTATTCTTACTGTTTAATGGCCCTTTTATCCTCTTAATTCTCCAAAAGTCTGTTTCAAATGTCCAATGAATATTCACAGGAAAAGTAGAAAATACAAAAGACTCATTACCAGGTGCGGGGTCAGGTAATATCTCTAGAGTCCCTATTTTTTTTAACACTAAATTGTTTTAATTTCTGAGATTTGCTTTGCCTTTGTAAGGCGAGGTTTGATAACCAGCCCTGCGGCTCTGTGTGAAGTATCTGTGTTAAACTGCAAGTCTGAGCCAGATATGTCCATGGTGTTTTCCTCCCCATGTGATGGTTATTAAATACATTTTTTATTTTTTTTTAAGGCTTTAAAGGTCTCTCAAATATCACATATCGAGACTTTGGATCTCCGTTGACCTTCTAATGCTCCCGCACTGGTTTCTGTTGTAACGCTGTGCCATTTAAGATGATTTAAACATTATTTTTATTAAAATGCGGTGCAGTTGAATGCTTCTCCGTATGCGATATGTATTAAAGTGGCCACAGCAACATGAACAGCTTTGGCTGAACTCATCAGCATCACTCACTGTGATTGGCTCATTTCCAAAGCCCATCATGTGTGAAGGTTGGGGCCATGAGGTCAGTTCCGTGTTCAGCAGAGTTCTCGAAAACACCTACTGAGGCACTTTTCTCACCTTTTTTTTTTTTTTCCTCATTCGGGAGCATAAGTTTTAGTTTGAACTGACGTGAATGCCAACGATTTCCTACAGTAACTAACTTCTTTGTTTCTTTGTTGCTGAGGAGACAGGGGTGCTGTACTAGAGAATCTTGAATGCAGGAGAGGTATCTTTCCTTTCTCATATTCCCCTCCTTTTCCTCACCTCTAAACCTATTCTGTCACCTCCCCTCCCCTCCATCTCACCTGTAATCCCAACACGTAACAGTGTTGCTCTCATCTTCTCTCCCCTCTCTTATCTCTCTTCCTCTTTCTTCTCCTTTATCTGGATATCTAACTCACCTTATCCCCCTTTCTTCCTCACCTTTCTCCCCTTCACTGGTTTGTAGACAGCTGTGGGACCGAGCACAAAAGCATCCTATTCATCACCCCATGCTGCACCCTCCATAACCTCAAAGGGCTATTCCCCCTGACACAGTGCAAAGACACACACACACACACAAATTGGCTCGGTGCAACACTGAAGGACTGGCACACACATCACACACGCACCCAACAATCAAGTAAACAATCTTCTGCCAGAGAGCAGTGTGTGAATCGTCAATTAATTTGAACCGTGTTGCTTTGTACCATACAGGTTTTTTTTTTTTCTTTACACGAAGACAAAAGCCAAAAAACAAGTGAATTGTCTCTGGGGCAGAGATGAATGAAATCCGACTGCGTCTCGGAAACAGCAATGGCTGTCATCAAGGCACGCTCTTTGTTCTCTTTCTGGAAAAAAAAACCCCAAACGGCCGATGCTATCAGTGGGATGGGCTCCCCTTGAAAGGCCGAATAACATGACCTTTGAGGAATTTGTGTGTGGGTCTCAGTCCAGGTACATGTTTCCTAGGCTAAGGACCACCGTGGTAAATAGAAAAGGTCAGCTGTTGAATGTTTTCTTCCCGTCCGCCCAGCTTTTCTTCAGCCCTGAACAAAACTAGTCATTTTTTAAGCTTGCTGCGGGTTCAGGCTTGTCTGCCATTCTCATCTATTTATGTCCATGTTTGGACGCCTTAAACGCGTTTGAGATCGGGTGCCGGCTCACAGGTAGGCGTACGGTGTTTTAAGAGGACACGGAGCTCTTCACACGTCTTGTTAGAATTATACTTCTCACCCTCATAAACATGGAATAACGTTGTCAAACCAATACACACAGAAAACTCAGCGGTATAGCTAATTTAATATTTATTTATCAGCAGGAGTTTGATTTGGAGTCGTCATGTGGGGGTCTCAGTGGTGTCAGTTGCCATGGGTGCAAATGTGTGTGTCAGTAGCGGTGACAAGCTAAATATTTCTCTCACACATGGGCATGGATTTGTGATATTTGGTGTTTCATGGCGCTTGAAATGTTTTTTCAGTTGGAGAAAGGCCTGAGAAAGGTCTGCAGGTGGACCAATCCAGCACCTGGCCTCTTCTACGGTGAAGCCATGCTGTTGTAATAGATGCAGTTTAGCATTGTCTCGCTGAAATATGCGAGGCATTTCCTGAAAAAGACTACATCTGGATGGGAACATGTTGCTTTTATTTCAGCTTTGAAGTTGCCAGAGGTGTACGTTGCCAGCTCCGTTGGCGCTACCGCACCCCCTTATCGTCAGAGATGCATGCTTTTGAAGTAAGCGATGATAGAAAAACAGATGGTCCCTCTCCTCTTTAGTTAGGAGGATAATCCGTGATTTCCGAAAAGAATTTCAAATTTCCGATTTGTTTCTGGCCACACAGCAGTTTTCCACTATGGCTCTGTCCACTTTTAATTGAGTTCTGGCCCAGCGTTTCTGGATTATAATCATTATGACAGAGCTTAAACCTGCATTTATGGACGGCACGGTGACCTGTGTTCACAGACCATGATTCCTGGAAGTGTCCCTGAGCCCATGCTGTGATTTCCGTGACAGAATCATTCTGTTTTCTAAAGCAGTGCTGCTTGAGGGCCGGCAGATCACGGCTACCAATATTGATTTTCGGCTGTGTCCTTTGTGCAAAGAGATGCTTCCGGAGTCTTTGAATCTTTTGATTATTTATTTATATATATATGAAGTACTGTAGATGATGGAATATTTAGACAGTCTTACATTGAGGAGCAATATTCTGCAGTCCTCCTCCAACCTTTTTAAGATTTGCTGCTGCTGTCAAATTCAGGATGAGACCATATTCTTCATGAAATAGTAAAGCATCTCACTTTTGATATTTGTTATGTATTCTATAGTGAATCAAAGCATGTGTGTTTACGTTCATTTACACCGACAGCCATGTAGGCAGCCATTAAAATGGACAGAAATTGAATAACAGGATGAACTGTTGATGGAGGGCTGGCAGGTAGTGGGAGGAGAGGGGGAAGTAAAAACATCTCAGCTGTACTGCTAAAAAACTTTGATTAAATCTCACCAACTAGCTTTATGTAACAACCACATTAAGCTAGCAAGCAAAGTTGGCAAGCTTACGCCCGGCAGAATGAGATAGATTGGTAGAAATTGAGGTGCTTGTTGTCCAAGTCGAAACTTTTATGTCACATGTTGCTTGGTTCATCAAGTCTCTGGGTTACCAAAGATAACCTGTAGCCAGCGGGGTGTGCTGCTTGTTAATAAACCAGGAGCTGGTCCGGCAGCTGTGGGGAACAAGTCAACATCCATTACATTCTAAACATCCATTATTAAAGATATATTTGAATCTTGTTCAGCTGA